>NC_142063.1:299028773-299688416 GCF_059756535.1 Pantherophis guttatus | reverse complement strand
TAATTAATATTATTTATCTGTATTATATAATGCAACTTCATCTAGATTTTTAGAATGATTTGCCTTGTTAGATTTAGTTGGTCTATATATTCATGCTGAATTTAGTAGTGTTTTTTAAAATACATATTCAAAAACACTTAAAACAACTTACTGGCTTGTTATTCAGTGGAGACATTTCATTTAGCTTGGCAAATGTGACAATTGGTTAATATCACTTGATACTGGCAAACAGATAACTTGTAGACTATGTAAGGCTGAAACTGGAAACTTATGTCTTCTGGCTATTTATTTTAACTTTTTAAAAACAAGTTTAATGTTTACAACTGTAAACAGCGCTTTGATGTTATTATATAAAAAATCTAGCCTAGCCAAAAAGCTTTAAATTATCTGTTCCAATTTTAGCTGAATAAAATACATATATCTCTGAACAATTTGTTTACCTTTTTTTGTCTTTCTTTTGAGAAAATAGTCATAGATGTTTCTGTTGAGCTTGGTAGGCCTTTCTCCTAGCTGTACACTATATATAACTATGTATAAAAAGTTCTAGAGCTAGGAAAATATTTTATATACAGTAGTAAAATAAATAATATACAATCATGCTTTTTTAGCATTTTAACATTTCTTGGAGTCAGAAACAGCATCAGAGAAATAGAAGAAAGGCAGAATTGCCAAGAGAGTTTCTTATTCTTTCTGATCTGAATTTTTAACTGGAAGATGCAAATTAGTCACTTCTAAATCTTTGAGCACCAATACCTGGAATAATGTTTAATTCTTACACATGCTATAGAAATATTAAAAATAGTTCAATACCAAGTGGTGGACAACAAGGGCACTAGGTTAAGACAGAAGGACATTAAAATATGCATTATTCTGGTAGAAAGATAATAGGTAGTTGTGGTCCGCTGTTAGGAATAAATGTTTATCAAAAGAAATGAAAAGGGTTGAAGAGTATACTTCTGTCCATTCTGCTATAGGGAAGAGACTTAAGTACATCAGGGCAAAAAGTAGATTGAAGGCAATGGGAACAAACAGAACATGTAAATAATAACATGAGTGCTGAATGAATGTGGATTGAATGCAAAAGTGATTGACCAGAATGAAAGAAATACACAGAGTTGCTTTGGTCATATACAGGTAGTCCTCATTTAATGGCCACAATTGGAACTTAGTCATTAAGCTAAGCAGTCATTAAATGAAACTGTGATTGTGCTTGTGATCTTATTTCAGCTTTCCTTTGGTTTACAAACCTGCAAAAGTCGTAAATGGAAGGATTGGTTGTAATGTTATGTTTATCACCACAGTAGCTGAGGACTGTTGTTAAATGGGACTATCTGGGGAAAAAAATGGAAAGGGGCTGAATTACAAGACAGGTATAAAAGAAGAGTGACTTGGGCAGGAGGAGGGAAAGACCAAGAAAGTAAGGGTTGAATGGAGTTGATGAGATGTCCAAGAATAAAGGGATGAGAAATTTGTGGGACAAAATGCAGTGTGCGAAGTGGTGGAAACAAGCATGATTTGTAAGGCTAGAAAAGAATGCAAAAGTATAATGAGAGAATTGTGTTGATGTGTACTAATTTTAACCTTTTCTTATTTCATAACTCTAATTTCTGTGGTTTCCTATTTCCTACTTCTTTTTTGCATTCTGTGTTACTTATTCCAAAAGGGAATGATGGGATTGCTGAATATGCCTGTGAATTTATACATTCTGAATAATGTTATCTTTTTAATAACTTATGTTTGTGCAAATGTATGTGTACATTATGGGGTATATGGGATCTTGATGCCCCTAAAAAGAAAAAGCAATTCTTAAGAAACAGTTAAGAATTCCAGGCAGGCACTGGATTTTTACAACAAATAAATCCATTGGAAAACAAGGATAGAGAGAAAGGGGGGGGCGGTGAGGGAAGGAGGGAGAGAGAGAGGGGATTTGCTAATACATGAAAGTATTTTTGTATCTTTCTTTATTTGAGCCGTGGTGGCACAGTGGTTAGAGTGCAGTACTACAGGCTACTTCTGCTGACTGACTGCAATTTGGCAGTTCAAATCTCACCAGGCTCAAGGTTAACTCAACCTTCCATCCTTCCGAGGTGGGTAAAATGAGAACCCAAATTGTTGGGGGCAATATGCTGACTCTGTAAACCGCTTAGAGAGGGCTATAAAGCACTGTGAAGCAGTATATAAGTAAGTGCTATTGCTATTTGTAAGAACAGATACACAAAGCCTGTTATTTTGTGATTATCTATTTTTTATAAAAAAGAATTGTCTAGGTTAATATTTACAACCCAGTTTAGATTATCCTGGTGTATTTAATAATTATTTAAGACTTCTTCATTTGTTTCCCCATTTGGGCAATTGGTAAAGATTTAATGGATGTCTTAATCATATTTTAGAAAAAAAAATATTGACCGAAGAAGTTATAGTCCTCCGTTGTGTAGCAGTGAAGGTTTACAGTTGCATGCAAATGTTTAGCACCCTTGGTATGTTTCAATGAATGCCTAAATAAACAAAAGCTGGCCAACCTCTAGGTAGGAAGTTACACAATATCTTTTTGCAAATATGAATTTATACATACTGCGTGACATTCAAAAGCAGTAGAAGTTCAAAAGCATGCAAATGTAAGTAGATAAATAGGTACCACTTTGGTGGGACGGTAACAGCATTCTGTGTGCCTCAAAGTATAGTCATGCTGGCCACATGACCATAGAAGTGTTTTCAGACAATGCTGGCTCCCTCAGCTAGGAAAACAGTGCTGAGCATTGACACGACTGGACAGGGGAAACCTTTACTTTTTTTTTTTAGCTATTTCTGTGCAGTTATTTACAGATTTAAAATGGCCTGAAACAGTACATTAGAAATATATCTTACATGACTAAACTGAATTTAAATACATTATTAGGGAAGAATTCAATTAGAATTCTCTCCGTTAGTTTATGAACAAAACTAAGTATGAAGTGATTTCTTGGATTAAAATTCTTACTTAATACATCTTAGTAGATCTGTTCTTCAGGTAGAAAAGGGAGGGAAGGAAAAATGATATCACAACAAAATATAGGTTTATACTGTTAGCTAATATTTTTGGTGACTGTATTGGTTTCTGCTATTTTTTTTATAAATGCTTTATTAGAAGGACTAATTGCCTCATGGGTATGTTTGTTTTCTGTTTTGTTTTATTTTGTTTTGCTTCAGATAGTCGTTTGGAAGAGATACAGTGACTTTAAGAAATTGCACAAAGAACTCTGGCAGATTCATAAGCACTTATTCAGGCATACAGAATTGTTTCCTCCTTTTGCTAAAGCAATAGTATTTGGTAAGCATCTTTTTCAAATAATTAAATAATTTGGGAATATATTTTTGTTCATCGTGAAATAGAATAATTGGATTGCCAAGCAATGGCAAACCACTTCTAAAAAAAGTTCCCAAGAAAATTGCAGGGACTTGTCCACATTATTGCCAAGGATCAAGAGTCACACTGACTTGGGCACAAAGGAATAATATATCCCATATGTATTACATATCCATTGTATATCTCATTATGGATTCTAATTACAATTAGAATATCAAGATAACTTGTTACTGTATAAACCTCACTTGTACAGATTCCACTCCTGATTCTGGATCTAATTGTGGGCTAGCGTTATACATAAACCATTTTGTTAGCCATGATCAGTTCCAAATCATAATTTGTCTTGCATTCCTGACATAAATAGAAGGAACTATTGAAAACAAACAGTTGGGTCAGAGTGAGATGTCTGCAGTGATCACTGCTGAAAAACCTGACTGCCTCTGAAGATAAGCCTGAAGATTAGTCATCATCTGAGGACTGCTTGGCTAGTTAAATTGACTTGTTCAACTGTATTGCCTAAGCAGAGGTTGTATTCTTTTGTTTTGTTCTCCTTCTAGCTAATTTTTGTTTTCATAGCTTCTCCATCAAATTTCCCCTTTGTTTTCATTCTCTTCCTGCTGCAGCTACCTTTTCCTCTTGCTGTATCTTCACTCTGTTTTTTCTTCTGTTTTGCTGTTTCTATTGGAAGGAGGAAGAAGTACGTTTGTGTGCCTGTAAAATGTGTTTTGTTGTGAGAGTGGTTCTGTATGAGAAAGAATGGTTACTTGTTTGACATTAATCACGCTAGGAAAATGCAGAATATTTTATTTACCTGCTATACTTTAGTGTTCTTTTCAAATATTTTCTTATAGCTGAATGATAGAAGAAAACATGCTTTCTAACGTTTATGTTGAATTCCTTCCGTACAATTTCTTGTAATTCTTTAGAGACCCCTGTAAGGTCCTATGATGCTTTTCTGATTAAAATTTATTTTAAAAGGACTTTGATTAGTGAAATTATGAAATATACAGGTAATACTCAAATACTCACTTAACAATCACATTTGGGACTGGCAACTCTGTAATTTCCCCAGTGGTCATTAAGTGAATCACTGCAATGATTGCAGTTAGCCATCACATGACCACAGTTTGTGATTTTACTGCTGGCTTCTCTATTGACTCTGTTGGAAATGGGATGTGAAGTACACAAATGGTGATCATGTGATCATGAGATGCTACAATAATCACAAATGCTCACTGGTTGCTAAGTGCCCAAATTTGCCAAATGGCTAGGGGTTCCTCTGATTTCCAATAGGAGGCTGTTCCAAAAGACTTGGAGTGACCACTGATAAGGCATGCCTCTGAGGTCCCATCAGATGGCAACATTTAAGGGAGAGGACCTGGAGTGTACCCAGGACAGATATCCTCAGGGAGAGGGAGTCCCACAAGTAAACTGTTGGCTGTCCCAATAGCATATTGGGACAGCCATATTGGCTGATGGCCCCCAGGAGGAGAGCATTCTCTGTGGGACCCCCGACCCTCTGGAATGATTTGCCCACCGAGCTCAGGATAGCTCCCGACCTCCTTTCCTTCCGTCGTGAGTTGAAGACGTGGCTCTTTCGTCAACTTAACTGATCCGTTATGGGTGTACATTGTTATAATTTATAATTGTTTTAATTGGGTTGTTGATTTTAATTTTATTGTGATTTGTATTGGATATTGTTTTTGTAAGCCGCCCTGAGTCCCTCGGGAGAATGGCGGCATATAAATCACAAAAATAAATAAATAAATAAATAAACAAATAAATAAATAATAAATATTTTTATTATTTGGATAGAAACTTTTTTGTTCTTGAATTTCCTGAATTTATTAGGTATGTTGACATTGAAAAACGTCTTAAAATACATGCCTGATACAACTTTGGACAAGGTGTCTCCTGAGATGCTCAAGTGCTGTTGTTTTTTCTGGCATTGGAAACATTGAGGAGAATACAAATTGTAAATTATTACAGAGCAGTGCTGAGAACATTTAATTGGGATTAGGGACACTCTGAACAAAATCTCAATTTGATCAAGAAGGTGACTAGTTGAAGCTTTGCCTGTCATTGTCTTTCAGCTTATCTTGCCTCTTGGGACTGTTGTGAGGTAAAGTGTGTATACATGTGTGTGCATATTTTGCATGTTTTTCAAGAGATATTTATGACACACTACTCTGAGCTCCTTGGAAGAAGAGATGTAAAGGATAAAGATTGGGCAATAATGGAGGACATTCAGATATGTCTGTCATTTTACTGTCATCCAATGCTGATATGCTCAGATTGGCTCCATGATTCAATCATTGAAATATGTAATCTTCCTGAAAGGACAATAAATTCCTCAATTTATAATGTGATGGTGATTGTCTTCATTCTTGATCCTGATAGATTATCCATATCTCCCTTTTAAAAAAAACATACCCCTCTAAAAAGCAAAAAATAAAAATATTTTTTTCCCCTGAATATGATTTGATAGTTATGTATTTTGATGGCAGTGGTGCTATATAACTTTTGTTCTATTCCTTATTCTTGGATTAAAAAAAAATCTTTTCCCTTAATTTCTGGTGACTGCCTTCCTGTAGTTTTCTTGGCAGTATTATGGAATAGATTGGAGATACTAAGGAAAACATTTTTCTGGAATGTTTTTCAACTTCAACTTCAAGTCCCAACTGGAATTCTCAGACAACCTCCCTTTACCTGACCAAGACTGATTCTGCTTAGTTTCTGTCTAGTAATGATGCCTTCTCTTGAGGCACTGTTCTTAGGAACACAGGAAGACATTCATCATAATTTATCTACTTCAAGAAGCCATTGTATCATGGCTGCAGTGCAGGGGTGAAATCCAGCAGGTTCTACTGGATTCTGGAGGTTCTGGAGAACCTATAGTGGAAATTTTGAGTAGTTTGGAGAACCGGCAAATACCACCTCTGGGTAGGTGGGGTGGGAATGGAGATTTTGCAATATCCTTCCCCTGCCACGCCCAGCAAGCCACATGCAGAGAACTGGTAGGGAAAACTTTTGGATTTCACCCCTGCTGCAGTGGTGAAGTTAAACTTTTAGAAAGCTGAGTATTGAGTAAATGGATGTTTACTGTTGGATGTTATCAAGCAGCTCTAAAACCTACATGTTTTCCTGTAACATGTCTAGAAGCCCAAATCATTTGTAGTGTCTTCCCATTTTACAACTGGTACAAACCATAGTTAACAATGTCCAAACTGAACTGGTAATCCAATATTGTATATAATAAAAATAGATCTAGTCAAGGTTGCTTATTTAAAATGTGTATACCCTGTCTTTCCTCGGTTTTGTTCAAGGTAGTCAACAATGGTAAATTAAAGCAATTGATAAAATAGTAGTAAAACACTAAAATAGCAATACAAAAGAGAAATAAGTACAGCAAGTCTTTAAAAGAACAATGTAATGAAGTAGAGTATGCTAAACTATAATATAGTTGGTTTAAGCTTCATAATGTCAGCCAGGGCTGACACATAAGATGTGTGAAACCACCAATTGTGGCTTATGTGCCTTAGCTTGATCTATGTATGACTAAAAAGGATTTTTAGTTTCAAAGCCTTCCTGTGAAAACATATTTTAATAACCAGCAAAATGAGAAGGACAAGAGACAACTTCCACGTGGTGGTGTTTTAGAGTCAGAATTTGCAAAGATAGAGTTAAAAAACCCCAAAAAAACAAGGAATAGCTACAACAATGTAATTGAACTCTTGCTTCCTGCCTCTTTTTAAATGAACATTACATTTGCCAGGCTAGCTGATCTTCCCTTTTTGAGGGTCATTATAAGAGAGAAACAAATCCGCTGCCAGTAGACTGCTGAAGGGCAGCCTGCTTTTCTCTTTTGCTTCACTCATTGGATAAAGCAGCTGGATGAATTGGCATTTATCTGTACCCAGCTGAAATGGCATCCTCTCTCTCTCAAATAGAAACATTGCCAGAAAACATGAGACTTGACCTGGAGTCTGTTAAGTGTCTAGTCTTGCTCTTGTTACTTAGAAGTAAGCCGAAAGGTTTAATGAAAGTATTCCTAGATAAACATTAATAGTGCTAGTTCATCTCTTTAACACTTCATAATAAATCTCTCTTAACTGCTTAGAAATAAAAGCATCTCAAAAAAACCTGCATACTGATTGTAAGCACTTAAGCCACTATTTAAGAACAGTTAAAGCACCAAGTAACACTTAAAGCCCCTAAGTCAGTGATCCCCAACCTTTCTGGCTTGGTGGCCCAGTGGGGTGGGGGAGAGGGGATAGTTCCTTGAATGATAGCTGGGGTAAGTGCAAGCACATTCAGCCACCTTTCATGCAATGGGAGCTTTGGGCGCATTCACATGTTCGACTACCGCCTGTGTGGCCCAGTTTCAAACAGGCTGCAGCCCCTGCCCTAAGTCATTTGTAATGCAGTAGAGTCCATGCCTCTCTCCCTATGCTAAAAGCCTTCTTACAAAATGCACATCTTGGCCACTTTGCTAATTGAAGAAAATAAAATGACCATATATTCTGTGCTAGTGCGCAGTTCTTTTAATTCACAGTTGCTGTAGCAAATTTTCCCCAGGCTCTTGACCTCTAGATATAGTGGATGGTCTTCTTCATTCTAACCTTGTGACTTAAGGTTGATAAAAGATGTGCTTAATACATCTGGAAATCCTACCTTGGAATTGCTTCACCGTCATCTATTTCTAACCATGATGACATCAAAATAGCCATAGCAATAGCACTTAGACTTATATACCACTTCACAGTGCTTTACAGCTCTCTCTAAGCGGTTTAGAGTCAGCATATTGCCCCCAACAATCTGGATCCTCATTTTACCTACCTCAGAAGGACGGAAGGCTGAGCCAACCTTGAGCCTGGTTAGATTCAATCTGCCAAAGTGCTGGCAGCCGGTGATCAGCAGAAGTAGCCTGCAGTACTGCACTCTAACCACTGCGCCACCGCGGCTCAAAATAATGAATTGTACATTGCAACACAAATTTTGCCCTTTTGCATTTGTATTGCGATATGGCATGCAAGTATGTAAGGGACAGAGAAATATGTATCATAGCTTCACAGTACCACACTGTACTCTTTTAGTACTCAAGATATCCGATACTAAGGTAATGCCATCAGCATAATGGAGATTATTGATGCTATTTCCTCCAATTTTAAAACCTTCCATCTTCTTCCAATCCAGGTTCCCTTAATTCTACATATTAATGTAATAAAAATAATTATTTAGATAGGTTGAATAAATAAGGTGAGAATATACAGCCTTGTTTCACTCCTTTGCCAACCTGGAGCCAGTCTGTATCATCATGTTTTATCTTACTGTGACTTCCTGGATCCCAAGAGTCCTTTTGGGGAGTGGAAGGCCCCTCCCATTGATAATACAGTCTTTTCCTGGAATAGTCTTTTTTTCTCATTAAAGTTGTAATCTTCCTTCACTACCCCTTCCCACCCAACCTAAATAGAAAAGACCTTTGGGAGGAAGGAAGAAAACTTGCCTTCTTTTTCTTCCAATAGCAAGATTGTTCTGTGCATGGTGTTCAGTAAAGAGAAATTCAGAATCCAAATCTTTGTTTTTAGCATAAACCAAATAGCTGAAGTCTGCAACCATAAGGGATTAGGGCTGAAGTAGGCACAGTACAGAATAGATATCTATAATGTGGCTAACTCTCATTTTTTTTTTTTTTACATTGAGGGTATATATTTAACATTTTATTGGCCAACCAATGTGTTCCCATAAAAGATGGAGTTTTACATTCCATTAGGGCTGCCAAAGGTATATATATCTTCAATAGATGATAAAACATTCTGGGACATTTGAGCCCAGATATTTGACCCTGTCTCCTGAAGCAGTTGAAGATGCAAGGCTTTTTTTCCCCCTCATAAAGGATTTTTGTCCGAAAAAAAATGTCTTGTTGATTTTGTTGATTTTGTTCATGTTTCAGGGCGATTTGAAGAAGGTGTGATTGAAGAGAGAAGACAGTGCGCAGAAGATTTGCTTCAGTTTTCTGCCAACATCCCCATGCTCTACACTAGCAAGCAGCTTGAAGATTTCTTTAAGGTGAATCTTTTTCAGCTAGCCCATCTAATAGATTATTTCATTTCACTGTGTGAGTGAAGTACTTGTTCATAGTGCTATTGCTTTGTAAAAATTAGTACAAATGCAGTTTACTGTAAATCTCAGGAAAACATAAGCAATCTTCGTCTATTTGATCAAGGGCAGCTATTCATAGCCTCAATTTCCCATCTAAACAGTTGCAAATGATAGGTTTTCAGGATTGGCCTAAGGTTGAAACAGTTTCTCTATAGTATACAAACAAACAAACAAGCAAACAAATGTGTGTAAAATCTCCATTCTCTCATACCTCCATATGCAACCATTTACTCAGGAAATTATGTCTGTTTATAAATAGAGTTCTGGGTGATGTAAATAGGCTAAACTCATAGTTACTATTACAAATCATTCACTATATCAGGGCTGTCAAACTCATGTCGTCACAGCGACGTCATGTGATGTATTGGGACTCCCCCCCTTTTGCTAAACCAGGCATGGGTGTGGCCAGCGCATGATGCATCCAGCCCGCAGCCCGCGAGTTTGACAGCCCTGCTCTATATGATATAAAACAGAAAGGCACTTTATTAGAATAAGAACACCCAGAGAATTTTGGATTGGGACAGTATACAAATGTTGCAAAACAAATGAATAAAAGTACCATATAGATTATATTAGATAGACAAACAACTTCTACTTTGCTACTATTTTATGCCTTAAATATATTATTGATGCACAGTGGAAGGAAAGAGAGTGTCTAATAGTTAGCAGTTAGATTAGTAACTACACATTGCTGATATTCTATTAAGTGGTCTTTTCAGCAAACGGAGATGATGTCAGTGTGGCAATGCACATGCAATAAAGTGATTATGTCAAGATAATGTAAAAATATATTTCGCATTAGATATTCTGTAGCATTAAGCACATGTTATTTGTTCCTCCTTGATCTTCCCTGCAGACACCCAAACTTCTACATAATAGGCATATAGTACTGCCAGATAGGGCTGCTAATATCCAGGCATCACTAAGATGGCAGCAAAACATATAAGTATTCTGTACCTCTTTGCTACTATTTATAGCCATGCAGATTTTTGTAGCCCAGATCTGATCCTTTTGGCTTTGGCTAACTTCACATATCATGCCAAACTGTGGTTAGGGAAGCTTGTTTATGTATATCCAGTATTTCTTCCATGAGGGCTTAGGGAGACAAGTATGGAGAACCCAGGCTTTGCCTAGGCACTAAGCAGATCCAGATGTGCTTAAGCTCAGCTGTATCATATACATTCGAACTGTGCTGGGAAGCCAAAATATGTGTTCTATGAACCTGACTGAGAAACCACAACCTTTGTGTGACTGGTAAACATTATGGTTTGTGGCAGGTTTACAATGGGTTTAATTATGATTTATAATTATGGTGTAACAATTAAATTGGTACAACAGGAATAAGGCTGCTAAGCTGATATAAAAACCAGCAAAGATACTTTCTAGAGGAGAACCATTCTAGTTCGAGAGGTATCAAACTAAAACATGGTCGAAAGTTAATTTAAGATAAGACAGCTTTTTTTCTTTTCTAGCAGATGGGGCAGGGGATCTGGTGGGTTATTAACTCTTTGATGTATCCATGCAGATTGTTTAATGAGAAAGTTCTAAGCCTCTTTGAGGAATTTTGTGCAGAGCCTGAATGCCTCTCAGGTTTAAAAATCTATTTTATCATAAAAGCTAATATTGCTGTTTTAAAATAATATCTTGTTGAAAACAGATGGCACTCTTCAATATCATTTTTCTAGGATGGGAATATGTGTCATCTGGAAGATGTTGCAAATCAGCTACTTTGATTTAGGAATACTTTTGATATTTATTGACTATTCTTTCTTTCAATGTATACTTAGACTGAATCTGGAAAGAATATAAAACTAATCTTTACCAACTTGGAATATCGATTTCAACTTCCGGAATTCTCAATAGTGCTTGTATTGGCCCAGCTGGGGAACAGTGTATTAGATCATATTGTTATTTTTCTTGTAACTTTCTCCACTTGGTGAAAGTTACATTAATCCCTAGTGAAAAATATATATTGTTTTCTGTCTATTTTAAGGATGGAGAGGTGCATGATGGATCTGAATTGATTGGTCCTGCAGAACCTCTGGTGGACTCTCTGACAGACAGCTTATCTACCTGCAGTTCTGAAGGTTGGCTCTCTCTACTTACTTTTTGTAATCCAGTTCCAGTTTTTTTTTAAACTGTAGTTTCTTTTGGGAAAGGCAGTTGAGGAATTTTAAATAGCATGTTTGGGCCACTTGATCTCCATGGTGTGCTGAGATTGAAACAATCCTGATTTAGTACATTATCCAATTGTTTCCTTGGCTTTTGAATGGCATGCTGGACACCTATTGCTCCAAAATAGGATTAAATCTAAATTGGAATTTTAACTATTTTGATATATTGTTTCTTTATTTGTTTCCCCAAGTGACCAGTGGGCAGAAAGAAAGGATCTGTAAGAAGAAAACAATAAAATATGTCAATACTTTTCAGACATGCCTTAACATTTCCCATCTTTCTGTCACATGTAAATTAGATTTGATAACAACTTCTTATGGTCTCTTCATCTTCATCTCCTGTAGATGGCAGCATTATATTTCAGTTCTAATTTTCTTGATTGTGCAAGTGGTAAATTTTTCCTGGTTTGGTTTTCTCTGTTATGCAGAAACCATGATGGAATAACACCTATTGTAGCAATAACTGTTCAGGTAATTTTTAATCTAAATGTTTTGATTGTAAACTATGAAATCCTCTTTATGATTGGCTTTTTGGTGCATTTCTAGATCATCCAATAGCCATTGCTCTTTAGGGGGATTCACCAAATGAGGTTTATCAGGTATAAAATTCACAAATGGGGTAGAACATAATGTAAAATCTGAAAAGAAATAGAGACCGGATGAAAACTAGAACACCAGGAGAAAATACAGGTCAGATATCTGAACATTTATGGACTTGTGGTGCATCTTCAATATAGGCTGTTGGTCAAGTTAGTTGGAAATCCTACATATCTGAAGGGTGAATGGTAGAAAGAAGCTGGTTTAGGCTTTTAGAGTAAAACGGTTTATATTTTTCTAGAGTGCATATACCCAACAAACCGTGTCCCTCCCCCTGTTATTTTTTTTAGAATTTCCTGGCTACAGTGAGCCTTTCCTATTTCAAACCTATGTGTAATTAATGTTGGCTCCATTTTATTTTTGTTTGTACAGCTCGGAAAGATGTCCTTGATGAAGTGACACTTAGCCAGTCAGAATATGGAGGTAAGAAAGAATGGAGTAAATTGAGCGGTGTTGGGTTAATTCATTATTTAATTGGAAAAAAAGAGGTTACCCATAATGCACCGGCCACTTTAAGGTGAACTCCCCTTGCAGCATACAGTTTTGAACATTACCAGATTCCAAGCTAAATGGTGCTTTTTAAGGAACACCAACACAATGGATTGGTGTTCCAATGCAAGCAATGGATTGCATTTGGATCTTAATGGCAATCAAGGCAGCTTCCGCAGTAACAATATCACATAGGGAACACAAGGCAGAACCCATTAACACGCAGGCTAATAATTTCTGAACAGTCTTCAAGGGCAGCCCCGTGTAATGCAAACTGTAGCAATATAGATGAGAGGCATGAATGACCATAAATAATTCATCCTGATTTGTTGTAGTGTCAGAGAGAGAGAGAGTGAGCAAGCTGCTAAAATCTGAGACATTCTGTCTGCAAAACATTGGCCTTTCTGTTAAACTATTGCTCATCTCCTCCAGCTTAAGATCACCACATGCATTTTTGGCAGAAGTAAGACTTGAACTGGAGGGTTACAAGATTTTGACCTCAATCTCAAACTGTGCCACTTCACTGGTTCTTTTAGTCTGAGTTTTGCATAATGCTCAACTGGTTTACACTTTCAGTATAAGAACTTTTGGAATGCTAGTTCTATTCTGCAGCAATAAAATAAGTTGTCCACTGAATATGAATTGGTGTACAAATCAGCATCTTATTCAAATCCTCAGTGACTTTTTGACTATTCTACAAAAGCGCTCTAAATAAATGCAGGAGTAAAGATTATAAATCTCCAACAATGGGGACTATTTTAGTATTATTCATTTGCTTACTGCATTTTATTTACTTGTTAAAAGAAAGATGAGTGACTATTAAATGTCATTATGTACTTTGAGAAAAGTATGTTACTCAATAACCTAGGAGCCAAATCTGTTGGAGAAACACTGAAGAAGAAGAAATATGAGCTATGGGTAGGTTCAGCACTCCGAAATACTATCAAAACAACCTGGACAGCTAATATAGATAGATCAAGTATATTTCTACCAACTGTGCTTTAATTGTTCAGACAGAAATTGTAATAAAATGAATCTATCATTCCTTTATGAGGAAATATTGCACTGAGACTTATCCCAAAGATGCTGTTCAAAAGGCAACTGTACTTTCTTGGTTTGTTTTCCCTTGCATACGTTTCACTTCTCCTCCAAGAAGCTTCTTCAGTTCTGAAGAACTGAAGAAGCTTCTTGGATCGGAAGCAGAATGTTTTCAAGGGGGGAAAACCCCAGAAAAAGTCCAGTTGCCTTTTGAACATCCTCTTTGGGACATCCATGACCTGGATGATTGAGATAGATATTTACACAGATTTATTAGATTAGGTTTAAAAAAAGATTTGGCAGCAAGTGTATGCTCTGTATAATATAAACAATGAAAATGGACAAAGAAGATTGTATTCCTTTCCCATTGAATTGGGACTTGGATTCATCCAATAAATCCAATGTTAGGAGGTTTGGGACAGATAAAAAGAAGCATTTCCTCACATGGACCTATAGAAGTGACACTCCAAGATTTTTTTTTGATAATCACTGACCTAGAATGATTTGGAAGAAAATTAAATAAATTCAGACAGGAAAAATTGTCACTGATTGCAAGACATATTGCCTATATATGGTAGTACCTCTACCTCTATAGCCATACGTTTCTCAAAATTAATTGCTGGGCAGCTTGAGTGATAGTCTCCAGTGGGCTTTTCTTGAACCATAATATGAATTAAATACTCAACTAGATGGATTTTTCATTTAACCTGGCAGAGTACTTGTTTTTTACTCACCAGTGGAATTGGTTATATAATTTAGGTTGAACAAAAATAAGTTATAAATTGTATGATCTTCATCAAAATTCTTCATCATGATTAGAGTTTAGGATATAGTTTACTGGGTGCTTAAAGTACATCACATCTATTATCCTAATCACCATATAAAAGAAAGACCACTATCTTTTTTTAGAGGCACTGATCTGAGGCTAAAATAGTTAATATCTTTCATGAATACTTCTTGTACTCACCTTCTAAATCAAGACTTGCTAGTAGGGCTTCTTTAGAGGGCAAAGGGAGAAGACCATTAATTCCTTCACTTGCCATTCTTTTGTTGCACTACAGGTTTATCCAGTGACAGTGACTTGATTTCCTTGACCATTGATGCAGATTCTCTTGTTGAGTTAGATGATGGAATGGCATCTAACCAGGATTCCCCCAGCACATCACTTGGTCTCAGCTTTGCTGCTGAACCTCCAGTATTGGCATCTGCCATTTCAGATCATGAATGGAGCAAATCTGAAAGTGAGAGGGAGAGCCGGGGTTTATTCACTGGGAGCTTGAAGGCCAAGCTTGGCAGAAGAGATTACTTGGACAAAGCTGGAGAACTGATAAAGCTGGCCTTGAAGAAGGAGGAAGAGGAAGATTATGAAGCTGCATTTGGCTTTTATAGAAAAGGAGTCGATCTGCTTTTAGAAGGAGTTCAAGGTATGACCTCATTTATTTTAACACTTATTTAAATTGATTTAAGCCTTTATCCTCTATGCTGCAAGTTTGAATTGTAGTTAAATAATTGGATATTAAAGGAAAAAGAAAAGCCATCCTAGGTCACTTTACATTTCTTTCTTTCTTTGCTGAAATAGAAAAGCTTATAAAAAAACAGAAATGATACTTTACTTATAGGCTTGCAGGCTAAAAGTCAGCATGCAGAAAAAAAGAGAAAGCAAGCAAGCCATCCAATGCATTAAAAGGAGGTTTCTTAGTTACAAAATTTAGCAGGTTGAAGATCAGGATGCAATAGAACAGGGGTGTCAAACTCACATTGTCACGGTGGTGTCACGTGACGTATCGGGACTTCCCCCCCTTTGCTAAACCAGGTGTGGGTGTGGCCAGTGTGTGACGCATCCGGCCCGTGGGCCACGAGTTTGACAGCCCTGCAATAGAAGGACTTTTCCCTCTGATAAGTTTGGCAGTACCAGCTGATAAGGGAAAAATGTGGTTTCTACTTAGGGTGAAATAATACCCCATTGCTGTTTGCTCTCTGATCTATTCCTCTGAGGCAGGTTTAACAGATGAGGCTTCTGGTAGATTTTTTTGTTTTCAATTCAGTCCAGTGGCTTTTGCTAGGAGCAAGGAACTCCTGACCAACAAGTTTACTTCCATAACTTCAATAGGTAAAATTCTAGCTCTGTTTGATTTTGACATACCTTAAAAACTCTTGTTCGCATATGATTCAGTCGGCGCTTTATTTTCCCCCCACGGTTGCATTTAGATATTACAATGAGAATTTCAAAGCTTTCATTTCCAATTTTATTTAACCACAACTTAGCAATAGTTCGGAGCCTATAGTATTATTTATCTCTTTGGTTTGTAGAAACAAACCACCTTATAAACCATAAGTTGAAGTTACTTTATTTCATATAATGATTATTTCACACAATTAAGAACAAATCTCCAGTATGAATAATCAGAAATAGAAGTAAAGCTTAACGTGAGAAGTACACAACTTCTAGAGGGACGCTACATTGTTCCCAGCATATCAAGCAAGATTTATTATAACACAATATAGAGAATCCTTTCTTGAAGTTCTAATCTGAGCCCACAGGGGGGTGCTCAAGGCAAAGTCTTCTATTTTTCTCTAGGGGATAAGAGAATCCTTTCCACTGAATATGAATTGATAACTGAAAGGTAGTATTTTTGGATGTCCTAAGTTTCTTAACAAACTAATTGTGCCAGAATAGTTTCCATCCTCTGCACCAGGCTTTTACATTAATTAATGAGTGAAACTAGTATACTTTCACAAATAAAATTGGAGACTTATGTACTATCATATATGGATCTATCTATCTATCTATCTATCTATCTATCTATCTATCTATCTATCTATCTATCTACCTACCTACCATCCATCCATCCATCCATCCATCCATCCATCCTATTCTACCCTACCCTATCTTCTGGGCAGCTTAACATACAAAACAATACTATAAACAATAAAACCCAAAAGATAGCATCACACAAAGAAGTAACCAAACTCTCTCCTCCACCAGCAGAAAGAGAGAGGAAGATCTATGCAACTACACTAAGTTATGAACCAGTATAATAAAAGTTATAGAAGATGCTTTAATGCTTTCTTTAAAGGCTGGAAAGATAGACATCATAGAAATATCTGGGGGAATATTATTTCAGAGGACAAATTTACAGCCAGTATTTGTTCATATTCTGGAAGTGTATAATAATGGTATATTGAATTTGTTGATACTACCTAGAGAAATACTATGCTGTACTAATAGTCGTCTTACTTGTTTGCCCTGCATGATTGCAGGGCCTGCTTTTTTAAGACTGTACTCACCTAGTTTTTGCAGTGAAGCTATTAAGCCAAGAAACAGTGATGAGAGGGTTTGTTTATCAGCTGCTTATTGCAGAGCTTGGCATTGATTTAAGCTGAGAGGAAATGGCTGGTCCAAGGTCAACTTGATTTCACAGCTTGCTTCCATGCCTAAGGGGGTACTAGAACTTCAATCTTTCCAGTTCTACTCCAGCACCTAAGCTGTTCTAGTTTTCTATAACATTATGTAGCAATATAATTACAATTAATAATGCTGCCTTAATAATAATAATAATGAGAGCTAACATAATGTTAGTTATGGTGTGTATTTGGATTGGAGATTCACTGGTTGAAGTCCACTGTCAGCTGAGAAATCTCACTAGGTGACTTTGAGTCAGTAACTCTCTTATTTCAGCTTCCCTCCCCAGAGTTGTGTTAAAAACTGGAAGAAAGGCTGAGACTTCAAATGACTTTCTCCATTCTTGTTGCCTTTTGTTGTGAGGAAACTATCTTCTGGTACCTCTGTCCTTGATCTTTCTAAAATCCTTCTCTCCAGTCTCTCCCTTTAACTTCTAACCAGGATACTATTTTACAGCTGAACCTAATTTGGGGATCACAAACATTACCTAGGATTGTGTGCTGATGTCTTGAAAAAGTAATAGGGTTACATTTTCTACTAAAGACACAAATACAAATACAAGCTACTGCCACATGGTGGCATCAAGCCCGTAGAATAAGCATATCCCAAACTTTATCTGATATCTATATCTGAACATAGATAATCCCTCCTCTTCTTCTCCTTGTTTTGTTTTACAATTTGTCATATTTTAACAAGTCATGTTTCACTTTTCTTGGTATAGTCTACACTAGCTAGAAATTGAATCTTGTCTTTGGTGATGGTGGTGTCCCAAGTATGTGTCCTACTAAAGAGGTACAGTTTTTCTTCTTCATAGACATTTATCTTGGACTGATTCTTGGACATATGTGTATTGAACTTGCTTTCAGATATAGAAACATTTGTTTTTTTAATAAAATAAAAAACTGCTCTCCAGTGCCAGCCTGCTTTGGGATACTTGAATTGTAGTTGCTTCCAGAGTATAGTATTTTATATAATCCTTTGTGTCTTCCTGAAGATAACATTAGTTAACAGTGTCCTTTTCTAAAACAACATTTTTGATATTCTTTAATTCCCATTCAGGATGGTGGAAGTGGTTTTCAAACGTTTTATTTTCAGAGGATCTTCCTTGTAGTAATTTATATACCAAGAAGCTCTGATCCATTAAGGAAGATTTCTCCAAGCTGACACCCTTCAGATACGTTAAGCTTATAGGTCCCAAATTCCTGATCAGCTTTGCCAATAATTTAATAGTGCCTTCACCAAGCCTATATGCGCTCCATCCTCTGCTGATTAACAGTTCTCTGTGCCTTCGTGTGACAGAAGTAAGTTGGTAGCAGTGAGCAAGATGTTGTTCAAGGAAGCTCTTGCCAGACCATTGTAGGACTTTTTGTTCCTTAAGGCAAAAAGTTAAAATGTATTTGAAATGGGAAGAACAGTTTGGACCAGTTTTCTGGCCACAGTCACTGTATCTGTTGACAGGTCCTTAAAGAAGCCACTTCTTTTCTTAGGTCCACATGTTAGCTGTCTAATTATCTAATATAAGCTGTGTAATGTTTTCCTTTTACTCTTCAGAAAACTAGGGACAATCCCTTTGAAACATTTTCCCCAAGTCCTACCTTCTATGGCCTGAAATATCTTTTATACACTGGTTGGCCAGTCTGCAGCTCTCCCTCTTGTCTCCTGCAGTCATTCCCACATACCATTACATCAATCCCAGGAAACTAAGTATTTGAGTTAAGGAGATATTAACTCAAGGGGATGTTTCTGGGCCTTTCATTCTCTCACCTCCTGAACAGGAAAGGTTATTAGTAGCTTTCTTGTAAGGAATGCATTGGATATTTGTGGCAGCCAAATACAAACAAAAGTGCCTTTACTACTCCAAATTCAGGGGATAAATATGTCCTCACTACCCCTTTCTTTAAAGACTACATTTTATAGAGTTTCTGGTAAAAAATGTCAGATTTATTTGGGAGTGTTATGAGTAAAATCAGTCTCTGATTGAAATTAAGAGAGATTTTGAAGTCCAAATATATTTTGTAATAAAATTTTATTAGGAAAAAAGAAAAAAAAACAAGAATGGATAAAGGTAATACTTTCATGAAGGAGAATAATTGGATGAAGCAAAACAATGCACATCTGTGGCAAAAGTAAATGTGCTGCATGCACATTTATTAAAGGAGCCAGCTGTGATCAGAATATCCTCATCACATAACACTGCCCATTGATAGACTCCTGTGTTTTTATTTTACTCTCTTTACATAAAACATTTTTTCAACAAAAAATTGCCCCTAGTCCAATAAGAGAAACAGAAAAGTAAAGAAATATGGTATTTCCTTAGTTGTAACCTTTCAACAAGGACTGTGCTCTACCAGGAAATGTTGGTCATGAAGTTAGCTAACTGAATATTGCCAGAACTGGCTCTCAGGACTCAAGAAATTTACTCTGAGTTATTTGAAAACCATAGCTGTGTTTTGTAGATGTTGCTTACTCTCCCTTGTCACTTTTTCACTTAGAAGCATTTCCAAGAAAAGTGATCGGCCTGTCACTATAGGGTGAAATGCATCATATATTAAGCTTTGGTTGAGAACTGAGAAGCTGCTTTCTGAGTCCTAACCACTTCACCCAAATTCTTTTCATTAGGGATACTCTAGAAAAAAGGAGGCTTTATATATCAGTAAAATAAGTTAGAAGTAGGATTAGTCTGATTAATTTGTTTGTTTTGTCATGACAATAATTGTTCCTTTAATATATTAAATGTGTCCTAATTTTAAATCATAGGATATGTGTGTGTATGTGTGTGTTTGTGTGTCTGAAGAGAAGGACTAGGAATGACAGGATAGCAGTTTTCCAATATTTGGGGGGCTTCACAGAGAGGAGAGTGTCAACTTATTTTCCAAAGCATCTGAAGGTAACACAAGAAGTCACCGATGGAAACTTAATAAAGAGAGAGAGAAAAAAAGAAAGCTGTCTAGAATAGCCTCACAGTGAGATAGGCAGCAAATAAATTTAACAAATAAATAAGAGAACTCCAACCTAGAACTAAGGAGAAATTTCCTGTCAGTGAGATTAATCAATCAATCAATCAATCTCAATCAATCAATCAATCAATCAATCAATCAATCAATCAGTAGAATGGCTTGCCTCCAGAAGTTGTAAGTATTCCATCACTGGAGGTTTTTAAGAAGAGATTGGACAGCCATTTATCTGGAATAGAATAGGGCTTCCTACCTGAGCAGGGTAGGTCCCTTCCAAATCTGTTATTCTGTATTCTGTATTTTAGTAGAAAGTTACACATGCTGCAGTGTTAAATGCATAAAAATAAATTTCAAGCTAAGTTTATTTTGTCTTCTTCCACGAGCATGTAGATGTCTTTGGAATGCTCCCAAGGTTGCCAGAAATGCTTCAACCTTCACAAGATTGATATTAATAAAATTTACAAATAAATACACTTAGAGAGGGGAACTGTCCTGGAAGATTCATGAGGTTATCCTGAAGGAAGCAAAGAAAAAAAAAATCTAATTAAAATACATGGATGGATGGATGGATGGATGGATGCAAAAATTTTGTAAATACCTATATCAATAGAAGCTAATGATTATTTTCAAAATATCTTTTGCTGCTTAAAATTTCAATATTAAAACACCCTTTCCTTTATAAACCAGAATGTTAAGATCTACCAAAGAATTATTCTCTGCATCCTCCCATTGGGAGTAGTACAGTATATGGAGATACAGCAGGATTTCTTGGCTGTAGCACCCCAATTATGAAATGCTCTCCCTGCTCAGAAATCAAAGTGTTGATTTGGAAAGGCCTAGCTATTCATCTGGACTTTTGATTTTTGCCGACAGCAAGGTTAAGGTTTAATCAAGGACACGCAGTAATCCTTCAGGCTAATGAAAGAACCTAGTTTTGTTGTTCCCAGAATCTATGCTGCTTCCATTAGCCTACTTCTGGACCTCTTTTTTTGATTCTGTAATAGGAGTCGGAGAGCCTATGTGCTACATGTACGTGCTGCATGTATCTTTCCTGGCTCCACTCAGATTTGGCAGCAAGATGACAAAATTTTCAGCAGTGTTGTGTTTTGGGGTTTGTTTTTTGTTTTCAGAACCAAGTGGAGAGTAATTATGTGAACTGTATTTAAATAATTTAATTTTAATTAAGCTTAAATTCAATATTTCACCAGGAGTACAGTCCCTAGCACGGTATTAAAAAGGAAATATGACGTCTCCTCCCCCCAAACTCCCCCTCCTCATCTAGCAGGTAGATGAAATTCTGGTGTACAGTATGCAAAGATATTAGCTAAAATATTTTTTAGTATCAAATCTGATTCAGGCCTCTGTGTTTCTACAGAATGGTTTTCTAGCTGCCTGCATGCCTCCTTCAAACTGATGCCCTGAATCAGCCGTCACCAACTTGATGCCTTCTATGTATTTGGATGTCACCTGCCCCTTAATGTCTTGCCCACCCTATGAATCCTGGGGATTAAAATCTCAGCACATCCAGAAGGCATCAGAGTAGGGAAGATCGCTATAAAACCTCATGGATTCTGGCTGAAATTTGCTACACCAGTTGTAGAGAAGGACATGATCTAGACCATCTGTAAAACTGATGCTGGAGTTTATTAATATGAAGAGCAGCCTAAGGTTGGTACAACCCTCCAGGCCCATTTATTGCCTTCTGATTTAGCGAATACCCTTTTTGTTAATTGATTCTTTCTAGTAAGTCCTCAAATGAACTGTGCATCACATCAATCCCTTCCCCACTTTTATTGATGGGTTGGAAAGGAGGCCAGAAGCAGATTTTGAAAATTCTTTCCAATGAAAGAATTTTCACTGTTGGTATTTTTTTACTATTACTTTCTGTATGGATGTTGTTGGTTGTTTTTTTTTTTTAATCAATTGCCTTGTGTGTCATCATGCAAAACTGGAAGGCAAACGTTTTTATTAAGGACCAGAAGACCCTTGCTTCTCACAGAGCATTCTGGACAGTGGTGGGTTGCTACTGGTTCACCCCGGATCGGGTGAACCTGTAGCGGCGGGGGCGGGGGGAGCGTCCGCTCACCTACTTGGACGTTTCTGCATGTGCCCCCACGAGCAAACCAGTGGTGACGGGATTTGAATCCCATTACTGATTCTGGAGTATACCCACTCTCTACAGATTACAGTTATGGCTTATGAAGCACACGCATGATTTTCTTGCAGTAGGTTTCCTTTTATTTCTTATATAGAAGTGCTTTGCATCAAGTTATACCTAGATTGAAATGATAGTTATTTAAAGTGGCGGTTTGAAAAGGAGGAAAAACTACAGGCTTTGCAATATCTTCCAGGAAATGTGTAATGCAAATATTTTTCCTGCAGTCCCTGTATTGAATGCGCATTCCCTGTTCAAGCTGATTTCCCAGGATCAGGCGTCTGCTGGGTTCCTCTTTGTTGTCTAACAAGTTCCTCTTATGCTACTCTGTTTCTTGGCCATTTTTTCTGTGCTGGGCTGAAAGCGCTTCTTCCAGAACAGAATGCACAGGGGACTGGAATCCTTTTCACTCTTCTCACTTGTTCTCTGCCGCTGTGATTGGGGCCTGGCTGAGCAACCTTGGAACATGGATTTGAAAATAACCTCCTCCTGTTTACTCCAGAACTTACTCTGGAAGAAGAAGAGGTTTGACACATTTTTATTTCCTTATCAAAATAGAGAAGCTATTTCTGAGGAGGGCTTTCCCCCCTCTCACCCAGTTGATTAAAATCCCAGGGACTGAAATTCAACAATAACTGCAGGTAGCCTTTACAAAGTTATCTCGTGCCAGTTTAACTGTGTTTGTTAAATAACAGTCCAAATAAGAATGCCTTATTGTTTCAGAAAGCTAATTTTACTTGTATCTTGAGAGATGCTAAATGAAAGGAAGAAGCCCCTGTGACATACATTTTGTGATCTGGTTTACAGTTCACTGAAACACTGAAATCACTTTCAACCAAACATGGAAGCACATTAGGTTCTTGTGGAATACATGGAGACCCAATGAATTTCAAGTAGCAGCAAAACATTACTGTCACAATGAACATTTGCTCTTTTACACACACACACACACGGGGAGAGAGAGAGAGAGAGAGAGAGAGGGAGGGGGGGAGGGGGAGGGGGAGGAGAAGAGGGAGAGATATCCCTGCTTACCTAAATCCTTAAACTGCCAAGCACTAATTAGGGCAGGGGTTCTTAACCTTTTTGCCATTACTCCTCTTGTAAGTAAACACTTCCCCTAAAAATCCCACACCAAAATGAACAATGAAAACAATACAAAGAAATTTCGGGAAAGGTGGATTGCAGGAACTGGGTATGTCTAGTCTTCCAAATAGAAGGACCCAGGGCGACATGATAGCAGTCTTTCAATATTTGAGAGGCTGTCACAAAGTACAGAGGGTTGACTTATTCTCAAAAGCACCTGAGGGCAGGATAAAAAGTAACAGATGGAAGCTTATCAAGGAAAGATCCAGCCTACAACTAAGGAAAAATTTCCTGACAGCTAGAATAATTCATCAAAATGGCTTGCCCTCAGAAGTTGTAGGTGCTCCAATCCTGGAGATTTTAAAGAAGAGATTGGACAACAATTTGTCTGGAACCGTATAGAGCCATGATGGCGAACCTATGGCATGTGTGCCACAGGTGGCACGCGGAGCCATATCTGTGGGCACACGAGTGTTGCCCTAGTTCACCTCCAGATGCATGCGCGCACCAGCCAGCTGATTTTTGGGCCTTTTGTGCCCACCGGAAGTCAGGAAACGGGCCATTTCCGGCCTCCAGAGGGCCTCCGGAGGGGTGGGGAAGGCCGTTTTTGCCCTTCCCAGGCTCCTAGAAAATCTCTGGAACCTAGAGAGAGTGAAAAATGGGCCTACCGGTCCCACCATGCCATTGCGTGCCAAAAGAAGGGGGAGCGCAGGGGGGTTGCGTGCGCATGCGTGGGGGGCGGGGCGCATTGAATTATGGGCGTGGGCACGCGGGCACGTTACCCCCCCTGTGCTCCCCCCCGCTTTTGGCACGCGATGGCAAAAAGGTTAGCCATCACTGGTATAGAGTGTCCTGATTGTGCAGGGGGTTGAACTAGAAGACCTCCAAGGCTCCTTCCAACTCTTGTTCTGTATTCTGTATAACAGTGTAACTCAGAGGTTCTTCCTGGGTCTCTATTTGCACCTCCCCAAGGAAGGAGAAACCCTGAGTTAGAGTGACAGAAGCCATCAAGTCTGGATTCAGGATAACTCAAAGAGTGGGCAGGCTTCAAGACTCTTGAAACAGTCTCTACAGGAGAATGTCAAAGAAGTCAAAGCTACCATTGGTTTTTACTTGACCTCTGAGCCCAGTTCAACATGCTGGTTATCTTCTATAAAGTTGTATATAGCATGGTTGTTGTTCAGTTGCTAATTCGTGTCTGACCCTTCGCAAGCCCTTGGACCATAATAGCACGCCAGTCTCCCTTGCTCTCCATTTTTCTCTTGGACTTTGCCCAAATTCATGTTCATTGCATTGATGACACTATCTAACCATCTCATTCTCTGCCGTCCCCTTCTCCTTCAATCTTTCCCAATGTCAGGGTATTTTTCAAGGAGTCCTCTCTTCTCAATAGGTGGCTAGTATTTGAGCTTCAGCTTCAGTATCTGTCCTTCTAAAAAAACAATAATGATTGATTTTCTTTAGGATTGACTCATTTGATCTTCTTGCAGTCCAAGAGACTCACAAGAGTCTTCTTCAGCACCAGAATTCAAAAGCATCAATACTTTGGCCCTCAGACTTCCTTATGGTCCAACTCTCAGAGCCATACATTACTACTGGAAAAACTATACAGAGCTTTGTTGGCAAGATCATGTCTCTGCTTTTTAATATGCTGTCTAGATTTGCCATTGTATATGGCAGGATGCCAGGTTGTATCAAGGATTAATTTGCTAAATATAATTCTGCCCCTCCAGTCCTACCAAACAGAAAAGGCCTGCTCAAAGTCCCACCCCCATAGCAAGGATGTGGACCAGAAGAAAGGCCTTCTCAAAGGTCCAGGCCCGGACCATGGAGGATCAAAGCAAACACACAGAAAACAGAGCAGCTCCGTAACCCAGACTTTAATCTCCAACCATAGGCTGGAGCCTTGGTACAAGTTGAGTATAACACATAGCTCCATGCAAAGTCAGCACTGGGAGCTCTCGCCTCCCAGTGCACTTTATAGTCCAGGGCCACGCCCTTTGGCCAGCCTGAAACACCTGCCGGTTGCCCAGCATCCAGCTGCCTGTGGCTGACATCTGGTCACAGCGGCATGGCTGGCGACATGCTTCTGGTTCCTGGGAACCCTGGCTGGAGGCATGTGCAAGCTGCAGGGGTGATCAGCTGGCGAGTGGCTGTGTCGCGCTGCCACCTCCCTGCTCCTCATACCACCCATGTGTCTCATTGCCAGTGTCGCTTGCGAAGCCCCGGCCAGGAGAGTGGCCCACTGACAAGTGGCTGGTTGGCGCTGGCCTGATGTGTCCTGCCGCCGCAGCCTCGCCCGTCATTGAGATCGCCGTCCCCGATGTGTGCTGCTCCGTGCCCTCCCCACCTCCACCACTCCTAGGTATGGTGAGCCTTGTATTGGGACTCGACAGGCGGCTTTCCCCTACCAGGACCGCACCTAGAAGATAGGAGATAGATGGGTTAAGCACAGCACCCTGACATGCATTCCCACCACCCGGTTTGCCAGGATAGTGCTTGTGGAACCTGTTAAGCAGGCGCTGGGCCTGCACATCCTACTCCGCCACCCATGAGGCGTCAGTGGCAGGTTACCCCTTCCACCATATCAGGTACTGCAGTTTTCCCCTATGGAGGCGTGAGTCTAAGACTCTTTCTATTTCGTATCTCTCCTCCCCTACAGGCCCTGGTGGCTGGAGAAGGGGCCTGACGTTGGCCTCTTCTACAGATTTCAAGAGGCTGCTGTGGAACACGGGGTGTACCTTCCCCAGCAAGGGTGGAAGTTTCAGTTCCACGGTTACAGGATTGATACCCGCACAATTGGGAAAGGCCCTAGGTACTTTGGGCCTAGTTTCTTGCACGGTACTTTTAATCTGAGATATTTAGTGGAGCGGTACACCTGGTTCCCCACCCAAAACGGCTTGTGGGACACCTGTTTTTTGTTGGCCTGGGCCTTATGGGTTTCAGCCACCTTCCGCAGTGCTGTGGCGGTGGCGGGACATGTCACGCTGGCGCCAACCAGCTGCTCGTCAATGGACTGCTCTCCTGGCCAGGTTGTTGAGATCGCCGTCCCTGGTGTGTGCTGCTCTGTGCCCTCCCCACCTCCACCACTTCCAGTTATGGCGAGCCCCAGATGGGGACTCGACAGGCCTCTTCAGTAGGGGCCTCTACCTAACGGGGATATACTTTGCTGTTATTCTCTTGACATTTCAAAAAGCACAAAGACGTTTATTTCAGTAATATTTGGCCATTTGTGAAGAATTATGGGTGCTTGTCTAATATTTGTTTCTGTTTTTAGTTTATAATGTTATATTATGATGTTATTATAGATAAATCATATTATCATAAATTATATTATAATCTTGTCCATGGCCCAAAGTCTTTTAGATTGGAGTGGTATTAAGGTAAAGTAAAAACAAAACAAAAAACAAAAAAAAAGTTAAATATTTTGTGTCATCTGCTTAGAGAAACAACAACCCCCAACACTTTATTATGTCATTGACACTTATTGATGAGCAAATTAACCTTGGTCCCTCCTGAATTAATGAACTTCTGCACTGAGGATTCCTGGTCCCACTTGCCATTGTTGAGCCCTGAAGCTTCTGCTGTGAAATTAACAAGCAGAGACCTTCACTGATAAAACAAACAGTTTTTCCGATTTTCCATTGGCTTTGAAGCCTACTGAGGAAAGTCGTTTGACACATACACACCAAAAAAAAAAAAAAATCTCATTTAGGTTTCAATTGTCTTGTCACTTTTTTGCTGGCTGTATAATAATTTTAAAAATTAATATCTCTTAGTTCCATTGGTAGAATGAAGGTGCAAAGCATTAAATTGACAGTGGTTGTAAAATAGATATTAACAATTCTAAATAAGTGAGCATTTCGTATTTAGGTTTACACATCTCTTAAATTTTTTAAGCTACTCCATAAATAATATATTATGGACCAAGTATATGAATGTGACAAGAATGCATTGTTGACATATACTGTCTGACAACTTAAAGCTATATTGCCAGATAAAATGTCATCATAATGGATATTCATTAGCTTCTCTAAAAGCGGAACTACTCTAAACTTGTTGAGCTTCATACATGATGAGCATGTCCATGTGTTAGATTATTATTTTTCTGAGTTGTATGAGTATCACACTATATCAGGGTGGGCGATCTGCACCTGCAAGAACCCCACTTAACCCCATCTTGCAACCTTCAAAGTATTCTCAATTTGGGTGGCTGAATTTTAGAAAGCAAAAATGCTCATGTTTGGTGGTACAGTTTTTTCCTATGTTTTGCTAAAATAAAATGCAAATAGATGAATTAATTCCTTGTTTGCTCCATAAATTTAGCCTTTCATCAGCTGGGCTACACATTTTAATCCCTCACCCAGTGAGACCAATGCACTCCTGCCTTCGCTGCTGATAGCACTTCCGGCCTGATTTTAATAAGCATGACCTCAGCAGCAGAAAGTTTGCTTGCTCCACTTTACAAATTCAGTTACATAGTACCATCAATTTGGGGTTTAATGACATAATTTTTATTCTATATTTTAATTTAGCTACTCTAAATAGGCAAACTAATTTTACACATTGCTATTTTCAATAGTGCTTATTGTATGCTGAGTTCAATTTGATTAAAAAGCAGTGTATCTTTATAAACAAACAATGGGAATTTAAGACATGATGCTATGTCTTAATTTAATTCTACTCTTCTTTTTCATTGGTGGACAGTACAGATAATATTTTTATTAATGATATTATTTTGCTACTATTCGTAATTTATTTAATGATAAATAAGGTTTAATCCCTAGTAAAAGTCAGCAGAACAAATCTAGACAAGCTTTATCCTTGCATGGTCTCCTCACCTTCTTCAACACAGCAGCCAGCCAAACAAATCCATAACCTTTATTTTACATTTCAGATTAACTGCCGCTTGCTGTGCTGTCTGACCTTGGAGGAACAATATAACTCTTAACTTGGATAAATGGAAAGAAGCCAACTTCATTTAAGAGTTTATGACTTTGTTTTATTTTGATTAACCATAATTACAATCAAACATAGTTTACAGTTTGGACAACTAGCTAAACTAGAGATAATTTAAAAAAACAGCAAACTTCATTAATCCCTTCTGAGCCACATGAGAAGTATATTCACAAAGTAAAAGAAGACAGAGGTTCAAAATTGATATGAATTCAATTTTTTTGTTTTTCATGACACAGACTGGTATTTGCTAACTTCAGGCGTGATGATGGCTACCCATTTAGACAGTTTTAAAGGAGAATTGGAACAGATTCATGGAGGGTCAGATTAACAGTGGCTACTAGGCTTAATGACTGATTTTAGAATCCTAGGCAGAAAGCCTGGAAAACCAGCTGCTGGGGAAAAAAAACATGGAAGAGGTTTATAACTTTTCTGTATCTCTTGGTAAGTTTCTCAGATACCCCTGGTTGGGTCCATTCTGGACTAGACATGACTTTGGCTTAATTCACAAGGCCCTTCTTATATTTTTGGAAATGGAAATTAGTCCCAGATGTTCAGAATACTTTTGTCATCAACATTGCATATATTCACCAATATTCACTGAGAAGATTGTGGGGCCTTTTCATACTTGAAGCTGGCTCAGGTGCCAGGCTAGGAGCCTATATTTATCCTTTCCACGATGCGAGAACCCAAGTGTTATGCTAGCATAGCTGCAGCAAATATAAATCCACTTAGCTGCTGATGCAAATAAAATAAAATTCTCCTTTTTTTTTTAAACGTACAGGATGATTTGTAATAGAAGCAGCAAATACCTAAAAATGGCTAGAAGCCTATATGTGTTGCTTGGTAGCAGTATAGTTATTTTTCATCTTTTCTTTTTTAATATTCTGTTTGCAGGAATGGTGAACAGAGCATCTAAAATAACCACTTTCACATTGCAACAAACACATCATCATTTGCTTAAAAAGAGTTATAATTACAGTTGACGAAGCATGGACACCATAAAAATGCATTAGTTTAGCTTGACACATTAATTACCTGTTTTTGCAGATGTTTTTATATATTGTTGTGCGAACAGATTACAAAATAATTACAGGAAAGTCATATGGAAAACAAGCTAAGGGGGTGGTTTCTCGCCTAAATATTTTCATTCATGTGAATTTGTGCGAGGCACAGCTGCAGTATAGCAAATGGGCAGAGAGAGAGAGAGAGAGGGAGAGAGAGAAACGGAGGAATCTCGAAGGGTTTTTATTTGAAGGTCTCTGTCATCAGCATTATCACACTTTTTATATCTTTCTTCAGAGGACGATCTTTTTAAAAAAAAATAAACCAACATTGCCTTATTTATAAAAGTCTGATTCAGGTAAAAAAAAACCCTCTGATCTTCATCAAATGAAACACAAATATCTGCTGGTATCAAGAAAGACATCTAAATAGGAAATGAATATTTTGTTTGAAGAAAGATGACCTTGCTTGATTGTGCTATAAAGACTAATTAAAAGCTTTAATATACCTAACACATATTGCTGAGCACATTGTAAGCCGCCCTGAGTCTCCGGAGAAGGGCGTCATATAAATCAAATTAAAAAAAAAAAAAAAACACATATTCCTAATGTGTTTTTTTAATGTTTTAAAAAAATCTCAAAGCATAAAAATCTCAAGGATTATTCAGAAGTAACGTGACTTCAAATTCTGTTGAAAATCTCAGGACACATGAAGGCAATAGGAACTTGAATATTTGAAAATCATTAGTTTTGGCTTTTAATGTTTTTAGCAATATAATTAGAGGTTGGTTTTTTTTTTTTGCAGGGATGTTGTTATTATTACAGGGCCAAAAATTGTTATAAAGAATTGGTATTATAGTTCTTTCATTTAAGGAGAAACAAGAAATAACTGAAAATAGCACATTAAAATTATTTACATTGTGAGATATTAACTGATTAATTATGTATAACATTCAACACATGTAAGAGATGTGTTGAAATTAAAAAATTAAAATCTAAAATTTGGCAACACTTCTAAGTCCAGTGAGTCAGTATCTGAGAAAAGTAGAAAGGAGGAACAAAAAAGGATAGAATTCACTAATTGAATTTGGTGCTATCATAACCTACTAAACATTATATAGCTAATCCCTAGATTTTGGAATGTCTTTTTGTTTCTGGGTATATGAGTGCCTATTTTTAAGCTTTTAAGTTTAAAAAAGTGCCCTAGGAATCCGAGGGTTTAAGCCACCCGTTAGAACATCATAAAATCCTAAAAAAATGAAAACATACTTTTTATTGGTTATATCTAGTGTGAAGATGCTTCTCCCCTCTCCCTACCCCTCTATGCTAGACGGCTAAATTTTGTGAAAATTTGTTTTTATATAGGAGTGTGAGTTTGAAGATTGATTGGTTTTATATATTACAGGCAAGATTTTACGGAAACACTGGCAAACATTTCTCATTTATCTCATGGGGATGTATTTGTACTAACATTGGAATGGAGAGGAAAATAAATTGCAATAGCTCAAGGCAAGAGCCCACTCTACTTTTGGAAGAGTCTGAAGATTTGGCTTTGTTGACTTTCATGGGGATCTCAGAGGAACACGGAACCTTGGGATTGGTTAATACTTGGAGAACCCTCCCCCTCCCCTTTTAACTTGGATTATTCTATCCTTGTTTTAATGGCCTCCTTTTATTGAAATACAGGTTGTCCTCGATTTATGACCACAATTGAGCCCAACATTTTTGTTGCTAAGTGACACATTTGTTAAGTGAATTTTGCTCCATTTTACGACCTTTCTTGCCACACTTGTGAAGTGAATCCCTGCAGTTGTTAAATTAGTACCACGGTTGTTCAGTGAATCTGGTTTTTCCATTGACTTTGCTGGTCAGAAGATCGCAAAATGTGATCACATGTCCCCGGGACTCTATAACAGTCATAAATGTGAGTCAGTTCGCAAGTGTCTGAATTTTGATCATGTGATCCTGGGGATGCTGCAAGAGTCATAAGTGTGAAAAACAGTCAAAAGTCCCTTTTTTCAGTGCTGTTGTAACTATGAACGGTCACTAAATGAACTATTGTAAATCGAAGACTACCTGTATCAGATTTTAATATGTTTTTTTTCCTATAAAATTTAGAGGCATATATCAAATTCACATCTCTGTGAGATGTGAGCGATTTTACAGATCTGAGTGAGATGAGCGGGTTCTAAATTTGATTGTTGTTGTTAGTTGTGAAGTTATGTCCGACCCATTGCGGTCCCGTGGACAACGTTCCTCCAGGCCTTCCTGTCCTCTACCATCCTGCAATTCCCTCTACATGGGCCTGCCCCTGAGATACACCCGGAGACTCCAGCTGATCCAGAATGCAGCTGCACGGGTTGTTACGGGAGCCCCTTGTTACTCCCATATAACATCCCTCCTGCGTGAGCTGCACTGGTTACCAGTGGTTCTCCGGATCCGCTTCAAAGTGCTGGTTCTCACCTATAAGGCCCTACATGACTTAGGTCCGGGATATTTGCAGGACCTTCTCCTGCCTGCCTCTCACGGTCCTGTTCGCTCATATAGGGCCGTTCTCCTTAGGGTTCCGACAGCGAGCCAATGTCGTCTAGCGGTGCCCAGGGATAGGGCGTTCTCTGTGGGTGCTCCCACCCTCTGGAATGAGTTACCTACTGAGCTCCGGACGGCTCCTGATCTCCGCTCCTTCCATCGGGACCTGAAGACTTGGTTGTTCAAGCAAATAGGCTGACTCTGATTCCGGGTTTTATTATTTATTATTAATTAGTTATTTGGTTTAAAATGGGATTTTATTGTACATGTTTCTTAACTTGTGTTCGCCATCCTGAGTCCTTCGGGAGAAGGGCGGCATATAAATACATGTAATAAATAAATAAATCCTCTGGAGTCCATTTAAGCTCTCACTAAATTTGATATATAAACAAATAAAAATAAGGTGGGAAGAGAAAACACTTAAACGGGATCTAGGATTGGAAGGGCTACAGTGGATCATATTAGGGAATCTGTAGAACAGTTCTATAGAAAAAAAGTGAAGGCTGGGATAAGTAGATCTTGTATGATTGGAGTGGAGGGTGAAAATGTTTCCATAAACTTTCTGTGAAATAGGATGCTATTACAGAAAAAAAATGGGTTCAGTAGCATTATTTTGGGTTTTTGGTGTTCAGACGTTGTCACAGACGTTTGTCTAGTGATGTAGTATCTTACTACAGTAGCCAATTTTTGATGAACATCCTATGGTAACCATTTGGTGATAGGAGCAACAAGGCATTAAAACTTCTATTGTGACCACTTTTCTCAGACCATAACTGAAAAAGAAATTGTTGCAGAGGTTTCAGGCTTATAAATATATTCCTTTATGGTACACAGGAGAATCAAGTCCAACTCGTCGTGAAGCAGTGAAGAGGAAGACTTCAGAATATCTGATGAGAGCAGAAAAAATTTCCAGCATTTACTGTAGATCCTCATCAGAAGATGGCTCAATACTTGGTGTAGGTTCTTTTTATTTCTAAAATAATTTAATTTTCTTGTGTTGGTGTACACATATGGACATATGTTGTGTCTCCTTCACAACTGATTGAATTTCTTTATGGTTAACAGTATCAAAAATATAAATGTGATAGATAAATAAATGAATATGGTTTATGCTAGATAAATAAATGCATGCATATATGGAATAAAGGGCTAAAAACATAGTGAAGGAAAATATCCCACAGTCTTCTGGTCCTAGCTGATTCTTCAGAAATGTTACATATTTATCCATTATTAGTTAAGAAAGAATACCACAGCCAAGATCAGCATTAGCATCATTATACATAGCTAAGGAAAACACTTTTTAATTTTTTCCTTGTTAGTGAGATAAGAACAAGTAAATTGCTAGAGAGATTTCTGTAACCCTGAATTTAGAGAAGATGGATGTAATCCTTAGATCTTATTTGTGAGGATCAGGCAATCTGTTATTTTGACTACAGATTATGTGTGTATTAAAGAAATAATTAGGGACGGGATTGTCTCAGATTGGGATCCTGGTGTGGTAAGCACGGAGTGTTAATTCTTCTCTTGCTGCAATCCAATCTGGAATGTGTTCTGTGTTCCTGAAATTAACATTGCTAAGCAAAAGATTAACAGAATAACCAAATTGGAAGGGAACTTGGAGGTCTTCTAGTCCAATCCCCTGCTCAGGCAGTAAACCCTATACCATTTCAGACAAATTGTTGTCCAATCTCTTCTTAAAAACTTCCAGTGTTGGAACATCCACAACTTCTGGAGACAAGTTGTTCCACTGGTTAATTGTTCTAACTGTCAGGAAATTTCTCCTTAGTTCTAAGTTGCTTCTCTCCTTGATTAGTTTCCATCCACTGCTTCTTGTCTTCCCTTCAGGAGCTTTGGAGAATAGGTTGACTCTCTCTTCTATGTGGCAGCCCCTTAGATATTGGAACACTGCTATCAAGTCACCCCTAGTCCTTCTTTTCATTAAAGTAAACATACCCAATTCCAGCAACTATTCTTCGTATGTTTTAGCCTCCAGTCCCGTAATCATCTCTATGGCTTTTCTCTGTGCTCTGATTCACTGATACCAGTGGGGATTTATTAAACTCCTCTCCTCCTGGGAGGAGAAGGAGAGAAAGCATCAGAACAATGCTTTGGTCCTGATCAGATTGAGCTTTCCATGAAGTCAGTTTGTTAAAACAAAAAATGCTGCACTTAGAATGCAAAACAGTGCAGAAACATGTAATATGAGATAAAGTGAAATGATAACGAGATCAGATTTGGAGAAAGCAGATTGGGAACATTGAAGAAAAGACAGTATCCTATAGAGATGTGATAAAGAATGTCTTGATGGTCATCTCTGAATACTGAAACTTTCTGATACTATGATTTTTTTACATGGATTTTTTTTTTAACAAAAGAGATAGAACTAGTACAGCATTTGTAGTATTGAAATTGCTGTATTTTTTCGAACTCCAAGCCCAAGAGCTTTTGACAAATCTTGGCTTTACTCTACTTTAGTAACAGCAACAATATAATAAAATAATACAATGAACCTCCCTGGGACCATTTTCTTCTTACTCTTGGAATCCTTTCTACAGCTCTTGTGTGATTGTTGATGATTGCACTGGTGAAGAAATGTTAAAATTTCAGTTCCCCATTTGGATCACAAAATGACCACAGAGTCTTTGGCTTTACTTTAAACAATCCTGATAATAGTTCAAGCTCTTCAGTGGAGATAGGGGAATGGTGCAGGGTGAGCATACAGAGGAATAATCTATTGAACTGAAAAGCAATTAATCTGCTTTTTAAGCTTGTTTTCATTGAGAGAGAAAAAACTGGGGGAAAACTCTTCTGCAATAGAAGTCTTCATGTAAGCTTCGAAGGATTCCTCAGTCCCCCCTATTCCTGTGGACTGCTTAATTTAACTTAATTTGTAGACGTGCATATGTGTGAAGGGGGACCTAGCCATAGCAGAGACTGAAGTTAAAATTCTCTTAGGGTTCTTTCTAGCCTTATAATACTGATCTGCTTAATGAAAGATAAATTTCCTAATCAGCCATTAGACTGGCCTCCATATAAGAAGAACCCATACCCCACTTTTAAGCTGCCATATCAGAAGGAATGTTGCTACTATAATTAATTTCATATTTACAGGCAGCCTTAATTTATATTAGTTTTCTTCATTCAGATTTTACCTCACTTTCTCATGAAATGTTATGTACAGAGTGGCTTGTGATAGTAGAACAAAAATAGAGTAATTTAAATATGTGAAAAACATCAAACCTGGGTTTTCTCTGATTATGGCCCTGAATATGAGTTAGAAAATACTTGTAAAGAATATTATCTGCCTTAAACATAATTTTAACAATTGTAAACAGTTCTGTATCACCTAATGAACTGTATTTGGGCATGAATAGGAGTATGTGAGTTTTCAATCTTCTCTTCTGTATTTTGAATGATCTTGAATTTTGCTAAATGATGTTTATACCTTAGGTGCACTTTTGTAAGAAAACCCAGGAAAGAAAATTGTTCATGAGAGTTAGTCATCTGGAATGGCTAATTTACATTAGCAGTACCAACTGTACTTGTGGTCTTTCTTTTGCAAATTAATAACAGTGGTTCTGCTATACAAAATAAAATAAAATAAGACTTTCTGTGATTTCACTGGAGAAGTTCCCTAGTGTGTTTCCTCAATACTAAACCTAGATTTAGGTCACATCATAAGCTCTTATGACTTAATGAGAGTCATAAGCTCTTATGACTTAATGAGGCAAATTCTTGTCTACATAAGTTAGTCCTTAGTTCTGGAAACTGGGCAACTTATGTAGAGGACTGAGGTGGTAGTGCCCAGAAGTGTAAAGTGGCCTATTCTATTTCAGATTGCAGTTTTCAGTGGCATGTATTGCCATCAGGTTGGTGATTATAAAGATGATAGGCAACTGAAGATGACAAGGAGAAAGAATGCTTCCATTTAGATGAGGAAAATGACAGTCTGTAATGAGGAAGATTAATATTCAATTATGTGGCTTTACTTATGGGTCATTTGTTGTATTCATAGTGTAATACATTCCTTGGAATTCTGTAGTAGATCTCATCAAGGTTGAACACTTAAAAATAAATTTATTTGTTTAGTAACAAGTGTACTTCTCCTCAAACTTTCTTCCAAGTTAAGGCATCGCACACAATATTATTTATGGATTTGCTTTATTTTATGACCCCGTTTCTGTTCCTTTAGAATTTGAGTAATAGTGTGTATGAATAACTTCTCCAGCATTGTACTCGAGTTTTCCTGCTTGCACAAAGAACTAGGAACTGTATGAATTGTGAATATTTTAAAAAATATTAATATTCCTTTTTGCCCTATATCCATTTTCATCTCTTGCAAATTATTTACTATCAACTTATTTTCCCCTCCTTTGCATTAAGGACAAACAGAAAACTTCTTTCATCTGCCTTCCCTCTGATTTATGATAAATTTAGTTTCCTTCAGCCTGGCATTTGCTTCAGCAGGCAACCTTCCTTCAAGTACCACCCTGATTGATGTTGTAATCTTTGATATCTTCCATTAGCCTCCAGGATCACTAAGTTCAAGGCCCTCTTGGAACCTAAGGAGCCCTGCCGAGGAACTGAAGGCCTTTCGAGTCCTTGGGGTGATTGACAAGGTAATTCTTCAGTGTCTCTTCAAGAGTTCAGTCATAAATCGACTGCATGCTGACATTCTGTCTTTGAAGCTGCGGTTCTTAAGGATATGAAACAAAGGAGGAAAATGACTCAAATGCATCTGCACTTTAAAATAACAAAAGTAGAAGGAAAAGAAAGGCTTTTATCTAAGCAATTCATGTAAGGTCATGCAAAATATATTTGAGTAAAAGAATTATGTTTGGTTCCATTCTGTGAGAAGGGCCTTGATTTTAAAAAGAATTGCTCTGCGCACTTTCAGAAAGTTGCCAAGATGGTATCAGGGGACAAACAACTTTGAAAGAAGGCAAGTTGGAAAATTCGACAGCCACTGAAAAGCTGGCAGCCCTAACTCAAAAACTAAGGTCAAGTACCAACAAAGAATTTCTTCAGTATTGTTTACTACCTTTTTAGTAGAGCCAATTATTTAACCTTTTTTTAGGTCTGCTGGTTCTTCTTTCCTCAAATCTCCAGATGACACAAATAATGAATGAGATTTGGATAACTGAAATACCTAAAATGCAGCTGCTATGAGTTTGGTCTAGTGGTTAAGGCACAAGGCTAGAAACCAGGGGACTATGAGTTCTAGATTTGCCTTTGGCATGTAAGCCACGAAAGCCAGCTGGGCGACTTTGGGCCAGTCGTTTTCTTTCAAACCATGAAACAACCACCACAGTCATCATCTATTATTTATAAAAATAATAAAGGCAGGATATAAAAGTCTAAAAATGGTTGTTGATGTTTAGCGGTGCTATATATTGTGTTATCAAATGAAACTGGGTTAATAATAGGTTATAAAGAAAGATACTGATGGCAAATAGTTGGTATTGCTTAGCCAGCTTTTTGAGCTAAATGTTGAAAATCCTTGGTTCCAGTGCCAATTCATTCATAACTTTGATTAGTTATTGATAGATAATCAGATTTTAGGATTGCTTGAATTTTTGAAATAGATTTGCAAAATTCCTAGGACAAATATGGAAGAAACTATAGAAATATTAATGTATAAAAATCCAAGGAATAAATATACAATGTTTATGTGTTGCTATCATCTTCCATGAGTTCCTTAAGAGAGTTAAAATGCCTTTTCAAGATAGTTATAGAAAAATATATTTCAGTTGGATACTAAACATTCTTAGTCTTCTTAAAAATATTATACAATGCCTGATGGTATGTGAACTAGTATCAGAGACTAAGTTCTAGTGGAATCTGAACTTGGAACACATTTGCTAAAAGTGAGAAGGGAGCGGAATGGATTAGAGTGACTAGGATAGAACCAACCACTAAACAGTATATTTGTTTTTTTTCTTGTTAATAAAATGAACAAAAAAATGCAGCCAGCCTGTGGGATTTTGGCTGACTCAAGGTAATCCTTGTAGCAAATGGGCTAATCAAATCAGGAATGGCCAATTGGTTGCTGAAGGTGAACCAGTTTAATCTAAACCCTAGCAAACTTATTATATTATAATCTGTATGTAGCAAATAGGAAGGGGATTCCAATTTGGGTATGTATGTGCATCTGAGAGAGTAAGACTGCCTTTTATGTTAAAACTGGCTTTAGATTTATGACAGTGGCCATAATGTCCATGAAAAGAATGATTTGTGTGGCAACAATTTATATCTAGCCAAGTGTCTGGGGGAATAAGATGTCCCTCAGAATAAATGGATACATACCTCTACTATTGTTTTATATTACATCTTTGCACTGTTATCCTTGTGATTAATTATCATATTAATCAATCATTGTCTATAGGCCAGTAGTACACAACCTTTTTGGGGGCCTTGGGATGTACCTGCCCATTGAAGGGCTATAGTCCAAAACTGGCATTGCAAGGGTTGGTGGAAGCAGGAGAAAAATGAGGTTTGATTTAAATATTGTATATGAAATATGTTCAGTATGATCACTTGTTACCAATATAACAATTCCCCTTTCTGCTGCTACATTCATATTACAATTTGGTAGAAATCTTTGGCTCAGTCTTTTTCAACCTTGGCAACGTGAAGATGTGTGAAGCTTAGAAATTTGAAGACTGACTAGGGAATTCTAGGAGATGAAGGCCACACATCTTCAAGCTGCCAAGGTTGAGAAATGCTGGTCTGGATTGGAAGTTGCACTCGGTATGCACCTTTGTTACAGGTGGTTTACAACCGCGGGATCTAGACTGTTTAAACAATTAAAATAGCTGAAGCGTTACAAACAATGAAGACACCCTTTCAAATTGAAGCTTAAACATGGAATTGTGTTTATTTTTAAAAATCTTAATAAGGTTCCATGACTTAGCAACAAGTGCTTAAACTTGTATTTAAAATTTCTTTCATTAAGAATTGGAGAAAACTCACCCAAAAGGTTGTCAATGCAATAGCTGAAAAGCAATTAACAAGCACCTTCCAAAGTGATTAGAAAAGGAAGTATGCAAACTCAGTGTCCTTTTGAAGACACCAACTGTGGTTTGAGCAAGAATTTTATTCTCCATTGTGGGTGGAGACAGTAGCCAGTGTGGGTGATACTCGCCCAATCAGCTTGAAGGACTGAGTCTGTCAATAAGATTAAATCCCGCCCTTGTTGCTGGGTAGACCAGCTTTTGACTCAGTCCTTCAGTTGGACGGGCGTGTGGTTTCTAGCTCTCTAACCTTTCTGGTTATTTTCTTGTGGATTGCTTATTCTGGTTTCCTTTGACCCGTGTGACTGCACATTCTACGCGCAGTGCGGCTACGTCAGCAGCCTGGGCAACTCAGGCCCCATTACTGGAGATTTGTCGAGCGGCCACGTGGACTTCACCGGCTCCTTTTATTCGCCACTATAAACTTGACAAATTTGCCTCTGTAGAGGCAGCGTTTGGTCGGCAGGTGTTGCAGCGGGTTGTCTCTAGGGAGGTTGTTTTGGACCAGCCTGGTCCCCCCCAGGTTTCGGGACAGTGAACTTGGGTATGTCCCACACTGGCTGCTGTCTCCACCCACAATGGAGAAGGGGCGTTGGTCCTACCTGATACGCACTTTCTCATTGGGTGGAGACAGCAGCCAGACCCTCCCTATGCCAGTCTGGTCTTGTTTTTTGTCTGTCTCTGATTCTCTAATCTCTTTTACCACACGCCGAGTCTGTCCTTTTAGTTCTTCGCCAAAAGCTGGTCTACCCAGCAAAAAGGGCGGGATTTAATCTTATTGACAGTCTCAGTCCAAGCTGATTGGGCGAGTATCACCCACACTGGCTGCTGTCTCCACCCAACGAGAAGGTGCATATCAGGTAGGACCAACGCCCCTTCTCTCATCTCCCAGAGTGCTAAACCTACCAGATACCACTGTATTGTGGACTCCTCACAACAATTAAATATATGGAGCACTTGTGGATGATCTCAGGTTCTTTCCTTCTCTGAAGAGAGAGTTATTTGTTGGCTCTTCATTCTGCCGTAATCATTGGGGCCATCTTCAGTTTGCCATTTTTTCCATGCAAGTCCAAAACTCTTCAAGTTCCTCACATCCTGTGAAAAGAAAGAGAAGCCACTAATGTTGTGGCATCCCCTCGTGCCCCCCAGTCTCTTGTTTAAGCAGCAACTTTTCTTTCCTAACCAGGACCCTGTTCTTCTTGGTCAAATGCAAAACTGATTATTTAAAACTAATTTCCATAATTTGAAAGAGGAATCGGAAAAAGTTATCTTCTGGGGGAAAAAACCCCAAGGAAACAACATGGGTAGTGTAGTGGGGGTGGTAAAGCAGTTGTCCCAATTGGTAGACCAGCTCAATTTACTTTAACAACCTGTGGAGATGGAAGGTTTTATTCTAGACTCTTAATTCATCCAGTTATGTCCTTGTGACCTTGGCAAGGAGTTGAATAAGGTGACTAATGGCTCGCCATATTCTTTGCTTCTGGTGGTTTGCCTGTTGCCTGCCTCTGGGCCTACGGCTCCCTTCTGCCAACTTCTGTATTCCTTCGGCCTCTAATCTTGGCACTTTGATGCATATGTTCTGAAGGTGGCCACCATGACTTGGGGTGGCAGCAGATGGTAACCCTTCAGGCTGCCACCAGCTATGCGGGTGTTAAGTTGGAAACTTTGCTTTTGATGAAGAGTCAGCAGTGCATATGAAAGAGCTCTTGCTGCAGAAGTATCTTTTAATTAAAAAATTAGCATACTGAAACAGTTGCTAATGTCTATGTGTTTAAAGGCATCTAAAATCAACTATTTTCTTTAGGCTAAAGAGTGATTATTTACCAGCATTTTACTCCTATTTTTTTTTTCTTTTTCTTTTTCCAGTGCATTTATTTGTAAACTCTTTTTTTTTCTTTATAGCAGACTGAACTGCTGGATCCCAATCAAAACACTCAGAATTTTATGTGTAATTTTGTGAAGTGGGATAAAAGTAATGTTGACTTCACCTCTCCCCACATAAGCCCTTTGTAGGGAAACAAGGTTGCAATCTGTGTAATACTTAACTGACAACAAGCCCATTAAATTCAGTGGGAATAACTGTGGCGTAAACTACTATGTATTTGTGCTTTCTATCAGCATGGATCTTTGCTCAATAGGACTAGAATCACAGTATGTTTAACTTTTGAAATCCAGAAACTAAAGAACTCTTAATATTTTGGAGTCCTCCCATCTTCTAAACTTACTCAGTGCTATCATATATTCTGTTCCATATATAGCAATTTGTCCTAATTTACATACATTTTTGTACCTTTAATACTGCTCTTGGAGACTGAAAGTACTGTCAAAGCACAAAGACTCCTTTGAAGGGGCTGATGTGGTTTTTCTAGTTGTTGTTTAAAAAAACATGATCTGCATATTTGTCTTTAATGCATTTCTAGGGCGTTTGCCATCGTTATTTTGAAAAACTGGTACTTTTTTGAAAGACTGGTACTACTTTGGCTATAATATTATTTAAAATAAGCGAGGGAAACTGGAGCCACCTGGGCCAGGTTTGTCTCCTAAGAAGCACTGCCTGATTCTTTATTTATTAAGGAAGTAATCTGGTAATCTCAAATTCTAGTCTAGTCTTATCCCCTTGGTTAACTCAGGAAAACATTAACTGACTTTAAGCAGATTGAGCAAAAGTTAGCTCTTGCTGATTTGCAAGTCAGTCTTGTTGCATGATTCCCAGTAGTTTAATAATATCAATAAAACAATGTAAGAGCATGGCATTGGGTGGGGTTTTCAATTCCAGTAAATTGTTATCTGTTTCAGGATAAGGACTAGTAGTGGTTATGGAAGTTTCTTCAGAGAGATGTGTTGTAGTGGGGGCTAATTGCAGAAAAGAATAGAGGTGAATTATATGTTATCTGCTTTGCATTTAAATTTTTTTTTAGGTAAGTTGTAGCATCTTCACTTAAAAGAATCAGGTGTTTTATGATGTGCGAGATGTTTGCCCAAGATCTTGGAGAGTTGCTGATAGTAGGAGTAGGCATTAATAGAACAGTTCGCCCTGATGTAAGGAAACTTCCTCTGTCATTATTTTGATACATGTAGCACTACAATAGGTAAATAATCTGTGTCATCCAGATGTTGTAAGTCTACAGTTATTTTGGTTGTGCTGGTTAGGTGGATGGAATTCAGAGTGCAAATTCTTTTGGGGGGGGTTGGGAGGGGAGAAGGGCTACAAGTTCTCCACTGTACCAGGATATGTGAATACACCTAATAATGCATGTAACAATATGTTTCCACACTTCTTTGGTAAACAGTGTATTCATTCATTAAAAAAATGAAATAAGGAAAAGATGAACAATCTACTCAATTCATTTTTTCTCATTTGCTGTCTCTGGCAAGGGCATCCTGTTGGCATCCTATTTTTTAAAACACTATGGCATCCACTGTCACAGAGAAATTGTATCAAACCATAGGCTGGCAAACCTACCGTAAATGGTAACTCCACATTTGACAAGAATAGGATGTGCGAGCTACACTCAAGGTTATTCACTGGGATTCTAAAGCAGCTAAGAAAAATTACCCTGATATAGTTTATGATCTGTTTGTGAGTGGCTCCAACATATTCAATTAAAGCTTAGCTGCATAGTAGGTAAATGTAGATAAACAAATACATGGAATTAAAAGAAGATTTCTTTTAATTGTAACCATCCCAATAATGATATGCTTATCAAAGGTAATTATTTCATGACGGCTTGGTTATAGCAGTTGTATTATCCTGAAATGAAAGTCCATGTTGGGTGCTTTTGATTGGGAAGACGGTCATATCAAATTAGTTCAAATTAGATTTTTGTCTTTAGAAAGGTGAGCAAAGCCATGAACAGTGTTATTAAATTGTGTGTTCTACCCTATAAATGATCCAGCCCTCTTGAGGGTTAAAGAAGTGATTATTCTGTCCTTTATGCTGATGGCTTCACTACCGATTAGCCTAGTGTTGGGGTTTTTTTTTTGTTTTGTTTAAATGCTTGGCTCCTTATGATCTTTTGTGTATGCAATGATAATATTAATGCAGAGTCGTAAGCCCATTCATTAAGAAATGACTCTAAAATGAGGTTGCTTCGTGTAAATTTGGAGAGCTGCAGATGCTGTGTACAGACGTTTCTTCATGCTATTAGCCGTATGGCTAATAATTTCCAAGTGGCTAAAGCTCTTGTTAGCAAGAGTGCTGGGGTATTAAGAATGGCTCTATAAATAACTTTAAGAAGGGAAGTTGAAGGTGCTTCTTTTTAAAGACTATTGTTAACTAAATATTATTGCCAAACAGATGGAAAGCATTCACCAGCCTGATGTTTTTACTCTAATTATATTATCTCCAGTCCTGTACGGCTCAGTTGAAGAGGTGTATCCAGGGGCCAATTTATAATCATTTAACCAACACCTGTTTGGGAAAAATTGACAGTCAAAGGGCACATTAAAAAAAAAATCACATATGTTCTTGTATTTACTACCTCAATGTGAATGTTAGCTATCTGCAAATAAACTTGGTTGAAAAGACAAAGTCCCTAGGAAAATTGACACATCTTTTTAAACCATTTTTATCTATTTTAATTTGGCATGTCTTCCACCCCATGTCTTGTGACTAAAGAGGGAAACTACAACTCAATTGTCTTCTTATGATTTATCATCAGTTCCTAGTCCATTTTTAAATTGCCTTTAGTTACTGTCTTGATGAAAATTTCTCAACTTATGACATAAACACATGTTTAAAACATGCTTTTTTTCCTTGGCCAGGCGTAAATTCATATTTATAATAGGCAGCATTATTACAGAAATATTTCTTAATTCTACATATGTGTGCAGCCCAGGGCTGGGATTCAGCTGGTTCAGACTGGTTTGAGCGTATCGGTAGCTCTGATGATCAGCTGGGAGTGAACCGGTTTGCTCCAATGATCAGGTGGGCCTGCCTGCCCGCCCTGCGCATTTTACTTACCTTTATCCTCTCAGTTGATTCATGTGGCAGAGCGGAGTGCCGTGCCTCAGTTGTGTTAGTCCCCAGAAGTAACGCAGAAGTTTAACTTTGTCAAAACTGTGTATGTGTGCGCAGCGTGTGTCAGGTGTGGTTGTGCGCGAAACACATAATCACCGAACCGGTTGTTAAACCAGCAGGATCCCATCACTGATGTAGCCAGATGTGTGTGTGCAATTCCGCACGTGTCTGTGTGTAATATACATATATTGGTTTGAAGATCAGATACGCCTTTGTCATTCTGCTAAGTGTAAACACACAAGACCTGCTCTGTAAGTGAGATGGGTGGTTTACAAATTTGATAAATAAATAAGCGAATTAAGAAACTCATGTTCAGAGCTAATTGTGATTTTTTTCCTGTGATGAGTTTATATTACAGGTACTCAGAAAATACAAGTCTAGGTTAGATTTTATCACTCTTTGGTCCTATTCCACAGTATGCTTCACCTCTGATCTAGTCAGATATCCTTAGCAATGTTCTGGCAACACATTGTAATCAGATCAGAAACCGCTGTTAGGGGTACTGTACTTCCTGGAGCAGCGTGGTAGACTCTTCTCTATTGCTCACATACAGGCAGCACTAGGAGCAGCTTGGTCATTGTAGCTAATCAGTGTTTTGAAAGAAACTAGGCATACAAGATCTATGCTGCAAAACATCCACTGTTTACTGTACTGATTTTTATTGCTGCCGCTTAGTGGTTGAATAGATTTTTGCCGACCACATATATTAACTTTAGAGATTAATTCTGGGCTGTCAGGTATCAGAGGGAATTCTGTAATAAAATAGCTAGCTCTGGTTTGGGTTATTTTTAATCCCTTGGAAGTACCAAAAGTGCTTTTTCAGAGGCAACTGGACTTTCTTGTTTTTCTTTCAAGACGTTTTGCTTCTCATCCAAGAAGCTTCTTCAGCTTTGATTGGATGGTGGGGAATAGAAGGGTTTATACTCCTTGCAGACAGCTGGTCATTTAGAGGATTGTTGAAGCCCTTGTAGGTTTATCTGTGTCCTCAGGGTCACCTGAGTAGTGCTAATGGTTCCTGTAATCTGCAATTTTTCTCTGGAAATCCATTCTTATTCCCACACCACTCAAAGGGTGTTCATATCAAATTGCATAGCTAAAAGTCTGTAGAGATTCTCAGTCATCCAGGTCAGCGTTGTCCCAAAGGTGCTTTTTCAGGAGGCAACTGGACTTTCCTGTTTTTCTTTGAAGAGCCTGAGGTTACAAATAAAGTGCTTCAACAACCAAAGGATGCAAATGACCAGCTGTCTGCAAGGAGTATAAACTCTTCCATTCCCCACCATCCAGTCAGAGCTGAAAAAGCTTCTTGGATGAGAAGTGCAATGTCTTCAAAGAAAAACAAGAAAGTCTAGTTGTCTCCTGAAAAAACACCTCTGGGACAGCCATGACCCGGACCCTTGTCATTGATCCCATAAAATACATTGGGGGAGCAGTATCGATCACTTATCATTATCTCAGTGTGTGTTAAATTAAATCAGAGCATTAGAAATGAGAAATACTTATGTTGGCTGGGCTGATTTGAGGTAAGAACGGCTGATTCTACATCCCAGTTCCAAGCATGATACAATTGCTGTGTGAGGAGAAATGTGGGGCTAAGGGTGTTCCCAAGTTATACAGTATGTCCTTCACATATAAGGCAGTTGTAGACAAACACTTTTGCATTGTGCATTGATGGCTTCACTGTGTGAACTAGGTAAAGTGGAGCCTACAACCAAGCAGGGCAAGTGCTAAAAAGAAAAACAATGCTGGCTTAATTGCCAGAGAAACTTTAGGTGGTTTGTAAAGATACAATAACAGTTTAAAATAGCAAACAAAAACCACCCACCTTGGGAAGCAATAATACAAACAATACACATCAGCAGGCTTATAAATTGTCTTTTAATGGGGATTGTTGATAAAAGCTAGATCTTAAAAACTTTCCTAAATGTCCACATGGTCAGAATCATAAGGGCTTTGGGGGGAGTGGTCCAGAGGGCAAGCATAGCCTCAGGGAAAACCTGTTTCCAAGATCCTGCAAGATGCCATTGCTTTGCGCATGTGACTGGAGCATGCTGATCCTGCCAGATCTCGGTGGACAGGCAGAAGCAATCCTAGTCCTGCTAGTGTCTAGGCCCCACGATGGGAAGAGTTCTTTAGGACAGTGTTTCTCAACCGTAGCAACTTTCAGATACATGGATCTCAACTCGGAGAATTCCCAGTCAGCAATTCTTGGAGTAAAGTTCACACATCTGAAAGTTGCCAAGGTTGAAAAGTACTGCTCTAGGAGACAACCAACACACTGAATTATATCTGAAACCCAACTAATAACTAGTACAGCTCATGCAGTAAAGGTATCAGGTGGATGAAATGAGATATATACCTATGTAAGTACTTGCTTATTGCATTCAGGACTATTTAAAGCAGGCGTGTGCAACCCATGACCCATGGCCTGCATGTGGCCCTGGACAGCTAGTAATGCGGTCCCACGAGATTGTAAACTTTTAACACTATTGTGTGATTTATATACAGTGCATTAGCTATATTATATATTTTATATACAGCCCAAAACAATTCCTCTTCACTCAGTGCAGCCCAGGCAAGCCAAAAGGTTGGACACCCATGAATTAAAGCTTCCGCATGGTTTTAAAGGGAAGCCCCATGTCGAGTATATTGCATGTAGTAGCTCAAATGAGAGCTACCTAAAGTATGATTGACTATGAATAGGTCTTCCCAATTGATAAATGAGCATAAATGCACCAGATTGTGCAAAGAATCTTGGAGGCTGCCACTTGCTCATTGTCTTTCTAAGAATGAATCTAAGCCTATTCCACCTCAGTCAGACTCCGTTAGACTCCAGACATTGGGACAGGATTTTGACTAGGAAGCATGGTTAGCTCTTGACCATGAATTAATTTAAGCTGTTCTAGAGACAAGTAAGTTGACAGTTCTCACTGCATCTTGTTTACATTTATAAGTTCTGCATGAAGTGGGTCAGTATAAGAAACTTCAGTGCTGCTTGCTGTGCCTTACAGAACAGTACATACCACTTTGATTCTGGTGCGGTATGTAAATTGGATCCAAAAAATAGGAATAGATAGCAAACATTGAGGGCTTTCATGCATTTTTTCCTAAATTGACTAAGTTTACGAGATTTGTCAATGAACTGTTCTTGGAACTGCATACATTTGCAGGTGAAAATAATTTTGAAGGTAAAAAAACTCATTTATTTTCATGTCATCCTTTTGTTTTTAAATAACGTAGCAAATGTGCTATTGTATGCGATTACAAGGATGGCCATACCTTTTCTGCCTGCCATTTTTAATACCTATAAGTATTTCATTAAAAATAATTAACTGCTTAAAATATGCTTCTACTAATTAGAGATAGATTTTTAATTGACAGTATTACTGATTTACTTTTAAATAATCAGTCTAATTGATTCATTGATTAAGTATTGCAGCTATCACATCTTATAAAAAAGAAATTGTTATCTATATTCCTCCTGTCAAGTCCGTTTTTGAGACTTATATTTCTCATCATTAGGAAATATTAATACCAATAACTTAAAGTTCCAACAGATTGGATTAATTTCAATTACTTCTTCCATTTAGGTTTTGCTTGTAATGGATACTAGGACACAACAGACATATATATTGAAGGTAAGTCATTATTTTTTCTAAATCATTCACTTTGCCAATGGCGACCGGTTTCCCACTGCTTACAGTTCAGCCCACAAAATCCAGGATGCAAAATGTCATCAGTCAGGTTTATGGAGTTTGTGTTTTATTTGTTAATCTTCAGTGGCAGGTTACAGAACTAATAAATGGTTTCTGCTATTGGCAACACTTATTTCTGCTTTGACCATCAAAGGAAAGGGAATTGTTACAGTCAGTGTCCCATGGCATAATTTACATTTTCTTCACTGAAATATCTAGGTCAGTTCAATAGTGGAAGTAGTAAATATTGACATTAAAGTAATTCTTCACTCTCTCCCAGCACTTGTAGTGCTTAGTTTGCCATGATTCATGTTTACAATGACGGAGAGAGGTTAATTCAGGGGCCATTACTGTACTCATTTATGGGGTTTTGTACATAGTTGTTGTTTTCCTTTGTTTCCCCAGCCCACCTTATTTTGCTTTCTTAGTATTCCTCACTGTTGGCCATGTTGGCTGAGACTACTATAAGTTGTGGTACTATAATATCTGGGAGATCACTCCCCATCTATCGGATATATCACAAAGCTCTCCCCCTTCCTGATGCCTTTGCCCATATGTTGGGGCTTCCACTGCTTTAGAGTTTACTATTCCTATTCATCTAATACTTTTCCACTTGAAGAAGCCTTTGTTTCATTTGCAAATTTGGAAGCGGCATGAAGATGACAAGGCCAGCCATAAACAATGTATGAGATGAGACAATGACAATCCCGCATTTCTTTCTCCATTTCCTAATATCATCTAATAAAGCTGAATGAGCACGGTTAGGTCACTAAACAAAGCGGAGGGTTAGCTGGAACATTTGCATAGTAGTAATGCATATTTTTATTTTATTGCATTGTTTTATTACATTCCTCCTCTTGACATTGCCAAGAGATGAAGAGAATCAGGGCTGGAGTTTTTTTCCCCCAGCAATAGCTGGAGGTTATGTGAAAACTAATTGTGATCTTCGGTAATTCAGCCACGCTTTATTTATCTGCAGAGCTTTTTTCATAAGGTTTTTTTGTGTGCCATCTTTAAAAATCTATAACACCTTCAGGAAACAAATCACATTACCAGTCTATCTTCCCTTCGACCCAATGGAAATGTATGCAGACTCGAGTCCATCAAATTGAAGGTGGGGCAAGACTTGCCTTTGGAATGTGAATGGATTTAGCAGTTTGCTTTGATCCTTAAAGCACGGTCCCTGCCCTCCCTGCCCCTCCCCACAAGAGATATCTGGGGGAAAAAGGTCATAGAGAAATAACTGAGTGTCATTCTGATGACTTGGTTTGTGAGAGATTCTAATGAAAACATTGACCCATGTAATTGATTTTAATGGCAGCTTTGTGCCATCTTCTGTTCTCTGGATATGCGCCAGATGCCATCAGCAGGGCCTCAGGGGACTGAGGGGCACAGAACAGCAGATGAGTGGTTTCTCTGAAGCCTGGAGTAACTTGGATAGATTAGTTTGGTTGATAAGCACAGAGCACAGCATGCTCCAAAGGCAACTGAGGGTACAACTGACCTTTCTGTTCTCTGTCAGGGTCTAAGAAAAAGTAGCGAATGCAGCAGGAAGAGAAAGACCATCATCCCCCGCAGTGTGCCCAACATGGTGGCTTTGCACAAGTACATCATCTCAGAGGAATCAGTCTTCCTTGTGCTGCATCATGCAGAAGGTTGGTCTGTGGATTCAGATGAGCTGTGGGAAGGAGAGGGGAGGCAGGGGAGATGGGGGGGGGGGGAAAGAAAGCATCAGTTCCTTCAGGTGATACCATCCAGATGTTAGAAGTTTATCTTTTGAATCAAAATTTTGGGGATTGTCTTAAACACTGCAGCAAAGGGTGTTGAGGCATACATGCTCTTTGTTATGCTACATTATTGCTTTTTACAGTTTACATCCTATTAAAGTTCTTGTAGCTCCACCGTTCAGCAAAGCAGCTGCCTTCCCCTTTGGATCTAAAGCTTTAGGTTACACAGGCCAAACACTTCCTTAAGGTGCTTTGTGAGTAAAACACTGAGGTAAATATTAATCCCATGCCCTGATAGGCTGGTCTGTTTATTCTGTTTGAAAATCCTTTCTGCTTCAAATCATCATTCCGTATGATGCTCTTAGAACAAGTGACAACTGTAGGGAAATTGTCTTTAAAAAGGAGCCTATCTGGCTGAATCTTGGTTGTTGCTACAGTGGACATGATCCAGATGGAAAAAGATGTTTGTATGGCTTCTGTATGTGTCAGGCAGAAACTCCACTGGTGTTTGTGAATGCATATTGCCAAATCCATAGACCCAGCCTGTACATGAGGGGCAGCAATGGTCCACTAAGGTACTGTTTTCTTCAGTGAGACCTATGGGTCACGCATCTACATGGCAAGCATGTTCAAAGAGGTGGAACTTCGATTGTGGAGTTTCAGACTAACCAAATAGTTTCTCAGGAAAAGGTGAGAAATGTTCCAAAAGGGCTTTGCTTGCACTGAAGTAAACAATATGAATTGAAGAGAGAAGCCTATTCATTGTCACCAGTTTCTTTTCAATGCCTCCCTGCAGATGCTGCTGGTTTACTTTTTTAACAAAACAATATCTATTTTGTAAGGATAATTTGCCTATTTGGGCTCAGTGGGAATATTGAGACAAATTCCTTGGCCTGGGTTATATAAACATTGATTTACCTATAGGCAAAAAACCCCAACTCCTTTGCCTGTGTGCAGTCACATGTTAAAAAAATCACCATGAATGGAATTAAGCCTAGTTTTGGCTAGTAATAGCTTCTGGAGTGATCTCCAGTGCTATTTCTAATTTTGGGAACTATGTTTACACGATACAGTTGACTCACTCAGTAGCCACTTCATGTAAATACAGTGGTGAGTTGGTGGCAGATTCTCAGAATTTGACAGGCCTCCAGTACCTCAGAAGTTTTTGAGAGGTTGTTGTTTCCTGCTGCCTTTTATTTTAAAAAATGCATTTGTTTAAAATACATAGTGGCCCTATTAGGATGGGCATTGGAACTTGCCTGCTCTTTGGCACTAGCATGCCAGTAAAGTGATGTTACTTATGCCACTGCAACTAAAGCCAGTATTTAAATTTTTAAGGTACCAACTTACCATGGTGAGCTTTACCTCCACGCTTATTTACAGAATTACCATCTGGAAAAAAATTATATATGGGTAGGAGATAGAGAAGCTTCAATTACATGTCAAACAACTGTAGATTAATTCCTTCTACTTTCATCCATCCCTCAGTCTTTTCACAATTGCAGAAAGTATCCGTTCAGTCTAAATATTAAATTGGATTTATAGGATCTAAAAAGTTAACATCTTCATTGAAAATAAGGATCAGTAATGAAAAGTTTTCCTCTTTTTTCCAAGCATTAGTACTGAATCCAGTGCAAGCCTCCTCCACATTACAATGTAGTAAATGGTTTGTTAAAGGTGAGAACATTCATAAAGCATCTGTTAGTTTTGTCACAAAGCACTTGGCAAGACATGTTGAAGCTTCACTACTACTTAGTGGCATCAGTGCCAGAAATGGTAAAAACAGATGCTTCAAAGAGAGTCTTCAGGGACATTGAGGGAAGATTTTGATGGAGATCAAACTTAAACTTGAGTGGCTGCTGGGAAGTGTCAAATCTTTTTCAGCATAAATGTGTTGGAATTCATATTCATCTGGAAAGCGCACAAGAAACTTTGAAATGATGATGTTTCCTGTTAATGAACACTAATTCTATAGCAGGCAATGTTTAGTAGCCCTCCTCCCTGAGCCTTAATGATCATATGTTGCCCTAAGAGCAGGAAACAGAGAACTATTCCCTATTCTAATTTTGTCAATGCTATAATTCTTTAGTATTTAAATTCTGAGTCAAATTCTGAGTCAGGAAAGGTAGCCCAACTTCTTTTCTGTGGTTCCCAGAAGGCACCCCAGATTATGTCACTAAAACCTGGCAGCAAGGTCATTTAAACATAAACAGTACAGTAAGTATGTTAAACCTCCACATAGGCTTCACACAGCTGTTCTATCAAAAAGCTGCCACCAATAGTACTAACCTCAAATTTCCTCGCAGTCATTAAAAAGTGCTTTGTCATTCCCCTATTCTTAAAACCTACAGTGCCAAAAATTTTGCCTACTTTCCCAACCCAACCATTGTTGAAACAATGGTTTACCTCCATCAGAATTTTGGCAACTTTTGTTTTGGTGTGCTAAGCGTTCTATCACATGCTCTGTGTGCCAGTCAAATTTCTCTTTATGCATGATGTTGGACATATGGCACTGGCCTGGGCCATTCCATGTTTTTTATCAATAATTTGGATGAAAGAGTTGGGATGCTTAGAAAGTTGAAGATGACATAACATTGGGAGGGACAGCTAATACTTTAGATCAGGTGTTGGCAAATTTTTTGTAAAGAGCCAGATCCCGCCCCATCTCTGTGAATGCAACTGGCTGGTCTATCGGCAAAGGGCCACCAGCTGGGAAATTGCTGATAAGCTGCTGCTGTTTCCCAGAATGCCACACCCCTACCTTTGGTCCTGCCCATCACCTTGGCAGTTTGACTAAGGCTCAACCCTAGCAATTAGTTGTCCACCCATCTTACTCATGGGTTGGAATATCCCATGCTTTGCATACCTGGGACCTCATGTATGTCACCAAACAATACTAGATTAAGATCTAGGGTTTGGAGGATGAAAGTGCCAAGAAGTGTCAGCCTCAGTTTTTCATTTGTAAATAGAAATCGAATCTTCACAGATGGGTTGTGATGTTGAAATTAAATAAAGCAAGCTTGAGAACCACATGGAAAGAAGCATACCTCAAACTGATTCTTGTTAGAAATGTTATTGTAAAAGAATACAGATATTTGAAAGGTAAGATTTATGGAAACTCTCTTGAATCAATTGATTTCCCCCTCTCTAAATATGGGTAATTTTACATGGTAATGGATGGCCAATAATCAAATACATTGGCTAATGCATTTACTCAGTCTTAGCTACAGCAGTATAAGATGAAAAAGATTATTAGTGTGTCATTTATAAAGACCTAATAATATACCCAGATGAAAATATTGCTCCTCTGTGACCTAAATTGGACATTTGGAAAAAAAAAGAATAGTATTGTTGATTCCCCCTTTCAATATGTAAAACGATTAAAAAACATTTATTTGCATATTTACATTTTATTGCTATTGTGTGCATACATACACGAAAGAATACTTGAATTTTGATGATTATTCGTGGTTTACAACAGCGGTCCCCAACCTTTCCAGCTCTGTGGACTGGTGGTGGCGGCAGCAGGGAGGAGAGGGAATTGTTTTGCGCGTGTGCTGCTTACGCAAATGCAACTTTGCAATCTCACGCACTTATCTACCACTTGCATGGCCTGGTTCCTAACAAACCGTAGACTGGCAGCGGGCCACAGACTGGGAATTGGGGACCCCTGGTTTACATCAAGCTATGTACCATATACCAGTGAATGTTTCTTTTAGTTAAACATGGTTGTCAAACTGGATCGCGTCACAAGCCAATCGTGACGTATCGCGATGTTTTTTGCCTTTGCAGAGCTGGGGTGAGCGTGGCCTGCACGTGACATATTGGGCCCACGGGCCATCAGTTTGACAGGCCCGAGTGACAATGTTAATGTTTGCAAATAGTTGTATGAGCACCTTCTCAAACTTTGGAGGATGCTGATAAAATAATGGCAGGCTTCAGAAAGCATGTCAAACTTGGAGCTTAGAAATAGAAGACAGTCTATTTCTTTATACACATACACATAGGCAGTACCAGGAGTGAAATCCAGCAGGTTCTGACAGGTTCTGGAGAACCGGTAGCGGAAATTTTGAGTAGTTCAGAGAACCAGCAAATACTACCTCTGGCTGGCCCCAGAGTGGGGTGGGAATGGAGATTTTCCAATATCCTTTCCTTGCCACACCCACCAAACCTACCAAGCCATGCCCACAGAACCAGTAGTTAAAAAATTTGAATTTCACCACTGGGCAGAACATATACATATTTGTGCTTTCTAGTCAGTGTTGACTCCTGGCAGCTGCCTGTTCTAATCCCTGCAGTTTTTCTGGCAGCAGTTTTAAAAGTGGTTTGCTATAGCCTCCTTTCTAGAGCTGAGAGGGAGAGAGTGAGTGATTGGCCCAAAATCACCTAGATCAGGGTGGGCAAATATGGCCCCTTTATGACCTGTGGACTTCAACTCAGGAATTCTGGGAGTTGAAGTCCACAGGTTGTAAAAGGGCCACAGTTGCCTACCCCTGACCTAGATGACTTCACACCTAAGGTGGGATTAGAATTCATGATATTATAGTTTCTAGCCTGTTACCTTAACCACTACACCAAAGTGATTCTCAGTAGAAATACATTTATAATGGTAATAATTTATCAAGCACAATCACTTTATGGAACGAAAAATAGTTCCCTTACCTCCAGGAACTTAAAACCTAATTTTAGGTTGGGTGGGACAGTAAAAAAGATTGCTATTTTAAAAAGGGAGTATGGAAAGAAAAGGCCAGAATAAACAACAGCTGGATAAAAACAGATGTAACTGCAAGGTAGAACTTTGTTATTTATTGGTGTAAGTCTCATAGTTCAGTTATAAACACAGCCCTAGCTTTAAGCCCTAGCTCTTTTATTATTGTACCATAAGAATTTCAAAAGAGCTGAGTTTTAAATGGAACCACCACCATTTTAGGCTCATTCTGTATGTCAAAGCACAGTGCTAGATTTTATGGACCTTGGGTCTTATCCAGTCAGCTCTTCTTATGTCTTAGCTGCTTAAAATCTATTTGATAAATATGTGTGCCTGCATCTGTGAGCTGAAAGAAGTTCAGATGAAATGGAGTTCATGTCTAGTTTAATGCTTTTAGCTATTTCTATGGGGTTTTAAAAAGTTTTTTATGCTATCTAGAATGCATTAAAGTTGGATGGCCAATAAATTTAAATAAATGTCACATTTTTAATTTTAGTAATTTATTAGCAACAAACAAGGCTCCCATTGGCTTCCATTTTGAGTTCCACTTCAAGCTCATAGTTTACTTAAAATATATGGTAGATCTAAATTGAGGTGATAGTCAGCTGACCTATGGCCTCAGGATATTGACAGGTACTTGCAGCAATGTGATTGATAAACAATATTTAGTGATCTTTATCGGCTATGGATGTCCTTCCTGCCATGGTGCTTATATGTGAATGTGATACAGAGATGAGGGGATTGAAACTGGTATCCAATGGAGGATTATTTTTCTTTTTATAATTGGGGGAGGGCTAGAGAGGAAAAAAAAGCAGCAAGATCCCCACAAAACTATTATTATGGTTCATTGCGCAGTCAGCCAGATGTTCAGACTGGATTTGGCATTTTTATCCACCTACAGTAGTGGCCAAAACTGTGGAAACCTTTCATTTAGTGAGCTTGTAAAACATAATAAAATTAAAGTAATGGTGCAAAGAGTTGACTGGTCGCCCAGAAAGCGATGTAAAATAGTATTATTAAGTGAACAAGACTACAGTTATAAAGAAATTAGAAGAAAAATTGGTGGAAACTTAACCAAAGGTGGCATTTCTAAGTTTTTGAAGAGGTATAAGGAGACTCAGTCACTACAAAACCACAATGGTAAAGGCAGGAAAAGGTGCACAATAGCAAGTGATGATAGAAGAATTAAGAGACTGTGCCTATGTGACAAAAGAAAATCATCTGGGTGTATACAAGATGAAATGGTGCAATGTAATGTGAAGATGAGTACAAGGACTGTTCGGCGCAGACTGCAGGAATTTGACCTAAAATCTAAAATTCCATGAAAAAAGCCACTTTTATCTCTCAAAGAAAGATTGAAAACCATTACATTCTTGATTAAAGTATCTTTCCATTGATATATAATTTTATGGTACTACTCCAAAAAAAGTGGTGTTATTAGCCATCAAGCCTCAAAAATACACTTTCCCTAAAAGATTTCCACAATTTTGACCACTACTGTATCCAGTCCTTCCCAAGAATCTGGGATAGGCACAGTGGTGAAATGGAGCTGGTTCAATCCGGCTCGGGCGAACTGGTAGCGCCGGTGGCAGAAGCCTCCGCCCACCCGCCCAGATGTCATCACGTCCGTTTTTGACCCTCTCCGCATGCACAGTAGGCTCAGCGCATGCCTGGAGGAGGCGCGGGGGCTCACATTTGCAAACTGGTAGCAAAGGTAAGTGGATTTTACCCCTGGATAGGCAGATGTTGTTGTCTGAAGGTGTTAAAGGTATCACTGCAGGATGTAAGCTGTTCCAAATAAAGCTGCCTTTTGCAATTGACTGATGGTGATTTTGTCAACGCTGATGATGTTCAAGTGATATTCCAGTTGTTTTGAGATTGCACCCAAGGAATCTATTACTATTGGCACTATCTTTACTTTTTTTTGCCATAGTCATTCTATGTCTATTTGCAGGGTTTATATTTTGTGATTTTTTTTAAAAAATTTTTTTGCTTTAATTTATATGCCGCCCTTCTCCGGAGACTCAGGGCGGCTTACAATGCGTTAAGCAATAGCCTTCATACTTTTGTATATTTATACAAAGTCAGCTTATTGCCCCCACAATCTGGGTCCTCATTTCACCTACCTTTGAAAGGATGGAAGGCTGAGTCAACCTTGAGCCTGGTGAGATTTGAACTTGCAGTAATTGCAAGCAGCAGATGTTAATCTGTTAATAACAGTGCTTTAGTCCACTGTACTACAGGCTCTTTTCTTCATTTTTTTTCCTTCACTTTCTTTTCTCTTCTACTGTGCTTCCTCCAGGTACTGCCACATCCACTATCCAGATCTTTTTGTCTTATCAACAGTTGTTAAGTCTGGGGTGTAAAGTGGCAGATACTTGTTTGAATTCCAAAATCTTAGATCATTTTACCTTCTTCATTTTCTATTACTGTATTGTTATTTTATAAACAAGAATGTGAAATAAGAGCTGCCTATTCTTTAGCAGATATTGGCCTTTATATGTGTCGAATTCTTCCTAAGAATTTAGAAGGTTGTAGCTGATCAGCATAATATATGTTGGATGGACATTTTGTCAATGGGCAGATTTTCTAAGTGCTGTCCAAGTCTTTTTGGTATGGCAAAATGATAACCACCCTGACTAGATTATGCCATAATCTTTCAACTTTGACTTTCAGCTCTCGATTTGGGCATTCTGAACACTTTTCAACTTGGTAGATGTGAAATGCATACTTTGTGTTATTTCCTGACTTTTTTCCCCCTGAGGTCATTTGTTACTTTCATTGCAAACCATTTAGAATGTTTAAATATTATTCTGCTGTTGCAGATGATAGATGGTCTAAAAATGCAGAAAAATCCAATCAGTGCTATTATAATGCTAGTACCTAATTGTAACCTGTTAGAGGATAATTGTGGATAGCATCTTCTACTAATGTTAATACTTACCTATAGTTTCACCATCTGCCATAGTTATGCATTAATGAAATACAATTAACTTTGGTTACTTTGTTTTTTCTTACAGGAGGCAAACTTTGGTCCTACATTAGTAAATTCTTGAACAGGAGTCCTGAAGAAAGCTTTGAAGCCCCTAAATCCAGAAAATCCAGCTGTACCAAAATACATTTGCATCAGGCAAGTCCTAGTCCTCAGGATATCAGCAGTAACCTTGGCTCCAGAAGAAATAATGAGGACAATGAATTAAAGGTTTTACCACTGCAGACCAGTCTCACTCCAAGTTCTCAAGATGGTAGTAGTAACCAAGAAGAAGATCAGGAAAGTTCTCCTAAGTGGATTGACTCTGGGTCTAGTTCAGAAGAGGAATGTACCACAAGTTATCTAACATTATGCAATGAATATAGTCAAGAAAAAATTGACCCTGGATCATTAAATGAGGAACCTGTCCTGAAACCAGATGATACGAAAGACCAAAGAGGCCTCCAAGCTCAAGGTGAAGTTGCCACTGGGAACTTGGAATCTGCATTCACATGTCAGGAAATAAAAGAGTTTGCTGACGATGTGGATCCAGAAACTGCCAATCCTACTATGATATCAGAATCATTAAATAAATCCAAGAACAGCCCCATGGAATTTTTCAGAATTGATAGTAAAGATAGCACCAGTGAACTTCTGGGTCTTGATTTTGGAGATAAACTTCATAACTTAAAATCAGAATCTTTCAAGCCATTTTTTCCTACATTAGATCAAGATGAGAGCCTTGAAATCATTGAAAACAAATTAGGCTTTGCATCTCAGGATACTATCAGCAGGGGCTCTAATGACTCTGTGCCTGTGATATCATTTAAGGATGTAGCCTTTGATGAGGTTGGTAGTATTGATGAAGGAAGACCTGACCTTTTGGTCAATTTGCCAGGCATTATGGAGCAAATGAAAGAAGCTCCGGTGGATAGACCAACAAAACTGATGGAACAGAATGGAGACATTTTGGAAAGCAAACTTTTGGAAACCCCCGATGTCTTGCAGTTGAATAACAGTGCAGAACAAAGCAGAGTGCTTGAACAAAAGGTAGAGCGTCTGAAGGAAGAAAAATCACAAGGACTATGCAAAGACAATCAGGAAACAGCTAGGATATTCCATACACCTGCTAGTGACTCAATTGGTTTTGGGGACAGGATGGCCTTTCAAGGACTCGGAGAAGCATCGTCATTAGATATTTTCAGCATAAAGGATAATGTCATAGTTGCCAGTGCACAAGTAGTTGTTACAGAAGACAGCTTAGATGTGGACAGTGAAGCTGTGTTGCTGTTTTCTGATCATACTGAAGAAAACTGTAAAGAGGGAACAGCCCCCTCTTTGTCACACAAAGCAGAAAGCAAAGAGTTGGATGTGAGGAGCAGAGGAGAGAATGAAATACATCATTTTTTTCAGGACTTGGATGAGAGATTAGCACTAACCTCCAGATTTTACCTCCCTGAAGGCTGTGTTCAAAGATGGGCAGCTGAAATGGTGGTAGCCCTTGATGCCTTGCATCGAGAAGGAATTGTGTGCCGTGATTTGAACCCAAACAACATCTTATTGAATGATCGAGGTCAGGAACTTTTGCAAATGCATTTCTTTTTATTCGCTGTTGCTCCCAATTAACTGAGAAGGCGTTTTATCTTGTAATTAGTATCTTCATTTCCTGTCTAGAGCTTCATTATCAGTGCAGCAAATTCACCCCCAGTAATAGCTTCTAGTACTTAATGATGCCATTATTCTTAATGATACTGTTTTTAGCTACAAAAGGAGTAATTACAGTTCACTTCTGCATAAAATGGAAGGGAAAAATGTTTTGATTTCTCCTGTCGTTTTGTTTTTAGGACACATTCAGCTAACGTATTTTAGCAGGTGGAGTGAGGTTGAAGATTCCTGTGACAACGATGCCATAGAGAGAATGTACTGTGCCCCAGGTTAGAGCAATCACCTCAAATGTTTCACTTGGAAAACAGATTAGCAGCTTTCATTTTCTCACGGAACTTTCGTTCTTGGGAATACAAACTGTTCAGTATCTGCTTATATATATATATACACACGCTATTTTGGAATATGATATTCTAAACATATGAAAAATGGTTGCAGGAATTGGGTATATATAGTTTAATGAAAAGAAGGACTAGGAGTGGCATGAAGAGGGGGTCAGTCTATTTTCCAAAGCACCTAAGGCAGGGCAAGAAGCACTGGATGGAAACTAATAAGGAGAGAACCAACCTAGAACTAAGGAGAAATTTCCTGACAGAGCAATTAATCAGTGAAACGAATTCCCTCCAGAAGTTGTGGCTGCTCCAACACTGATGATTTAAAAAAAAAAACATTGGATAACTATTTGTCTGAAATGGTATAGGATTTCCTGCTTGAGCAGGGGGTTGGACTAGAAGATCTCCAAGGTCCCTTCCCAACTCTGTTATTCTGAATTCTCCAGCAAGCCATGCTAGGGAGTAATTCTGAGAGTTGCAATGTTGACTTCTTAAAGTTGCTAAGGTTGAGAAACACTGGTTTAAAAGAATTCACTATCAAAGTTTAAATTTGAAAAATGAATGATTGAATGAAATGAATGAATAAATAAATAAAGTTAGATGTAATAGATATGCCTAAAAATTTATGAAATCTGCTTAAATATAGAGAGTTCTTGAAACTTTTTATTGTTGAAATGAAGAGGAGTTAAATGTATCACATTTTGAAAAGGTTTTCCTTTGCATGTACATATTATGGTATATTCCCCAGGAAAATAATTCAGTAAATTTTAATCTAATTGTGACTATAAATCTACTATGGATATAAATACTGAATATGGACAAATTAAATGGGCATTCCAGCAAGCGATGCATAAGTAACATATTTTGATTAGCTTTAATGTTAGTAACAGGAATTAAGATTATATTAAGTAAAAGTATCTGACCAAAACTGATTACAAGAAAAAGTAGATAATTTATCCCTCAGATTGAATGTGATACGTGGAGACTATATGGACATCTTGATAACAAGGACAAAGTGGTTGATCATTTTTAAAAAAAGCTTTCTAGTTTAATCTACAGCCCTATGATTCCTTTATGGTCACCCAATCCAAATACAATTTAGATCCAATTATCTTGTTTTTGAGTTTAATTAAGGCCACTGAGATGCTACTACTTCCTTTGACTCAAAAGAATGAAGTCACATATAGTGATTTCACTTATAAAGATTTCAGAAGAAATGAGGTGCAACAGTTTAGACTGGTCCAAACCCAAGATAAAGAGAATATAACTATAAATCATTTAGGCTTCAAAGGACTAGTGCTGTTTCTTAAAGTATTTTTTAATTATGAAGATATTATGGAGGAGCCCCTGTGATATCAAAGTCCTAGTTTTGATTAAGATTGTTAATCTGTCTCTTGCATTGTATTGTTTTAGATTGTAGAAGGCTGGAAAAATCTCACACAGCTAATTGGCTCAGAGGCTAAGACGCTGAGCTTGTCAATCGAAAGGTCGGCAGTTCAGCGGTTCGAATCCCTACTGCCGCGTAACAGGGTGAGCTCCCGTTACTTGTCCCAGCTTCTGCCAATTTAGCAGTTCGAAAGCATGTAAAAAATGCAAGTAGAAAAATAGGGACCACTTTTGGTGGGAAGGTAACAGCATTCCGTGCGTCTTTGGCATTTAGTCATGCTGGCCACATGACCACGGAGATGTCTTCAGACAGCACTGGCTCTTCGGCTTTGAAATGGAGATGAGCACCGCCCCCTAGAGTCTGGAATGATTAGCACATATGTGTGAAGGGAACCTTTACCTTTACAAAAAGCTGTCTTTTTATAAAAAACTACCTGAAAGGCTATTTTTTTTTTTTGTGCAGAGAAATTTTTTATTCATAAGGTGTCCTCAAAGCCCCAATTTTACTGAGAATAGATCTTTTTCCTGAGAGGGGTACAAGTGCCCAGTTATGGAACAGTCTATATTCTGTCTGAAGACAAACCTACCCTCGGAAGCTTCTTGGCTGATACTGTAACAAGTCTTTGAAGAGTTAAGTGGGGTGTTTATTTGCCTGTATCATAATGTTTAAATGCTGGTTTCTGAGAAAATTTATGAGTAAGATCTATGAACTCTTTATATTTTTTATAATTACTTCAAGCAGGAACATTTTTAGAGGCTATCTTGAGACTGTTGTCCCCAAATCCTCTATTGGCTTCTTGTTCACTTCTAAGACCAAGACAAAATAATTTTGAAATCTTAAGTGTCTTGAGTCTATATAGACTGAAGGACTATTTTTCTTGTTGAGAATTTATCACTATTTGGGTAATCTAGATCAGGATGTTGGCCTTGGCTTCCCTGGGAAGCTTAATTGATTTAACAAAATTCTGGTGAAATTTTATCATGTAATTCAATGAATAAGTAAAATTCAGTTGCTTTTATTTTTTATCAAATTGTTTGAATTCTTCTGTAAACTCAGTCGATTTTTAAATTTTATAAATTTGCAATGCAGTACTTTATTTAAAAATCTATAAAATGTAATTATAGCTCATTAGCCATTTTTTAAAAAAGTTACTACATATAACTCAGAGTATGCCTGAACACATGACAAAACAGTGTGTATGTTTCTGGGTGAATGAGGCCACTAAATTTTTAGTTTAGATAATTTGTTTAAGATGAAAAATATCCAATAGAAGTGAATCAATACTGCAACAATTAAGATTCTGAGAACCTTAAAATCCCATAAATTAAAGACGTCAGACAGAGGAGGAATATAAATTCATTTCTCTCTTAGAGGTCTGTTGAAATAGGCAAGTTTTGACTGCTTTCCTAAATCCCAATAATGTTGCTACAAGGTTAATCTCCAGGGGAATGCTATTTTAGAGATGGAGGTGGGGGCAATGGTGGGGAAATATTTATTATTTTAAGTAATATTCATTATTTTAAATATTACAGTGCATAGATATATATCTAGATCGATCGATCGATAGATAGATAGATAGTATATAACTTAAATTAATGGTGAGAAAATACTCTCTCTCACTTTCTAGATAAACAGTATGTCACAAGAAAGCTGAATACGTTATTGCATATTTAGGTTTAGTAGATTTCACACCAAATCCTATTTTTTAATGTGATATTTTGGAATATTTCACCACTTGCTATAGAAAACATAATAAATCTCCTACTTACAACATTGGACAAAGTGAAAATGAATGAAAGGGATGAAAGCCTGTGACTTTCAGATGTTCTTGAACTACAACTTCCAGCCCTCCCCCCTCCCCCCAACAAGATCTATGATGAGGATACTGAGAGTTGTATAGTAGCTCAACAAACATTTAGAGACTCACAAATTCCTCACTCTCTGATCAAGAGCTAGGATCAAGAGCTATTAAGCAAGGTGTGCCTCTCTGTTCTATAAGCCAAAGTTTTGTAAATCTGTATATTTCACTTGATGGACTTTGAAATAATAAGGGAGAAGACTAATAATGTTTACTCTGATTATTGCTAGTTGTGGTACAAGATGCAGTCCTGTATCTATTGCTAGTTTCTACTGCCCTGGCGTAATCTAATAGTGATGTGTCTCTACAGATCCTCTTTAAAAGATAGAACTGTGTGCTGGATTAGAGAACCACTATTTGAATTCCTGACAAGGAAGGTAGTATAATAATACTTGCTGAGATAGGCGGCTATAGAAACCAAACAAATAAAATGTTATTTTCCTGACACCAATGCAGGGATTTGCTATTCCTTTCTGAATTTTCAGGCTAGTTTTCTATAGCCCAGCAATTACCTGGTGGTCTCCAGGTACTACTCAAGCCAGACCCTTTTAAGTGTTATCAGCCAAGGTTGGCTTGGTGCTGTCACCTGATCAACCACCCTTTCCATATGTGACAGGAATAAGAAAACGTATATTCATTTTCTTATGTTAAATGTATAGGAATGGAAAATGTATGACATAATATTTGTCACCCTGCATATTTTCCCCCTCCCAAGCAACCATTGTCCAAAATATGAATGGGAAAACATAAGTTTTACTAAAGAAGAGATAAGTATATTTTAGAGTTTCTGGAGTTAATTGCAGTTATGCATCCAAATATCATGTAAGTAGCAAACCAATAAGAATGATCATGCTGGGATGATCATGCTGGGATGCAATGATCAAATTTGGGGAGTGATTCTGCTCCAGCTTTCCCCAATCTAGTATTCCTCAGCGTACCTGAAGGTCAGCAGTTAGAAGAAGATTGGATTATATCAGGATCTCCATCGTACTGGATCTTCCCGTGGTGTTTGTGGGAATCCAGGTCTGACAGATAATTTCAAGTAAAAAAAAGAGAAGTGCATGAAGCAGCCAGTAAGGTCACCAAAAAAGAATGATGCTTCTGTTATTTTTCATTTGTAACAAGCAAGGAACTTTTCTATTGGAACCAAGTATTGTTTTGCAAAGACACACAATTTTCCATGATACATTGATTAGGATATACAAAACGAGGCCAGATCTATATGCTTATGGCTGTTAAGACTATACAGAATGGAAAGGTTGTTAGGAAAGACCTTGCCTCTAGTTACATTAACACAAAATATACCAACCCAGTTATAACCCTCTTCACAACAACGGCTTCTGCTTTTGTTTTTGATAAACAATTAGACAGAAAAATACCAGTAATTTTTCAGCATTTTAAATGAATCTTTTAATTGAAAAGATCTTTTGAATCTTTTAAAAAGACTAGATGAAGCACAGCTTGTTTTGTTCCTTTTAGATACAGTATAGGCAGTCCTCGACTTATGACCACAATTGAGCCCCAAATTTATGTTGCTAAGCGAGACAGTTGTTAAGTAGAGCCTTGATAGTACAGTGGTTTAGTGCACCCTGTTATTAACACAGCTGCCTGCAATTTCTGCTGGTTCGAATCTCTCCAAGGCTCAAGGTTGACTCAGCCTTCCATCCTTTCTAAGGTAGGTGAAATGAGGACCCAGTTTGTGGGGGCAATAAGCTGACTTTGTATAAAATATACAAAAGAATGAAGGCTATTGCTTAACGCATTGTAAGCCGCCCTGAGTCTCCGGAAAAGGGCAGCATATAAATCAAATTAAAAAAAAAAAAAAAGTAGGTTTTGCCCCACCTTTTGACTTTTCTTGCCACAGTTGGTAAGTGAATCTGGCTTCCTCATTGACTTTGCTTGTCAGAGAGTTGCAAAAGGGGAATCACATGACCCTGGGATACTGCCACTGTCAAGAATATGAATCAGTTGCCAAGGATCCAAATTTTGATCATGTGACCATGGGGATGTTGCAACGGTCATAAGTGTTGAAATGGTCATAAGCCACTTTTTTTCAGTACTGTTGTAACTTTGAACGGTCACTATAAATGAATGATTATACCCTGTTCCCCCAAAATAAGACATCCCCTGATAATAAGCCCAATTGGGCTTTTGAGCGCATGGCAATAAGGCCAAGCACTTATTTCAGGGTTCAAAAAAATATAAGACCGGGTCTTATTTTCGGGGAAACATGGTAAATAAAATGTAGTTAAAATGGACACTGTGTCAAGATAAGGTATATCTTCCAATATTAGATCTGGACAAATTTGGGAAGGTCATTCCCTCAATGGTCATCTTAAGAACATTCTGTTGTGGCCCGTCAGCGGCCTGTGCAGCTAGTAGCTGATTCCGACAGCGAGGAGGCTGGTGTGCTGCACCAGCAGCCTGTGCAGCTGGCACTCGAGTCGGACAATGAGGAGGCTGGAGAAGATGTGGTGCCAGAGGTGGGGATTCAGCCAGGGCCTTCAGAACCTCCAGAAGCTCCCATAAGTGAAGAGAAAGAAGAGGAGGAGCCTCTTCTCTATGCACAGGCACGCAGAGCTGCCAAAAGGCAGGAGTGGCTCCTCAGGAGGAGGTCTCCTCTAGAGTAAGGCTTGGGGCTAATTGGCCACTCCCTTAGCCTATTTAAGGAAGGACGAAGACTGAGGCAATTTACAGGGAACAACTTAGTTCACTCTCCTTCGCGTCTTGATTTTAGTTCTCTGCAAATTGCTTCTGGGCTTTCTGCCAACCATAGTAAGATTACAATTATTTATTCTTTGGATTCTTCTGGCTGTTAAGAAATTTAATTAAAAGCTTTTGTTTGAAAAAAAAACTGATTTAATTTAGTAAACTAAGGTTTGTACAGACTTTGTGTGTGCTGCATTCTTTGGGGTCCATAGCTGGGGCAGGACACATTCAAAAAACACCTGGCCAAAGATTATTGGAGACAGAAAAAAAATTAGAAGGAATGAAATCTTGCTTTAATACAACAAAAGTCTTAAAAGAGAGGCAAATACCTGAGTAAAGCGGTTTTTTCCTTAGCGGCTAATGGTCGCCCCCCCCCCTAAAATCTATGTGTTGGAGTACAATGCTTAGATGCTCTGTCTTATCATGTACCTAATGCTCTTTTTTTTTATACGACACTCTGAAGAAAGTATGTTGTTTTTCTAACTGCAGTGGGAAACTAACGTAATCTTGTAGTCCAATTCATTTTAAATCTGTATCCTAAAAACACACCTTTGGAACACACTTTCTGGCAAATAGAACAAATTCTCCCCTTGTCAAAATGTGCTGCTCAGAATCTTCTTAAGATGATTTGAATCTGAAGAGCACCCCGTTTAATCTTTTCTTGACCCTGCTATTTTCCACATATTGCCACCTCCAGTGGATGTTGAGACCTGTATTCCTGAAATTCTGCCTGGTGATAATAGTAGGAGCAATTAAAAATGGAGCAGGATGTTTGGAAGAATTAAACCCCTGAAGTTGAAAGCTAGTGCTTGGATTAGAAAACCTCCATCACAACTACCACCATACATTTGCCCAATTGTTCCTTTTTGAAGGAACTTTTTGCCAAGGGAGATTTCTCAAAGTTGGCCAGTAGGTGGCAACCTACCATTGACTGTTGTCTACAATCAGACTCGGCTAGCAGTTACTTATATTATGAGAGAACTCTAGATAAGAAGCTGTGTTATAATTAATTATAATTGTACTCAACTGCTTTTTCAGCAGTGCAAGTTGCTGAGTGTTTTAGTATTACCATTTATCAGGCTATTCCCTTGATTCCTAATGAAGGTGACTTCATAAACTTTAAGGTGATACAAATCGGGTTTTTCCAGGCTTCAGAAACTGTTAGTTTACAAGAAAAGTTCCCAGAACTCCTGATGAAGAGACAATGTTCTTGTGATAGAAAATTGTCTGTCTTTAAATGAAATGTACAGAAAAAAGGTCCTTAAGCTGTCAAAGAATCCAATCAAGTTCTTGGAGAATCCAAAGGTTCTGTGGGACATGGTTTGAAAATATAAATGACTGTCATGCTATTTCCAAAACATAATGCTCTTACCCACCCAAAGATCAGAATTCATGAATTCAGAGAATGATGATAATAATTAAAATCCCTAATAATAATAAATATAAAAAGTCTGTACAATATAATAAAAATAAAACACACCTGTTCCAATGAAGCAGAATATCTAAGGAGAAATGTCTAAGTAGTTGGGTGAATCTGTTAAGAGGGCAATTGTTAAAACGTGGAGTCTCGTGCTGCTCTTACTTCTTGGTGCTGAGAGTTTTCTTATTTGCACTAGTGGTCAAAATATGGAGTAGAAAGCAGGAAGGATGAAGTGCAATTGGGGCTGCCATTTTCTTCCATTAATAATCAAATGCACAAAGGAGATGAGAAAAAAGAAAGGAGTCAGAACCTCTAGTTAGGCCCAAATAATTAAAGAGATGGATGCCATTGGAGGTTGTAGGCTGTAGAAGAATAACCACTATCAGAAATGTAAAATTGGGAAGCACATCTTTTGCACATGGACATTTTAATTCCCAACTACTTCAAGTAAAGCTAGGAAAGATAGTGCTATCTGAAAGTTAGAGTCAGTATTATAGATGGATAGATGCTCTGATTTGCTATAAGCACTTCCTAAATAGCAAATTTCTTACCAGTTCACAATATTTCATAGCCCATTAGATGTCCAGATTTCTCAATGTCTGTTCATGTCATTAAAAACATTTTCTTTTCTTTTTTTTTATTACTAGACAAATCTTAGGGTAAAGATTAAAAATAAGGTTATCCCCAACTCATGATGCAAATGTTTCACTTCTGTTGAAACATCCTTTTGCTTCTAGCTTCCCCTGGGAATCTTATCAGATATTTGTGCTAAAAAAAACATTAACCACCTGCCCTGCGCTTTGTAATATCAGCAACCAACCTTTTTATCTTTTGGTTAATGTGCCTTGGTATTTTGAAAGGGGGAGGAGGGGGAGCAGGGAAAGCAGAGGGAAAAATTCCAGCAACAGATTTGATTTGCAGGGACAAAAATTTTGAGCAAATGCCAAGCTAGCAGGGGGGCCATTATTCTGTCTAAAAATAAGTTTGAAAAAAGAAACATACAGACACAAACCTTTTAAATCAACATGTTTTGGACTAATTGAGGAGAAAGCAAGAAAGATTCAGTTTGAAATTCAAATGATCACCTTCTGTTATGGACATTTTTTCCCCCTTTCCAAATTTATGATCTTAGATTTTAAAGAATAACTGCCGCTGAAATGAGGAAAATGTAAGTAATACGTGGTAGTTCACAAACAATCTGAAAAGTATAAAGTAGATATTAAAGGGAATGTGTAAAAATTAGCCATAATGTCTTTTTAAACTGCAAAAGGTAAGAATCACATAAGGAATATAGGAATTGATTAATAGAACAATTTCATTCAATGTAGAGTTTATTGTCAGTAATGTATGAATGTACAACATTCTGACCCATTTAATTTCATGTTGCCTGTTCAAAGATTAGGCTATATGGTGCTCTATAAATGTTTTAAAATACAACTTCCACCATACTGTGCTATTGATCGTGGAAGCTAAATCTGGAAGATACCAGTTATGCAACTGGTTTATTTTTGTTGGCAGAATGGTCCAGGGTTTTAAGCCTTTTGTATCTGCCAGCTAATCCTTTTAGATTAGGATCTCCAATGTAATCATTTCAGATTGCATGATACCTGAGATCTGCCTGCAAAAACAATTGCACGAATTAACTGGGAGTCTTCCTATGTCATTATCAAACATCTCCAGTTCTAGCAGATTTCCCCCTCCCCTGCCATTTGACTGAAGAAAATTTGAATATCTGCAGTTTGCTTCCACAAATGCAGAATGGTGGAATAGTTTTTTCAGATCAGATGATTTTTTTTCACCCCTTATGTTTGTAAACTGATCCATCTTGCCAATATCAGTCTCTGGCTTTCTGAAAGCTCTTGAAGAACATTTTGATAAAAATATTTAGGACTTGTTGCTGTTGAGCAACAGCCTTGCCTGTCTCATTATCACACATTATTTCAGCTTGTGCATTTGAAAGTTTCTGAGAAAAAGGCATTGTAGAAAAAATAATCATAAGGAATAAGGAAGCTTGGTGAAGCACTGAAGCTTTCTGTGATACTTGGGAGTCTCCAAAGATCAGTTGTGAATGCAGAGTTCTAATCTACCATATGTTCTTAATGAATAAGCAAATGATTTTGTTTAATAAGAGTAAAGTTCAGCTTATACTTGTTAGTGACACCCGTAATTCTCAAAGGAATCTCTTCCATTAGACCAGGTGCTCTAAACATCATTCTGTGTACATATTGGGTGTGTATGGGAGAAAATTAGTTCGTTGTCCATATAATTGGAAAAGAAGTGAGACTAGGAGTGATTGTTTACCATACTTGATGGAATTAAAAAACCTGTTCACTCTTTATTAGTAGATGGCTTAGAGAAAGTTTAAGATTAAACTTTGTCCTGGAGGTAGCTAACAAGAAAAAAACAACACCTTTCCATTTTCTTAAAGCTTATATTATTTTAAATTAAATGTGTAAATATTGCCTTGATTCTTAAAGAAAACCCAATATGGAGGTTGCTATAAGTCCTTTAATGGTTAGAACTAGCTGTTAAAAAGAATCATTATCATCATCATCTTTTGCTAATTGGGCCCACAATACTTGCTGATCTTGTAGATCCATCTTGTTTTAGGTCTCTTTCGTGGATATTTTTTATTAAGTGGAATCCATTCTATGACTGCCTTGGTCCACCTGCCATCAGTTCTTCATTCATTCATTTCATTCATTTATTAGATTTGTATACCGCCCTACTCCCGAAGGACTCAGGGTGGTGAACAGGCACAGAATAAAACACATAAATACAAAAGTTAAAAAACATAATTAAAACTAAATTAAATAATTTCGCCCGAGACAATTAAAATTCCCAATAATTTAAAAACAAATTAAAATTTCAGTTTAAAAAATTTAAAAGAAAGGGGAGAAAATTAGGCCAGGCCGGCCTACTGGAATAGGAGGGTCTTAAGAGTTCTTGCTATGTGACCAGCCCATTTCCATTTCAGTTCTTTTATTCTCTTGATGATATTCGTTTGTTCTCTAATCCATGTGCAGATCTTTCTATCTTGTCTTGTAATGCCGAGCATCTATCTTTCCACGGCTTTTTTGTGCCACATATTTTGTCCAATTCAGAAAGAAAAAGAAGCTTTAAGAAACATGGTTTGTTGAGACAGTTTAAACAGTGTTGTGATAAATGCCTTATGACAATTTTAGTATGATAGGACAGTAAAGTAAGCTTAAGTATTAGGATTGTAGACAGAGAAAAGGCGGAAATCCTAATAATGGGATCCGTAAAAGTTTGTACTAATTTATCTTAATATCCAGCCTGATTCTTATGAGGAAAACAAAACAAAAACATTACCCAGTGGCTTTTTTTTTTTTTAAAGAGCCAGAACAGTTTTCTGATATCTCAAACTGCAGATAGTTTTGTGACAATGACAATTTCACAATAGCATGAAAAGTGTTGCCTCTGTTATTATAACTTTGGTTTTGAAGAAAAGAGGAGAAAGTTGGAAGTGCACGAACTTAGATGTTGTTTGAATTAGGATTCTTGCGCATATACATGCTTGTCCACAAAAATATTAGAATAGAAATATCTTTTTAATAAAGAGGTTAGATTGACAGGCAGAAACCATTTTTTGTTAGCAGGGATTCTAAAGAAGAATGCTTTTCCTTAGTTTTAACATTTATATTAACGCACAAGTTTCCATCTTTTCTGACAAAAAAAAGTTAGGGAAGATGTAAATCCTGAAACTAAATTAACAGGAAGATTGTTCTAGATGTGGTGAAAAATTTGTTTGAGTGGTACATATTTTGTATAGATTTCTGCAGCTACACATTTGCATGTAGCTTTTTCTCAGTGAAACTCTTTTGTAAAGGGTGAATTGATTATGCCGTAAATTTATCATCAGAGTATATGAACTGATATATTATATAAATAGGATTCTTTCATAAGGAGAAGATTGAGAATTAGTTAAGAAAGAATTATTGCTCAGTGGCTAAATGCATATTCTGGGAGTTGAGCTTCTGATATTTCTGGAACGGCTGGGAAAAATATCTGCTTGGAATACTTAAGATGCACAGTCAGTTGGCAGACAATATTGAGCAGGACAGTCTATTCTTCTGACTTGATATTTTATTTATTTATTAGATTTTTATCCCACCTTTAGTACTTTATACGTAACTCAAGATGATGAGCATAGATAATACTCCTTCCTATTTTCCTTATAACGACTCTGTGAAGTGGGTTGGACTAAAAGAGAATGACTGACCCAAAGTCACCCAGTAAGCTTTCATACTTAAAGTGGGACTAGAACTCTTAGTCTCTTGGGTTCTGGGCCAGCGCTTTAACTACTACACAAAACTGGCTCTGTATATATGTATAAAATCTTCACATAGTGCTAGTTAGTACAAATGCAGATATCCTGAAATTCTCTTCTGAATGATCCCTACATAAGTAAGGCAGAGAACTGTAAGAAATACAGTTCTAATAGCAAAGCAAATGGTTGCTTAGGTTTATAGGCTACCACTTTTTATTATATAAATGTCTTAGCTGATATGAGTGAGATGGCTTCATTATTGAGAACTGGCATTTGGGTAAGATTTATTGCAATATTAAAACTTTTTGATGGTTGGAACGGGGAGAGCTTTTTCGCTATGCAGAATTACATTAGCTTGTTGGGCTTTAAATGTATTTTGCAATCTATCGTTTTCTTATTTTTCTCTCTATGATGTATTACTGAGAGTAAAGGTTGCTTTATTGATGTGATATACAAAGGTTATTATATCAATATGTTGCAGAGAAAATGCAAGCGAAGGGGAGTGCAGAGGAAAAATTTATCTGAAGCTTTTTCCAGTAAGTGGTGCCATGGTATTCTGAACTGGGTATCTCCATCCCACTCACTAGTTAAAAAGGTTGCAATGGCTGTTTGTTTTTTCTCAGCCATTCACCTCAGCAGTACCAATGGCCAGCAAGCTAACTTTGTGCACATTGGACTCAGATGCCTTTTCTCAGACTAGTCACAAAGGGAAGAGGAAAAATTGTTCCTGGGTGAGGGAGAAGATCAGCATCCAAACTTCAAATCCACCAGACCATTTAAAAAGTAGAATTTCTACAATTATTCAGGAAATATATAAACATTATATGCTACCTATATCCAAGAATCTGATCTACCAACCGTCAAGTCAAATTGGCACTAGATAAGATACAAAAGAACTTAAGTTCACTGGATTTAAGTCTCTAAGCTTAAAGATTCTAAACTACTGATGCATTTGACCCGGCCTTCAGGCTCCCCCTAGTTATATCCTACACTTTGTAAGGCAATATAGCTCTTCTACCTGAGGTGAAGCCTCCTTTGACTGGAGGTGATGGTGGTAGTGTTCACATAAGTGGCCTGTAGAAATAGTTCATAGTAAAAATTAACCTTCCAACAGACTCCCACCACCATAGCCAGCTCTTGTATATCCCATTTTAGAATGCCCTGGCTCTATTACCATAGGACATTGGTGTGCGGGACATTTCATTAAGGTCTTTTTTATACAGTGGAGATAATCCATCCAGCACTGTTAAAAAAATGGGAGGCAATGATGGATGGCATCAGTATTTGCAATTTATGGGGACTAATTGTGTCTTTCTGAATTCCTACCTTATCAAATGCTATTTTGCTTTACGACTTGCCGTTCCAAAGCTGGGCAAGGGGGCAATTATCTCTCACAGAAACTGACAACATTTTTGAAAAAGGACCTTCATACTAAATTCAGCAACTATTCTTGATTAAAGAAAATATGTTTCCTTATTGTAAAAACAATCAGATTTAAAAGGAAACTAAACATTTCTGAAGTTCTTTTCAAGTAGCATAAAGACATTGCGTGTACTTTGGCTAAATTGCTTCTGTATTTTATTCTAACTGAACTTATTTGTTCGGTTCTGGCTTTTCTTTTTTCCAGGAATTTAAGGTGGCATTCTTAGACCTCAACCAGTGGCAGCATCTGCCCAACCTTGCTGGGTTTGGAAATTAGAATGGGGCCTACACCACCAGAGCTGGGAAGTTTTTTTCCAATTAAAAATCTTGGAAAAAGGTTATAGCCAAGACATTTTATGGATATGTTCATATAGTTACCAGGGTATCCTTAACTTTTTACATGTTTGTCTCTGTGAAAGAAAGACTGCACCTCAGTCAGTTCATGATTGAAAAGTAGTTAAATATAGATCCTATACTAATTCTTTAATCATTACACATTATTTACTCTTGATAGATAGGTAGAATGTGGTTGTGTAATTTATCAGTTCTCTAGACTAGCCAACTTCACAATGATATTGGATGGCTTCACATTTTTTAAAACGCAAACACAAAACAAAACGAAACAAAACAAAACATCAAAACAACAATTGTCTAAGGGAATAATCAACTAAACTTCAACATTATTCTTAACTTAAAGGATTAGTTTGCTATGGTATAAGTGGTATAAGTTTGAATGGCTTATAATTTATTGTGAATATGGCTTTAAAAAAATTCCAATAAAGTATGTACAGTAGTATTGTAAATAGTATAAGGACACTTATATTTAAATATATTTTCCCTGTATGCTGTCAGGTTCCGACCGATACCCTAATTAAATCATGAGCCTAGAGCCAAGCTTCAAAAGAAATCCAGTTATTTATTAGGAGCATCGTGTCCTCACGTTCCAAGTGAAGCCAACTCTGACCCCACTTAATTTACGTTCCAGCTCTGACCCTGTTTCCCCCCTCCCCCCAAGGTGTGTCATCAGTTACATTCTCCAATGAAGTAGTTTTGCGGATTGTAGAGATCACTCCCTCTGGCCACTGTGGGTAACCGTGGAGACAGTCTTGACAGAGATATGGCTGGAATACAATTTTGTTTTGACTGACGTGCTGCCTCGCCACAGCTGCAGAGTTCGTTTTCCCATTCCCTTTGGCAACTCGAGAGCAGGCCAGGGATGCTTTGCGAGTTGACACATACATTACAACACAAAGCAGCACAGATTTAAATGCTTTATTTTATTGAATGCATCTGCTTTTGAAATATATAGTCAGGAATTTTAATAAAACAGAATTCTAGAATATCTTAGGCGGGAGAGTGTCTTCAAGCCAGTGTTGACCCCTGGAGATATCTGGAGAAGTCCTTCCAGTTTTCTTGAAAAGATTTCGAAAGTGGTTTGCCTTGCATCTTTCCTAGGACTGAAAGAGAATAACTGGTACAAAGTATTCAGCTGAGTTCAGCACTAAGGCAATATTAGAATTCATGATCTCCTGACTTCTAGCCCAGCACCTTTAACCACTATACCAAAGTGGCTGTTCAGAAGATCTTATTCTTTCTTTCTTTCTTTTTTTTTTTAAAGCAAAATGTTATCTAATTAGGTGTCTAGACATTAGCCTTTAGGGTTACAAACACATGCACAGGGCAACTTAGGTAAACAAGAACTTCGTAATTTTTAAAATCGCTTTTTAAATAATGGAATGTATCTGGATGTATGATCACTGCAAGCTCAGAGATGTTCCTCACAACTATGCAGTAAAATCTTAGGCTGCCTAGACCCATCTAATATTAACTACCATAACGAAGTATGGTGAAGAGATGCAAAATCATGGCTTAAAATGGATTTGCAAATTGTGCCTTGTAATCAAAATTATATTACACCTTTCTTCTTAGTGGGGGTGGTGGAAACATTTTTTAGCAGGTTCCTTGTCCTTGAAGGTGTTCTGCATGGTTGACAAGAGGTATTCTTATTACCGGCTTCCTATACTAATTTCATTCAACTTTATAAAAGTCACTTCTTTAAATTTTATTTACAATTTACTTAAATTTTAATCAAGCGGCTGAAATTTTACAAAATTAACAAATGTTAAATTGCTTTGCATTTTAATTAATTCTGTGGGTACAATCTAGTGGCTTATCCAACTCATGCAATAAACGATAAATACTTACCATGGACAGATATGCCTGCAACAAGGTATTGAGCAAAAAAGTGGGTTTGATATGAACCTCAACATTTCATAATGCTTTTTATTAAATTAATACATTACTTTAACAGAACAATAGAATAACAGAGTTGGAAGGGACCTTGAAGGTCTTCTAGTCCAACCCCCTGCTCTAGTCCAACCCCCCCTACTTTGATTATGGTCAGGCTTTATTAATAAGATCTAAATGTGTAAAAACTTCTAGCGATAAAACAAGTGCTACATTTGTTGATTTGAGAACTAATATCAGAGAAGGAATATTGCATATTTCTGTTACCATTGGGTGTTGGAAGTGTAGAAGTTGTATCATCTTTATACACCTTTATATACCATTGTTATATACTTTGGCATCAGTGGTGGGTTTCAAATTTTTTTACTACCGGTTCTGTGGGCATGGCTTGGTGGGCGTGGCATGGTTTGGTGGGCGTGGCTTGGTGGCCGTGGCCGGGGAAGGTTACTGTAAAATCTCCATTTCTTCCGGATCAGCTGGGACCTGGGAGGCAGAGAATAGATGGGGGCGGGGCCAGTCTGAATTTTTACTACCGGTTCTCCAAGCTACTCAAAACTTCTGCTACCAGTTCTCCAGAACTGGTCAGAACCTGCTGAAACCCACCTCTGTTTGGCATGCCCATGAGCTTCCAAACCCTTTAAAGCTTCACAACTCTAAAAACACTTAAGAATATAGAGTTCCTTGCAAAGCCTATCCTGCTTCCTTCAATCTTAGGTGTATTATAGAGAAAGCTCGATCTCATCATGGAAACTCCTACAGTTCAGCCCCTGTATCAGCACCCAAAGGTTCAATGCGTGAAGAAATTCCATTCCTCATCTCTTTCTGATTCCACTTCAGGCAAAATATGCCAGAAATCCATTACAATAGCCGTGTTTTTTTTTAATTTATAGTTTACCCCCGCCCTAAAAACAACAGCACTTAAAGATAAAAGGCTCTCATTATAGTGCTAAATCTACTGCATTCTACATTGCTGAGAGATAATTACTTTCTCAAGGCTACTCAGTGAATTCTATAATCCTGTCCTTTCACTAAAATAGGAGGAATGGCTGCCTTTTTTGACCTCGAGACCTCCAGATGTAAATGCCCAGAAAAAATCTTGCATAATTCCTTGCCCTGGAGGGCACCAGGGTGGGGACAATTGGCTCTAGAAGCAGATTCCTGTTTACTACATGAAGAGGAGACCTATCTCCTTTCAGAATGAAAATGGCAGGTCCTGACTATGGAATTCCTTCCCTGAATACACCAAAGTGAATGAGAAATACCAACCTGTGTGGGTTTCACTGAAATTGCTGTGCCCGTTGCGGTGTTTCCATTGTCTCCATTGTGAACTTGTTTTGAGTTTTGTCATTTCGTATGTTGTTATTGGTGTGTTTTATTTTTCTTTGGAATTATTGTTTTAATTCAGCCAATTAGATTGCTCCTCCAGCCAAGTGAGGGTGGTGATAGTGACTGAAAGCATGCATCATAGTTAGCTATGGCTTGTTGTAACAACAATTTGTTGAAAAAGCCACAGTCACTGGCCACGGGTTTTAGAAACCACAATGGCTGGTTCATGCAGCATGTTAAGGTCAAACTATTTATAGTTTAGCATGATGGGTGAGCTCAGCAGTTGTATTGTGTTTAGATAGAGGATAAACATTTGACAATCCTGATTGCTGTGTCAAACTGGTATGCCTAGTGATGTCTAGATAATTGGGGAAAGTTGTTCTGTTATGGTCTGAGCCTTCTCACAAATGTAAGTTCGAAAGGGTATTTGATGTTTGAATTTTAACTGCGCTCACCTTTCATTCAGAAGTTGGTGTTGTTTTTGAAGAAACGGAGGCCTGCGACTGGTGGAGTTTGGGTGCCCTTCTCTTTGAACTCCTTACTGGAACGGTAGGGTCTACTTTTAAAGAAAAAAATATGTCCTGAATCCTACAGAAAATTAGGGAATTAGTTCTAGATTGTAAATATCCAAAGGCAGCTAAGAGATACAGAAAAACTAATGTTTTGCTCCCATCTAGTAGACATCAGGATTTTTGTCGCCTAGAGAGCTTAGTAATATCATACTATAGAGCCGTGATGGTGAACCTATGGCACTCGTGCTAGAAGTGGCATGCAGAACCATCTCTCCGGGCATGCCAGCCATCGAATATTGTTCTTCCGGATTCCGGCATGCCAGCCAGCTGGTCTTCACATATGCGGGAGCGCTGGAAACCGGAAGAACAGCTGCCCAGTGTGTATGCATGTGCCGGGAAGATGATCTTCTGGTTTCTGGCACGCACATGTGCACCAGCCAGCTGGTCTTCATGCATGTATGCATGTCAGAAACCAGAAGACCAGGTGGCCAGCGTGCATGCTCACACTGGAGACCAGAAGATCATCTTCCCGGTGTGCACATGCGCACCAGGCGGCTGCTCTTCTAGTTTCCAGCACACATGCACGCTCCCGTTTCAGCACTCGGTGCCGAAAAGGTTCGCCAACACTGCTATAGAGTAACAAAAATATAAGATAGAAACTTTCATATTGAAAGAAAAAAACTTCGGAACAATTGAAGATACTACATTTAATTTAATTTAGTATTTAATATTTAATTTAATTTAATTTAATTTAATTTAATTTAATTTAATTTAATTTAATTTAATTTAATTTAATTTAATTTAATTTAATTTAATTTAATTTAATTATCACATTTCTATGCCGCCCAACTCCCAAGGGACTCTGGACGGCTTACAACTAAAGTAATGCGACAATGAACATAGAAAATTATTAAAAACATTATGAAAACATTTTAAAAACATTAAAAGCCCATGCATACCATTCATGGCTGGATCTCACAGGATTGCAACAGCGAGATCAACGGTCCCAGGCCTGCCGGAATCTGTGTATTTATTGCCCGCCTTTATTATTTTTACAAATAACTAAATGCAATGAGTTATTTGTAAAACACCTTTCTTCTCCTATTTTGCTCACAATAACAATTCTATGAGGTGGGTTGGGCTGAGAGAGTGATTGGCCCAAAGTTACCCAGCTAGCTTTCATGGCTAAGGCGGGACTTGAATTCATGGTCTCCCACGTTCTGGTGCCTTAACTACTAGACCAAACTGGCATCCAACAGCATACATCATTTGTTGAATAAACCACAGATGGTCAGGTACTTACAATATGATAAGCCATAAACAATAGCCTATACCACATTACTAGTTCACACAGTGTTTCAAACTGAAACTGAACATCTTATGATTTAGCATGGTGATTAACCCAGACACTGAATATGCATTTTTCTTACAAGGAAAAAAAACCTAGTGCTGTCAATAGGGCATGCTGTTGGGATTTAGAGTACATAATGTGTTTCTGGGGACAAAACAATAGATGGTAAAGAAGTATTCCCTTTGAAATGTAACACTGAGGAACAAGAAGTAATTAACAACAAATGCAAGTTGCTGGGGTACACCGTGGAAGTGAATTCATGAAAAAGATGTATCTTATTTCATTGTTCCTCATTTGAAAGAACAGATATTTAACCTTTTTGTATTTGGCCCATCATTATAGATCTTCAGGAAGATAAACTAAGATGCAAAGGGAATTTTTTTAAACAACAATTATTTGGAATACTTGTTTGGTTCAACCTAGGACCACATTTTTTTGTTCAACAAATCAATTCCCCCCCCAAATTTCACTTCCCTTCCTCCAGCCAGGTGAAAGAGTTAAATTATGTAGGAAGAAGGCATGTCTTTTTGTTGGAAGGAGGGGCTCATTGGCTTCTTTCCCTTTGCTTCTTCTGAAAGAAAATGATGTTTCGTAAAGCAGCGTTCCCCAGCCTCTGGACCATAGCCTATTAGTGGGCTGTGAGCTATTTGCAACCTGACTGTGGAAATGGAGGGTGAGCGCACGTGCATCCCTACTTGCATGAGTGGCGGGCACACATGCACGCCGCTTATGCAAATGGAGCTGCACAACAGTGCACATGCATGCGTGCGCTTGCCAGCTGCTTGTGCAGAACCAACCCCTCCTCCCTGCCAGTTGCAAAGGTTGGGGTACTCTGCCCTAAAGCAGGGGTGTCCAACCTTGGCAACTTTAAGATGTGTGGACTTCAACTCCCAGAATTCCCCAGCCAGCCATGGGAGTTGAAGTCCACAAGTCTTCAGGGTGCCAAGATTGGATACCCCTGTCCTAACATGTTTCTGAATTATTTCCTCTTGGTAGCCTTGGTGTATGTTGAAATACAATTTCCACTATCCCTGAAGTTGATGAGAATTAGGGTGGGTTATGCCATATAAAAGAACATAATTAGGCTGGGTAACCTGCCTGAGAAATGGAGCGGAGGTTTGTACCTCCTTGATCCTTGTGCCCCCATTCACATTTTCAGAACACCTTTAGGAACAACCTATCAGCTTGTTTTCCAGATTTTTTTTGCAGTGGAAATGGATAATATGTGTATGCACAATGCAAAATAACTCCACTTACAATTTTTGGTGAGGAGATACCCACTGTAATTGCTTTGTGTTTTAATGAGATTTTTTGTTCCATTATTGTTAGGGATTTTCACAGAGGTCACAATTACCTGTCTGAATCCATATACCATAGCTTGCACCTCCATTTTTTTTTCATCTCACAACAGGAATGAGATTTTAGGCATGCATAATGAATATTCAAAAGGTGAAGCTTCCAAAACAATGCAAGCCTGCACTGTTCTGTTCTGCTGATAATCAGTTCTATTACACCTGATTAACTAGATCAACTAGTTGAACTACAAGCTCCTTCATTTCCAGTCAGAATATCAATCACTTTCTGATTAAGAGTTATGGACATATTGGCATAAATTGAGGAAGATTACTTTAAGTTGGTGAATATAGTAACATGCATTGCCATTCTTTATCATAACATGAACTTTAATATGATGCATTTCTTGTTGGTTTGCCATAGACTCTCTTGGAGTGCCACCCAGCAGGAATAAATACTCATACCTGTTTAAACTTGCCAGATCACATTTCAGAAGAAGCCAGATCACTCCTTCAACAGGTAAATTCTTGATGAATGTGTATAAATGTTGTACTCCTTGCTACGGTTAAAGTCAGACTAACGTATGCTATATATTTTACTGAACATATCAAAAATGTTCCGTTTATTATATTACAAAAATGTAATAAATGGATTTTTTTTCATTCAGTGGAAATGACAGCCTCTTATCACCTTACAGTGTTAATAAAATTAGCTTTGTTCTTTTCATACTTGATGTTGTAAAGCGTTTCCTATCTTTCCTATTTATCTTTAGAAGCTTTTATAAAAGATTTGGGAGTAATTCAATGTCTGAAAATGTACTAATAGGATTGTGGTTTATCTTAGTGTCCCCAATAGCTACATCTTCTTAGCAGTAAAATTCTGTGTAATATAAAGAAACTGAACTATTAATGTGTAGGGTAGAAAAGTCCTACAGTTATACCATTATAGAAAATAGGAGCCATTTTTGTCAGGAAAACGTGAATTAACACTAAATTAATTATTTAATTTTGGAAAGGAGGAAAGGAATGATAGAGAAGTATAAAAGACCTATTTACCTATTGTCACCAAATACAGCTAGGGCACAAAATTGCTGCAGAAATCCATTGATTTAATTATTTCTCCTGACATAGACGATTTGGGAGTAAAGGTACATTTTTAATATTAAAGTGAGCATAATCTTTTAGGATTTAGAAACATGCTAAAACGTGGTTATTTTAACAAACTTTGACGATGGAGCCAAGCTGATTTAGATCTGTCCTGTTGTATGAATATTATGGTTCTTATGTTTCGATCAGATCTAGTTTTTAAACATTGTTAAAACTGTGGTTATTTTTATTGTTTTAATCTACTTATGTAGACAGGATTATAAACCTTTATAGTCGGTATTCGGTGGGAGTAGTAGAAAAGTCTCCTAAAATAAGTAAATAAGAATAAAAGTATACATGTACTATTAAGATCAATGACTTCATCTAGTTTTTAGACTCGTAGAATAGAGGATATTTTATATTCCACCCCAGAAAGGAGACTGAAAATGAATGGAATTTTACCACTGGCATCTTTCGGAGTTTATTAAAGCAATACATAGCAACATGTAGCATTTTATGCCAGACCCTTTGTTATTTTCCCTCCTCCCCCAGGTTCAAGGTTACCCTTGTCCAAAAGGAAGTGTTTCATCTCTGGGCTGCATGTGGCTGACTTTACAGTTGAAGAGTCTGCTCCATTGGCTAGTAAATCAACTTTCTTTTGTGTGTCTTTCTAAGGAAACTACCATTCATTTTTGAGGAAGCTTTGTCAGGAAAAGGAAAAAGGGACTCTTGGCATAGCTAGTCATTTGTCATTATGATTTTCCTCTTCCACCCCCCTCACAGGTTGCTTGGGTCAGCCCATCACAGAATGTCTAGGAGAGGAACAGTGTGCAGATACATGCCAAATGTGTCCCATGACATGGATTTCAAAATCCGTGACCTCACTGAAAAAATAACACCCCACCCCGATCTAGCCAGCTAGGAGCTACGTACTTCAGAGGCATTATTCCTTATTTTGATTACCTGAAGATATAGATGGAATTCTTAAGGCTCTCTTAATTGACATCAAATTTCTCGAAAGCTGTCCCAGTTAGCATAATAACCAGTCTCTTTTTGAACAATGCAGCTTTAATGCAGTTTATTTTGCATTTCCTTTCTCATATTAAAAGTTTTTTTTTTCTTGTAACAGGGAAAACCTTCAGAACATAAATGTCTTTGTACTTAACTTTTCCACCTGGTATCAGCTGTTATATTTTCCAGAAGACGGCCGAGTGGCTGTTTTCTGACTGCTTATCTACTAACTCATGTATATTCACAAAGAAGGCTTGTTTTGTTATCTGAGTTATTTTACTAAGTGAGGTTAGAGCAGTTTTAAGTGGCAGAGCCAACTTAAGATGTGCAAATGAATACATTTTATGGGTAAATTTCTCACTTTGATTATTAGATGTATGCATATGAAGGCATGCGCCCCAAATAATACCAAAGACAACTGCATTATGCTATAGTTCCCTTTAAAGGAAACTTAGAAATGAAATTATTCTTTTGAACTGCTTATTTAAAATGTGACAGACTCATAAGAAGGAAGAAATGTAAACTTCAGTTCCTTTATCCTTTGTAAATATTTTTATGCTTTGCTGGTTACTTCCTTTCAAACATTTTCCATCAGAAGTTGCAGATAAGAAGAGTTCACTTCACTTTCTATGTATATATTCACTTCCCTTTTGACTTTATTGTGGATTTTTTTTTAAAAAAACCTACTTAGTATTATTACTACTAGCAATCAATCGTACCATTTCTTTACATTTCATTTGTGAGTCTTTAGCTGCCAAAGCTCCTTGGGCCTTTTTGAAGACTTTTTTAGATAAATATTTTAATTGTCTGAAAAGCATCAGTTCCTCTTAGTTTCCTCTGTCTGATCTGATCACATTGGTTTCCATTGAAACCCCGTGCTGGGGCTACCCATCAAGTAGTATTTTTATCTTTTTCCATATGATTTAAACAAATACATTTTGCATGTAGTGCAAATAGGGATACATTCTGTGATATACCTTCATTGTGCATCTGTGTATCTTTGAGACTCCTAGCAACTGCCTGGACTTAGTCCCTCAATTTTCTTGGCAAGATTTCAGAAGTGTTTTGCCATTGCCTCCTTCCTAGGGCTGAGAGAGAACGACTGGCCCAAGGACACCTAGATGGCTTTGAGTTTAAAATCTACCTGGTTTCTAGCCTGATGTCTTAAAGCCTGGCTGTCTCACACACCTTCATTAAAATCAGGTAAAAGGAAATTTAGTTTTCATCCAAACGAAGTGGAGACAGTCCATCTTTTTCCCTTGCATTTCTTGTAGGTTGATAAATATAAGAGGCAGTATAAAAGATAATACTCTAAAAATGACAACAAGGTTTTTAATACCACAGGTACTTGCTGACATACTCTTTTTCTTCCTCTTAATCTGTATTTATGAAACAATAAGTGGAATGTTCAGGATTATTTCAGAAACAACTAAGGCTTAAAGGAGGCAATATTTGATAGCTTGAAACAAAATTACTGATAGTTAATTGCCATTAATAAGTCTTACATATAATATAATAGGTTCTTGTTGTAGATAATCATTCAGATAAAAATACATATATACTCAAGCACTGGTTTTGTCAGCAGCAAGATAGTCTTCTGGAAACAGAACAGAATAGAATCAAATTTAGTGTTATGGGAGAAGCTGGCAAAAGAAGACCAAGTTTGAAACAGGCTAGAAGCAGTAGAGGAAAAAAAAAGCAGAAGAAACTCTCATATATATATCCATATGGGAGAGGTCATGGACAACAGCTTGAAATCCTGCTTTTCTCACTCCACCTTCCTCCTCCTTCATCATTTTATTCAGAGCAGAACCTATGCAGTTCACTCTGTGCTTCCTGGTGCACATACACAGAGATGCAACACGAAGAAGAGGATAAACGTACACTTAAATAAATGCAACATGTTACTTATAAAATTAAATACAGATGCCCCCTATGTCTATTTTTGGTAAAGAAAAGAATTCCAGAAGCCATGCTCTATCTTCCTCACTACATTTACATAACAGCCAATATTTTATCTGAAATACTTTAATTCTGCCCGCTTTAATGAGCTGTGACAAGTAAAGTTTTCATATTTCAATTTTATTACATATTTACTCAGATAAATTTCTAGGGTTCTAATTAAAAACTTGTGTATTCTCCATTAACTTAAACACATTATATTTCAGTAGTCTAGGCCATATAAGCAAAGTGCAAAGATCCAGTACAGCTTAAGTTTCACATGTAATCAGGTTTAGTAAATACGACAGGAAAGCTACAAGAATAAAGTTACTGGTCTACTTAAATATACTGTATAATAGATGACCAGGTATAATTATGTTTAGAGATTGGGATAACATGCAGATATTGTAAAATTAATGTCAGTCAGTATAGGTAGTCCTTGATTTATAACCATTGGTTTAATGACAAAATTACGATGGCCTTGTGGAAAAGGACTTTTGACCTGTACTTCTACTTATGGTGATTGCGCCAGCCCCATAGTCATCACAATTTGGGTGCTTGGCAGTTGGCTCACATTTATGATTGGTTGCAGCATCCTGCAGTCACATGATCACAATTTGCAACCTAGGCAGTTGCTCAGGGCACGTGAGAATAGCAAGGATATGGCCAGTCCTTTCTTGTCAAATCATCTTGCAGATTTGTTATACTATTTAGAGAAGTCTATGGAATATTCTTTATTGCCAATTAAACATACACACAGCTTCAGATAACAAATTCAAGATAAGTTGCAATTGTAAATCTTTCACCAAAATAACATGAAGCATATTGTAAACTCAAAAGTTTCTGTGTAGAAAATATTCACAAGAGCTTACAAAAGAGTCCAGAGAGATATCTCAAGTTCAGGAAGATTCAAATATAGTCTTTTTCTGGTCTAAAATAACAATTAATCCAACAACAACGTATAGTCAGAGTCACAGGTAGGAGATAAGGTTGCATCAAATAGCCATCTCTAGAAACTATCTTTCAATTTGACTAATAGTCAATGGTTCTTTCTTTCCAGCAGAACACTTGACTTCCTCTGCGGTCTCTTAATTTTCAACATGTTGCTGGGCTTGGGACTTTGACTATATTGTTAATCAGCTGACTTAGGGGTGTTCTCATCAGCTAATTCTTGTTGCAGGCTGAGGTTCAGATTGCAAAGTCTTCAGTTTATGAATCTGAAGATTCGTACTGATCAGATTATACTTAGGGTAGGTGACTCTTCAGAAGACATGCTTTATGAATCTGGAACTTTCTTACATCAACATATCCATCTTGACAGGTTAGGAAAGGGTTCAGTAAAGGGTAACCCTGACAAAATAGAATAACTGATAGTGTTTTGTATGAATATGATATGGACAAAAGAAAATTTGTGATTGGATGCTGATATTTTAAAGCATTTTTACAGATTTTTTTTTTAAATATAAAAGGAATAATAACCTGTGATAGAAGAAGAGAATAGAATTTGTGTGGATTTCTCTACAGGAAAGAGCATTTACCTTCCTATAAAATTTATGCAGACATCCTCATTACTTCCTATATATAGTGGCTATCAGGGAGGTAATTGCCTTAAACTATGTTTCCTAGGTGAGGGGATTTGTATTTGTAGCAATACATAGGCTTTGTTGAGTTCTTTAGGAGAAGATTGCTCAGAGAGTGAAATAAATAAATCCAATTACATTTCAATAATAGAATCAGTTGCTTCAGTTTACTGCTTGACCTCTGCCAGATGTTTCAAAGACTGTTATTCATGTTTGTTGTACAATTCCGATAATTTACACTCTTCTATAGCATCGGCATTGCTTACCCTCACGTCAGCAAGGGAAATCAACCATCATATCAGGCTACACTTGGTACTTATTTATAAAAGCTCTAAAAAAGAATGAGTTTTGAAGAAATAGAAGTTAACAGTACAACATTTGTTTTTCAGTCTCAGATATTTAACCCAGATATTTAAGTTGATCAGTAGCATGGAAACCATTTCAATATGGTTGATCACATGCTGCTGTGTTCAGTCTGCATGCTCTCCACATAATGTCAGGTGATGTAATTAGCTCCAAGATTAGTAATTGTAGAATTCCTGTGGAAGATGGAAGAAAACATGTTCTAAAATATACCAAAATCATCCTCCTAATCCACATTTCCAAAGTAACGTGTAAAAACAGGTTCCAACAAACAAGCTGTTATATTGCAATAATAATGTAGTAATGATAAATTTCTTAGAGAAAAGAGGATGGCCAACTATATGGTAAAACTAGGGCTGTAACTATGAGAGGCCACTATCTTGATCTTTTCCCATTTTTTAATGTGCTAGTGTTTTTTAATAGCCATATGGAAAAAAAGTTAAGTTTATTATAAATATTATTGAAATGTAGGCATTAACTCCAGAGGATGCAATCCTCTATGCTGATGAGTTATAACCGGAAAAGCTTGGGTTGATTGGTGTGTTCTTTTCTTTTCAGCTTTTGCAATTCAATTCTGTAGAACGTCTTGGCGCTGGAATCGCTGGAGTTGACGACATCAAAGCACACCCTTTTTTTGCCACCATTGATTGGACCGAATTAGCTAAGTGAAAAACTGTACAAGTTGTCTATGCTTAGGCTGCAGACTTCCAACAGACAATACTCTTGGCTTGCTGCCATTATGAAGATTTTAGATGTTTCCAGACCAGGATGAATAAATTGGAAATTGGAATCCAAACACCACATGAAGTGCTAAAGCTTGATTGGACAAAAGAAAGGTGTGGTTCATACTGCTAGCGATTGACTTCAGTTCTTCTTTTGTGTTGGAATCATGTGCAGAGCTAATTGCAGGGCATTACAAACGGTTGCCATTGCATGTCATGTATTTCCTCCCCCCCTCCCCCCCATATTTTAAATCATGGGAATCTGGATGGAAAAGATTTGGCAACATTTTTGGCAGTAGCCCTTTGACTGAAGTTACATCTAGCTCTGGTGTTGGTGGGGAATTATGCAAATAAGAATGGACTCCTTGTATTTTGTTTTATTTTAAATGATGATGAGTTGTGGAATTTCTGTTGTACATTCCAGTATCTATTGTCTATGCCAGTTGAATAGAGCTCCTTTTTTTATACTTCGGTAGCCTTGGCACAGTTGAATTTAAGTAGATTGGAGAACAGGGAGAAAAATAACTTATCAATAACATATGCTAAATAAAATATTATGGTGCTTCTGCAAAACTTGACATTGAATATGTCTAATTTGGAGAGGGGGGATGGCAGGAGAATGAAAGCTAGTATCATGCAATGTAATTCCAAAATGGTTAAGTGTCATCTCTTAAAGAATGGAAAAATGTAATCTAGCTATTGCTATTTTGCGCTTGTTGGTTGCAATGTAATGTTTGTTTTAAAGCACTAATTTTAACCTCAAGTTTTAAATCACTACAAGTTCAAAAATCTCTCATCCAGATAATGATTACTTTAGTAATTTAAATGGATCAAGAAAATAGAATGCAGAAAAATGTATGGATGTATGGGTATATGGATATATGGAAAACTACCATTTATTGTATGGAAAATCATGCTTTCATATAACTCTAATATTTTTATGGTAGGCAGTTGTTTTTTTTTTTGCTTACATAGAAAATGTTCAAGTTTGCAGAATTCCACTTACATGTGCATGTGTTTTTATTTGCCCATGTGAATTCTGAAAATGTTTTAGCTTCTCAATTTCGTTACAATTTTGTTTCTTTGTTTAGAAACATTATTTTATGTGTTTTATCATTGTGAATCCCTCCTAAGGAGGAGAGTCTTCAAACAACTGTTCTGAGAAAATTTGGGAGTTTTATATTAAAGTGCTCTATATTTGGAGAGAATATTTGGAAATCTTTCACAAGCACTGGTGCTTCACAATTGGAATTCCATTGTATATGCCATGAACAGGCCCAACTGAAAAGGGATGGATGAGATGTCTACATTGCTTGTGCTTTTAATGAATATTGTTTTCTTAATATATTTGCCAAGAAGCTGTGTCAGAAGACTGCTGACTTCTGATACAATTGGAATAATGGTGATTTGGCTGTTGGTTCCTAATCTGTTGATAATTTTGTCAAATGGAAACATAAACTCCAAAAATTGAGAATAAGACAACCTAAAGTTAATATGTACTTAAAATAAAGGCTCGCTCTTTTAAAAGGTCATTGTGTTAGTACATGTAAAAATCTTCTGTAATAACTACTTTAAAATGACTCATTAAGATATTATGCTCTAAACGCATATATTAAAATACCATACAAACATGTGCCTTGTTACTTCCTTAAATTCATCCTAACACTGGCAACCCTTCCCTCTATTTGCACCTGACACTATGCCTTTCCCACTTGTTATTGCTTGTGAACAGTCTACATGGCTCTGAAATACTTCCCAGGGAGCTTAACATAGGTTAACTCCCAAGAAATTTAAGGAAGACTGCTGTTTCAGGATTACAGGAGAAGGAGTAAAATTTTTATCTTCAACTGTAGAAATGAAGAACTTTTTACTTAAAATGAAGGCAAAGTTCCCAAAGTTTAAGAAGAGTTAAACCATTTCCAGGAATATTGATCAAGTTGGCAATTCCTGAATGGGACATATAACAAAAAGAATCAGATGATCTGAAAGTGATAAATACCAGTATTCTTTTATCTGTGTAAATGTACACAATCTGGTCAGTTATAGGGTGCCTGTACACTATTGTATAGTACAGTCTCTGGCCTGTTTGTTTCTCTTAGTTTTATCTGGAGACCAAAGGGTAAATTTCTTTGGTAAAGAAATATTTAGGGTTTTTTGTTTTTTTTTAGTAATTCCTGCTATTCTTCCTAGTTCATGCTGGAAGCTAAGATTTTTACAGGCCATTCCCTATGTGCATCTGACAGGCTACATCTGTTGGAAGCTAGAACTGGTGCTACTATAAAGTGGAAAAAGGAAAAGACTTCATTGATCCAAAGGAAATCTGGAAGCTCTGTTTTGTTCCTTTTGAAATTATCCTGCTCCTGTTTTCCTCCACCCTCCACCCCTTGTGATAAAAACACAAACCACGGGACTGTAATAACACTGTAGGCTGTAACCAGGTCACCAAAAGAATTACTATTATGGAGGGCTATCTGATATTACATCATTCTCCAAAACTTCATTCGAACAAAACTCTTCCACTGCTACATAACAGGAACTCCCTCAGGTGAGCTGCGACAACAACTTCCTGTGCTGAGAGGTGAGGAAATTTCTGAAGCTGAGAGAAATGCAGAGCTTCCTTCCAGCAGTGGCCGTGTGATGGTTTTGGAAGAGAAGAAAACTTTCAGTTGTGACCATAAACCTTTAGCCATTCTTTATTGTTGGAGTTTTGAGTCTTTCTAGGACAGTCTTCTCTCCAGCAGAATGTTGGGAATTGCAGACCCAAAGCAAGTAGAAGGAGTAGCCTATTGGTATATATGTCCTTCTAGCAGAGATTTTTAAGATTACGTGTCAGTTCTGAAGCAGATAATTAACCATTTTTTTCCTTTCCCTGTAAAAAAAAAAAGAATAAATGAATGAAAACAAATGACTAAGCAGAGGGGAGAATAGCACCATATCCAAAGATGTGCTATGTGCTGGGGAAATTGATGCCTCTTTGCTCACTCTTGAAACCTGCTGTGGAAGATGGGATACCCCTGGAACAAAGGGAGAGGAATATAGCAGGGTGGGAAGGGACAGAAGCTTCATTGCATAGGCAGAGGTTGATTTCTTAGCCTCAGATATAACCCAATGTGTGTCTTCATAGTTGTCTCGGCTGGTAACTCACCAGTAGGATTTACAAGAGATCTAACCAGTGGTGGGTTGCCCCCAGTTCGGACCGGTTCATAAGAACCGGTAGTAAAACTAGTGGGAGACTCTGCCCACTGACCCAGACGTCGTCATAGGTGATCTGCGCATGCACAGAAGCTTCTGCGCATACGCAGAAGAGCGAGCAAAGCAAGCACACACGCACGGGCATGATACAAACTGCTAGTAAAGATAAGTAGAACCCACTCCTGGATCTAACTACATTGTCAAAGCTTACCGCATCTTACAAAGTGTCTGTAAACATATACATGTCTTCCAAGGAAAAATAAGGTTTCTCTCCTTTGGTGGGACTTTAAAAAATGCCTCTCTGACCGCCAACAAAATTTCTAGTACAGGTTTCCTGCGTCAGCAGGGGGTTGGACTAGATGACCTCCAAGGTCCCTTCCAACTCTGTTACTGTTATTTCTAGAAACTAAAAATGAAAAGAATGATTTGTTGGGAAAAGTTGATGGAGAGGGTACCAAGTATAATTTATTGATAAATTTTAATTACGATGTAAAATATTTGTAGCGTGATAACTTTAGTGGGATAATCTGAGGAAGTGTTAATGTGAAATGCGCGCATAAAGTTTATTCCACAATCATCTGGAATTGGTAGCTTCAATTTGGTTTGGAATAGAATCTTAAAAATCTTTGTCAGAAGCAATTTGCTAAAGTGGCTTACAAGGATGGGGAAATGTAGGCCTTTGGAGTTTATGAAGCCAATCAACTATAGAGTGTAGAGCAAAGAAGGGCATTTTAGAAGATCAACACCCTCTCCTAGTCTCCTCAGCTTTCCTTGTCTTCAAAAGGAAGCAAGAATTCTTCCATGACTTTTCCACTTTGGTGTTGGCAGTGGAACAGGGGTAGTCTCATTCTTTTGTAGAATGGCTATATTGAAGCCTTCTATCTGTGTGAAAAACTGGACTGGAAATGCACAGAAACAGAGATTGTACTCCTCCATTCAGAATGACACTGCATCATTCCTTTCTTTCACTATGAAAAAAATATATCTAATTTTCATATGTATTTTAGTGAAGTATGAATGTTGTGATGATCCAATTTATCTCCCATATATTTATCAAAAGGACAATGTTAATAGTGCATTTATTTTCACAAGTGAAAATAAAGCAGAAATCATGCACAACAGGGAGAGAGCCATAGGTTCACAGAACCCCCTATACAGGGGTGGGTTCTAAATTTTTTCACTACCGGTTCTGTGGGCGTGGCTTATTTTATGGGCGTGGCTTGATGGTCATGTGACAATTCTTTAGGATTTAGCAGAGGTACTGGTCTACCAGGCTTTTAACTGCTTGCAGAGCTGTACCGGTCTACCCATTTATTTTTGCAGGCACTGATCTACTTATGTATTTTTGCAGGCACTGGTCTACCCATTTATTTTTGCAGGCACTGATCTACTCATGTATTTTTGCAGACACTGGTCTACCCATTTATTTTTGCAGGCACCGGTCTACTCATTTGTTTTCTTTTACCACTGATCAGCTGTAGGGCGGCCCTTTGAAGCCCCTCGGCAAGAGTTTAAACAGTTTTTTTCCCTCTAGCCATCAGCTGGGACTCAGGAGGCAGCAATAGATTGGGGGTGGGGCCAAATAAAAGGTAATAATGTGGGGGATGGGTGGGGGGGGCGGGGGGCGGCAGAACTGGTTCAGTGACGTCATATTGTCACCACTACCGGCTCGGTGGAACCGGGCCGAACCGGGAGGAACCCACCACTGCCCCTATAGTAGAGGAATCTTTCCCAATGCTTTTGGGTAAGAGCTAAGCAAAATCCACTGAGTAATAATAACTGAGTAAGATCACTCATATTAGTCAAAATGAAATTTCAATGATCTAAAAAAATGCATATGTTTGAGTTTCAGGACTCAATTGAGAGATGCCCCTATCCCTAACCTAAAGTTATTTATCTGTTTACCTATCTGTCTGTCTGTCTGTCTATCTATCTATCTATCTATCTATCTATCTATCTATCTATCTATCTATCTATCTATCTATCTATCTATCTATCTATCTATCTCATTCATTCATTCATACATTCATTCAATTTCTAAAGCCATCCAGCTCAGTCAATGCCTCTAGATGGTTTGCTTTCTTGCATAACTACTCAAAATCTTTTGGAAGGAAAACCTAAGGACGCAATCAAGAAAAAGACAAGACTGAGTAAGAATCTGCATTTGGAAGGAGGGAATGAAAAATGCATGGTGTGAGGAAGACAGAAGGGTGCAGTATATTACAAAAAAGGGCCTGGATAGGATCCTTGAATGCTAGCACTGAATGTTATGCACTCCCAACTTACATCTTCTTTATAATTTCCTCTCCCAAGAAGGTAGGGTGCAAAGGGAGAAGGGCTGGTGGCAATGGAAGATTTGTTGGGAAGTCTGAAGAAAATATCTGGGCTACAAAAATCCAGACAACCCGTACATGGCAGCAAAGATGTTTTCTATCTGTTGTTACTGCTATCCAGTGTGCACCGTTTTGCAATCTCTATAACAGCAATCTCTGGCTGGGGAATTCTGGGAGTTGAAGTCCGCCAGGCTTAAAGTGGCCAAGGTTAGAGACCCTGCTCTATAGAGTAATCCTACTAGAAGTGAAGATTTAACCTAGTGAATACTCCAATCAGGTAGAAAAATAACTTAATCGATTAAGGGCTGTTGTTTTTGATGTCAGCAAATAATATTTATTCCCTCCCACTGTTGAAAGAAAGAAGGAAAGAAGGAAGCCCACCAACCAGTCATATAATTGTAGGTATAGTTAATTATTTGCTGGAAGGGGATTCTAATCTATTTGTATCATATGCTGGATTAAAATCCCTTCACACCCCGATTAAAGTGGGAATTTCGATCTAGCATATGATACAAATAGAGCATAATAGCAATCTGTAGACAATCTACAGATATCTCTCACCTGGCAATTCTAAAGTGAGGCAGCTCCTTCCTTCCCAAAACTCCACTTTGAATCTAAATCAAATGTAATCTGTGGCTGATTTTATACTAAGAAAACAATATCTTCAATTACAGAAAGGTAAAATCTTGTGAGTCTGTGCTCACAACTGAGCCTCTGGAGTCCCAACCCTTGGATCAGGCTGGAAAACTCTGCTAGAGGCCCTCATTTGACTATGTGATTTCCCCAAGAAGGGCCATGTGTGCTCCAGGATCCTCTGCAATCAATGGAATTAGAACTAGGCAAGGCATATTTGCAAATAACTCTCCAAACACATGATAAAGCATTTAACGGTCCCTGGCAAAGAAAATCTGGAGGGCAACTACTGTAACAAAGTGGACCTGACCATCAAATTCATGTGCAAAAAGTGTTAGAGACTAAACAAGAGCCAAAGGCATGGGAAGTATTACCAATTGCAATTTCTTGTAATTATCGTGTCATTTGTTTTCTCAAGGACACTGAAGGGGAAGCTGAAGAAACAGCAACTTCCTCTTTGATAAGATTTATGATAGTGATTTAAGTAATAAAATGAGCACTTATTTGCTTTCAAAGCCCTCAATGCCTTGTGAGAAGAAGTTCAAATATCAGTTGAATCCTGCTGTTTAGATGGAGGTGGTGGAGAATATTTAATCAGGAAATGCTTGTAATCTAAGTGAGAAACATTTTAGGCTCATTTTCTCACAATTCTGAAGTATGTACATTTCCAAGAGGAGAAAGGAAGCAACAAAAATCCAATACAACCTATCAGTCTCAGAGTCTGAAGTACACTAATATTTAACACTCTAAATCCTTTCACATACGATGGGGGGGGAGGGGGATTTGTACAGAAAAAAACAACTCTGCTTCCCAGAAAAGCAGCTTTTCTTCCACTTCCTACAAATGCCCAAGATGACCACCTTCTCTCCTGCTTGGCAACAGATGGAAACCGTAGGAGAAGTTCAAAAGAGTGAAATCTTTCTTGATGACACTTTATATCAACTTGGTACATAGGCTCAACTGGATGCACTAAAGCAAATGTAACTAAGCTTAGCCAAGCCTCAGTCCTGAGTATATGTACATTTGCAGAGAAAAACAGAATGGTATCTTTCCCCATAGTTCATCTTTTAAATGCCCATGCCAGGCAATGGCCACACTGCTTGGGAATTACAGTTAGCCCTGCATGGACAGTCCCTAGTTAACCTTAGCTAATTTCTGGTTAGCATTTGAATGGGAGACCAGTAGGAACTCCTAAGACTGTAAGAAATATAAGCTAGACCGAGAATTCAAAAATACATTTCAGAGAAAGGCAATGTTACAAACCATTTCTGCACCATTGTTCTGAACAAACCATCCATATGGCCACTAGTAGCTGAACTCATTTTGAGGGAGCCTTTCCTTTTGTACCCCAACATACCCAGGAGTGCTGGAATTGGGAAAGAGGCCAAAGCCAGCTCTCTGACAAACATTTTGGTAAAAAGAGCAGCTATCAGGGTAGCTGTGGGTGAGAACTCACAAAACAGGAATAAGTTTTGATACAAGACAAATATAACCAGAGACGCTTCTCTGGAAGGCAGGAGGTTAAAGTGAGGTCGAGAAGCGTTGCATTATTTTGTGCGGTGCAAGACGAATTGTGCCCCTGTGTCCTTGCTGCTGGACAAGCAAGTGCTGATGCAAAGCAGAGGAGACAGAAATTTGTTTTAGAGGACCAGGTTCTGCTACCGGGTGACACTTAAGGCAATGCTCCAGCTGTTGGGGACCACAGGCAAAAATTCTCCAATGACAGCTGTACCTCTGTCTTCTTGGCAAGCATAATGCCCAGTGAGAATTAAAGTGTTTCTGCTTGTGAGATGATATAGCCTTATACTGGGCATCAATTGAAAGATGCAGAGGAGGGACAATCACCCTGATTCTTTTGCAGCTGTAAACCCTAGATCCTGGGTTTGGCTGATCTGGGAAAAGCCCTTCTGGGGGAAATAAACCACATTGGCCAGCTGGCAAATGATCTGGCTAGGGAAGCTGAAAACTGAATTAGGGGAGGGCCGGCCAAGAAAACAACAGATGTCGTGATGGTCAGAGGCTCTTTCAAAAAACCGGCAATGCAAAACCTCTTTCTAATTTGACTGGGGGTTAATAAGCGGCGTATTTCTGAATAGTCTTGCCTTGGCACTATGCAAAATTCTGAGCAATTTTCTTCCCCAAATATGATGGAAAGGCAAATTAATTGAATTATAGGCGCTAATATGCAGGAAACTGTTTAGCTCATCATTTTGTCCAGCAAGGTTTCACAGAGTAAGGGCAAAAGGCTGCCCTTCTGAACATCAGCTATTTCTGTTTCTCATTTATATTGCACTTGCAAATTATTTTATCCATCATTTTATACTTCTTACCAGTACATTCCTGATCATATTATGTCTTCAAATATGATCTGCAACAAATATTGCTGTCTCTCTTGGGAGGAAAAGACATCATCATGAAACTTTCTGCAGAGCCCCCAAATTACAGTCAATGATAAGAAAAGAAGATTGAGATTTATTTGCCTATTATTCTGAGTTTTGATTGCCACGTGTTCTCTTTATAAGATGTGACACTGGATCAGTTCTCCTTTTATTCCAGCCCAGAATGAAGCCATAATACTAACAGATTGGATTTTATACTGTATTACCATGGTTAGCTTAACCATGATAGTTGAACAAGCCACAATAATTGGGTTGATGCTCATGTAAGCCACAAACACTTCCTCCCCACTAAAACATAACTTAGAAGGAAGATGCTAAGATAGATGAATTTTTCATTTTCCTACTTCTGTACATGGAAATATCAGAACGCTTGAGGTTTAAAGTATTGGGGCAGGAACCTATGCAGAAATTGGTTCTCTAGGACCATAAGTGTTTGGCCACTTCTCTAGGAGTCAGATGGGGGACAATTGACTTATGCTTAACCTATCTATAAATGCAAATGTTTCCATTATTGGCCAAATACAGGGAAATACTTCACCCCTAGAACTTCTGACTGCTCAGAGGAAATCATTTTATATTCCATGCAATCTCTGAAATAGTAAAACAAGAGACCAATGAGATTTCTGAATGCTTTCAAAAAGTGGCTCTCCATGGGCTAAACTGAAGAACTGAGTTATTCATTTCAGATTTTTAATCAGCAGAGGCCCATTTTAATTTGTGAAGACAATAATTATCCCCTTTTCAATTTTATCCTCAAAATGACCTGGCAAAGAAATTGAGGCTAAAAGGTAATTGGCCTATGGTCATCTGAGTTCATTAAAAAAAAACAAAAACTTGGATAAATAAATAAGGTTTGTGTTATTTTTTTTTTAAAGCTGCATTGATGGTTATACAAGACTCTGCTTGGAGCACTTATATTCTCCTATTTTAGCCATATTAGGGACTGGAGGAGCGCTAATGTCACTCCTCTATCATGCAAAATGGTTGACATTCAACAAACACTGGGCTGAGGTCACCATATCTGGCCTTGTTAAAAATATCAGAGAAAAGCCACATAATCAATTTTACTTTAGAAGCCAATGCTAAGGGAATTGTTATCCATTGCCAGGAAGTACGAATGTGATAGTCATTAGAAAGGAATACTTTTTCCTTGAAACAGGCAATTATATTTATTTAGATGTGCTATATATTCACCAAACTCCACAGTGTTTACATCCTTCACTGTATGTTTAGGATTTCATCCCGAAGTTCACATAACAGACCCTGATGCCTGGTCCTCTCCTCTTGACAGATCAGTACTAGAAGAGAATAAACATGGCCTCAACTTTGAAGACATGTAGTAGTTTATGAAGATTGACTGTGGTAAACGAATGCTTCTGATTTCTGAAGAGTTGCCAATTTGGCCCTCTGTTTGTTTTTCATGAATACTGTTAGATGTTATAGACGAGCAAAGAAGAAATAGGAGCACATATAAGTCAGTCCCAAGAAATCTTTAGGTGATTTCTCCTTCTCACCCTTTCTGTTTTCTTTCTTTTGTCTTTTGTCTCCTTCAGCAATCTGGATCAGAATACCCGGCCAAACCAGGGAGAACAGGCTGGATATTCCAGATCCCAGATGCCAATATGTGGCGGCATCTGGTTCATTGGCAGGCATCGCAGACAGTTGTGCTGGCTGCTTTTGAGCCTGTCATGTGGCTTATTTTGCTGTTAGGCACACTGATTCTTTGAGACTGTGGTCCCTGACTGAGGGAACAAAGAAAGGAAGGAGGTGGAGGGAATACATGTATTAAAGATGCAAGTTACAAGCTCAGGTGATTGTTGTCGAATGCTTTACCTGTATTTGCTCTTCTGGATGTTTCATCCTGATGTTTCTTTTGCAACCTTCTCTTATTGTGCAATTACAGTTTTCGGGCGCCTTAAGGGATGGAACTCCTTGAAAGAAAAATACAGATGTTTTAAAAGTCAGGAATAGAATTCTTTCCTTAGGGGGCATATATATATATATATATATATATGTGTGTGTGTGTGTGTGTGTGTGTGTGTGTGGCTTCTACCAACTTGCTTTAGGAATGAGAAAAATCCATTGAAGAACAATAGCAGTAGTAGCAGCAGCAGCAACAAGATGATGATGATAATAATGATGATGATGATACAGACTTAAAAGCAGCTTGTTCATATATTCAGAGAGGGATGAGACTGTAGTAACAGAGATAAATCTTTTGTTGGATGACATACACTTTTCCCTTGAAACAGTGGCATTTAAATTTCTATGACCCAGCTGGATCCAAAGAAGGTACTTATGAAAATTGGGGACGGGGTTTTATGGCACAAATCAGAAATGCCATAGCTTTAGGGGCTTTCTGATGGAAGAGGGGGGGGGGTACTTTTCCTTTGCTTTGTTCAAGTCTTGGCTGCTTAAAGAGCTGCTCTGAACAATAACATAGCAAGGACTACTGAGGGACACTTTTAAGGTTATTTGCAGGAAGCTAGCAAAGAGAAAATGAATTTATTTAACAGATTTTTGAGAGGGAGAGGGAGATCTTCCTCTATTACTACCAAGTGTCGGATATTAGTTCACAGAATAAAAACATTTTTACTCTTTATTCTTGAAGATTATATTACTGCTACTCCAGATTATATTCAGTAGTGCGGAATCAATAAATACAGTAGATTAAAAAATCAGTGCACTTTTTTCAGACATATATTTATTCTACCATCATTAATCCCCACCAAAAAAATATATATTCAGAAGTAGAACAGGGGCTGCCTTGTTAAGTTGCCCCACAACATCAGATTACTGAGTGGATAATGTCATTATAAATGCAATCACAAGAGGGCACCTGGCTTAGTTTTAGTTGAATGATATTAAAGATTTTCTGAATCTGTTCTTTTATGTTAAAATAGTATTCTTTTCTGCCATATCAATCAGTTCCTCCCATTTTAATATAGTGCGGAATCCACAATCAACCCAGTGGTGGGATTCAAATAATTTAACAACCAGTTCTCTGCCCTAATGATTTCTTCCTACAATCAGTTCACCAAACTGCTCAGAAAATTAACAACCGGTTCTCCCAAAGTGGTGTGAACTGGCTGAATCCCACCACTGAATCAACCACACTAAGAGCTGTAGTAGTGCCAACATTTCTGCGGAGCATAAAGTTAGGAAAGTTGGATTAGGATCTCTGGTTAATGGCTTTCAAAGTTTGGAGTGAGAAAGTAAGAAAATTGGATTTAAACTTTATAAAAGAAAAAAAGCAACGAGCACAAATTTTTGAGGTGCATCTCCTGTCTATGATATACAAAATACATGAAACTTAACTGTTCAGAGAGCATATGGAGATTAGTTGGCATAAACTAATCTCCAAATAAATCCTTGGACAATGGTTTTATGTATTTATTTATGTATGGTATGAATAGAATAGAATAGAATAGAATAGAATAGAATAGGTATTTCTTTACTGGCCAAGTGTGATCAGACACACAAGGAATTTGTCTCTGGTGCATAAGCTCACAGTGTGCATATAAACAGCAAGTAATAGGTCATAATTATAGTGACAATCATTAATCATAAGTTACAAAAAACAATTGATAAATCATAAGAAATCAATAAGAGAAGATTTATTTATTTATTTATTTAATTTATATACCGCCGTTCTCCCAAAGGGACTCAGGGCAGTGTACAGCCAACATAAAGCACACAAATATAAAATTTAAAAACAATTTAAAAATATTAAATAGTTTGGCCCATATCTGATTAAAAATAAGATAGTAGGAAAGATGAGAAAAGATGTTCCAAAGGTACTTTTCCAAGAGGCAACTGGATTTTCTTGTTTTTCTTTGAAGATGTTTCGCTTCTCATCCAAGAAGCTTCTTCAGAGCTTCTTGGATGAAAAGCTCTCATCCATGAGAAGCGAAACGTTTTCAAAGAAAAACCAGAAAGTCTAGTTGATCCACTTGAAAAAACACCTTTGGGACAACCATGACCTGAGAATCTCTATAGATGAGAAGATGAGACAGTGCTGTGGGAATTAAGTGTTAATTTATCTGAGGTAGTAATATGCAACTGATGTTACAAGGATTTGTGGGAGAAAGGGCAAAAAAATATTCTGCAGGAGACATTGGACTAGATGAATCAATGACTCTACTGAACATAATTTAGCTCATTGACATTGGGAAATAATGGGAAAGGATTCACCTAATTATTTAGCTCCTACTATGCAAAGTTCTTATGGCATTTAATCTCTATACTTAATTGTTTATGCTTGTGTGTATGTCTCTGTGTGTAGGGGATCTGTGTAAAAGAGAAAGAGATTGAACATTAGCAAACTTTCTTTGGAGTTTTCAAAACACAAATCAACTTTAACACTTGGCAGGTTCTGTGCTGTCCATGTGAGATAAGCTTGCCAGAGTAGCAAATGACCCTTTCAATAGCTCCACCCACTACAGTGCAGGGGTCCACGTGAGCCTTTTGTCTGTTTTGGTTTAGGGTTTTTTTGGCACAGTGCATGGAATTTCTGGACTGTCTCGTGGCCATAATTCCAGGACTGGCTTGGTGACCTTCCCTACCATTTCAGAGCAGCATCAGTTGCAATGCAAGCAGACCCTCTTTCTCCCTCTGTCACATTGTTGGCACAGTCCTTGGAAATGTAGTATCTAAAATTAAAGATTTGTATCCGTTTTGGAAAAATCAAACTGACCTTTCTCACTTAAATGAAGAGAGGGTGGTGATGAGGAAAGACTTGGCTCAGACCAGAGCAATTAGGAAAAATACAATTTGGAGCAGGCAGTACATGGTAGTCTTACATGGTAGTCTTTTTCAGAATGCAAGTTAAGGTTCTAATATCTTGAAACAAGCTATTTATCAATCAAGTACTTACTGATCTTGATTTTCTTCCAAGTCCAGGGCAACACAGAAGAACCCCATTTTATCCTTACTGCGGTTTTCTGAGATAGTTCAGAATGAGAGAAGAAATGAAAGAAAAGGAAAGGAAAGGAAAGAAAAGAAAGCCTTGCTGGACAGGCCAAAAGTCTATCAGTTCATATAGTAGTGCCATAAAAATTCACAGCCTAAATATGTCTACGTCAGTGATAGATCAACTCAGTGATGTCTGGGTGATGTTTTAAATTGTTAATGTAGAGATCTTCTATAAGTGATGAAAAGAAAAATGTTTACCCTGCCCATTTTGTCCATGTTTTGGAGATGGTGACTCTTTGAGAGCTGTATGCAACAAAATTTCATTTTAATGTATGCCGATTATTGTACATTTAAAGTGAAAATAAAGTTATTCTAAGTCTAAGTCTAAATCATACCAAGCCCAGTATTATAAACCTCCATTGTCTTCCTGGTCTTGCTTGCTTTTTTTTAAAAAAATGAATTATTATTATAATGGGTATTTGCATGGAAATTGCTCCCGATGTCCTGATCATTTTAGCTGTCCCTTTAGCAGCTTTTTAGTTCTGAAATACTGTTTTTGAGTATTGTGGCAATCAAATGTATGCATTTATACTTAGGTGTGATTGATGGAAAGATAGCATCTTTGGTAGAATAAAATAGATATGAAGCAGTGTTGGGAAATTGAAACTTTCTTGCTTACCTTGCTGGAATAGTTCTTTCAATGATTCTAGCAGTTTACCATGTCATCTCGGTTTCTTTTTTAAAATATTATGTAAATTGGCTTGATTGCTAGTGGAAGGGGAGATTACTGTTCTAGTTGTGGAATAGTGGAAAGGCAGGATATTAATCTTATACATTCAATTTTAAAATGTTAAAAGTCAAGGCTAGGTTACCAGAGAAGGTTGCAACAATCCCAAATGCTAGCAGTAAAAAGTTAGTCATCTGTGCTATATGCTGCCATCTAGTGGACATTTGTATTTTTGCTGACCATATATGATAGTCCTGGTCTATAGCGATCTGATTGTCATGAGAGAGAGATAATGGAAAGATGACCCTAATATTCTACAAGACATAGTGCTGAAGTGGACACCAACTTTTCATGGGTCTCATTCTCCCAAATCCAAAATTATATTATACTTTATCCACTCTTTTTTGGTTTGCTCATGATTTTTTTTTCTGTTTTAGAAGCACAAACTTAATTATGTCGATCAGACACAAAAGGGAAGCTTATGGTCATAAAATACACAGCACAACCATTTACTACGCATTTCATTTAGAATTTATTGTTATCTTTGCTCCAGTAAGATGAAGGTGCTGTGGGTGGGTCTCAGGCAAGATGAAACAGGAAATTCCTGCCTCTCATTCACTTCTGCTGGCTGGGTTCCAGTTACTGAGGAATACTGTAACTTTCCAGGAACCCAGCAGCAGTGGAGAGTGTTTGGATATTGTAGTTACAAGTGCCACATCAACATTTCTGAAATAAGGCCAATGTGTATCACAGCATCTGTATTGGAAACAAAGTTCGTAATGTTTTGTGTTAGAATTTGATTTTTTTTTTTTTTATAAAAGGAAGGACAATGGACTATCTGTCTGAGGCCTTCAAGGCAGCTACTGTAGGTGATCTAGATCAAGTTATGGTAAATTCTTGCCTCAGTGGATCTCAGAGTAATGGCCTTCAGATATAATGAAAACATTTACATTTAGATGGCATCCTGAAATAATAGACCTGTCCATTCCCCCGCAAAAAGCGATGCATGCGTACTTCATATTTGAATTTAAGGTTGGGGAAAGGGAGAAGGAAAGTTGATTGAGCCAACAAGGTAGGTAGGTGGGTTGCAGGAAATAGGCTGGGTTAGTGATAGCAATGGTGATCCTTTTCTCCCATCCTGGTACCTAGCACATCCTGACTGACAGCTAGAGCAGGTTAAGAAAGAAGAGCAATCCTCAAGCTTTAGGAAGCTGACTTTGTGAGTGCCTGATTTCCTCAAAGAAAAGGGGAGTATTTTTGCGGTAGCTGACCTCCCAGAAAGGAAAGAAAGAAGTGTATGTGCGTGCGCAAATTTGTGTGGTGGGTGGATTTTAGGATTTAATGGAGTTTCAGGATTAACGGACACCCTTCCCAACAAATGATTTGTTAAACTGAGATTTTACCTGAATTTGAAATTTACAAATAAACACAAGGACCCCACAATGACTCTTATGTCAGGGTCCCCAATCTGTGGGCCTTGAAGGTTTGCCATGGAACTGGGCCACAGAAATGGCTGGTGATGCACATCCTCACTTACTGTATGTGAGCAGAGGGCGAGCACATGCACTAAGTGAGCGGCAGGTGTGCATGCATGCAGCTCATGCAAATGGAACTGATCGTGTACTTGCTGGCCACTTGCACGGAACCATCCATCTTCCCCCCCTCCCCGACCAGTCCACAAAGCCAGAAACATTGTGGGACTCTTTTTAAGTTAATAACTGGGTCATGCATCACATGAAGCCAGAAGCCTAAATTGCATGCTGAAAGTATTTAGTTCTGACCCAAGACTCGGGAACAGCATGGGTATCTTTGGAGGAGGGGTAGAGATTGGGGGAGCAAGCATGGAACTACTGATAAATGCATCATGAGACTGTGATTGAAATGAAGCAAATCACTGTTAAACCAGATGCTAGGCTCCTTTACATAACGACATCATGGTTGTCATTTTGGTGCCAATGAACCTGGTTAAGGATAGTCATAGTGCTGAGATACTTTGCTAGTCCAAGTAGACAATTCTGTGCTAGATATAAACAAAGGACATGACCTTCCATGAAGCACATTCTGTCATATTCAATCATATACTACAGAAAAACTGTGACCTGGTTCACATTTTCCACTAAAAGCATAATATGGTATTTCTTGTTTGTGCCTTAGAACAATGTATGACTTCCTGCCAATTGTAGCTCAGCCCATTTCACAAATCTTGCAGGTGTATCTATGGTGGTGGTGATGGTAGTAGTAGTAATGGTGGTGGAGGGGGTGAGTTAGGAAACAAATTCAAGAGGGCAAGTGTGATATTAAGAGGGGACAGATTTCAATCTGGGCCCAGGTAATATATTTTCTGTAAGAGTTCAAAGGCAGCATTGTGCTTGTTCTGTTATTGCCCCTGATCAAAAGGATTTTAGAAAAGCTATTATAAAATATCATGAAATCTGCGCAAAAATTTATGACATCATTTTATGATTAGTAAATTAGATTAATTTTAATAGGATTAAGATTAGATTAGTAAAAAAGATTAACTTTTCATAAGTGGATAAACATGTAACTTGAATTCAATCCTTAAAAGCCAGAATAATATTATTCCAATTACAATTTACAACAGTTCATTTACTGACCATTGAAATTTAGAACGGCGCTGAAAAAAGAGATTTATGACCATTTTTCATACTTGTGATCATCCCCATCATCAAAATTTAGATGCTTGGCAACTGACTCATATTTATGATGGTTGCAGTGTCACATTTTGTAACCTTGAGACAAGCAAAGTTAATGAGGAAGCCAGATTCACTTAACAACTGTGTTACTAACTTAGCAACCACATTGATTTGCTTAACAACTGTAGCAAGAAAGGTTGTAAAATGGGGCAAAACTCACTTAACAAATGCCTCACTTAGCAAGAGAAATTTTGGGCTCACTTGTGGTCATAAGTTGAGGACTACCAAAATAATTCTTTAAAACTGTCCACACCCAATACATCTAGAGTTCCTCCAGGACAATCAAATTCTGCATTTTTAGAATGTAATTCAGCATAATATTTAACGATAAGTTTCCCCCTTAAATCTATTTATATACATTAAAACATTATTCCAAAAGAATGCCAATCACTCACAAAAGCAAATCAGTCAACGAGCCCTCACATTTTGTTACATTGCTAACAGAGAAAATCTGATATCCAACTTTCAATTTTCATTGTTTGGATTATCTAAGAAACTTGAAATAGAATCTTTTGATGAATCAGTTTCAATCATAAATCTGATAAAATCAATTTAACATTTTTTAAGCCTTGTAACCGTTGTCATCTCACTGTTAGACATTCCAGTTCTTCAAGCCATGCATCATAAAAATAAGTAATTGTAACTTTAAAAATGTTGTTTAATTTTTGATATAAATTGTTTTAGCTTCAGAAATGTGCAGCATCAGAAGAAAAAGCACCTCAGGTTTTTCTGAGGCAGTTAAAGCACATGGTTCACATTGAGCGGTCAAATGATATTGCCAGCTTTGTCAAGAGAAACCCTTAAAATAATCATTACAAAATAATTAACATAAAATAATTATTTCAGATCCAATTTACAAGTTCTAATAGAATGTTTTGTTGCCTATCTTTAAAGTTGAACTCTCCTATAAAGTTAAATATGAGCCTCTCCTCCTTCTGGAGGATGTTCCATCTTTTCCCTGGTTGTCTTTGCCCCTTTTTCTAGGCAGGTGGATTCAATCCCAGGCATGACTGGATTACTGGCACCATCTTCTTTATTTTCTAAAATTAAAAGGGCTCAGTTACCATGAATTCTCTGGGGCCTTCGCAGATGATGTAATTTTTATTCTGGAGAATCCAAGACTATCTGGACCCAGGCTGATGGCAATGATAGAGGAATACGGAGATGTTGCAGGCCTCAAAATAAACAAACAAAAAACGAAAGTACTGACGAAAAATATGTCTCAGACACAGAGGTTGAAATTAGAAGAAGAATTAGGAATTCAAATAGTAAAGAAGATAAAATACTTAGGTATCTCGTTGACGGCAAAGGCTATAACGATCAAAGAAGACAATTATACTAAATTATTAAAAGAAATTAAAAAAGATTTGGAAATTTGGAATAGACTACAACTGTCACTGATGGGTAGAATCGCCTCTATAAAAATGAACATACTGCCAAGAGTATTATACTTATACCAGGTAATACCAATACAGCCGGGAAGAGACTTTTTTAAGAACCTCAACAAGTCAATAATGACGTACTTATGGCAGGGAAAGAAGGCTAGAATTAAGATCAAAGTATTACAAGACTCACGAGATAAAGGAGGCCTGGCACTACCAGACTGGGAACTCTATTACAAGGCCACAGCCCTGACTTGGATCAAAGAATGGATGAAATTGGACGATAAAAGAATTCTATATTTAGAAGGTTTCGATCTAATGCGAGGATGGCACGCTTTCCTATGGGACGGACCGGACAAACGACATATGTATTTCCAACGACATATAATTAGGGCTACCATGAATTCTCTGGGCATTCATGTGTTCCCAGACTGAATGTTAAATTGGGTACCCCCCTCCCCTCCCCTCCCTTTCCCTTCCCTTCCCTTCCCTTCCCATCCCTTCCCTTCCTGCTGGGTGATAACTATTTTCCCTTCCCTTCCCTTCCCTTCCCTTCCCTTCCCTTCCCTTCCCTTCCCTTCCCTTCCCTTCCCTTCCCTTCCTGCTGGGTGATAACTACTTTCCCTTCCCTTCCCTTCCCTTCCCTTCCCTTCCTGCTGGGTGATAACTACTTTCCCTTCCCTTCCCTTCCCTTCCCTTCCCTTCCTGCTGGGTGATAACTACTTTCCCTTCCCTTCCCTTCCCTTCCCTTCCCTTCCCTTCCCTTCCTGCTGGGTGGTAACTACTTTCCCTTCCCTTCCCTCCCCTCCCCTCTGGGTGATAACTACTTTTCCCTTCCCTTCCCTTCCCTTCCCTTCCCTTCCCTTCCCTTCCCTTCCCTTCCCTTCCCTTCCCTTCCCTTCCCTTCGCTTCCTTTCCCTTCGCTTCGCTTCCCTTTGCTTCCCTTCCCTTCCCCTCCCCTCCCCTCCCTTCCCTTCCCTTCCCTTCCCTTTTCTTCCCTTCCTGCTGGGTGATAACTCCCTTCCCTTCCCTTCGCTCTGGGTGATAACTCCTTTACCCTTCCCTTCCCTTCCCTTCCCTTCCCCCTGCCCTTCCTTTCCTGGGTGATAACTACTTTTGCTTCCCTTTCCTTCTGATGTCTCTAAAGTTTACAGGCTTTCTGTTATGAAGGAGTCAATGACCTGAAGCAATGCAGAAAACAACAACAAAATAACAAAGTGTCTACCATTCTCCCAGTAATCCAGCACAGACAGTTGAATTCTCATTGCTGTTAGCAACAGAACATTAGTGATCCAGTCAAGAAAAATGTCAGGGTGCTTTCCCCACCTATCAACTTGCTCAACCTGATCAGCTGACCAGTATGACGAGCTCACTATCTCCCAGTTGCAATGATAACGATCAACAGTCTACTTCCAGAGGACCAGCAGATCATGCTGATTAGCTGACTCGGTGGGAAAAATACTTGACTATCTTCCCCATCACCACTCATAGAAATAATCGTGGCCTTTTCTGTGGCTTCGGACTGACTGCATCCCAGAGGCCAGTTCTTACACTTTGTATCATAGTGGGGCAATAGCATTTACTTATTTATTTATTAAATGAGTGCACTGCCTAATTCTCAGAGACCCTGGGCAGTTTATAAGCAAAACAAGCAAACAAGCCCCACAGGGAAAAAAAAAAAGAGAGTAAAACATTGCAATAGTAAACACAAGGAAAAAGAGATGACAGAAACCAGGCAACAATGAGAAACAGGTCCACACTATCCAGAAAGGAGATGGGGTTCAGTTGACCTTGGATTGATTGGAAAAAAACCCCTCCAAGCCTGCAAACCCTCCAAAAAACCAGCAGGGTGGGAATCACCCACATCATGAGGGCAACCTCATTTCAGAAGGCAAGAGATAAGAAAAAGCAGAGTTTTCTGCTTTTGAATAGATGGCAGTATTTAATTGAAGGATTCTGGAGCATGCCAATCCTGCCAGATCTGATTGGCTGGACAGCTATTACAAGGAGGGAAGGAGACAGGCAGTCCGTCAAGTGACCAGGCCCTAGACCAGGTAGAGTTTTATAGGTCAGAATGAGCACCTTGACTCTTGACCTGGAAGCAAACTGACAACAGGTACAAGGCTGTTCACAAGGCTGAGGAGCCCCATGAGCACTCCAAAACTCTCCTGCATTCTTAATCAGTTGAAGCTTCTGGAGGATCTTCAAGGACAATCCCATATAGATTGTGTTGCAGGAGTCAAGCTGCAAGGAGATTAGGGTGTAAGTGACTGTTTAATGCAGGGGTCTCCAAACTTGGTAACTGTTATGTCCTTATAAGGACATCCATCTGGATTGGCTGCAAGCCTCGGGCGGGAAGTTTGAATAGCTGTCTTTGGGGCAGTGCATCTGCCGGAGCGAATATAAGGAGAGCTCCGGCAGCGCAGCGCCAGTCTTGTTACTGTTGCAATAAAGTTACTAAATGTATCGAGCTGGTCACGTCTTCTTTCCCTGCGCCTGATCTAACACTGGCGACGAAGGACTAGAGAAGAGAACCTGAACAAGATGCGTGGCACGATCGCCTAACCGAGCTGAAGTCACCCAACCGCGGCATCCTACAGAATGGCAATCCCGCAAGCACCGATCGCTTCGCTGAATCCATTCGATCCGGCAAGAGAGAAATGGAGGTCATATATGGTCAGATTCCGGCAATTCCTCCATGGAAATGGCTACCAGAACCTCGACGATGAACGCAAGAGAGCCCTCTTCCTGGCCCACTGCGGTTCTGATGTTCTAGAGATGGCCATCGACCTCGTGGCACCCAGAGAAATTGAGGAGATGTCCTGGAGTGACCTGCAGGAAGTCCTGCAGGAACACTATGCACCCACAGGCACCCCGATTGCAAACAGATTCACCTTCCAGCAGAGGAATCAACGGGAAGGTGAATCCATTAAAGAGTTCGTGGCCGCACTTCGTCAAATCGCTGCCAATTGCGAATTTGACAACGTTGATAATGCCATCCGAGACTGCATCGTCTTCGGGATGTGGGTCTCCAGAAGAAGTTCCTGAGCCGCAAGAGGATTCCACTCAAGGAAGTCCTTGAAGAAGCCACAGCCGCTGAGACTTCCGAGAAAGCGGCTGCCGCAATGGTGAAGGCAAGGGGGATCCACAAGATCCACAAGTCGGGCCCAAATTCCTCAGATGACTCCGCCACGCCATCTGAATCGGATGAGGAAATGGCCGTACACAAGGTTTCCCGCCCCCCCAGGTGGGAAAATCCCCAACATGGTGACCGGGGGGAACGCTGCAACAGCTGCAAAGGTGACCACCCCAGAGCAAACTGCAGATGGAGGGATGCGACCTGCCATCGTTGCCTGAAGAGGGGACACATAGCCGAAGCCTGCAGAGCAGCAGATCCAGCCCCGGAACCACCCAGGCCAAGATTCCGTGAAAATCGCAAAGACACCCAGAGGACATCCAAACGGTCCTTGAACCAGTCCAGGCGCGGAGACGACGAATATCCTCACAACAGAGTAGTGAAGCCAGCCTGTGAAAAGAACCAGTTAAAGCCCCTGAGGTCAAGGCTTGTGGACTTCAGCGGAAACCCCATCGGTGTCCTGGGCAGAACCACAATCCACATCGCCTTGAAGGAATTCCAAGGCAACCTTCCCATCACAGTCGTGGAACACAGCCAACCGAACCTGCTGGGAGTGGAGTGGTTCAAGCCACTAGGGTTATCAATCGGAGGCATCCATCTGATCCAGAGGGACGAACTCGACAATCTCATCGAAGAGTTCAAGGAAGTCTTCGATGGTAAACTTGGGAAATTTGTGGGAAAGCCAATCTCCTTTAATCTGGACAAGGGAATCACCCCAATCAGGCTGAAGCCCCGCCGGGTTCCTTTCGCCTTGCGACCCAAGGTAGACGCTCAGCTGGATAAGCTGATCGCCCAAGGTGATCTGGAACCTATTGATCATGCTTCATGGGAAACCCCCATTGTGACCCCAATGAAGCATGATGGATCTGTGCACAACTGCGCCGACTATAAGTGTACCATCAATAAGGCATTGCCACAGAGCGCATACCCGGTGCCAGTGGTGCAGCATCTGCTGCATTCCCTAGGCACTGGCTCAATTTTTGCCAAACTGGACCTGGCCCAGGCTTACCAGCAGCTGCCAGTGGACGAAAAAATGGCAGAGGCCCAAACAATCGTTACTCACAGGGGGGCATTCAAATGTAACCGTCTCCAATTTGGAGTCAGCGCTGCCCCAGGAATTTTTCAATCAATGATGGAACGCCTTCTCCAAGGCGTTCCAGGGGTGGTGCCGTACTTCGACGATGTACTAATCTCCGGAGATTCCAAAGCCCAACTCCTTGAGAGACTCAGGCTTGTCCTGCAGCGCTTCAAGGCCAAGGGTTTGAGAGTCAGGAGAGATAAATGCATCTTAGGGGTCCAGGAGGTCGAGTTCCTGGGCTATCTCATAGATAGCACAGGCATCCACCCCACCAAATCAAAAGTTAAAGCTATCCATGAAGCTCCCAGCCCAAAAAACAAAATGGAGCTTCAGGCATTCCTTGGATTGCTTAACTTCTATGCCATATTCCTCAAACAGAAAGCTACGATTGCTGAGCCACTCCACCGCCTACTGGGGAAAGCGGCTTCCTGGAAGTGGGACCAAGAGGAGGAAGCAGCATTCTGGACCATCAAAGGACTGTTAACATCCAAAAGCGTCCTCATACAATACAATGAGACGCTCCCAATTAGGCTCACCTGCGACGCATCACCATACGGGGTTGGAGCAGTACTCATCCATGAACTACTGAATGGCTCAGAGGCCCCTATAGCATACTTCTCCAAGACGATGTCCAGCGCAGAACGCAACTACAGCCAGCTGGACAAAGAGGCTCTGGCTATCGTCGCAGGAGTCAGACGATTCCACGAATACGTCTACGGGAGGAGCTTCACCATAGTGACCGACCACAAGCCGCTGCTGGGGCTCCTCGCAGGCGACCAAACAACCCTGACCTTCATGTCCCCACGGATGACAAGATAGGCCATCTTCCTAGCTGGCTACTCATACAGGCTTGTGCACCAGCCAGGCATATCCATTGGGAACGCTGATGCGCTGAGCAGATGCCCATCCAAAGAGCCAGTGGAAGACCCAGCCCCCACGCTCGACCTCTTCCACATTGACAACGACAACAGCTGCCCAGTCACATTGCGGATGTGGCCGTACATGCACAAAAGGACCCCACACTCCGCCAAGTCAAGTCCTGGATCCTCAGAGGGTGGCCGACAGAGAAGGCAGAAGAGAAATTCAGCCCCTTCGCCAGAAAGCAAAAGGAGCTGTCCACCATGAGAGGCTGTTTATTATGGGGAGACAGAGTGCTGATTCCCAGCACTCTGCAACGAAGAACGCTAGAGACGTTGCACAACGGGCACCCCGGCATCATCCGCATGAAAGCCCTGGCACGGAGTTACGTCTGGTGGCCATCACTGGACAGAGACATCGAGGAATGGGTCTCCAGATGTGACCCGTGCCAAGAAGTGCATTCAGCGCCACCCCAAGCTGAACCGACAAAGTGGGAGACCCCCAACAGCCCCTGGTCTAGGATCCACATCGACTTTGCGGGTCCGATGCAAGGGTGCCACCTACTCATCGTCGTCGATGCCTTCTCCAAGTGGCTCGAGGTGGTACCCATGGCATCAACCACAACCGAAGCAACGATCCTGGCTCTATGCCGACTCTTCGCCACCCATGGGCTGCCGGACGTGTTGGTTTCCGACAACGGGCCCCAACTCACGTCTTTGGAGGCATTCCTGGCCGGACTGGGCATATGCCATGCCCTTTCAGCACCTTACAGGCCGGCAGGAAATGGGCAGGTGGAACGGATGGTGAGGCTCACCAAGGAAGCGCTCACCAAAATGGGCACGGGTGATTGGCAGGAGCGGATTGACAACTTCCTCCTCACCCAACACATCACCCCACATGCCACCCCAAGAAAATGCCCGGTGGAGCTGTTGATGGGCAGAAGACTCCAGTCACCACTGGACAGACTGCACGCTCAATACGACTCAGAGGTACCCACAACCGTGGGTACCGTGCGGATCTGGATGGGGAGGAACAGGCTCAAGCTCAACCCTTCCAAGACTGAGTGGCTGTGGCTCCCGGCATCCCGATATAGTCAGTTGACTCCATCACTGACTATTGGGGGCGAGTCTTTGGCCCCCACAGAAAGGGCTCGCAATCTGGGAGTCCTCCTGGATATGCAGCTGTCCTTGGAGGAACATCTGACAGCTGTAACTAGGGGGACCTTTTGTCAGGTTCGCCTGATTCGCCAGTTGCGGCCCTTTCTTGATCGGGATTCCCTGTGCACAGTCACTCATGCCCTCGTCACCTCTTGCCTTGACTACTGCAACGCTCTCTACATGGGGCTCCCCTTGAAGAGCACCCGGAGGCTCCAACTGGTCCAGAATGCAGCAGCGCAGGTAGTGATGGGAGCAGCATGGCGCTCCCATGTAACACCGCTCCTGCGCGAGTTGCACTGGCTCCCAGTAGTCTTCTGGGTGCGCTTCAAGGTGTTGGTTATCACCTTTAAAGTGCTCCATGGCATCGGGCCTAGCTATCTTCGAGATCGCCTGCTGCTACCGACGACCTCCCATCGTCCCGTGCGCTCCCACAGAGAGGGCCTCCTCAGGGTGCCATCAGCCAATCAATGTAGGCTGGTGACTCCCAGGGGGAGGGCCTTCTCTGTGGGGGCACCTACCCTCTGGAATCAGTTGCCCTCAGAGATAAGGAGAATCCAAGACCTTAGTGCCTTCCGCCGTGCCCTTAAAACCCACTTTTTCCAGCAAGCCGGGCTGGCTTAAGAAGAAATTTTAAATGTTTTAATTGGTTTGTATTTTTAATTTTGGGCCAAATTTATATATATTTTAATTGTTTTTAATATTTGTATTTCATGTTTTTTAATTCTGGCTGTACACCGCCCTGAGTCCTCAGGGAGAAGGGTGGTATATAAATTTAAAAACAACAACAACAACAAAAAAAACAACCGCCAGCCGCCAACTTTGCACCTTTGCCATAGGAGATCCGGTTTTTGCTTTGAATTTTCATGGCTCTCCAAAATGGCTGAAGGGGAAGATCGAGAGCACAACCAGCCTGAAGTCCTATCGGGTAGAGCTGGAAGATGGACAGGTCTGTAGATGTCACATCGACCAGCTCCGGAAGAGGTGGAAGGGAGTGGGGGAAAACCAGCCCGACGAGGTAGGCCTGCAACACCCCGATGGGGTAGGCCTGCAACACTCTGAAGAGGTAGGCCTGCCCCAGCCAGGCTGGCAACACCGCGACGAGGTAGGCCTCCCACACCCCGACGAGGTAGGCCTCCCACACCCCACCGAGGCCAGAACACCACCACCCAACGTTAACCTTGATCAAGACGCAGCACGAGTAGACCGGGGACCATCCATGGGGGACACCTCACAACCCCCCAGGGAGGGCGGCCGGCGACACCCCGGGACCAGAGACCTCCCAATCTGCGACCGTGGGACAGTAGACCGGAACCCAGAGGTCAGCCGCACCCCACAATGCCCCGGGGAGGTCGGTCAACAACACCCAGAGAAGGGAGACCCTCACCGAAAAGAGCCAGTAGACCGGTACCTGACCACAGAGGGAGCTCCACATCGCCCCAGCAAGGTCGGCGCCCAACCCACCGGGGAGGGAGACCTACAGTGACCCAACCAGGCAGACCAACTACACCCCAGACAAGACACAAACCAATCCTGCGAGGAGGGCCTACACCACCCCCACGAGGGAGGCCTGTACCAACCCAACGGGGACGACCAACTCCAATACGACGGCAGCAGATGCCATCGACCACCCGGAGGACGCCAGCCCAGCGGAGAGGGACTACGCCACCCCTGCGGAGGAGGCCAGCACCACCCCGGCAAGGTCGGACAAGAACCAACACGTTCCGGCAGTCACCATGGGAGGGCACTGGCCTCAACCAAGGGACACTGGGACCAGAACCAGATGGAGCCGCAAGACCCGAACCCCCGACCGGAACCAGCCACCACCGAACTGGTAAAAGACAAACGGGACACTAGGGACTTACTGGGGTTCAGTAGTTCCGTACCGGTCGGCGACGACAGCCAGTGGCAAGTAATCCACAGCCCAGGCAGGGAAGAAGACCAGCATTCCCAGCGGGCGGAGGTTCGAGACCCGGCCGGAGGTGCGGGGACCCAGCCCATGCACCCGACAGCCGGATCCTGCCCGTTCCCCGGGAGGGAACCGGGAGACGCAGGACCCCGCTCCGTCCAAGAAGACGACCAAACCAGAATGGGACTGCGCAGGTCATCTAGGACTTCTCGGCGTCCCGCGTACCTGTGCGATTATGTGACTGATGGACAGACTAAGAACTAGGGGGGAGGAGTGTTATGTCCTTATAAGGACATCCGTCTGGATTGGCTGCAAGCCTCGGGCGGGAAGTTTGAATAGCTGTCTTTGGGGCGGTGCGTCTGCCGGAGCGAATATAAGGAGAGCTCTGACAGCGCAGCGCCATCTTGTTACTGTTGCAATAAAGTTACTAAATGTATCGAGCTGGTCACATCTTCTTTCCCTGCGCCTGATCTAAGAGTAACTTTAAGACTTGTGGACTTCAATTTTCAGAATTTCTCAGCCGGCTTTGCTGGCTGAGGAATTCTGGGAGTTGAAGTCCACAAGTCTTAAAGTTGCCAGGTTTGGAGACCCTTGGTCTAATGGACTGCCATTATTTATTTTATCTTTATTCCATGCTAGTCTGGGGAATATAACTGCGGCTTGGCGATGTGAAGCATGATTGTTTCATCCCCTGGAAACTCCACTATAAGAAGTTTGGAAATAGCATTGATAGAAGTGGCTCCTGTGGAAGAAACCCTCACTTGACCCTGAGTTTGAGTAGCCAAGATCAAGCAGAGGAAGCAATTGCTGATTCATCGGTGCCTTGTAATCTGCTTCCTAACTTCCAATTAGGTGAGAGGGGTTCCCTCCCCTGAGATTTCTTTCTTTCTTTCTTTTTTTCAAGTTTGCTTCAGGTTGAGGTGTTTTGAACCCACCACTTTTTCCCCCTTGTTTGACAGACATGACAGCCTGTCCTCATTATTATGGAAAATATAGGGTTGGCAGTAATTACTATCTGAATATGAATGGGTGCAGAAGTGGGCACTGCCAGCACTGGCCTTTCTTTGACAAGGCATAACTTTCTTCTGAATTTCAGTGTTAATTAATGCTTATTTTAAAAAGCCACTTTAATTGGCAGTAAACACCTCAACTTTTTGTACTCATTAAAATGCAGCCATTGATGTGTGATGGATTTTTTTAAAGCTTAATTAACTTTTCTTTCTGTATATATAACCTATAATAATGACAAACATTGAAAACTGCCTCCCCTCCCTCCCAGATTGGGCCACTTCAAGAAAAACTGCAGAAGCAGAAAAAGCATCCCAACTTGTTTAGGATCAAATGCCATTTGGGAGATTAGCATGGAGCATTTTGCCAATGCTATGCGAAACATTACTGGATCACACGCGGCTTCTGTATAGGTGACACCTGCCACATCATGCTTTGGAAAGAAGACCTCCAAATTTCAAAGCATAAAATGGTTGCATGTTTGAATTACGGCACCAGGAATCAGAAGCTATCTAAAAACGTTAAGCCACTGATGTAAAGAGTTCCTAGACAACTCTGGGAAACAGAAATGGAGGTGAAGAGGAAATGGCTCCCCAGAAGGTGAATCTGAGCTTTGATGAGCCCTTGTCAAGACATTGCTGACAAAAGATAATGCTTAATTTGATAGATGGGGAAACTTTTACACTCATAGGACATGACTTTATTTGTGGCAGTAAGTCATAGTTACCTTAACCACCATTTGTGGAGTAAGCTACACCCCAGAATTAACCCCAGAATAAACCATGATCAACTAGCCCAATAGCTGGGTTCACACAATACCTAACCCAAAACCTAATAAGACACAGCTTAACATAATATTTGAACCCTGCCACTGAATAAACATGTGATTTATCGTTAATGAATCCAATAAGATGCAAAGGGTGTTAGGTTGTACTTTGCAAAGAATATGGGCATGAACTTGCCATGGCTACTTTGTAGGCTTTTCCAGGTTGCTTAAGCATAGAGCAGATCTGCCCTGGGATTGTTAACAAAGTCATTTAGCTACATTTGCACAAGCTGGGAAAAGCCTTGAGATTCTGATGCTCTTTCTATTAAATGTATGTTAATTTAAATGATTTTTTGCTTTGGTTTTCCATATGCGTCCTTTAAGTATGCACCATCTGCAGCCTTTGGGCTGAGAAGTTACCAATCTGCAGATCAGGGCTACTCTTGTACAAGGGTACATTACTCGCAAGACAATAAAATCAGTAATATTAGCTTGATCATTGTCTGTCTGGACCAAATAGCTGGTTTCTAATGGCAGTGGGAAATAGCAACCTATTTTGCAGCATTCCAGTGGCTCATGAGAAAAATGGGCAAGGTTTCCTAGAGCTCCGAATTGTCCATTTCTTATCTAGAACAAAACTGGATCAGTAGTTCAATATTGGCTCAACATTGGCAAAAGGACAGGAGTAGCAGACTAGTTTAGCATAGGTTGAGTGTTGGGCTTTGGTATGAGATCTTGTCAAGATAGTGATATATCCCGATCCAAAGCAATTTGTGATCCCTTACTTGGATGCAAGCCTTAACAGATGTATAGTAATATCTGATTCCTGAAATTGAATCTAATTGGCTTAAACCCCTTTCAGTTTCCGATACTGATGCTTGTTGAGAGCCATGGTGGCATAGTGGTTAGAATGCAGTATTGCAGCCTAATTCTGCTGACTGCCAGCAGTTCGATTCTCACCAGCTCAAGGTTGACTTAGCCTTCCATCCTTCCGAGGTGGGTAAAATGAGAACCCAGATTGTTGGAGGCAATATGCTGACTCTGTAAACTGCTTAGAGAGGGCTGTAAAGCACTGTGAAGTGGTATACAAGTCTAAGTGCTATTACTATTGCTATTGTGACTGAGGAGGCAGCACAAGTCTTGATTTAAGAGCTCATCTCCATCTCCCCTAACCACAGCATAAAGATGATCTGCTCATTGCTTTCAGCATGTCATTCATTCTATCCATAGACAAGTGAGAAGCAACTTATATTTGTCTTTAATCTTCCAATTTAAAAGTAATGTTGTTGCTGTTCTCTCCATACAAATTGGGAGATTTGTATGGATGTTTGTAGGACCATTCATCATTGACATGGTCAATTAGGTGGTATGAATTAGGAGCTGACCAGCTCCCACTGGCCATTATAGGCTACTGCAGACACACCACAATTCCTGCATTGTCTTCTATGCCCATTCTTCTTTTTAGTAATAAGAAAGTTGAGTTGAGTTCTTTCAATCCATAGTCTCTCCCACAGACCTCTCTGATAGGTCCCCAGTTGCTCAGAGCAGTGCCATGGTGTTCGAAAAAGGAGAGTAAAATGCCAGCTCTTTCTATGACACCTGCCATCTCTTCCAGATGTGGCAGCAGAACAAGATTTGAAGTCATGGCAACAGATGTTGGAGTGGTGGAGGCAGGCATAGCTAATGATTCCAGGCCAAGGACTCTGATCACACAGAACTATTCTATGGAATAGGAGACCTGACTGTAAGGAGCCATAATAGGAAAATGTGGGAGCAGGAGGAGTCAATAGTTTACATGTAAGCTGTCTGATGCCATGGGTCAAATCATGCAATTGGAGTCTTGGGTAAAGAATTGGTTGTTCACCTGTCACACAGATCCTGCAAAACTGATGAGTGGTCTGTGTGTATGGGTAGGAGTGTGTGTGTGTAGGGAGAGGTAATGACCTTTCGTACTTCACAACCCAGCACAACCCATATCTTTCAAGACCTTTACCAAGCTACTTTCAAACAGTTTACTGTTTTTCTTAAAGTGTGATAAACTCATGTATGGGAAAAAAAAAACCTTTAAAAAGAGCTGACAGGTGTGTGGTGACATCAGTACTGAGATAAAGTAGGAAGGAGCTCTCTCACTATACCTCATTTCCATGTTTTCTCTCTTATTTTAAAAATTATTTTAGATACATGTTTAGTGTTCTCAGGGATGGGTTCTAACCGGTGTTACCACCGGTTTGCTTCACACACTAGCATTGAATTTCAATACAGCTGAGGCATGGCAATCCGCTCTGCCGCACCTTACAGCTGGGCTAAAAACAAAGGAATAAAGGTAGTTATAGTGCGGGGGTGGGCGGGAAGGCCCAGCTGATGGTCAGAGCGAACTGGTTCGCTCTCACATCAAGATTTTCGCTACCGACTCTCCCGAACCGGGCAGAACCGATAGTGACCCACCACTGAGTGCTCTTCAGAAATAGCAGTAAATCTATGTTTAGAAAACACTTGAAAATATCTGATCAGTCCTGGGAGGGCTGTGTGGTTAAGCAGGATCTTTCATGTTCTTCACTTTGCCACCCCAACAGCACCTGTCAGTGGTTAAGTTGCCACTTCTCCTGCCCGCCCCGGGAACTCTGTTAGGTGGGTTGGCAGGAGAATCTCCAAGATGTTCAGGAGGTCTCCTGCTTTCCCAACAAACCTAATTCATTCCACAGATCAACTATTTAGATACTGTGTTTCACAGAAGACTATCCACCAGTCTAACTATCTATTGAAACCTGCCAGCACCTCCAGTCCCAGATGACTCCAGAAGACCAAAGGATGGGTGCCTTTCCGACTGGTAACATATGGTGAGACAGGAAATCTCATTGGGGAATTCATCAATTGCTTTCCTTAAGCTGTCCCAATTGGAGTCCTCCAATAATGAACTTACAGTTCCATATGTGCCCACTACCCCAAATTCTTGCCCATCACTGAACTGAGGGCACATGATGTGATAAAATTTGTTGAAATTAAAAAGGTCTAGCCCAGTGGTCAGCAAACCACGGCTCGCGAGCCACATGCGGCTCTTTGGCCCCTTGAGTGTGGCTCTTTCACAAAATACTGAAAAGTCCACAAATTGCCGAAAAGTCCTTCAGCCGGTGAGAAGAAAGCTGCGCATGCGTGAAGATAGCAGTAGTGACCAGAGGTCTTTTCAGTGCTGTGTGGCAGTGGCTGGGTAGAAAGATCAAAAGGAGCGGAGCAGCCTTTAATTAGGTAAAAGAAAACAAACCACTGAGGGAAGGAGCCCACTGAAGCTGCTGGCGTTGCAGCCGCCACCCCCCTCCCCGCAGCTTGGAGCTCCAAGCGGAAGAAGTCCTCGGCTGTTGCAAAGAAGCAGCAGCTCTGGGTGAGCCAGAGGTGCAAAGGTGCAAAGCAGCTCTCAAAGAGAACGAGGCGGGCGTGGTGCACCCAGAGCTGCCGCTTCTTTGCAACAGCCGAGGACAGAAGAGTTCGCTCAGGAGCTACGCCAGCAAGGAAGGCGGCTGGGTCGGAGGGAGGCGTAGCCCGAGCTCTCTGGGACGGGTAAACAAGTCTGGGGAGGTGAATGGGAGTGGACTTGGCCCTCCGTGTGTTGCATCCCCCTCCCCCTACTTTTTAATTGTAGTTAAAAAGAACTAATTAAGTTAATAACAATGTACCTACCTATTCAGTTTAAGTTTAAAAAATTTGGCTCTCAAAAGAAATTTCAATCGTTGTACTGTTGATATTTGGCTCTGTTGACTAATGAGTTTGCCGACCACTGGTCTAGCCTATTGTAAATAGTCTTCAGCTCCATAAGACAAGAGAAATAAGATATAAATTGACTAAATAAACAAATGAACATTATGTTTAGATTAAAATACTTAGTGGTATGCAATCAATTGGACATAAAAGTATTCACTAGGAATTTTATTATGATTTATGTTACCTGCTCAGTAAACTTACATTCAAAAACCTAGGTTCATGTGCTGTTGGGCTAGACAGAGATTCCATTAAGCTAATTAGTTATTTTGTTTGTATTGTCATGTGTTCAGATGCTCGTTCATTTCTGCATTTACTCAGCTGGATGACAAGAAAAGACACAGTTGATGTGCAAATGCCTACAGACATTTCTATGGATGCCTTTGAAGAATTTTAAATTTTTTTACAATTTTTAAATTGAGTCTCTCTCTCTTGTTTTCTCTCCCTGTCATCTTTTTTGATCTATTGTCCTTTTGAGGAATTGGGTCTTAAATTCAGGATTGTTTCTTTTCAAATGCATATGCATAATATTAATAAAACCTTTAGCATTATAACTTTCCTTTCTTCCAAGAGCAAAATAGCCTATCAGGAAAGCTTGGCTGAGAGAGAGAGAGCGGCTGACCTAAAATGATCAACTGTCATCCAGGAAGGATTGAGGAAGGACTTCAATTGACTCTCCTCACTTCTAGTTTAACATCTTATCTTACCACATCATCTACTTTATTTGTATGTATTTTGCAGCAAGGGAGAGCGACCAGGTAACTCTATATCCGTTCAGCAGGATATCTGATTTCTGCTGGGTTACCTTAAATTGAATTTAGGTAAGATTATCAGAATGAGAACTTGCTACCTAGAACTACCATAACTGGTTTGCAAAAAGCTATGTGAGACTTTGTTAAAGCTCAGGTTCTTTGCTCTTTTCCTTGACTTTTTTCTTGTTCCTTACATATTGAAAGATTTTTTTATTATTATCTTTGGTATTTGTTGCAAGTATTAGTTCATTCTTAGGTTTAGCCATCCTGACTCCATTCCTGCAGATTTGGGCTATTTGCTGGTAGTTATATATGCCTGTTTCCATTTTTTTATACCATTCCTTCTTCTCCCTTAGTTTGTCAGATTACTCTTTGTGCAACCACGCTGGTCTCATTTGCTGTCGTTTATTTTTCTTTCTCTATGGTACTATTTTAGTTTAGGTCTTTATATCTCTTAGATATAAAAGACACATTTTGAAACACAATGTTTAAAATACAATCTGATTTATTTTTTTAAGCCAGGAAGTATATTACAACTTCTGGAAATGGTTAGATATATTTCGCTCTCTCTCTTGGTCTGAGAGATATAGAACAGGTAATATCAAGGTTCACAAGAATAAATACCTCCATCATCTGCATCCTGGACTTTTTAAACATCTTGGGTTGGTAACTTGATTCTATGTAAAGAAAACAGTATTAGCCTTACTATGCAGAATAGATTATTGCACCACAGGTCTCTTTGAAGACTGAATGCACTGAGTACTTTGCCCATGTGACTTGGTGGTTCATTTTTCTCTACCATCAAGTCTGATGTTAATATGGATCCTTCTCTGACCTTCTTTTCAAGGATGCCTTCATATAAGAGGCATCCTGGGAGTAGGAATATTTTTCATGCAGGAAGTGGTCCTTAGCTTTCTGTGGTCTTTAGTTTATCAGTTTACACTATGACCTCTACAGTCAGTATTTTATTTATTTATTTATTTCTCTTTCATTGACTATCACAATTGCTTCCTAGAAGGTTGGATTGTGTTTCCATCAATGTTAGACTCATCACTATATCTCACCGCCAGCCTATATGGAGGAATTTGCTTTTTCTATTCTGATGGACATAAATCTGTGCATTCATTGTGCAATTCTGCAAAGTGCTTGGCTAAGAGAAGTAACCATGTATAAATCAATATCCATACCTTGATTCACAACTGCTCTTGTTCACCAAAATATGTCAATGTCTATTACATACGACTGAAGTCTGCATTAATAATGGAATATGTTAAGTCAACGGTCACCTTGGCCTGCCTGGGGCTACCTTGTTTGTCTTCTCCCAGTTTACATCTTGTCATTATCCTAGACTGACACCATTCAGGACAAGGACTGAAGGTGTGTATGAAAATTTTCTCTGAGCAAGGTAACTTTAATGTCATAGGAACCCCTTTTGACCCAAAACCTTGGATTAGAGCCCTTTGCCTAGCATATTGCATACTGCAAACAGTAGCAAGAATCTGAATGCAGAATTTGCTTACAGCTCAGCCCGTTATTCTATTCTCTGTACAGATTATGTTTGAATGTATGCCATCAACACCTGATTTCACAAACCACACCAAGAAAAGTCCACTGCAATATATGCAATACAGAGATCTGCTGGTATATCTCTTGCGAGAATTCACCCATATTAGTGCGTGTGATTCCATGTATAGTTTTTGTTTTTAGAAATTCTGTAAGAACTCTTTAAAAATACTTCTGAAATATAGAGATGGCATTGATCTAGCTTGTCCTTATTTTTTATTTTGTATTCAAATTTGTGTTCTGAAGATCAAGAAGTGCCAGATCTATTGCAGCATTCCTTGATACCCCAAATGGCCACATTGACAAAATACTGGGCATTTTTATTCTGCCCCTCATCCACTTGTATTTTCTACTCGTCTTAAATTTGAAATTATTATTTTTGAGTCTGTATCATTCTTCTCTTTTTATTGAGCTAGGCCTCTTTGCAACCGTATTCTCAGCTTCCTTAAATTTGCTTTATATTGGCTCAGTGTGGTTTTTAATAGACTGATGCTGCTGCTCTGTAATTATATCACACCGAAGAACCAGTGGATGTTTCCATACTTACAGTACATCCCCCAAAGCAATTATAACACTTGCTTTACTTGGAGAAAATAGTACCCTTATTAAGCACAAAAGACTGATTTCTCTGTATTCACCACATTATTGTCAGTGAAGTACGGTACAATCATGATGGCAGTCAGACAAACCATATCCAGACCTTGAAAAAATTGTAGAACAAAAACCAATAGTGTAGGAAATAAATGAATTTCTTTTTCAGACACTCCACCAACTAAAAGCTATGATAGTTTCAGTTCCACATATCCGGGGTGGAAAGCCGAGGTTGAAAAAACTGATGCAGGTGAATGTGCAAAACATTATGTGTAGGCATTCAGAATAAGATATTCCACTGGAGAACTATTCTAGACTGGGGCAGCATCTGCAGGTGTTTCTCAAAACAGGGAAATAGTGGTTTAGAAAAGCAAAACACTGACCCTTTGACACCCTCTTAGGCACAAACAGGCTGTCGTAATATTTAGCTGTTGTTGAATTTTCCTTCTAATGCAAAATGAAGGAGAGTTGGCCACTTTTCTCAAATTTCTCCTGTGATTGAGAGATGACAAGCCTAGTAACTACAATATCCCACAGCTCTGGCGATTCAAGGATATGATGACTGGGTAATAATGCCCAATTTTACACACTTCAGATCCATTAGTAGCAATTACCTTCCCTGAGGTGTTTTGAGTTAGTTTTAGTGTGGCATTCTTGCAGTTGGTGGATAATGAGAGTCATAATGTATACAGCATTTTCAAGTCTCTCTGTTTTTAGCTGCAATAATGTCATTAGGATGCCTATTGAACAAATGCGTTTCAGAGTCAAAGTTAAGAATTTTGTTAACAACTCTCTGCCCCTGCCCTATCACCTCACCATGTTGTTTTACAATGGCTAGGTTTTTCTTTCAAAAAGCAAAGTTTACAGACTGAGATATGTGGGGTTTTTTTTCTATTTGTTTCTTTTTGGACAAAATTGCATGCCCACCCAAAGGGCATTTGATTTTTATTTGAAACTGCACTATTAAGCAGGAGAAAAGATATTTTATTTAAAATGGAAGAAACTGAACTGACATGTTAGACAGATGCTCATGTGAATTTCATGCTAAATGGCAAAACTGGTTTACTTTACATGGGACTACAAACTGCACTAAGAAATGAGGCATCTCCTACTAGATACTGAATTCAACTTATTCCATAAAAATATGACTATCGTTAGATTAGTCCCCAAATCTATATAGTTTGCTGTCCTTCCCAGATGCTTCTTGGAAGATCTACAACAGAAGCAGAATACAGAATGGCCATTAATTCTAATTTACAGTTGTCCAACCAAAGGGCAAATCGTCCATTTGAAGGCGTTTTCTATTTGAAAACTATCCAACTCCATCTGATTAAGCAATGGCAAAGTATAAGAAGAAAGAGCCAAGAGACATTTCTTACATTTAGCGTCAGCATGAGCAGGCATACAGGTTACTTCATCAAAGACTTTTTAATATGAGCAGTATTATATTTTTAATTTAAGTTACAGTAACTATTACTATATTCTTAAATTTGCATTACTTCATATGCAATTGTCATGTACCTCTCTATCCTCTCTTTTGATAGTGCATTTAATATTCTTTGGCAATGCTGTAAGTGGTCATCCTTTAATCAGTCTCTAGCAGGTATATCCCACAACTGAGTTTCCTTATAGTTAGTAGGATGTGCAGCTTTTATTAAACTTATCCTCTATCAACACATTTAATCCTTTTTTATACATCATTCATGCTAATTATAATCACATCTGGTAGTGTAATACTGGTGATCATGCACACCTTGGTTGACATGATTAATAACTGATACATTGATTGATTCTAATAATTTATATCCCATATTTGGATTTACCAGCATAAGCTATTAAGGAACAACAAAACAGTAGTTAAGTAATTGAAAGCCCAGAGAGCAGAGAGCATAGTATACAGGTTACTAACACGCACATTAGAATTTAGAGAGTATTTTATCAGCAGGAAATATTTGCCATGAAGGGTTTATCCATTCACAGAACTGCTTACTCAGGCCAGTAGTATTTACCAGTTATAAAATGTTAGAGGCTGGCTCTGTTTTGCAGAGTAACAGCTTTACATTTAAAAAAAATTAAAAAGAAAAAAAACCTAAAGGTTTTTTAAAGCTAAAAAAAAAAAAAGCCTGAGGAATTCCAAAGAAGATTTCTATGGATACATCAATACTTGTAGGAACCATTTGGGGGAAGTTGATTTAAACATCACAGTCATCTTAAAATTCCAAAATTACTAAAAGAAACTTCAGAACAACAAAAATCCTCTTCCAATTATCCACTACCTAGTTTCCTAGCAGATGGCATTCAAAGGCAGTCACATGGCCATCAAAGCTGATAGCCATTGATCTCCATGATTTTCATGAATTGGTCCAACCCATTCTTGAAGCCAGCATTGCATCTTCTTGTTGCAAAGGCAACAAGAAAAAGGCACTGTGTTCAAAAAAATGTTTTTCCTGATTCTTCCAGGATTCAATTTCAGGAGTCACATCTGGTTCTTGTTTTTGGAGAAGAGGAAATCAGCTTCTCCTTGTTCACTGTATCTATACCATGTATAATTCTGTCCATTTCAATCATGTCTCCTCTCATTTGCTTCCTTTCTAAATTAAATGTCCCCAAATATCACAGCTTTCCAGATTCTTCATCATTTATTTATTTATTTATTTATTTTATTCAATTTGTATACCGCCCTTCTCCTAGTGGACTCAGGGCGGTGCACAGCCAGAACTAAAACACATGCCAATACAAAATTTAAAATTATTAAAAGAATTACATAACTGGCCCAATTTAAAACAATTCAATTAAAACCCAATGACAATTTAAAAACTAAAAAACTAAAAAAGACTAAAAAAGGGGGAGGGGGTTCACGCCAGCCCTGCTTGATGGAAAAGAAAAGATTTCAGGGCATGGCGAAAGACCCGGAGATCCGATATCCTTCGTATCTCCGGGGCAAATCGTTCCCGAGGTCAGGAACTGCCACAGAGAAGGCCCTCCCCCTGGGGGTCGCCAGCCGACATTTCCTGACTGACGGCACCCTGAGGAGTCCCTCTCTGTGGGCAGTGGGAGGCACCCTGAGGAGCCCCCTCGCTCCCATAATCCCCCATGCGGCCGCATTCTGCACCAGTTGGAGCCTCCGGGTGCTCCTCAAGGGGAGCCCCATGTAGAGAGTATTGCAGTAGTCCAGGCGGGAAGTGACGAGTGCCTGAGTGACTGTGTGTAAGGAGTCCCAATCCAGAAAGGGACGCAACTGGCGAATCAGGCGAATCTGATAAAAAGCCCCCCTGGCCACGGCCGTCATATGCTCTTCTAAAGACAGCTGTGCATCCAGGAGGACGCCCAAGTTGCGAACCCTATCCGTGGGGGCCAATAACTCGCTCCAATAGCCAGCAATGGCACCAGCTGGCTATATCGGGACGCCGGAAGCCACAGCCACTCGGTCTTGGAAGGGTTGAGTCGAAGCCTGTTACTCCCCATCCAGATCCGCACGGCCTCCAGGCACCGGGACATCATTTCAAGAGCATCGTTGGGATGGCCTGGGGTGGAGATGTACAGCTGAGTGTCATCAGTGTACTGATGGAACTCCACCCCAAAGCCACGGATGATCTCACCCAGCGGCTTCACATAAATGTTGAACAGAAGGGGCGAGAGGACCGACTCCTGAGGCACCCCACAAACAAGGCGCCTCGGGGTCGACCTCTGCCCCCCTGCCAACACCGACTGCAACCGGTTGGAGAGATAGGAGGAGAACCACTGCAGGACTGTTAGTTGCTTCCTCTCTAGCACCACTATATCCTTTTTGAGGTTGTTTTTTTTAGCAGAATCACACATAATTAATAGGTCAGATGTGGTCACATCATGCATTATGATATCAGCACCTCTGTTTTCAATATCATTTCTTATTATCCCTAATAGGGATGTGTGACAGCTCAGCCCTTAAAGATGCTGAGCTTGTCAGCTGGAAAGCTGATAGCCCAGGTTCGAGACCCGAGTGCTGCACAATGGAGTGAGCTCCTGTTACTTGCCCCAGCTCCTGCCCACTTAGCAGTTGAAAACCATGCAAATGTAAGTAGATAAATAAGTACCACTTTGGTGGAAAAGTAACAGTGTACCATGCCTTGGTGTATAGTCATGCTGGCTACATGACCAAGGAACTATCTTTGTAGAATGCTGGCTCCCTCAGCTAAGAAATGGAGATGAGTACTGCCTCTGAGAGTTGAACATGACTGAGCAGAGGAAACCTTTATTATCCCTAATGAATGCTTTTGCTTCCTTGAATTATTTATAAAAATAATAAAGATGGGATATAAATAACTAGAGTAAAATAATATAAATAAATAAATAAATATGTTGTTGGCTTTTTTTTTCTCACAGCAGATATACATTATGTCAATACTGTCACTGAACTGTTTATCGTTATTCCAATTTAGTATTTGCTAAATTCTGATCCCATTATTTTGTATGGGTAGTTAGGATTTTGTTTGGCACTAATGTGCACCATTTTATAGTTGTTCATGTTGAATGACATCTACAATTTTGATGTCCACTCCCCTAATATGCAGAGATCCATTTGAACTCTTCTCAATCCATCATTATTTTTACTGCTCCAAACAATTTAGTGTCATCAGCAAAATTGGCTCTTCCACTAGTCACATCCAATTCCAGATCATTTATACATATGTTAAAAAGCATCAGATCTCAGAAAGAACCCTATGGGACTCAACTACTTACATTCTACCCTTGCTGAAAATGTCCATTTACGATTTCGACTCTTTGTTTTCTATTATTTAATCAGTTGCTTACCCACAAGAAAACTTGTTCTTATACCATGGTTAAACTTATGAGAAGCCTTTGATGAGGAACCATTCCATTCCATTTTAAAATCTGAGCAAGTTAATATGGGATGCAAAAAAAGGTCAAGCTTCTGGAGTAATGGAATTGGAATGGAAACAGCCTGGGAGCCAATGCAGGTATCCCAGCATACTCTAAATTGTTCATATAGCCATATTCCAGTGAATACAAATAACACAGTATAGTATAGTATAGTATAGTATAGTATAGTATAGTATAGTATAGTATAGTATAGTATAGTATAGTATAGTATAGTATAGTATAGTATAGTATAGTATAGTATAGTATAGTAATGAGCTGTGGTGGTGCTGTGGTTAGAATGCAGTACTGCAGGCTACTTCTGCAGACTGCTGGCTGCCAGCAGTTCAAATCTCTTCGATTTTGCTCTCTAAACAAATGTTTTTGTGGAGGGCAAAAATTATGCTTAGTCAATATTTCTGTATTCCTGAATTTTACTGATCACCTTTATAAGATTAAATCCACATTTATCACAACAGAAGATGTTTCTGATATGAGAATGGCAATCATACATAAATGTATGTTTTACAATTTTATTATGAAAAGGGAAATTTGCATTCTTTTGTCCATTTTTTATTAGAATAATTACTTGAAGGCTTGGATACTCAGAGTATCTATTATTCCTGGTTCATATTTTATATTATTCATTTATCCTTACATACCATTTTTTTTGCTATGTTGCGAATAAAGTGGTTATTGTAGAGATGTATGGAATCATTGTGGTCTAACCTGTCTCACAGAATTATTATGAGGACAAAGACAAAAAATAAAAGACAAAAATAAATTAAAAACTGCACTACATTGGGTCGAACTTTAAAGGGTTCATGTTTAAGAATGAAAGACCACAGTCAAAATGTTGTAAAAGGTGGTATTAAAACCGTATCTCTTACTTTTAGCTTAATATGCAATATTAAGACAGGAAACTCACAGGTTTTTTATTTATTTATTTATTTTAAAGCAGTATTTTTCAAACTTGGCAACTTTAAGATGGGTGGACTTCAATTTCCAGAATTCTGAGAGTTGAAGTTCATTCTGGCTGGGGAATTCTAGGAGTTGAAGTCCATATATCTTAAAGTTGCCAAGTCTGAAAAAAACACTCTGAAATCTTATTTGCCTTAGAACATTACTTGTATGGTGAAATGAGGATGGGAGAAATAATATACACCATCCTGAATGTTATAAATAATAACATAAACAAGACTGAATATGTACCTTGGTCCCAGTTACTGAGAATCTAATGATATAGAAAGACCGGCTAGGTATGACTTTCTGCCATGTGCATCTTCCTATGATATCTTTTTTAGAAGGGAAATTCACTGAAATCAAAAGTTCATCATCACAAAATACTAGATCTCACCACAGGAGGGGGTTTATTCAAATGCAATATTGTAAATTAAGAGAAAGGGCATGCTGATTTCAAGAACATCAAACTCAGATTTCTGAGGTATGAACCCAGTGCCCAATCCATTAAATGAAATGACTCCCCCCTCTCTTATTTAAAAGTGCTTAAACTGTATTTCAAAAATTCTACAAAAAGGGGCAATGAAAAGGTTTTGCTGCTGTGCTTTTGAACTCAATACACATGGAAAAGCGAGAAAGGTTGAGTGTTTTTTCTTTTGTTTTTGCTAACCCACTGAATCCCTTGCTGAAACCGATGCCTTGATGTTCCAATAGGGCTGATGCTTTCACCTGAGGGAATCCACTTATAACTCTATTACCTGGCAAATTAGCAGAGTGATTCAGTCAGGTGTATTTATCATGAAGAGAACGGAAGATAATTAATACACTGCATTGAATGCAAATTGCACCCACAGCACTTATCTCATTTTCAATTAGCATAAATGTTATAGCACTGCAGGCTTGTTATGGTTTTACCACGAGCTGGGTAATTAATTTCTGTGAGCGACATATCAGACATCTGATAATGTCGTTTATTAATAAATGTCACCCCAGGTATCTGTTAGGAGCGGTAAATAAATTAAATGTTCACTTGTCTGCCCTGTGCAAATCTCTCCTTACACTTCATCGCATCTTTCCCTCTGTTTGTTTACCAGCCAAAATAACTGCAGAGATTACAGCTGAAAACAAAAGGGATTGGACTAGGTGTTAAATGTGGAATTTCCTCTTTCTGCTGGCAGAGATCCTCTGGTTGCATGCTAACAGGTAAAAACTTTTTGGTGGAAGAAAAGTACCATGAGAGAGGAATAGTTGTGTGTTGAATATCTCCATGCTACGCAGCTATTCAAAATATTGAAGAGAGTCGGTTTGATATAGTGGTTAAGGTGCTGATTTCCAAATCAGGAGACAGTAAGTTCAAGGCCTCCATTAGGCATGAAAGTTGGCTGGATGACTTTGGGCCAATCGCTCTCTCTCAACCTAACCTACACCTCATAGGATTGTCATTGTGGGAATGAAATTAGGTGGCACCACTATGCCTCAAGGTATCATAGAATCAAGAGATTGGAAGGATCTGTTTCTCAACAACATCCTTGAATGCTTTCCAGGCTATTTTCTCTGGCCTTACTAACAGATCTTCAAATCATTTGTCATTGATGAAATATCTGATCTATGGACCATCAAAAATGTATTCCTAAATCTTGGCAGCAGTTATTCTTGGAAACATCTGTCTCAAATAACAAAAACTTCACCTTCCTTGTTCATAACTTTCACAATTTTTTAATCTGAGTTTTATGTGACATGGAGCCAAAAATATTTTTGTTAGGTTAACAAGTGGTTCAGGTGCCATGTTTTTCTATCCTGGAACCAAATTCTTTTGGAGTAACCATCTCTTTTTAATTAATGTGACTCTCTTGCATGGCTGTCCCATTTTCGTATGTATTAACGGTACTTGGTATAGCCAGGCTACATTCCAAGCAGCAGAGCCATTACTTTTAGATCTCGGTACTTGATATGTTGGATGTCCTTCAACAACGATTCCATGTTTTCATATGTTTCTTTTATGTCTGAAGCATAGCCAACAGGTACTGAAAGATGTACTTCTCCATTGTGTAAAAATGGAAGAGTTCTATAAAATAGTATGTGGAAACCTATAGATTATTTTTGTGATTTATAGCCAAAAGTCTATAAGATACAAAAACCAAAGATTGATAAGATACAAAAGTGTTCAGGAAGCAAAATCTTTGTTGTCCAGAGGAACCTTATGGTTTTTTGAGAGTCCCATAAGAATGCTGGAAAACCCCAGATAGTGGCAAGCTGGAGAGAAATAAGGAATAAATTGCTTGATGTATTTGAATTACAGATCTATTGCTTCTATCTTAAGCAGCATTAGATTTATTGTAAGTTTAAACATCCCATTATGCATTCTTGAGTGTTTTTTTAAAGGCAGCTATTATGATTAGCTACTTCAAAAGTCAGTGCAGGACAGTCAATTGCAGTGTAAATAAATGCATCATGTGGGTAGCAGAGAAGACTGTTGGATAGTTCTGGTAAAATGTAATTATTTTCTAGCCTCTTTTGTATGACCTCTGTTACTCCCTAATATGTGCTGGTATATCATCCTGGAATTGCATGTGGTATGGTATGTCTGGTGGCAGCAACTTGTTATCATATTATCACAAGATTTTGAAAGAACATTTGAATATATCTCAGGGAGGGGGGAAAATAAGAGTGTCACTAAAGGCCAGAGTTATTATGCTCTCTGCAGACATGAAAAACATTCTTTAAGACCTTTAACAGGTCCAGTGGAAAAGAAACAGATGCAACTATTCTGCAAATAACTGACGTTCTCCTTGCAGGGCAGAAGTAAACATATTGTAAGGACTAGACTTTCACAACCAACGATCTTGAGAGTCCCTAGTCTGGGGAAGATAGAAGTAGGGTGCTTAATTTATAGGCAGCAATTAATTTACCCCAGCTGTCTGCAATATGGTGTCCTCTAGATATATAAAAAATAAAGATTTCTCATGTCCAGTCATGTCTGATTCTGGGGGTTGGTGCTCATCACCTTTTTCTAACCAAGAAAGCCAGCACTGTCTGAGACAAGATCGGGAACTCACCCCGTCACACGGTTCTTGGGTTTCTAGACATAAAGGTAAAGGTTCCCCTCACACATATGTGCTAGTCGTTCCCAACTCTAGTGGGCAATGCTCATCTCTGTTTCAAAGCTGAAGAGCCAGCGCTGTCCAGATGTCTCTGTGGTCATGTGGCTGGCATGACTAAATGCCAAAGGCGCACGGAATTCTGTTACCTTCCCATCAAATGTGGTCCCTATTTTTCTATTTGCATTTTTTACGTGCTTTTGAACTGCTAGGTTGGCAGAAGCTGGGACAAGTAACGGGAGCTCACCCCGTTACGTGGCACTAGGGATTTGAACTGCCGACCTTTCAATTGACAAGCTCAGCGTCTTAGCCAGAATTTCCAGAATTCTCAGTAGACAAGAGCATCACCTGGAAAAATCTGGACTAGACTTTATGGAAAAATATTGTCCTGCATTTTATTCATTGCTAATAACCTTGTTCCTGGTCCAAAAATGAGGGCAAGGAAGGCAAACTCTGGCTGCTGAGGAATTCGATCTCATATTCATCTTGCAAACTGATCTCGAAAGTGCTATAGCAACGTATTTGCAGTTTTCTCCCAATCTGGCACTCTCCAGAGGCACTACTCAGATTATTGGATAATTTTTTTCAACAGGCTATTTCCTCTATTATGACATGCTTTTATATATTAGGTTTAATAACGTGAAATAAATTAATATATACATTTTAATAGCATTTCTCATAATGGTGTATGGCATTGGAGAAGTAGATGTGTCAAAATTCAACCATGGTTTGGTTTGAAACTGAAAATTACAGGATACATGACATAAAATGTGAACCAAATTAATTTCTCCTCACAGTACTTTTATTGGACATTACAGGGCCCATTATTTTCACTTAAAATAACTTGGATAACAAGAAAAAAACATTAATTAGTGACTGTGTATAAAAGAAGGTAGAAATGACATCTCTATACAAGCAGTGTTGAATAAGGCACAAAGAATGCTTTTGTGTCATGAGATTCTGCTAGTATTAATTTCAGGTCTAATTTCAATGTTGGCTAGGATGATTCCTACCTTCACTCACTTAAATACTTCTCTGATAAAGGCATACAGGCCTTCTACCTTCTGGTATCATAGTCTACAACAGGCATGTCCAACCCAACCTGCAGAGCCTTGGTGGTGCAGCGGACTAAAGTGCTGTTAAGTGCTAGCACTTAGCTGCCAGCTGCCTGCAATTAATGCAAGTTTGAATCTCACCAGACTCAGCCTTCCATCCTTTCGAGGTAGGTAAATTGAGGACCCAGATTGTGGGGGCAATAAGCCAACTTTGTATAGAACAACACCGTTTAGGGGCCCCCGAAAGCCCTAATAAGCAGGTATATACAAAAAAGTATGCAGGCTATTGCTATAATGCATTGTAAGCCGCCCTGAGTCTACGGAGAAGGGTAGCATATAAATTGGAATAATAATAATAATAATAATAATAATAATAATAATAATAATAATAATAATAATAATAGTTTTAGAGAATGAGAAACTCAAGATCTTGTGGGACTTTAGGATTCAGACTGACAGGCACTTGGTCCACAACACACCTGACATAACAATAGTTGAAAAGAAAAAAATATGGTTCATTGACATTGCAATACCTGGTGATGCACGGATTGAAGATAAGCAGCAAGAAAAAAATCACAAAGTACCAGGACTTGCAAACTGAAGTTGAGCGACTGTGGAAAAAGAAATTGTGTGTTGTCCCAATTGTAATTGGAGCCCTTGGAGCAATACCCAAAGGGCTACCCTGCTATTTAGAAATTCTAAATTTGCCGGACTTGAACATTTTGACTACAAAAAACCACCTTACTCAGAACAGCTAACATCCTCCAACGATACCTTAACAGTTCCTAGGTCCTTGGTTAGGACTCGAGCTGCTGAGCTATTAACCAGCCTCAAAGGCTGTGAATCTCACTAAAGATTAAATAATAATAATAATAATAATAATAATAATAATAATAATAATAAGGACTTGGACAGCTAGTAATGCGGCCCCACGACTGCAACATTTTTTCAGGCCTGAAAGCCATCTTTTGCATTGGGCCTTCAGGCCTGCCACATTTACTGCTGTGGGAAACTGGGAGGGGGGATTGTATGGCGCATGGGTGATATGTAGCCATGATAACATTTCTTTCTCAGAGAGTCAAGGACATCTTGCCCTGTACCTAGAGGGATGTGACTGAGAGGCATCTCCAGTTGGCATGGTGCTTTGATTGGAAATGTGATAGGCATGTGGGTGCTGGGCAGGGACTTCAACTTTCTTTTGGGTGGGGAAAACCTGGAAGTGTTCAGATTTGGGTTTTCCCAGATGTGCAATATGACATCTTTAATAAAATGGAACTTTCAGGAACTTCAAGCCTTGGAGTCTTCTTTCATTGGGGGTGTTACTTGGAACCCTGATACTTTTAACATTATTATGTGATATGGTTTTTTTGTGATATTTTTCATGGTACTTAAGTATGGACTACATAGGCAACAACAGAACACTGTGTAGGGGAGGGCGCATTGCAGTGCTAACTTCACCTCCTGCATCCACCACATACATTTGAATCAAAACCCACGTGTATCAGATGTTATATGCGCTTCTACAACTTGACATGTAAAATACAACAATTACTAATAATATATGTGTGATAATATATGTGTGTGCCCATGAAGACAGGTGTTTATTATTATTAACCCAGAAAAAACATGCTAATTGTTTTTAGTGGGAAATAGAGATAATTGGTAAGATTATAAGAGTGGTAAATATTTCTTTATGTGAAGCAATAGTGACTGATATCAGGAAAGAGGCAGCCAAGCAGTTTTTCTGGACAGAATTCCTGTATCAGAATATTCAGACAATTGCTTTGATACCATTCATTATTGTATGGTATCTTATTGGACTAGCTTTGCTGAATTCGAGTTGGAATAATGATGTTACAGTAGTTCCAGAATTGTCATTCAAGGACTCCACTGAAAATTTTCTGTTTTACCCTACATTTATTGAGTTATGGACTTCTATGGGGTTTCAGTCTGTCCCTATTTATTTCTACAAAGCCACTGAATGAGATAATTAAGGAATTTGGAGTTGATAATATTCAGCTCTATTACTTCCTTGTCATACTTCATTTGCTGAACTGCTATTTGGGTATTGTCAGTAAAATGAACGTGGAGATTTCTGTGGCTTAGTTTTTCACAGATCTGAGAACTGGGTAGACAGCCTGTCCTAAAGAAAATTGTACCCTCTTTAGGTAGTCTATTGGAAATAGTCTTGGAAGTTAAAGTGACCGTAGTTGCTCAGATTGAACAACTTGTTTCTGAACAAGCTATAGTAGTTTGGTTATTGTTGGTAAGCTTTTTATATAAATGATTACAACAGAGCTGTTTTTAAAGGTAATTTAGAAGCTACCGCTAGTGATGTTAGCAAGTAGCTTTACCTAATTGCAAAACAAAGAGAGAAAAAATAAAATTAGAAGATTATAGTATATTTCTAGAAGGAAGACTCAGTGCTTACATAAAATAAAAGAATATAAACTTTACCTAGGAAACAATTTTGTGATAGGAAGCTGTCAGGGATAAATGCCTTGCCTCAGATCCAGGGCTGGAGGCAGGGGGGCTGGACAGGCCAACCCCCAAGGTCCACCCTAACCCATTGACCCCTCCTTACCTTAGCCACGCCCTGGGGATACTTAAGGTCCAGCCATGCGGTCCTGGCTCAGTTCCAGAATTGTACCTGCAATGATAAGATGCCTTGTTAATAAAGACTACTGATTTAAGGAGTACCTGTGTGATGGAGTTATTGGGTACGATCCTTGGACATCCTTAACAAAATGGTAGCAGAGGATGGTTAAATAGCCCAACCCTAATACTCCAGGATATGCCAGGGGACTCCATGCAGAGAACCACGACGAACAGGGTGAATACCAGGGCATTCACCAAGAAGATGGCAGAATGGCCTGCCCAACCCGAAGCTATGCAAGGAGAGGCACCCGAGATGAGCAGCCTACTCCACCACCCATGCACCCCAACCAGACATGACGAGGGGCGGAAAGAACCCGAGAGCCCAACGAGCGAGAAACATGACCTAAAAGAAAAACTCATAAAGCTAATAGACTCGGCACAAAGCAACACCGACCTCATCGCGGAACTCCGAAGCCTGGTCAAAGGCTGCGAAGCAGCGAGTGAGGAAGATGAAGACGAGTCGGACTACAGCGATGAAGACGTGGTAAGGGTAAACTGCCCCCACCAGAAATCCACCGAAAAGGCCGAAAAAGAATTCGTGCCCTTTTTGCGGCAGCCATCTTGGGAGGTGACATCACCAAAGATGGCCGACCAACCACCAATAGATTCCTGAGATTTAAATCTCATGGCAGGAATCGGGGCCTACTCGAGGGTGACCACCCAAAACTACCACGACGAACAAGAAAACCCTAAGCCAAAGCCTACGAGCTCGCCTACTGAGCCCGAGGTCAACAGGGCAATAGAATTGGTCACCGCGGCCAAAATGAGGGGGACAAAATGAGGCTGCCGGACACCCACACCGGCGCCAGGCCAAAGCACCAAGGGAACACCGACACGAGGGGAGCCAGCGCCGGTGACCACCCAGGGGAGCAGATCAACCCCAGCATTTACCCTAGCATTAGCCACCACCTAACGGCCCTAGAGGTAATACAGAGAATGCACAAACTGTTTTATTGTCAAAGCATAGCAAGCACCACCAGATTCTCCAGGGAGTTCTATGCCACCAAGCTCAAGGCAGGGACCCCAATGAGCGAACATTTACTGTCTTTAAATGCCACCAGGGCCCAGCTGACTCAAAGTGGGGAGGTCATAAGTGAGAGAACCATGATCAGCATTATCGTGAACTCCCTGGACCCCAGCTGGGACACATTTATCACGCAGATAGATAACCTTGGCTCAGGGAAACTCACACTGGAACTACTAACCAGTAAACTCATAGCTGAAGATAACATTAGGAAAGACCGCTCACTAAGCCGTAGAGAGCAGAGACCCAGCAGAAGGGCCGAACCACAAGGTAGAAGCCAAGGCAACACAGAGTGCTACATATGTGGTTCGAAGAATCACTACAAAAGGGACTGCCCTAGGAATGTTAGGGACAGGGACAGGTCACATCAGAGGGACAGGCCAGAACAAAGGGCGAGATACAGTGACAGACACTCACCAGATGATAGACACAGACGTAGAGACTCCCCCAGCCCTAGGGACAGGAGAAACTACAGGGACAGCTCCAGAGAGAGCCAAACTGGGTCACTGTATGGACTGGGTGACCAAGAACAACACACCGATCAGGACAGGAAAGAGGACACGTGGCTACTAGACTCGGGAGCCACCAACCACACCACATACGACCAGAACTCACTAACCTCTTTCACTAAGGAGAACTTTATAATAAAGGTGGCTAACCAAAACAATGTACAAGTGACAGGGAAAGGTAACATATACGTGCCAGGGATAGGAACAGTACAGGGAGTGCTATTAGTACCAAACATACCCTACAACATCCTTGCCACACTGAAACTGAGCAAGGACAACAACGTCGAGGTGACATTCAAAGAAGGGAAGGCACACGTAACTAGAGGGGGCAAGAGCATAGGAAAAACAGTGATCAGTGGGGATTTACCATTTTTCCACCCAGTCAGAGACACACAGCCAAAGGTGAACAACCACCTGAGGGCCAAATCCAACAACACACGCAACACAAATGAGGAGAACAACGATGAGGAAATAGAGGGGGTTAGCCACGCACACACAACTAGTGACACAAGAGAACAGGGGCCACCTGGGGAAGGGAAGCCAGCGATAGGGAAGCTAATGCATCACAACTGTGCACATCTGTTACATAGGAGGTTAGGGCACATCAGTTTCCCTGTGGTACAAAAAATGATGGAATGCTCTGAAGGTGTGAAAATAAAAAATTGTGAGAACTATCTAGAGTGTTCTGTTTGCAAAAGCTCCAAGCTAAAAACCAAACCCAGACCCAAAAAATCAGTACGCACAACCAACTCAATTTTCCAACTCATACACATGGACCTAGTGGGACCACTAAGGCCCTCCATTAAATACAGAAAGAGGTTCTTCCTGACCATAGTGGACGATTTCAGCCGCTATGACTTTGTATACACTCTGAAGCACAAAGGTGAGGTATTCCAGAAATTTAAAGAATTCTATGCAAGGGTGGAAACACAACACAACACTAAGATCAGACAAATAATGACAGACCGGGGGTCTGAATTTTTGTCAAGCGATTTCTCGCGATGGCTGAAAGCACGCTGGGTAGTCCATTACACATCTTCTCCGTTCTCTGCCTTCCAAAATGGCGTCATAGAACAAAAAAATGGAACCCTACAGACCATGATGAGGTGTGCACTAGAGGGTGCCGGTTTAGGGCAACATTTCTGGTCAGAGGCACTCATCTATTCAAACTATACATTAAACAGACTGTGGTCCAGTGTACTGAATAAAACTCCATATGAGTTGATGTACCAGAAGAAACCATAGGTGTCACACTTACACATATTTGGGGTCACAGCCGACGTGCACATCCCCAGGCAATTGAGACATAAGGGAGACAAAGTATCCAGAAGGTTGAGGTTCATGGGATACGAACCAGGGACAAAGGGATACAGATTCATAGACAGCAACGACAGATTTGTAATATCACGAACAGCTGTCTTCCACGAGAACGCCAACTGGTCCAAGATACACCTCAACGAGGTGTCCCTTAGCAAGGACGGCCCAGAAGGTAACCAAAAGGGGACAGGGCATAACACAGAAAAGGCCACAGAACAGGAGAAGGGCAAACCCAAGAGGCAGGGAGTACAAGTTAAGGAATGGAAGGAGAACCACCCCTGCATTAAAGTGGACTCACTCACAGAGAAAGAAGCTAAGTACCTACATGACACCGAGACACCTCATGCCAGGCCAGTCAGGGCAAACAGGGGTAAAGCACCAAAAAGGTTAGAGGACTATGTTTTATCCCTCCACACTAACCAACTAACCCCCAACACATACGAGGATGTGCTGAAGTTACCAGAGGGAGAGAGGACAAAGTGGGAACAAGCTATGGAGAGGGAAATGAGCAGCCTAAGGGAACTAAATGTATACACCCCCTCCGAGGTCCCAGAGGATAAAACACCCATAAGCACCAGGTGGGTCTACAAAATTAAAACATTAGAAGGAGATAAAGTCCTCTACAAAGCTAGACTAGTGGCACAAGGGTTCGCCCAAAAATACCCTGATGACTATACAGAGACATATTCCCCCACGGTCAGGGCCGAAAGTGTGAAATGTGCACTGGTAATTGCATCACTACTTGGCCTAGAAGTACATCAGTTCGATGTACAAACCGCTTACCTGCACGCTGAGCTCGACAAGGAGATATATGTAAGAGCGCCACCCAGCCAAAGCACCAGGAAGGGGGAAACCTGGGTCCTAAACAGAAGCCTGTATGGACTCAAACAATCAGGGAAATGCTGGTACGAGTGCTTGTCCAAGACTCTGAAATCCATGGGGTTCTCAGCCACCTCTGCTGACAACTGCTTCTTCATTAAGAAGGTAGGCAACTCTGTCGAATATGTCTTAATATACGTGGACGACATACTGTACATCAGCGACCAGTCCAGCAAATGTAATGACTTTGCCAATGAGCTGGGGAGACACTTCTCGTTAAAGATACTGGGTAAAGTGGATAAATACCTGGGGGTACAAATTACAAAGACTGACAAAGGCTTCCAACTCTCACAAAAAGACAAAATATTGGAACTATTGCAGAAATGCAACATGGCAAACGCCAAAATGTGTGAGACACCAATGCAGCCAGATTTCATAAAGGACATGTACAATGAGGCTGAGGCATTCAAGGACAATACACTATATAGATCCACCATAGGTTCCCTATTATACATCGCGAACTGGACAAGGCCCGACGTTGCCCTACCAGTTAACCTGCTATCTCGGCATGTAGGTAACCCCACTGTATACCACTGGGAAGCCATCAAAAGGGTGCTGAGATATCTAAAGCATAGCCCTAACGCCTGCCTATCACTAGAACCCAAGAACGCACAAGACCCACACTCACATGCTACGCTGATGCTGACTGGGCTGGGGATGTGAAAAGTAGGAAGAGCACCTCAGGCTACATATTTTTCCTCAACAACAGCCCAGTACATTGGTACACAGGTAAACAGAACCTGGTAGCCACATCCACAACAGAGGCCGAATACATATGCCTGTCCAAAGCCGCCAACAACCTGGTCTGGTTCGATGACCTGCTCACAAACATATGGGCGGAACCCAACTACCCAATAACCATACACGAGGACAATAAAGCTGCAGTGGAAATATCAAAGGCCGAAGCAGTTGGTCAGAGGTCGAGACATATCAATATAAAACATAAACACGTTAGACAGTTCTCAAGCATAGGATTCATAAAGGTCATACACTGCGATACAGAAGAGCAGACAGCAGACATTTTAACGAAACCATTGCAAAATAAACAGCATACATATCTAACATCCAAATTGGGTGTCCTCCCAGAAACAACATCCCAGGTACACACAATCCAAGGGTACCTCGGCCAGGCATTTAGAGGGGGTTTTGTCAGGGATAAATGCCTTGCCTCAGATCCAGGGCTGGAGGCAGGGGGGGCTGGACAGGCCAACCCCCAGGGTCCACCCTAACCCATTGACCCCTCCTTACCTTAGCCACGCCCCGGGGATACTTAAGGTCCAGCCATGCGGTCCTGGCTCAGTTCCAGAATTGTACCTGCAATGATAAGATGCCTTGTTAATAAAGACTACTGATTTAAGGAGTACCTGTGTGATGGAGTTATTGGGCACGATCCTTGGACATCCTTAACAGAAATCATGAATATTGTTTTACAGTAGATCCACTCCTTCCTCAACATGTGAGTTCCTTCTGTAGTAGAATGAAATGGGAGGTTGGCTCAGTGACCTCTGACTTAATGGGTGCCATAGGATTTAGTAGAGAGAAAGTAGAAAATGTAAGTATCCAGTTTCAGGCAAGGGCAAATTGAAGGACCGTATCTATGTTTACTTAGGGATATAATGGTCTCCTGGTTCTATCTGTACCAGGGTTGCTAGGATTCAGCATGGAAGTCTGTTTCAAAGACAACACTGACACAAATCACGGTGCTGGATAACCTATGTCTGTGGAGCTTGCTGTGGTCAAAACTGAGTCTCTTAGTGGAAAGGCACCTTAAATATTTTAGGTTTAAAATATTTAAATATGGTAAGGAGAAATTGTACTTGAATATTAGCTATTTAACAGAAGCAGAGAATAATAACTATAGATTGAGTCAATACTGTAAGGCAAATCCCTAGGAAATTTTACGTATTCATGCAATAATTTAAACTATCCATTTCCATGGAGGACTTGAGGAGATTTTCAATCAGAAAATAACAAAGCCAAGAAGAGCAATATTTTCATAAAATCTAATTTAACTAAGGCAGTCCTTAGTACCATCATATGTCCCATAGAACACTAAGGTGTATTGGAAAGATGGGACTATTCCTTAAATTAGGAAGCAAGTATTCCAAGAGCAACAGTAGCCACCAAGAGGCCATACTGTTGATTGCCCAGCCAGCTTATTTCCAAAAGGTGGGTATTTCAGCAAACTTTCTCACAGAGATCTGGGTGAGAAAAAGTGTCCTGTAGTTATCTAGGTGGTAAGGTAAACAGTTTAAAGTAATAAACAGCACTTTGAATTGGACACAAACTGGTAATGCAGTGATTGTAGCAGAGGTTTGGCTCTACTAAATATGCTACTCCCAGTTAGCTGTATAGCAATAGCATTTACTTATATACCGCTTTACAGTGCTTTATAGCCCTCTCTAAGCGGTTTACAGAGTCAGCATATTGCCCCCAACAATTTGGGGTCCTCATTTTACCCACCTTGGAAGGATGGAAGGCTGAGTCAACCTTGAGCCTGGTGAGATTTGAACTGCCAAATTGCAGGCAGCCAGCAGTCAGCAGAAGTAGCCTGCAGTACTATAGCCTGCAGTACTGCACTCTAACCACTGCACCACCACAGCTCGTATATCTGGACCAATTGAAGCTGCTGAGCCATCTTCAAAAGCAGACCCATATTGTGGGTGTCACAGCTGGCCTCTATACCTTATTTATAAAATGAAGGATATCCAGATTACTGATATTCATGAAATTAGCTTTAAAAACCCTGACGGTTGTGATTAGGAGAATTTTGAGTCCCTGATATAACCTAAAAGAGACATCAATTTTTGTCATGAGAAGTGCTTGAGTTCTGTTAATATTTAAGTTATTGTAGGAAGCGTCTGTATTTTATCTATATTTGACTAATTATATTCTAATACTACAGGAAAGGAAACAGATTTTCCTCAGTAAGCGATTGGAACATAATAAAGGTTACCTGTTTGTTTGTCAACAGGATGAAATAAAGAATAGTACAAGAAGAAAAAAAAACCCTTCAGAGACATAAGTCAAAGGCAAGCAAATATGTATTTAATTAAAGCAAACATAAAAATTAAAGTTACATGTTGAATCAATAAACAGGATTTTTTTACATGCATTTTGAACAAGACGGATCAGAATCTTGTGTGATGAAGACATAACGTGTCATAATAATTAGAAACACAGACAAAGGAACAGCTCATCAACATGCAAATGTATGCAGTTCTGGTGATTCAGATGAGGCAGATTTCTACCTCCTTTTTTTTTGCTTGATTCATCTTCATTGCTAATCATCTGAAGGCTGCCAAATGTTCACTGACACTAATGTATTATAGGTCAAGAGAGGCAGGTCTTCACCTATTACCCCCACAAACAATATGCTTTCCTTCCCTGTTTCCTCTTCAGGATTTTCAGCAATTACTGCCAGATGCAATCAGACTCCTTGAATAGGAGCAACTGGGGCTTGTTTGTGGCTTGGATTCATTAGAATCAGGAGGAAGAAGAAAGGAATAAATTACTTAATTGCACAAAAAAGTTGCAGCCAAAGTGTTGGTGAGAGAAGCTGATTGTGTGGATGTGTATGAGACTACTCTTGGAATGGAGGATCTTAGAATAGCTGGTAGTTTGGCCCGGCAGATTCAGACAGACTTGGGTGTCCTCCAAAACAGATGGCTCCACATACCATCTATTCTTCCCTTTGTCAGGTTTTACCATTTATTTGATCTTGCTCGTCTATGAAGCTGGTTGTATTAGATGTAACACAAATATGCATTCAGATCATACCCATTTACTCCTGCCTCCCAACTTTCATTCTTTATCTGTCTCTCTTTTTGTTTTTTTGATGAGATGATCAAGTTGAACAAAGCCCTTGTTGTCTTCTTCCTGAATGGCAGTAGAAAGAAAATGATGGAAAATGTAACTATCACAGCCCATGCATGCAGACAATTTCCCATATGTTTTTGTACACTTCTTCATCTTCCACTTTCTTTTCTTCTTCCTCCAGACAAATTCAACAACCAAGGACTCCTTTGAAAATTAATAATTGCATCCACCTCTGAGAATTTTTTCCCACTCTCAGGTTTCCTCTATCAAGATCTTTTTCTGATATTCTTTTCAGGTTCTAGGCCATGTGTGATACCTGTGGGTGGTCTTAAGATCTTTTTAACACATATGTGTATACAAATGCATATTGCTCTGTGAAATTATCACTAGAAATAATCAAGTTTAAAAGTTCATTTATAAATACAATTTCTTAGCACTCTTTACTTTTTTAAAGATTTTCTAGGACTTCATTAAAAAAAGATATCCAATATTAAAGGTAATAGCAGAAATCCTCACTTTGACAATTATCACAGACAAAACAACAAACTTTAATTTCTTAATGACAGAAAATTGACCTTTTACTACAAATTTGAAAAAAAAAACATTTAGGATTTGTTTTTGATTGTTATTGTAGAATGTAGCAATGTGATCGAGGTTAGGCTTTGGTGGCAGGAAAAACTGTAGTTTCCCCCCTCTTTACTGATGCAATTAAATTTAAAATAGTAAGAAGAACCCTGAAATTGGCAAACATATATACTTATTTGAAGCTATAATTAGAAGCTTCTGTGACAAAAATAAACATTCCTTTTGAGGAATATTTGGGGAGCTCTAGAGCAAGGTGTCCTCCATAGGCCTCTCCATTAATCCCCTCAATTTCCCTCCTGTTCTTCATATAGGACAGATCTCCATTGATGACTAGAGATAAAAGGAAAACAAATGCCTGCCTGCTCCTTTCCCAACTGGGATAGAGGGACAGAAGAGATGAGAAGGTAAAAATGGCAAAATGGCAAGAGAAGCAGACACATGGCTAAGTCCTTCTGGTAGCCATCAGAGGAGCCTGCTGAAGTATGGGTCTCAGCTGGTACTCAGTGATGCCAACTTCTGGCTCTCTCCTTACAATCAGAAAAACAGTCTGCTCTAATCCAGTACTGGAATATGTTCTCTATTATGAAAGTATAAACTTCATATCCCAGAGTTCCACAGGACATTAATGCTTGATTTTTTAAAAAAATAACTACTGGTTCTCAGGCTATATATATATATATATATATATATAATCACAGAAATTTATCTTGCTGCTTAGAAGAATCAAACCATTTAATAATACATTCCCCCCACCCATTTCAAAAAAAAGTCTTACTGTGTCTTCTTTCAGAGGTTTTTTCAAAGCTGGAATATGTATGTATTCTGTTTTACCTTTTAGGAACATGCGTTAGTTTTGAGGAAAAATATCCTGGACAGATTCAATCCCCCATGGATCTATTGGCCCAAATATATTTATATATTTTTAATAAAAAGTTTTCTATTTGAGTCAATAAACCTTGCAGCTGACTCTAAATCTATTAATTGGCTAAATGTTTTTATCAGTGTTTCCTGGAGTCATATAGGAGTCTCTTTGTATGATCTACAAGGGATCCAGGCAGGAAAACGCACTTTCAAAGTTTGAGTGGCTGTTGATTGGTCCCTGGGGTTTTTCCTACCAAAGAGCGTGACTGCATTGCAAGAAGAGAATATCCATGTTCCCCGCCTTTCACACTTGTATAATGGCACAGATGGGATTGCCAGGCTGAAGAATAGCAGGTGGGCTTTAACACAAGGCAGTCTTACTTTTATCATTGTGCTGAAAATGTTATGTGGCTCTGACTCCAGTGTTCATTAAGTGTTGAGGGTCCCCATGTTTAATAAGAAAGTTGTTGGTATAACCAGATATGACATCAGTGGTAATATTCCAAGTCCTTAACTACTGTGTGACAGATATGAATGAAAACAAGTAGAAGGATGCTAGCTCAGTCATACAGGAGGTACAATACTTTGCATGCTGAAAGCCATACAGTACTTGTTGAGATCTTCACTTAAAGGATTGTCAAATATGTGATAAGAAAGACCTCTGGAAGCCAACTGCTAGTCAAAGAAGACCATAGAACTGGAATAGAAGACATAGTATAAGATATTCCAATACATAGTAAATGAGTTCACATAAGGAATAATATTGTAAGTTGCTGTATGAATAATGTCAAAATTTATGCTTGAGTATTCAGAAACCAAGCAAATCTGAACCATTTTAATATATTATACTGAAGGTTTATGTTTTTCAGGGTCACAGAATATGGCTCAATTATGTAGTTCTTTAAAATTGGATTGCATATTTTCAAACTAGTTTCAAACTTACTGGCATAAAATGACTTCCCAAATTCTCTTCGCACTGTTAAATAAGTGAAGAGTTATATTATGGGAAACATTATGATGATGAGGTAACAAGAAAAGGGTTACAAAGGGTTTTTTAAAACCTATATATGGCTACTGCTAGTTGTGGATGGTAGACATTGTCTCACTAGTCTCAGAAGATTCCTCAGGAACTTATGTTGATGGGTGAACTTATTCACTGCGGCTGGTTCTATTACCTCTTTTGTTTTCACATAGTTAATGCTTCCTGTTATCATGAATCTTCTCTTCGGCTGTATTTTCCTGCTGAAGTTTTATCTTCCAGATGTCCAGCAGTTGACTATTTTGGTAACTCTTAGTGTACATGCAGTCGAAGAATATTTGTTCCACAGTTCATCCATTTTATCTCAATTATTATGAAAAAGATTGCTGTTTATTGAATGAACTGATGCATCAGCTAGATTGATTAATAATATCATATCTTTGAATACAGCTTGTCAGGTGAATCCAAGAGTTTAAAGGCAAATATATGATTTCCCACTATGCCTGAAAAGAATAGAATCTTGTTTTGAATTAGTACTGTGATTTTTTCTAAAAAAATAATAATTAATTTTTACTAAGGAAGGAGCTCCATTAAATTCAACGGTTCTTCCTTCGCAACAAAATGAAAGAGGGAGCTAATCTTTATTATGCCATCACTTGGAGTGAGGTATTAAGTACCCACAGAGTTTACATGATGTATATTTGATTGTTAAAATAAAGGAGCAGGAGCATTAAAATAAGGAGCAGGGATTCTCTTGATATAAAATAATTATGCAGGAAGAATCACCCCACTAATCATTTTGTTTCTAGGGTGTCCTTGGTGGCCTGTCTGTTTTCATTCCAGCTATTTTTGGCAGGCTATCATGTTAGAGTTCCCAGTATGAAAAGAACTTTGAAATTACATTTCAACTGATCTTTGATAACATTTCAACAATGTTACCTTTTACTGAATTTCATCGCCCTCCATCATTTATCTAACCCTCTACCAGAACTGATCAACAATTGATTTCCAGTGCAATAACATGGGAAGGCCCAAAGGCTGTATTTTGATGCATTGCTTATCCGATCATAAAAATATAGTTTTGGAGACCTCTGATGAAACATATTCCATGACACACCTATCAAATTCTAGGAAACCTCCCTTTATTAATAGCTGGTGCTGCTGATAGTATTATCATGATAAAATGGATGTTTCCACCACTTCTCTGATTGTAAATACAATCTAGTCAAAGTGGTGGCAGTGCGTTGTTATTTTATGAAACAAGTGCTTAAAGATATCATAGACATTATTATTCTAGGCCAAACCTATACAACTTGCAACCTACCAGCCAAACAGAAGCCACTATCCAGGCATTATGAACTGGCACTTGAAAATGTTGTTGCTGTTACTGTTAGTCCCAGGTGCATTCATGCTAGAAATTTTATAAAGAGTTATGAAAACGGCACTTGACTCAATAAATCGTATTTGGTTTATGTTGATTTGTTTTGTTTTAAGTGCTATAACATTTTGTACGTAGGGAAGAGATGCCCCCAAGTTTATTTTTTGAAGGAGACCTATCTGATTGCCAACTCATGCATATGAGAATTGAATTGCGTGGGATCCTTGAGAATATTTTTGACACTGTGTGGCATAGTCCATTTTTATTTTAGAGTTAGAAACAATGCTAAATGGTGCTGGTGTAGCCATTTGTCATAATACTGTGTGAATGCTTTCTAAAAAAATACTCTGTGTCATGGTTTTGTTTTTCTTGGGTTAATGGTTTTCTATTCTTGCCCTCCTCCCAAGTTACTGCTACTATTTCCTCCTGAAATATACCATATTTTTCGGAGTATAAGACGCACCTTCCCCCCCCCCTAAAAGGGGAAGAAAATTTAGGTGCGTCTTATACACCGAATGTAGCCCTGCCCACCCACTGGCCCCCACTCTTTGGCCTTTGCCTTGCAGCAGTTACCTTCTTGCAAGAAAACAGCAAGAAAAAACAGCTCCGTTCAGCTTCAACACAGGCTAATTAGCACAAGTTGATTGGATCGGCCTCCCGACTCTCAGCTGATTTGCTCTCAGCTGTTTTGCGCAGGGCTCTGCTGCTTGCTGCAAAGAGGTAAATTGCTGGAGCAGATTTTTTTTCCCCTTGTGCTAATCAAGCTATGCTGAAAACGAAAATAAAAGTAAAGCAGGCTGTTTGCTGTTTGCTGCAATGAGGCAAAATTGCTCAGAGGCAGAGGCAGAGGGAGATTTCTTTTTCTTCTTTTCTTCACCAAAAAAGGTAGGTGCGTCTTGTACTCCTGTGCGTCCTATACTCCGAAAAATACAGTACATCTGAGGTGGCGCAGTGGTTAGAGTGCAGTACTGCAGGCTACTTCAGCTGACTGCTAGCTGCAGTTCAGCAGTTCAAATCTCACCAAGCTCAAGGTTGACTCAGCCTTCCATCCTTCTGAGGTGGGTAAAATGAGGACCTAGATTGTTGGGGGCAATAGGCTGACTCTGTAAATTGCTTAGAGAGGGCTGTAAAAGCACTATGAAGTGGTATATAAATCTAATTGCTGTTGCTATTGCTATCCAATAAAAGATGATATCATCACCAGAATGTTGTAGTGATGTACAATTATTCACATTTAATGATGTTATGAAGTTCTGAGGGCAAATAAAATGACTGGAAAGAGGAAGAAACAGGTGATAGGAAGACAACTTCACAGACTAAGAAAGAATATAGGTGCAAAAATGGTTTCCAAAAAGATGTAATTTTAGCTTATTTTTAAATATTTCTCTTCTCACTTTTTGTTTTGCTCCCCATTCTTTTCTTAGAATTATGCAAAAACAACAACAACTAGAGAAGAAAGAATATTTTGTGGGATATGTTGTCCCATATTCTGTGCATCTGTGCAAGAGTTTAGGGGAGCTGGTAGATTAAAAAGAGGAGCAGTTAGGGTTTTCAGAGCTACATCCAGAATTAGAATATAAGATAGAAACCTTAAACAAAATTTTAAAAAAGGAAATCTTGCCTTCCTCATGTTCAATGGCAGAAGTCTTTTAAATCCATAGACAACAGAAAGCACATCATTTGCTTCTACACTCATCCAGTGCCTCTTTTTTCTCAGTTCTCAGTCCAGCAACATCCATTCAATCTAACCTATTCTTTATTGCAAAACAATTGACTGTCAGTTGGAGACCACACAAAATACTTTTGAAAGGGCAGTCACACCTGACATCATGCAAGTGGATAGGGCTGGACTCCTCCCCCCTTTAATGGTTTTATAAGAGTTTTGAATCCCCTTTCCAATCGCTTACACGTCTATTTTTGGGGGCGGGGGGAGGGCAAGATCTGAACATTAGTGGGAAATATCACTTTTGATGGCTTGCTGCTGACTGTTAGTAGTGGGATTTCAAGGGACTCAGGAGGATCTAAAAGGGTACATATGCATAGCCACCCAGAGTTTCCTTGAACTGTGAGATGGGTGGCCTATAAATTTAATAAACAAGTATTTATATGTAAATAAATAAATGGATGGTAGTTTTCCTATTCCTATTTTATGATAGTGGAGAGGCAAGGGGCAATTAGATTAGAAGAAGATACACCCTGATGCTGTGCCTCGTAGGATCTGGTTTTGATTGCTACTATTAAGTATAATCTAGAACTGTTGTTAGTTGGTGAGCCTTGATGGCGCAGCAGACTAAAGTGCTGTTAAATAGCACCAGCTACCTGCAATTACTGCAAGTTCAAATCTCACCAGGCTCAAGGTTGACTCAGCCTTCCATCCTTTCAATGTAGGTAAAATGAGGACCCGGATTGTGGGGGCAATAAGCTGACTTTGTATAAAAAAGAACACCACTTAGGGGGGGCCCGAAAGCCCTACTAAGCAGGTATATACAAAAGTATGAAGGCTATTGCTTAACGCATTGTAAGCCACCCTGAGTCTCCAGAGAAGGGCGGCATATAAATTGAACCAATAAATAAATAGTGGAGAGGCAAGGGGCAATTAGATTAGAAGAAGATACACCCTGATGCTGTGCCTCGTAAGATCTGGTTTTGATTGCTACTATTAGGTATAATCTAGAACTGTTGCTAGTTGGGCTTGAGTGGCTGAATAAGTACATTGTGCTAAGACAGGTTAATTAACTGTAGTAAACTGAAGAAGCCATAATAGGTAGGAAACTCTTTAGCATCCACATGCTTGAATGAGGCATATGTGAAGAATTTTCAAATGTTCTTATCTATGTATTCTTTTTCTGGGTAGTTGACTGGCCAACTCGGTTTGTGACTAGAGTAGAGCCATCTTATTATTCCCCAAGTGAGTTTGCTTTTGTACAAGAGTTCTAGTCTGAGAAAATTTAGTGCCACTGCTATCAGCTAGCTCTTTCCCGCTCCATACCTGTGTTTTCCATCTCCTGTTGAAAGATAATGCCACCTGGGATGCCTGTTATTTCCCTGAGAGAACATTTTGTGTCCAAGAGTGATAATGAGGCCCACCAAGTTTGCTGCTTTGTTCAAAGCAAGATGTCATCCAGTGCTTGTGGTTGGAGATGGTTACTCAGGAAGGTTTCTAATTCAGGGCCTTAATTTTTTATAAAGCATGAATTACAAGAAGTCAAAAGAATGATGCAAAGAGCATTTAATAATGCACATTCACAAAAGAAGTGGTGTAACGACATTAATTAGGCAAGTCTTGCGTAAAGATGCAATGTAATTATATATTTGAGACAGTTAATTAGGGAGCTACTTGGAAATTTCAGTGAATATTAAGGTAATTATACATAAATACTATAACCATTAAGACTGCACCCATAATGAAAGCAATAACTAATTACATAAATAACAGCATACTTATGTTTTTACATTACAAAACCTAACAATACTTCCTCTTTTCCTGTCTCCCCCTTGCCATGCATATGACAAAAACTTCAATTTCTGCTTCAAATATTCTTGCAAATTGTTAGGGAAACAATGAGCTTTATTCTCATTTTCTTTTTTCCCTAAGATACTCAAAACACCTGTAGTGTGAACACCTTACTGCTTGGAATAAATATATTTATCTGAAGAAGGGGTAGACTGGCTTTACAGAGAAGTTAAAATAAAAGCAATAAAATCAATAATAACTAATCCTAAAAGCTTTCATCTTGCTTAGAGCTGGTCTGATCCAACCTCTTGCTTTCCTTAGTGGTCAACTAATTCTAGAAAGCACAGAAAAGGCCTCTAAGTACAATAGCATCATCTTATTTTCTTCTCCAGCAGTTGACATTCCAAATCACAATATCTCATATCTTGAAAATTGCATGAGATTATTATAATGAATACCTATTGAGATACGCTGTGACCTAATCTCAAAGCAAAGAAGACCAGATCAATATTGCAGAACTTTGATTTCCTGAAGCCCCAGCTCTATAAATAAATGTTCATATTTTAAGTAATTTAAAACAAAATGAACACATTTAGTTTTGCTTGTTAGTCCTAAAACAATTATACTTACCTTTTCCTCCCTTTTAGTGCAATAAAGTGGTATAGGACCACTAATGGTTCTAGAGGATATTCCTCGGTTAGGTATATTTGGGACGTATAAGAACGGAAGACCAGATAGAATAGAGACATGAAGTTGGGAGAAGTTGTATCCAAATTGATACATTAAAAAAAAGAAAAAAACCCCCCAACAACCTCAGTTAGAAAGACTCCACCATATCAGCCTATTTACCCAGTGTACACCAAATTGCCTGGTGGCTCAGCAGACTAAAAGCATTGTGATTAACACCAGCTGTCTGCAATTACTGTAAGTTCGAACCTCACCAGGCTCAAGGTTGACTCAGCCTTCCATCCTTTCTAAGGTAGGTAAAATGAGGACCCAGTTTGTGGGGGCAATAAGCTGACTTTGTATAAATATGCAAAAGTATGAAGGCTATTGCTTAACGCATTGTAAGCCGCCCTGAGTCTCCGGAGAAGGGCGGCATATAAATCAAAAAATTTTTAAAAAAATTGCTGGGGCTTCTAGGACACAAGGTGCTTGTGTCTATTTTACATTGATATAATTCCATTAAGTTCAATGGAAGTTGCTTTTGATTTAACTAGGGTTGGGTACGTTTAAAAATTATAGTTGTGCCCTTCATGGTGATATATAGGCAATACTTAACAGTGTTCAGGGTTGTTATAAAGAAAGCAGAAGAGCAAAGGCATATAGACAGCCAATAAAATTATTCAGTAGTGCTTGTATGTTCTGCGGTAGCTTTTACAATACAGTAAATCAGGTTTAGTCAGCAAGTTGAAAGAAGACTAACTTGGGCCTTTTATGATTTGATGGAACAATTGCCATAAAGCTATGTAGGAAGGAGATGTGGGATTGAGTTGCCACCTGAAATATTAACATCCTTGAACTCTGCACATAGAGGTATCTTGATTATTTGTTATTTAGGTTGTAGAACAAATTGTGAATTTAGGTTTCTAAAGTATATCATTCTTGTTAGTATTGTTTTTATTGCAGTTTTTAAGGGGTGTCCAATATGTTCTAGACTATCCAAGAAGTTGAGGGGATTTTGTACAATTTTTCTTGGAACTCAGACAAGGGCCATTCTGGAAATGGAAGAGCCGTGTGTTGGATTCAGTCCATGACTTTACCAATTGCTTGTCTGAAATGAACATATTCTTAAATCCTAAGCATATAGTATATTAGAAAATATTTACCTAAAGCTCTGATGCTGGTTTGTTTCTTCAAATTTTATATCTTGTCTCAGATAAAACAGATGGTATGGATTAGTGGCTGATTTCAGGAATGCTCTAACATTTTCATAGTCTGTCTGTGCATCTGTGGTGAACAATTTAAGGTGCCTGATTTTTGACACACAAACCCTGAATACCTTGGTTTGTACTCTAGCTTCAAATTGAACTTATAATTTGGAAGATTCTGCCAGCGTAAGTGAAGACATGGATCCTCAAGTATCTTTATTCATTTAGACATGAGTCTGAATTAATACAACACATAGTTTACCCTTATTTTCAACCAGATTAGGAGTTGCCTTTGAAAGCAATGTTAATTGCTTAGAAATAATTAAATGTTTGAGCCATTTAACATTTATTACACATCATGATCCTTCAAGTGCAATATGGTATGGGACCAAGCTGCTGAAATATAGTCTTTGCGCATATGAATTTGTGAGAGATAAAGAGTGGAGGCCTGCTGATGTGCCCACTGGTAGTTGGCAGAGATGAAAGACAGGAACTTCTTGGTGGCAAAATGGAACCCTTGGAAATCCCCTTTGGAAGATATAATTTGCACCCTTCTGGTGTCTTTTAGGCAGACTCTTAAAATATCTTTGTTAACAGTTGGCTTTTAATTGAAGTAAGATAGGTGTTTGTTGTTTTTCCACTGACCACTCTAATAAAGTAGCTGACTGAAACAGATGAATTGATTTATTTTTTTTGTTGATCTTTCACTTTATGATTTTTATATTGGAAAATATATTTTGTATATAACTTTAAAAATACTGATTTTGAGCAGAATTGGAAGAGAATTTCACTTTTTTCTCATTTTCATTATAGTGGCTTAATTCACAGAGTGAATTATGAATTGAATTGAAAAGGATACTTATTTTTTGGAGTGTTCACTTCCCTTGGTGCCTCCAAAATTTTAGGAGCCAGACTAGATACTGGGAGACCCTGAATTGTAGTCCTCTTGTAGGAATGGAAGCTGGCTGGTTGACATTGGGCCAGTGGCCCTTTCTCAGCACCCAGGATTGTTGTTTGAGGGTGGACTGTTGTTTGAGGAGAGAGTATCATACACGCTGCTCTTATTGTACAAAGTAAAGATGGGATATATATCAATCGAATAAATTAATAACATACAAAAAATAAAAGTGTGGATATTAAACAAAAAACTCAGAATGAATATTTGTGTACCTGATGGAGTAAATGTGAAGTATTATGAATGAGCCATTCCTAATTTGAAAGGCAGTTTATAAATCTATTCCTCCTCTCAGCAGACCCGCTATAATTTTAGATCAATTATACCAATATTTTATTTGAATATATAAGTGAGGCTGGTGTGAGTGTCTTAGATTATTGACCTTGTGACCATAGGGTGTTTGTAGTGAATAAGTAGGTTGGTGATTGGACTAACATCCATATTGGAGTAGCATAGAGCTTGGAAGATGGGGAGTGCAGTTTATTGTGGCATATCAATGGGCAGATGGAGACTGTGTGTGTGTTAGGCAGTTTTAGGAAGGGGGTTTCCAACCTAGTGGTAATCTCCTCTTCTGATTTAGCAGCTCTATTGTGGGGACCTGGTGATTGGATGTTGATTCACCTGGCCTTAAGGGGCTAATGTTAAACACCAGCTTTGTTTATATAGAAGAATGAGGAGACAACTCTGAAGAAGGGTTCCTTCCTGGCCCAAGCTGTTTCCATGCATAAGGTAGAACAAGAACTTACAGTCTCATCATTTTTTTACCCTGATGCCTTAACCAACTAATTCTCTGTAACAAGATTGCATCTATTCATAACCTAATGATGGACGAGCAGGAGGATCTGGCAAGTATTACTGAGATCTAGCTGGGCAAGGACAGCAACATTGCCCTCTCAGAAATCAGTCCAGCCAGTTTATGCATCAGCTTCAAGGCCAGCGCTGTTGAGAGGCTAACTGTAATAAATAAATAAAACTTGTAAACAACATTCAGATGAAAATAAGCATTCTATGTTTTACAGAAACGGTGTCCTGGTTTTCATTAGTATGAATAGATGTACTGAATTTTTCCTTCAGAACTGTGAAATCTTTAATGATGTAAATTCTAAGCTTTGATACATTTGAAAATCCAACACAGTTTGTGACTGTTCCATAATATATTTTTCAGATCCAGTTATTTTGTAAGTAGCAAAGTATTACAAACACTGAGAAAAAAAAAAGTAATCTATAGCTTTCCTTAATTTCTATGAAGCAGGTTAGATTTTCTCACTTCCTGGTACCTGAACAAATTCTAGTTGATTGTATCTCTCTAAAATGTTAACTGTACAGTACAGTATGTCTTCATATCAAAGATGAATGCCAAGAAAGTATGAAAAAGAATGGCTTGTCCTAAATTACCTGCCAAGGAAAAAGATGCCGAGTGAAAAGGAATTATCTCTAATACTGTTTTTGTGGTCGTTTTTTGGCTGGTGATGCATTCAAAGGTCTACAGACAGATTTCTTGGACAGTGATTGTATGGAATGGCCCGGGTGCTTTGCCAGGTAGAACTCAACCAAGAATTATGCATACTCTGACAGTTTTAAAAGAAATGCACACAATAAAGCTTTTGGCAGTTCCAAATTCAGGCTGCTGCTTTTTCCAGGGGAGAATAGGATGATTGCTACCATTTCTTTTATATTGTAATGATCCAACTTTTCTTAATTAATTTTCTTAATTTTCCCTATCCGGAAGGAAAGATCATTTTTCTGGGATTATCTATATTTCATAATTTTATTTGGTTGCTGCATGGCATGTCTTCATGATTGTACCTTGAATACTTTATATGAGGGTGATTCATTGTTCATTAAATGTACTGCATTTCTTGTATATTTGTAAGGGGTGATTGTGGTTAAACTGCTATTTTTAATGATCATTTCAACAAAGAAAGGAGGGGAGTGAACTAACACGTCTACAACTTGCAATTGACAGTAATTATTATTACAAATAATTGAAAGGAAAATATAATTTCTACATACTTAACAAATAAATGCTCGTTTTATTTGTCAGGTTTAATTTAATTGTAAAAAAAGAGACAGATGCAATTGGTGGAGAAGCATGGAAAGAACGAAAAGAACTTTATACAGACCTGTTGTATGTTTATTAACCAACTAAGCATTGTTTTACAAGAGAATCTTACTTTTACTCTAGCACTGGTGCTAACTGGACCAGCATTATCAATGGACAAAATATAGAAGCCTGCACAGAAACAAAATGTATGAATCTTTCCTGTCATTGATTATAGTATATGTGTTTGCTTTAATTCTATTCCTGATTAATCAATCATGTTTTGCGGTTTAGTTGAGCACTTATCCTGAACAGGTAATCCAGTTCAGGTTAACAGCTAATGGTTTTGGTTCAGGTCCAGTTCAAGCAAAAAATGTGTTTATTCTGTTTGTTTGGATGACTTTCAATTTTGTTTTGACACCTTCTATCTAAGAAGTCTTTTGCAAAACTGCCTTTTCTTTTCAAAGGTAAATTGGTATCTCTTGATTAATTTACATTAGATAAATTTTGCAAAGTGACGAGATTGTACCTCAGCAGAATGCTTCTCACTCTTTAGTGGTTTTTTGGAGGAAATCTAAACACATTTTAGGGAATTTTTTGGTTATGTTTTGCTGGTTTTACTTATAAGAAAGGAAGTGACAGGAGAAGGAACTTAATTTAATCTTTTGTTGTTCCATAGTGGAAAGCAATCTCTCCTATTCATCACATAAGTTTCATATAAAGAAGAAAGTAGACAGTGGTATCTGCAGACAAGATGATGGACATAGCATTGCAATATAAGCCCCACTTCTGTAATGCGTGTGCAAACACTCCTCATGCATGTAGCTAGTCCTCAACTTAGAACCACAATTGAGACTGGAATTTTGATTGTTAAGCTATGCAGTTGTTAAGCAAGTTATCACATGACTTGATTTTACAACTACTTTTACTTTGGTTGTTAAGCAAATCATCATGGTTTTTAATGCTACGCCAGGGGTGTCAAACTCGATTTCATTGAGGGCTGCATCAGGGTTGTGTTTGACCTCAGGAAGCCAGGGTAGGCATGGCCAGGGTGGGCATGGCTAGCTCTATGTTACTTGTGTTGGGGGTGCCTGTGACGGCCTGAGCACTCTGCCAGAGAAAACGGGCACCCTAGCTCCATTTTCGGCAGCGGTGGCTTCCTGCAACCCTCAGCCAGCGAAAACGGAGCTCCATTTTTGCTGGCAGAGGCACCACGGGGTGGACCTTTGTTGTTTCCAGGGTGGCCCTGCAGGCCAGAGCTAAGCATCCCCCAGACCAGATCTGTCCCCCAGGACTTGAGTTTGACACCCCTGACCTATGCCAACCGTTTCATGACTTCAACATTTCACAAATGTTCAGAAAGAACTAGGCAAAATCATTAATAAGAAATATCTGCACACGAAGCTGCGGTGAAAGAGCTGGTGATAGAAGAAAGCTGAAGAACTGGTCCATTCAACAAATATATATATATATATATATATATATATATATATGTTTTCTCAGGTTTTCGTGGGTGTTTGTATGTAGGTCTTTGGTTATTCGGGTCTTCTCCCACGTAAAATTGGAAGTGTCTTGGTGACGTTTCGACGAAGTCTCATTCGTCATCTTCAGGCTGGTGTTCTCGGCTTCGTGCTTCCAGGAGCTCCTGGAAGCACGAAGCTGAGAACACCAGCCTGAAGATGACGAATGAGACTTCGTCCAAACGTCACCAAGACACTTCCAATTTTATGTGGGAGAAGACCCGAATAACCAAAGACCTACATACAAACACCCACGAAAACCTGAGAAAACATATATATATATATATATTATATTATATATATATATAATATATTATATAATTATATAAATTATATATATATATAATTTCCTGCTACCCTCTTATGCTTTTCTTAGACAAGAACTTGTTAAAACTGTAGGCTTTTATTGGAAAGAAGGAAACAGCTTTATTCTGTGTATGAGCAATGACTAATTCTTGTTTATGGGAAACTGGAGGCTTCTCATGCAGGAAGTTAGAATTAGAAGAGGCTAACATACTTCCACTTTGGAAGGATGACCATTTGTCATGTAAGACAAGGGGAAGTTATATTAGAAGTTTCAGCTGGATGTAGATAGGATGACTATATAGATTTTAAAAAAGTAATTGAAAATGAACTTAATTTTAACAATGAGTGCAAAGGGCAGTCATAGACGTATTGTTTGGCTCACACTTAAATAACTTCCTGTACTTGACTAGAGGAGCTAGGAGTAAAACAAATGTTAAACCTAAGTAGCTACAAAAGGTAATTTTATATTAATCCCTTTCCCTAGATGCTGATTCTTAGATAGTGATAGTTTTTTTTAAAAAAAAATCAAATTTGTAAAGATGTCTGTTTATCTGACAAAATTCTGGGTAGCCAACAGTCCATATTAAACACACAAACACAAACAAGTTGAGACCGTCTCTTTAAAAATACAAAGTACCTATACTGTACATTCTCACTGGAAGTCAAACAGACTGGCCCCTAAGCCAAGTCTTCATGTCCTTCTAAAAAGGCCACGTAGGGTTGTCCATAGCTCAGTTCAATTCTTTCATTCTTTAAAAAAAGTTTTGGGGATAAATATCAGGAAAAGGAATTTTGTAGGGAGATCTCTCTTAGATTGTTCCATTATCCCCTTACTCTGTTAATTTATTACTTTCCAGAGGAGTAGCATAGTCATGGAGACCCTATAGCAAGGTGGAAACACTTTTCAATGAGCTGCTTCCTATGGAGCATACTAAGAAAGCAATTTTTTACAGAGAAAATTGAGATTTTTTAAGGAGGAATTTGAAAAGTTACATTGATTGTGAGAAGAGGCCTATTCTTGCTATGTCGCATCCTTTCATGGACTATTCTCTTTGTCCTGCCTTCTTGGCTTTTCCTAACCCTGCCAGTCTAGCTGCTTATTAGCACCACTTCTCTAACATGTTCCTTGCATTGGGGCAGTCCCCAGGATCCTCAGGTGGCCACCATTGCAGCTTATTCTCAATGCCTTGCTCTGAGAATCTATTAGAACCTATTATTTGCCATGGTCTGCTCTTTTTTAGCTTGGTTATTGAAACAAAAAACAAAATGTACAAAGTGGTTGGCAAGCATAAAGTTCTTTCTCTGGCAAAAGGCATTGGGAGAGTTCAATTGTTTGGATGTCTTCTCAGAAAGGCTACAAGCAGGGTGTCATGAAGAGTATTTATCCTAGAAAACTTCAGCTGTAGATATCTTTGTTTCCTCAACGAAGTCCTATATAGGGTCAGAGTTGAATGATGGACAGCTGATGTAATGGCTGTAACTGGAGAGATGGGTGTTTTAGAGATCACTCCAGACAGAAGTATTTTGTAAGCATGAAATCGATGCCTTGAATCTTCAAGACTAGGAAGAGAATGGCCAAAAGGGAGGAAAGAAAAGTATTTGGCATTAAATCCCAAGGCAGACATATATACATAGGCTTGCTTCCTATTTCTGTGGTAGCCAAATGTTCATTATGCAAAATTAATACTGAAATAAAAGTTTCACATTTATATGTTAAGAAAAAAGGGATTAAGAATTTCACTGCTTTTCAAGATCAATGTCAGTATTCATTTCTACAATTAAATGAAAAATCAATCAAGGAGAATTTATCAAAATCTTAAAATTCTTTAAAAGCAGAATCACAAGCAAATGCAATTAATGAACACACTTTGGATGCACTTTAAACTAATATTTCTTCACTTTTAGTGTTAACAGTGAATGGATTCCTAGTCCAAATGCATTGGCATCAGTTGAAGGAAAGAACTCATTTGTTTATTTGTGTGATTGTCTCTGGAAGCGGTTTATTAAACAAAAACTCTTCTTGATTCAGGGGACTCCACAAGGGATGTGTGTGTTAAGATAAGTGAAGATGGTGGGCAGCACCATGCAATCAAAGCCTTTTTTACATGCATTGCATGGCCAATGTAAAGAGGGCAGGGCTTCAAACTTAGGGTGATGGCCAGTGGTGGGTTTCAAAATTTTTTACTACCAATTCTGTGGGTGTGGCTTGGTGGGCGTGTCATAGCTTGAGCATGGCATGGCTTGGTGGGCGTGGCTTGATGGGTGTGGCAGGGGAAGGATACAGTAAAATCTCCATTCCCTCTCAATCAGCTGGGACTTGGGAGGCAGAGAATAGATGGGGGCGGGGCCAGTCAGAATTTTTACTACCGATTCTCTGAACTACTCAAAATTTCCACTACTGGTTCTCCAGAACTGGTCAGAACCTGCTGAAACCCACCTCTGGTCATGGCCACCTTCTTGACTTAATTAACTAGTGGACATCCTTGTCTTGAATGGACTCTTTTTCATCTTAACTAACTACATGAATTAGCAACATCTTCTATTTCAATATTTCCACCTACTCATGAGTGGTTTTCAAAAGCCCCCACCCCATGTCTTCATTCTGTGTTTTATTGGATTTTTGATAAAGACGGTGAATTCAAAATGTTTCCTTGGCAATATATTTCCTGGGAGAAGGTTTATGAAAGAAGTATAATTGAATTAATACTGCAGGAAATATTAATTTTTTGCCAAGGGCATGCAGATCAGCTGACTCAGCCAGTTTGGAAAAGTCCATATGAAGCCAATCACTTTCACTGGAATCACATAGGAAAGTTTCACTTTTCTTTCTTTTTTAAGAAAACAGTTCTTTTTCCTTATTTGTGAAAACAAATCGACAGACTTGTTAGCACATTCAGGACATTTGCATTCCAAATAGCATTTTGGTTTTGATGGCTTTCTGTACTCACCGGATCATTCTGTGTGAAAGATTACACATCATCGGAAGTGACGATCTTTGTTAAATTGGATGATTGAGGAGACAGAAGCCAGGTCATGAACAACAGCAGCTCTTTATTTTACAGTGTGAATCCAGCAAAAGATGCAACAAGACAGCTCCCTTTATATAATATTTTGGCCAGGGTGCCAGCCAATCAACATCGTGTATTTTCCCTCCTAAAATTCCTTCCAAAACTGGATACATTACAATCTTTACCTTCATTTATGATGCCAAACTTCACAAACTCTTCAAAATATTTGCAAGCCTACAAAGTCTTAACTGCTTAGTCTCTCTTGTATTAAGATGGACACTATTTGAAGGAGAGGCCGATGGTCCATTACCAGTTCAAATGTTCGCCCAAACAAGTATTCGTGAAACTTTTTTTACTCCCGAGACGGCTGCCAGAGCCTCCCTGTCCAGCTGGCTGTAGTTCCGCTCAGTGCTGGACAGGGTGTGGGAATAGTAAGCAATGGGCACCTCTAGCCCATTCGGTAGTCTGTGGCTCAAGACAGCCCCTACGCCAAAAGGGGACGTGTCACAGACTAACACAAGGGGAAGTGTTGTATTGATGAGAAGGCTGTCTGCAGATAAGAGTTTTTTCACAGCGGCAAATGCATTAGCCTCAGCTTCCCCCAGACCCACAGAGATTTATTGGCAAGTAATCGGTGGAGGGGCTCAGCAACTGTTTCCTTGTCTCTCAGAAACATTGAATAGAAGTTTAAGAGACCTAGGAAGGCTTGCAGCTCCGCCTTGCTTTTGGGGATTGGAGCATTTCTAATGGCCCTTATCTTGCTTTCAGTGGGGTGAATGCCAGTTCTGTCCACCTTGTACCCCAGGAATTCTACAGAGGGCACTGCTATCCTGCACTTGTTTCTTTTTACTCTGAGACCCACGGTCCTGAATTTCTCTAGTACTCTAGTAATCGGTCCCCTAGTTGCTGTTCGTCTGCTGCAGTAACAAGAACATCATCAAAATAGGGGACTACCCCTGGGAGTCCCTGCAGCAGACGTTCCATTGTGCTCTGGAACAGGCTGGGTGCTATGCTGACTCTGAATTGCAATCTAGTGCACTTGAAGGCACCTCTGTGAGTTACGATAGTCTGTGCCTCAGTGGTAGTGCCATCTACCGGCAGTTGCTGGTATGCCTGTGCAAGATCAAGTTTTGCAAAAATCTTGCCAGGGCCCAGGGAATGGAGCAAACGGTGTACAACGGGGACTGGATAGGTGCTTTGTTGGAGGACCTTATTGATTGTACACTTATAGTCCACGCAGATGCGCACTGACCCATCTGGCTTGACTGGGGTTACTATTGGGGTTTCCCACTTTGCGTGGTCTACTGGGACTAAAACCCCCTGTTTGATGAGCTTGTCTAGCTGGAGATCAATCTTTGGTTTTAACGCGAAAGGCACTCTCCTAGCCTTAAGCCTGATTTGGGCTACATTTGGGTCCAGGTTAAAGGAAATAGGGGTCACCACATACTTGCCAGGATGGTCATCGAACACGTCCTGGAACTCTTTCATCAGATGTCTTTCAGGCTGCTCCTTGTATTGTTGATTCCGGTGACTCCCATTCCCAGAGCCTTAAACCAGTCCAGGCCCAGGAGGCTTGGGAGGTGTCCGCTGACCACAGTGAGGGGTCTTTTTGTGCTGGCTGAACTTGACCTGGAACGTGCCGTAGCCTTCTACAGGAATGCAGTTTCCCTGGTAGTCTTGTAGCCGCAGTGGTTGAGGCTTTAGTTGTCGCCTTTTCAGGCTGGGCATTGCTGTTTTTAGATTGGCCCAGGACATTATGGATAGAGATGAGCTGGTGTCGATTTCCATTTTGCATGGAGCCCCCTTGAATTCGACCATAATGTGCAGCTTCTTTTCAGGAGATGTACTCGCTTGGCTGACCCTGGTGTTGCAGGTCTCTGGACTTTTGAAAGTCGCGCCTTTTTTTGGGTAGCTGTATCTGTCAGATTTCTTGTACTGCGGTGGCTCGGTCTGACTAGTGACAGCTCTTTGCTTATGGCTGGTTGGCTGACTTGTCCGGCACACCCTTGCCAAGTGTCGTTTTTTGTCGCAGCGCCTGCAGACTGCGTCTCTGAATCTGCAGGTTTGACATTGGTGGGACTCTCCACAGCTCATGCAGACCTCTTGTCGGTCTCTAACATCATGCTTGTGCTTTTTGGTCTTGAAGACATCTTTGTCAGACTCTTCATCGCTGTCAGTCTGGGGCACTTCGCTGTGCACCGGAGCTGAGTTTTGGGTTGTCTGGGATGGCGTCAGCCATTGCAGAGTCTACGTGGCCTTATTGGAGGACTCGTGCACCCTGGCTTTGTCAAGTGCGATGTGTAGGGTTAGATTTGACTTGGCTAGAAGTCGTCTCTGAAAGCGAATATCTCTAACGCTGCAGATTAGTTGCTCTAAGAGCGCATCATCGAGGTCTCGGTATTCGCAGTGCGTAGTGGCCTTGTGCAGGGCAGCCATGTAAGCACTGATCAGTTCTCCCTCTCTCTGCAGTCGCTGGCGGAATTCATATCTCTGCACAAACGTAGATGGTACCGGGGCATAGTGTGCCCTCAGTGTGGTCTGTAAGACCTGCCATGGTACTGACTGAACTGGGGTCAGCTCAGAGAGTGACTCAGCCATGTCAAAGACCTTGGGGCCGCAGTGGCTCAGGAAGAGGGCCTGCTTCCAATTATCGGAGAGCCCTTGCAGGTTGTTGGCTTCGAGGAAGCACTCAAATCTTATCATGTATGATCCCCATTTCTCCTTTGATGGGTCGAAAGGCATTGGCGGTGCAAAAGCAGACATCGTGGTTGTCGCGCTTGGCAATTTAGGCTCGTCCGCCTGGCTGGATTTGTTGCTGTCAGCTCTTTCTGTTTGCTACCTGTCTACCTCAATCCCACCTTCATCGCCAGTGTTAAATTGGGCAATTGAGGAGACAGAAGCCAGGTCATGAACAACAACAGCTCTTTATTTTACAGTGTGAATCCAGCAAGAGCCTGATAGTATAGTGGACTGGCAAGAGCCTGATAGTACAGTGGACTAAAGCACTGTTATTAACATCTGCTGCTTGCAATTACTGCAAATCTCACCAGGCTCAAGGTTGACTCAGCCTTCCATCCTTTCAAAGGTAGGTAAAATGAGGACCCAGATTGTGGGGGCAATAAGCTGACTTTGTTAAATATACAAAAGTATGAAGGCTATTGATTAACACATTGTAAGCCACCCTGAGTCTCCGGAGAAGGGCGGCATATAAATTAAAGCAAAAAAAAAAAAAAGATGCAATAAGACAGCTGCCTTTATATAGTTTTCTGGCCAGGGTGCCAGCCAATCAACATCATGTATTTTCCCTCCTAAAATTCCCTCCAAAACTGGATACATTACAATCTTTACCTGCATTTATGATGCCACACTTCACAAACTCTTCAAAATATTTGCAAGCCTACAAAGTCTTTATCTGCTTAGTCTCTCTTGTATTAAGATGGACACTATTTGAAGCTTTATTAATTATGTTTCTAATAACATTTTTCAACCGTTTACCCATATTCAAGATGAAAATGAATGGTTATGTGATTAAACAAACAGCAAGCTGTCTGCTGAAACAGGGTGACCTGCACTATTCTTGCATTTTGTGTATCCATGATTTTGGTCTATTTTGTGCTCTTTTACACATACAGAAAATGGGCTTTTGCAGAGGCAGAGAGTAAGATTTGGAGGCTGCCTGATTGCCGGCCCTTTGCCTGAAAGCTTTCGTTTTCCTCCTTTGACTAGAGCACTGGAGAGAATGTGGCTGAAATGCAGCTTTTGGCCAGAGATATGTTTGGTACATTATCTAAGGACCGTTTGGTTTTGTCTATTATCAGGGACCAACTCCTGGGTGATGCACCCCACTTTGAGAAACATAACAGTTCACACATATCATCCCCTATTCATCTCTTTGATTCCAATTGAACAATTGAACAATTGCATATGTAGGTGAAATTAGTGTTTATATGTGCTTGTATTCTCATGCTTGTGAGGGATGCGTGTGGGTCACTTTATTGTTCCGGTGTTTCGAATTGCTCCTTAAAACCAAGACAGATACCCTGATGAAGATATCAGCTGGGTAATACCTCTGGTATTGTCGTATCAAACAAAGTGTGCTCCGATGTGCCAACTCTCCTTTTGTGCAGCCACAACGCGTGCTGCCAAAACATATTTAAAAAGCATGTGTGAACTAGGTGACGGCAGCTATGACTATCTAAGTTATTGCTTGGCAGCTGGAGATACTTCTTTGATGCTGTGGCTGGCAGAGATCGCTCTCTATTTGCCTGTTCTTGTTTGAGAAACTGAAGCCACCCAAAGCAATGCATCATGCGGCCATTTGCGAGAGCAGCTTCAGCTTTGCAAAGTCAGTCTCAGGCAGCAGCTGATATAAGTCATATTTCTTTTGGATTGTGTCCCAATATGTTTCCTCCCCCTCCCTCCCTCCCTCGGATGGGTCAACATGAATCCAAGAAACCTTAGACTAGCGGATGACAAAATGGCAAATATACACACGCGCACAATAACATCAACAAAAAAACAGTGGCTTTTCTGTGCTATTTCCATGTTGGCTCCAAATGAACAAGTGCAATATAGCCAGCTCCTAGCCCCTGCCAATCCTACATCTGCTCTCGAAAACCTCCAGCAAATAAGAATTACTGTGGGATTGTTTAACCAACGCTTACAATATACACACTTTACTTCTTGCTTTTTTTTTCTCCCCCTGCTTCTCTCTGCATGCTGGTGGCAAAGGTTTGGGAGATAATGGGCAACGATACCCATCAGGCGCTTGCTTTTTCTTTTTATTTAAGGGGGAGGGCTGTGTTTCGGGATGGGGGCAACAATAAGCTTGCTTTGTCTGCTGGCAAGTGAATCAGAGATACAAAATTTATTTCATTGTCTGCAGCTTTGGGGAAAGAGTCCACCCTGGGTTTGGTGGTTGGCTGTGGATTTTAGTTGCCGTGGAGTTTTTTCTTATTCAGCTGTCTGTTAAATAATTCATTTATCTCATGAATGTTGTGTTTTAGGAGACATTTTCTATTCTTTTGTTTCCTTGTCTAATTCAACCTGTGTGGATATGTGCTCTAACCAAGTGGGATAAGACCACCTTGTTTGAACTGCAATTAATATTGAATTATTACATCCAGAGATCCCCTCCCAACACATACTGATTTAAGTTCATGTGTTCCACATTATTATTACATCCATCACACCCACATCTGACACAGAATCAGAAAAACACACACTCGCACCACAATATATTATTTTATGGTGCCACATTTTATATATAAATACCATACACACACTCACAACATATACAACGAGAGAGGGTATATGGGGTGGGGACAATTTTGTTAGGGCTGCCTTGCACTGACAGCAGTGTAGTTTCTGTCCAACCAAATTGTTTCTAGGATTTGATTGATTATACCATACAGATTTCCCCCTGAATAACAGGGTTGATAATAGAGTTGATTACTCCAAGCACTTTATTGGGGAGTTGATTCCATTATGATCAAAACAATACTTGGTCAATTCCAAAACTTGTTTTTCCATCAAAGGAAGATTTTTTTTAAAAAAAAATTAAAACCCAAATTCCTAGTTCTGCACTTTATTTTGGTTCTTGGGAAAGTTACTTTTAAAAGTAACTTTAAAAGTTACTTTAGCCTTCTACCTCCCCCCCCATAGAAATTAATATTTCTTAATGTTTACCCCCAATTATCTCCTGCCTTGCTTTTGTTTTGTTCCAAACCATTTTCATGGAAGGCAAAATAAGAAGATACTAGACCTGGAGAGCACAATGTGCTGGTGAGGCCCATTCTTGTGAGGCATGCTAGGGATGCTAAAAACAAGAGATGGGGCCAGAATGAAAGTGTGTTTAAGTTTAAGTTTAGATATAATTAACATTAATATTATTAATTTCCAGTGTAATTGCTTAATAATTGCATCCCTTCTACCACACGAAACAGTTTGGTTAGGAAATCTCTAAGTGAGTAAAACACCCTTTTCCTAACTTCTGGATTAACATAGCCACTTCCTTTCTGTTTTCACTAAAATATATCTAGTAGGCAATGATGTGAAAATGAATTAATTTGAAGTTACTTGAAATCAAACTGAAATGTTTTTGTTTCATGCTTTGGTCTAGTTTGACATTTAGATCAGATTTGAAAAAAATAGTAAGGAATTCCTACAACTTTGTTAAGTGTGCAACGAGTACTGAACTAATGATGTGGAACTGACTCGCCGCAGAAAACCTTTTTTTTAATAAGCATCATCTGGGTTTCTGTAAAATAAGAAGGGTCATTAATGGCTGAAGTGAACATGGAAGTTGTCCTGACACTGCAAGCATGTAGAGGGATAGTTAAAATCTGATTCTATGCCAGACACTTGGATCAAAATGAATACAGTTCTCAGTTGGTGAGTTGTAATATATTTTAATTCTGACTATTACTTAATTGTTTTAGTTTGCATTATGAGTATGTATTATTATTCTTTTCTATTTTTTTTATTTTTTTGTATGCCACCTAGAATAATTTATTAAAGATGGGGGTGTGTGTGTGTGTGTGTGTAGGTGGAGGTGGAGTCGAAAGAAGGCCTAAACCCATGATGGCAAACCTTTGGCATGTGTGCCACAACTGGCACGCGGAGCCATATCAGTGGGCATGTGAGCTCAGCTCCGGTGCACTGATTTTCAGGCCTTCTGGGCCACCCAGAAGTAGGGAAACAGGGTGTTTCCTGCCTCTGGAGGGCCTGGGTGGTGGTGGGGAAGGTCCGTTTTCGCTCTCCCCAGGCTCCAGAGCCTCTCTAGGAGCCTGGGGAGAGTGAAAACGGCCTTCCCCACCCCCTAAAAGGCCCTCTGGAGGCCGGAAACGGCCCGATTGACAACTTCCGGATGGCCGGCAAATGGGCCATTTCTGGCCTCTGGAGGGCCTCCTGGGAAATGGGGAAGGCTGTTTTTGCCCTCCCCAGGCTCCTAGAGAGGCTCTGGAGCCTGGGGAGATCAAGTGCCAAAAGCGGGGGGACCGCGGGGGGGGGGGTTGTTGCACATGCATGTGTGGGGCACATAGAATTATGGGTGTGGGCGCATGCCCCCCTGCGCTCCCCCCGCTTTTGGCACGCGGTGGCAAAAAGGTTAGTCACTGGCCTAAACATAATTTTGTGCATATGCTTCCTATAAAAAATGTGTAAGCTAGGTCCTTCATCAGGCATTTAGCATAATCTGATATATTGCATACAATTTCATATAGCAGTAAAAGTATATATGATCTATATTTCTGAAATTTCATTAAAATCTGCATCAGTAATTTTCAACTGGAGTTTGTGCCAAACTTTGTCTGCACTTTTTAAATTTTTGCATTTGTAATATCAGGCCTAAAGTGCCATGCAAACTTTGTATCCCTTGAATGGCTTCTGAACAATGTATTACCTTGTCAATACTTTATTTTTTTTATAAAACAGTAACAGTAAAACCGTAAGCATTTTATAGATAAACTTATTCATGAAAACTTTATTTTTGTTTTTTTTTTATTTTCTGGAATTATCTCCAAAGAGGAGATCAGTGCCTAGATCCTGTATTGTGCATTACTTTTTTTTTAAACTGCTTTTCAAATATTGAAAACTTTTGGAATGGCATTTTTAAAATCGCCATCACTAGGTGAGTCTCCTTTTCCTTAGCAAAAGTAGTTTTAAGTATATTAAAACTATTTAAGTTTAAGGATTTAAACATTTTTTTACTCTTTTGAATAAACAGCAAAAGGGTTTAGAGTGTTTTTGGAAAGTCAGAAAAAAACTAAGGTCCACAGGGATTTGAAATAAGACTTTACACTTAATGATAAGAATCCTTCCCTAGGAACATGCTGCTGTTTGGAATCCTTAGAGGACAAAATGATAGGATGGGACATTGAACATGGGGTCTCCAACCTTGGCAACTTTAAGACTTGTGGACTTCAACTCCCAGAATTCTGGGAGTTGAAGTCCACAAGTCTTAAAGTTGCCAAGGTTGGAGACCCCTGTACTAGAGGGAACTTGAAGAAACCAAAGATACAACTAAAATACAAGAACACTTAAAGTTGAGTTGTTAATACCGAATGGAGCAAAGTACTTTAACATTTGATTTGCTGAAGAATATTTATGAATAATGAAGTTAATTTAAAAATATCATCATAGATAAATGGCGTGGCAATGATGTTCGGAAGAAGACAACCTCTACTGGACAAGACTGAAATTGATCTAAATATGGATTTAAACATGATAAACTATAAGAAGGTTATGGAAAGAGCAAATACTGGATATACAAATGAGGCTGATTGATATTTTAAAAATTAAAAGCGACAGAGTAATAATGTAACAGAGGAATGGGTATCTTTTCTATAGTAGATTTACAAGAGAGACCTCTTAAAATTTTGAAGGATTTCCTGAGAAGGGACATTTTTTTTTAAAGAAATCAATTTCTAGGAGATTATTTGAAAGGATTAAAAACCAAGATTGTTAAAAGTACAGGAGAGGAATATAAAGTAGGTTTATTTGATCAAGATTAAAATAAATATGTTGTTATCTCTGGCAATCCTTAATGAACTTTTGCTGATAGGAACGAATGATGAGTTTCTAAGATTTTGTTTATTGTAAGAGGTAAGATATGGAAAGAAGAGATTATTTGTTGTACATTAAGAGAAGATGATAAATTATGAAAATTGTACTTGTGTTAATAAAGGGGGAAGTTATTTCTTTATTTTTATTTTTATTTCTTTTCTATTTTTCTTTCTATACTTTTTTCTTTTCTTAACTTTATTTTTTCTTTCTGCACTTTGTAATTTTTCTTTTTTCTCTTTTTTTAGCTTATGTTATTTTTTATCTTTAAATTCTCATCCTTGTTAAAATTATTACTTAAAAAAGATTTGGAGTTGGACCACCTGTTTGTTACTTCAGTTCTATCACTGAATTTTATTGATTCCAAATAGCCATTATGTTTATAGAGGAAAACGAGCCTTGGTAGCACAGTGGACTAATGCACTGTTATTAACATCTGCTGCTTGCAATTACTGCAAGTTCAAATCCCACCAGGCTCAAGGTTGACTCAGCCTTCCATCCTTTCGAAGGTAGGTAAAATGAGGACCCAGATTGTGGGGGCAATAAGATGACTTTGTATAAATATACAAAAGTATGAAGGCTATTGCTTAACGCATTGTAAGCTGCCCTGAGTCTCCGGAGAAGGGCAGCATATAAATTAAAGCAAAAAATAAATAAATTATTGACTGTTTCCCTATGACTATCATTAAGTGTTCTACCTTATGATTCTTGATGAATGTATCTTTTCTTTTATGTACTCTGAGAGTGAATGCACCAAGACAAATTCCTTGTGTGTCCAATCACACTTGGCCAATAAAGAATTCTATTCTATTCTATTCTATTCTATTCTATTCTATTCTATTCTATTCTATTCTATTCTATTCTATTCTATTCTATTCTATTCTATTCTATTCTATTCTATTCTATTCCATTCCATTCCATTCCATTCCATTCCATTCCATAATGACTTAATAATTAAGTCATTAAAAGGAGCCACTTGGGGATTATTACATTAGTCTATTACATACAACAGACACATCTGAAGTTGTATTACCAGATCATGTCATTCACAACAAAAGAAAACATAATACACAGTGAATATATCTCCTCCCCTGCTCTTTCTTTCTTTTCTGTGGTCAAGGAAAAGTAAACTTCAGTTAAAATCTGTGTTAGCAGATTTCTGATTTCAGGTTACTTGCAAATCAGGATTGTCCCAAAGATGCTTTTTCAAAAGGCAACTGAACTTTGTTTTTCCTTGAAGACATTTTGCTTCTCATCCAAGAAGCTTCTTCAGTTCTGACTGAATGGTGGAGGATGGAAAGATTTATATTCCTTGCAGTCATCTCGTCATTAGCGCTCTTTCTTAGAGTCATTGAGGCCACTTGGAGGTTTATGTGAGTCCTCAGGGTCACCTGAATAATGCAAAAAGGTGTGCAACTTTTTGGGAACTGCTGAAAGGCTTAAGATCAAAATTAGTTTTTTAAAATATGTAACCAGTTCTGATTGACTTAGCAAATGATAATTGTAAAGCATAGTTCATAGCTTTAATGTAATAGCAAGTCACTAATCTTTTAGAGTAAAGCTTAATTCTGCTTTATTTGGGGTGGGGGGAGGCTTGAATCTTGTGCTTTGGCGCCAGCTTCATTTTCTTTTTTAATTATGGATGCAACTTTAAACCTAAATGACTGTTTACCATTGCATACAAACTTATCTATTACATTTTAAAAATAAACAATGGTAACAGCACTGTAAAGAGAAGAAATTGGGAGACGGGGTAGAAACTGAACATCAATGCACGATATACATCTTCCTGACTTCAAACTCACACAGACACATACAACTCTGAACAAATAAGACTAACAACAAGTATAAAGAGTGCTTCCTATTCCAATACAACGTGTGCATCCTATTTCAGCACAAGTTTTTGATTTTCTTCCCCTCACGGACTGAGAAAGCAATGCCTCCTGTTTGGCAATGCAGATGGGTGCCTTGCATGTCAGGGAAATGCTGACAGACCTTCACTGTTGTGGCATACGAATGGCACCAGTAAAATAGCAGCGGAACAGATGCTTCCACCACTGCCCCTGGTGGGGGAATGATGATGAAACAGAAGGGGCATTAGAGTTGGTCGATGGCAAATTAATCCTATTGTACTAGCAGCTGCATCTAGCGAGATGTTAGCATTCGTGCTTCAGCTCTTCCAGTACACCAAGCCCTGGTAGAGATGGTTGGAAGAGATGAGACAATGAAAGGTCACCAGTTTCCATAGAATAATGGAATAATAATGACAGGGGGAAGAAAGGGATATTCATGAATGCATTCTCTCAATGTATCACTTTTTCAGGAGATAAATCCAAACTGGGTTCTTAACATGAACTTAATTTTTTCAGGTATAAGTTCTTGCCTTATTGGTAGGAAAAACAAGGTTTTACTTACTGCTTTTCTTATTTTAAAAGCTCTGCCAAGCCCATTTGCAAATTTAGTATGGAAAGGTCTGATTTGATTGGCAAAAAGAAGGGGGAAAAAGAGAACCCTCTTGTTTATTTAGGGGAGGCATAAGGAGGCCATTCAACTGTTTCTTAAGAAAGTGGTGATTCTGGCATCAGATCAGTAGAATGGAAATCTCATCTTCGGGTTCCAAATGCAAAGCATCTAATTTTGAATGAAGACTGCATGAGATGATAGAAAGTGGAAGGTTTTGCGATCTGTTTATATCCAATTTTTGTCTGTATGCCTATGTACACTACACCTGGCATGTTGCATGTACCAAGTTGGAGTCTAATGGTTAAATAAGGGCCACTTTCTCCCCATCCTTACCCTTGTCACTGCCTTTTTTCAACCTGAGATGCTGCCAAAAAAAAAAAAAGAAGTAGATTCTCTGAGCATTTACAAATGGTAATGCACCAACAATTGGTCTCTATCCAACCCAGCTATTGTAGGGATCTTTCAAAGAGACAGAACAGAGTTTGAAATCTCCTGCCAAGCTGCTTTGCTGAGTTGAAGAACATTGTACTAAAGCTGAAAGATGGGGGGGGGGGGGGAGGAGAAAATTGGTCTTAGGTCCTTCATTTAAAAACAACAACAACATAGGGCAGATCTTTTCTGAAGCCAAAACTTCTCCAGCATACAATTGTTTTGTTGTGATCAGGCTCTTTAAGGTAATGTAATAGACCCTTAATGGGACAACTGAGAAACGAAAGAAGGTCCAAGATACTTTGGAGGGAAAAAACAAACAAACTTAAACCCCCCTCAAATTATAAGAGAAACTCCCTTTTCCAAGAAATCTATGAGGACAGAGCATGCTCAGTTACTACAGCATGTTGAATACAATTTGGAAAAGAAAAATGGAAACTTTGGGGGGAAGGGAGGAAGATTCTGAAATGGACTGCTGAAGGATGGTCTCGTTGGCTGCAGGAAACCTGAGCAGATACCCTTCTATTAGGAGGTGAGAATATGCAGCAGAATTATGTTGCAAGATACATAATCTTTAGTAGTGCAGCCTTCTGAATGCTTAAGTGAGTCTTAGATTTATATTTTGGGGCTCTTTTAACAGATCATACTGTAATTGCCAGCTAATTAAGAACAATATTGACAAATAGTTTGATAACTATGGATAAATGAATGAAAATTGGATAATTTTGGATGGATAAATGGATAAAAATTAATGTATTTCAGTGCAAATTGAATTTCAGGATCTCTTTCAGGAAAATAACATCCTCTTTCTTGTAAATGGTACCATGCTTAAATGCATTGTGGGGGAAATCAGATGAATCAAGATTCTTGGCAAGAATATGAAAAAACATTTTGGATAGCATTTTTAACTACTTTCTGACACAAAGGGAAAAAAACCCACACTGTAAAACTTTTTTTGTAATATTTTAAATGGAAATACAAAAACACCTGTATCTATATGCCAATAATAATTGTAAGCTATATAATATAGCCATAAGAGAATTTTAAAAAGGGGGAGGGATTAATAATGAGCCAACATATTTGTATTTTGCCATGTTGTGAATTCTGATCAAGGAGAACTCCTTTCTGTCTCTAGAGAAATTTCAAATATATTCAGCAAATCTTGTTGGCCTGTATATTGATAATATTGAAAAATTTTGATGAAAAGATTTAAAAGAACAGAAATAGTTTCATAACTATTGGGGTATAGGTAACAAAAATTATAGGAAAATTGGATATTGTAATACTATATATTGTGATCTGTTTATGGAATACTTTTAAGTAGGTGAACATGTTGCAATCACCCTGATTTAGGAATACTTTATTTATTATTTGGTAGCATTATTAGACAAACAATGCAAATGTCAAATCTTATCTATAGATTTAAACATGGTTAATATTTAAAATGTATCTGTCATGGTCATGTTCATATCTAAATTGGTAATTGTAACAATCTGATGACTAATTTCAGACTGCTATATACTCTTCTCAGCTCTCTGCATGCTTATGTGTTGTACTAGATTATAAATCTACATTAAAAATGATATTTGCCAATGGAATTGTTTTTCTTTCTCTCCCCTTCTAGAAGAAGGTAAGAACCCTTATTTCTAAAAGATGCAAGAAGTCTACAGCTGTACGTAGGACAAGAACACATGTAATGTAACATTTAATAAAAGCTTATGGCTGTAATTCTATAGGTATAATTCTAAAAGTTTCACACTTAAATATTATATTCAAACTGCTATAATCTGTGCCAGTAAAATATGCATAAAACAAAAATACTTTCCCAAGCAAAATCAATAAAAGAGTCGAAGTGCAAATACACATATTAATAACATTTAGGATGAATCATACAGATCAGTAAATTTATTAAAAGCTTTTATTGTTTTCTGTTAAGGTAACAAAAGTTAAAAACTGAGATCCCAAGAGAATAATAACTAACTCTTGCTTTTTTCTTTGATTCTCATGCCACATTTTAAAAAAAGGTATATCAAATCAATGCGATTTATGCTTGCAGATAATGTGATGTAAAAAATTATGAACAACCAGTATGCAATTTGTTACATAGAAGACTCATGATAACACACTGAAGCTGTTCATAGAAAGCCTTCACTTGCAATCTTTACAAAATAAATGGTTCAGCTTTCTAGGGAATATTTCTGTTTTTGTGCCTGCTGTTTTTATTTTTAAATCTGAAGGAATTAAATATCAATACTCCATTTCCTGAATTACAGGGTACTTTGGAACACTTTTAGGAATGATAGCCCTGGGATATAGCTACAAGATTGTTTTACACAGCCATTAAACAACTTAGAAGCAAAATAACAGTGCATTAGGATTTCCTATTTTAAGTTCAATTTGGAAGAATTGTATGAAATATGTGTTAAAGTAAAATATTTAATATGTATACTTCTGGGAACAATTCATAATTCCACCCTTCAAAATGATTCAAATAGCATGAATTTTAAAACAGATTTGTTACTATGAATTACAACAGTTCAGTTTCATTACATCTAAACATGATGGTCTCTGGTTTAAAGGAGTCTTATAAATATGTTTTAATTTATTAACTGATTAAATTGGCATATATTTACAAGTGTGCCAAGTATTTCTGAAACAAAAGGCATTTTTGTCTTTTTTTCTTATTTAAGACTATACATGCATCTACTATAGCTAGTATCAATTTGTAAAAGGCTGTTCACCTGCATGCAACTGAATGTATAATTTTATAATGTATTGTATTGTATAATGTATCGTTTTAAAATAGTATTGGCCACCTGCTATTTTTCTAAGTATTAGAAACTAAATTGATTGCCACTTTAATTGGAAGAAAGTTTTGAAATGCTTTAATTAACCTAATGATCAAAATAGCCATGTAAGAATTGACCGAGTTAGCTTTACAAAGAGGAAAATACGTATAACGTTACAATCTGATTAAAAAGCTATCCATAATTAAAATAAAAACAGTTCAAACATTTCTTTTAGTTGAGTTCTATACAATAGTTTAATTCTTTTTTATAACAAAATTAAATCTTAAAATTAAACCTTAATTTAAAAAAAAATTAAGATAAAATTTAGAAAAGCATTTCTTTGCAAGGTCCATTTCCGAATTGGCTATGCAGAACACAGTTTATTTGTTTGTATCTAAATTGCACTCAGGCTTTCTCTTGGTTTCCAGCATATGGTGCATTACCCATATTCTTTTGTTGCTTCTCCATCTCTAGGAAATTAAGAAGCTAAAAGGATGTTGTGTAGGTAAATATAATTACTGATGTATTCTGTTTGTGACCATTGCACCGTATGGAATGGAACAAGAATTAACTGAAAGCCTTAATAAGCATTACTGTTGCTACATGCTGGTTATTTTTCCTGAATGAAAACTCGGTATTTGGTTTTTGTTCAGTCTAAAGATAGATGATTATATTTATTGATATATTTTTTATTTCAGCTTGACATTTATGTCAAACTTTCTAAAAGGCATATTAATTATTTAGAAAGATAAGTAAAGGAGGGGGAAAATGGAAAAGGGCATAAAATAGCCTGTACATGTTCCCCTGCTTCTCTCCCCAATGCCCGTCTTAATAAGGTATTTGTATTTAAAAGATGTTCACAAATAGTGGCACACTGCCTGCTGGCACTCAGCTACCACCCCCCTTTCTTTAACAATCATATGGCTTGATTCTGTTTTCCAGATCTTTTCCAAGAGCTGCTATTTGAAATAAAAATGTTTGTATCCATTTCCCTATTAATGGCCTCATTGTAATACAACCTGCTGCAGTTAAAATGGTGAAACAGATGCAACAATGAAAATTCAAAGTGATGGACACTCAGCTTTGCCTGTAAAAGCTGCTAACAATTTTGAGAATTGGAGTGGCATTCGGAGCTCTATCAGAAAGCATCAGTGAAAAAACAAAACAAAATAAAAGTGTCTATTTCTGAACCTAAGAATGAGAAATATGACACAGGCCCAGACGCTTCTCTGCCTTAAGAAGTTAAGCTTCTTCTATCGATTAACGTTAAGTATGGAATCATTCTCCAAAATAATTCAACAGATTTTTCTTTGGGTTTATGCCATTGCTGGTGTTTCATGCAGTATTTTAAAATCAGGGTACTGCTGACCCTGTAGAAGTTGGCATGGCTGTTCATTCCCTCTACAAGGAATTTGGATCCATTAAAAAAAAGAACTAGGGCAGGTATTGGCCCCAGAAAAAGCAACATCTGCATTATTTTGGATTCTTCTTCTTCTTCTTCCTCTTCCTCTTCCTCTTCCTCTTCCTCTTCCTCTTCCTCTTCTTCTTCTTCTTCTTCTTCTTCTCCTTCTCCTTCTCCTTCTCCTTCTCCTTCTCCTTCTTCTTCTTCTTCTTCTTCTTCATCATCATCATTATTTGAAACCACTACCTCCACATTTTCCAAACCGTGTAAGATGTTTTCTGACCTTCACAGAAGCAATATTTGTTGGAAAGAGTGAAGGTTTCATGTTTGTTCGGAAAACTGGTTGACAAGGTATAAACAGTGAATGGTTTAAAATTTCCAAGATGAAATAAGATTCCAGTTCAATTTGCTATCAGTCCCTCCCTCCAAGGGTCAGTGATGTCAGAAGGAGAGCCTAAATAGAGATATTTGGTAAGAAAAGGAGCGGTTAGCATGTGAAAGTTACAGAAAAACCAAGGAAAGCAGAGCATGAAATATTGCACTTTCAAAGCACAGAATGACATAAATGTGGCAAACAAACTGCCTAAATGCTTGCTTGATTAATAAATAATCGAACGGATTAATTGAATAAAAATGGACTTCAGTAATTCTTACTCAGGATCAATACGTAAATCTCATTCAGATTTGTTTCAGTTTTATGTACATTAAATAATCAGTCTATTCTATCTTATTTTCACATTATTCTGAGGTACAGTTTGCGTGCTGGAATGTAGTGTGTACCAGCGGTGAGTTTCACATTAGATTACTACCGGTTTGCCATGCATGCGCATGCTTGCTTCATGCGTGTGCGTGCCCTGTTCGCATGCGCACCTTCCGCATATATGCCCGGCCTTCTGCACATGTGCCCAGTCTCAAAAACGTGCCTAAATAGCATGGCATAGAGCTGGGATGGGGACGGGTACCTGCGATTTCTGCTACCGGTTCAGGTGAACTAGTCCAAACCGGCTGAATACCACCTCTGGTGTGTGCGCATGTGCATGTGCATGTGCATGTGTGTTTATTTATTTAGTTTCTGCCACTGGCTCACATGTATATACAAGTTTGAGCAGTGTCATTCAAAACTGGAAGAAGTATGCTATTGATAAAACAAACAAGAACTAAGACAGAAAATAAGAAATAGAGAAACAAGAAATGTTTTTTTTTTAAAGGAAAAACATACAATTGTGCCTTCCACCCTTCTTTCTATCGAGTAATTATCATCCCAAACTTTTCCCCAACCTCTTTGTCCAACAAGATAATGATCAGTCTGAGATCTGCAGATCATTCTGGGAAGAATGTTCTTCTTTTCTATCCTGATAAGTCTGTCCCTACCCTGCAAACATATGCATGCATTAAAATATCTACATAAAATGAATTTTTAAACAAAAATACCACTAAAGCAAAATAATGAGGAAAGGGGGAACCTGCCATTGTAGTAAGTATTCATAGAACTTGCCTCCTGCTTGAATTTCAAGTCTAGGTGTCCAATCTTGTTTCAAATATATATTTAAAACATACTATTCAGTAGTGGGTTTCAATTTAGTTTGCTACTGGTTTGCTCATGCGCGCGCATGCGCTTGTGTGTGCATGCACCGCTTCTGCGCATGTACAGAAGCATCCGGGCGGGTGGGCGGAGCCTCCCGCTGCCACTGCTATCAGTTTGCCCGATCCAGGGCGAATCAGTAGCAACCCACCACTGATACTATTGCCATATAATTTGCAATCTGCAATCCGTGAAGTAGTGATTTGATGGAGAGCAGAAAAATACAATGATTTGGATCGATGATGCTACTATTGTGTCATTGCTGGTGTTATCTCCCAAAGTCCTAAATGACTTTATCCCTAGCAAATCACAGAATTATCTCTTTTCCTGATTCTGTACAGTTAAGCCTTGGATCCCCTTCTCCTGAGAAGTAAAATGGGTGAGGACCCAAAGGAAAGCTTTCTCGTCATCCCTGCATTACTAGAGCTGGCCTCCAGAGGCCAGGATGGCAACAACACTGTCTTCAGGAAGGTAACAAAATGATTTTATTTCACCAGGCATTTGGATCTTGGAGGTTAATGGAGCTTTTTTTCTGGTTTGTGATTTTTAAATGATATTTGAGGTATGAGTTTGGATTTTTATATTTTGTTTAGTTATTTGTTTAGGCATTGTAAACTGCCTGGTTTCTGGCAACATTACTATAAATCAATAAAATCAATGGTTACTCACATCCAAACACCTTCTTATATCTCTCCACATCTCGCTATCTGCATCTTCATTGTGTTGGCTAGTTAATTGGTCTTCTGGATTGCCGCTGGATTAATTAAAAAATGGAGAGTCAAAAGTTTAGTTACAAAGCCTATGCAAAAAAGCTTTAGAAAAATATAAACATGGTATACAATGAAAAGAAGAAGTGCCGAAAAGATGGGAGAGAGGATATAAATAACCAAAGCCAGGACTAAAATCGTTCCACGTGGAAAAGATTAAAAAGTCCTGGGCTAATTCAGCAAAACAACCAGCAAAATGTCCATTGTTGCACACACAGCTTGCCCCTTGAAATACCTTATCTACTTCACCTAAAAAAGGGTCTCCTATTAAACTCTTAGGGGTATGTGCCAGAGATGGGTTTCAGCAGGTTCTGACCAGTTCTGGAGAACCTGTAGCGGAAATTTTCAGTAGTTCGGAGAACCAGTAAATACCACCTCTGACTGGCCCCGCCCCCATCTATTTTCTGCCTCCTGAGTCCCAGCTGATTGGGAGGAAATGGGGAATTTGCAGTAACTTTCCCCTGGATTGGGGAGGGAATGGAGATTTTACAGTATCCTTCCCCTGCTACGCCCACCAAGCCATGCCACACCCACCAAACCAGACCAGTGGTGGGTTTCAAATTTTTTTACTACCGGTTCTGTGGGTGTGGCTTGGTGGGCGTGGCATGGCTTGGTGGACGTGGCTTGGTGGGTATGGCAGGGGAAGGATACTGTAAAATCTCCATTCCCATCCCAATCCAGGGGAAGGATACTGTAAAATCCCCATTCCCTCCCCAATCCAGGGGAAGGATACTGAAAAATCCCCATTTCCTTCCAATCAGCTGGGACTTGGGAGGCAGAGAATAGATGGGGGTGGGGCCAGTCAGAATTTTTACTACCAGTTCTCCGAACTACTCAAAATTTCCGCTACTGATTCTCCAGAACTGGTCAGAACCTGCTGGAATCCACCTCTGAGCCACACCCACAGAACCGGAAGCAAAAAAATTTGAAACCCACCACTGGTATGTGCATATGGCAGTGATGGTGAATGCTTTGACTTGATATTTTAAAAATTCAGAAAATGTCTACCTTGACTCTGCTGATGTATCACACACTCCCCTCCCTGGACAAAATACAAACAACTCATAACAAAGAGTAATAAATTAAGGTAAATTCAATTATTTAAATTTATTACTTAATAAATACTTACATAATTGTAAATAATTTTTGATTTGCTGGAGGCCTGGAAACTTCAGAAAAATTTGGCCTTGTAGTCTCAAAAAGACTGGAGAAAGCACTTCCCATTTTTCCACACCTTTTGGAGGCTCAGAGGCTGTAGTAGGCTGCAGGGCCCTCTTGCACAACTTCTCAAGTGTCTGGAGGGCTGGTCTGTCACCTAAAATGACATGATGTGTCACCTGTGACGCATTTAGACTTAGACTTAGAATAACTTTATTTGTCACTTTGAACGTACACTAATCGGCATACATTAAAACGAAATTTTGTTGCATACAGCTCTCAAGGGGTCTCCTTTGTGATATGTTTATCATTACGGGCATATGGGAAGGGGAAAATAAAAAGAAATAGATTTAAAACAAAATCATCTAGCTACATTGCATTTTATGAGAAAGTAGAAACGTGATTTGTATTTATTTTTATGAGCAAATTTTCATTCTTTTTTAAAAGGAAAAGAAAAGGAAAATTTTAGAAAGGAAATATCATCAGAGAACTCTCATATTTTGAGATTGAACATGGTATTTTAGGCTTAACCTGTTCTAGCTTTGTTCTTTAAGCTCTTAAATTGGTCTTGTTGGAATAACATAGTAGTAGGATAGTCTACTAACCTTTAATCCTCAATATTTTGGACAATATACATACATAGATACATACACTTTCTTACAATGGCATAATGGGCAGGGGTGAAATGGCAACTTGAAGTGGGCTACCGGTGAGCTTCAGTGAATACTGATTAGAATGACCCACTAAACTGCTCATCATTAGCTGATGCTTGAGAATCAATACACCAATTCCTGTTCCTATTCAGGTCAGCTAGTTGGTAAGGGCAGAAGGTCTGTCTCTTTTGGTTTTCATACCTGACTTTAAAAAGCCAGAGGCCTCATTTGCCAGTGTTAATTCCCCATTTCCTCTTCTGCTGAAAGAGTTGACTGAAAACTCTGTTCCGGAAGAAAATGCACAGAGTCTCATTCTTTGACAACATGAGAATCCCAATTTTGATTCAAGAATCTCTGAAAATCCCACCTTTCCACTCAGAAATAACTTTGTATTTTTATAATATACTGTACCAAGGATTTGCCAGTATAATATATGACTTTAGTGATAAGTGTAGAACTTGGTTTTCAAAATGTGCACAAAATAGCTGTCATGAGAGGCACAGCCAGTGGTGGGATTTAGCCAGTTCACACTGGTTCGGCAGAACCAATACCTAATTTTTTGTTGAGTTCGACGAACTGGTTACGATAAATCTGTGTTTTCTGGAACAAGTCTGGTTTTCATTCAACTTCCTTCCAGGTGGGGAAAAAGAAAACCAAAAGTCGAAGAGAGGAGCAATGGAAACCAAACAGACATGCGGAGGGTTAAAGTAGGGGCAAAGTACTGTCGGAGCTCCAGAGGGTCAGGGAAGGTGGTGAAGCAAGCAGGCATCCTGCCTGCAGCCCCCATGCCGGCTGTCCCTTTCCGTCCAGAGTTGGAATTCCACTGTGTTTAAGTGCAAGTAGATGCTGGCCTTCCCTCCGGCAGGCCTGGGCAGCTGCTAGAGAAAGATGGATGCATTTCAGTGCCTGGCACCCAGATGCCCTTGCTTCCCCCAAGCATTTCTTTGCTAACCTGATTTCCAGCTCCATTGCATTTTTCCATGATTCTCGCCATCGTGTGCAGGGAAACAAAAGTTTGTGGGACTAAAAAAAACCCTTCAATCAATCAATTCCAACTTCTCATGAAAAAACATGACGGAGAAATGTGATGGAGCTGGAAATTGAGTTAGTAAAGAAATACTTGGGGGAAGGGAGGGCATCTGGGTGGTGGTGGGTGGGGCAAGCTCCGTGGTGCAGTACTGCGCTGCAATGGAGAAATGGGAAATGGAGGGGCCGGTGTGAGGGAAGGAGGAAGCCGCTTTCCCTCTTTCTTTTCTCTGCTCCTCTTCCTTCCCTCATGCTGGCTGCTCCCTTTCCTGTTTCTCCACTGCAGCAACTGCAATAAAGTAACAGAAAAAGGAGCGGCTGGTGCGAGCAAAGGAGGAGCAGGGAGAAGAAAGAGGGAAGGTGGCCTCCTCCTTCCCTCACACCGGCCCCTCCATTTCCCATTTCTCCATTGCAGCGCAGTGCCCAGGATCCAAGCAGAGAACCGGTTTTTAAATTATTTGAATCCCACCACTGGGCACAGCTAGTCACAAAACACTTATTTATTGGAAGAAAACAGGAAAGATTGCTTCATGTAACTCCTTCTATCTTCTTCAAGTTATATTTTTTTCCAACAAAGCTTGCCTTTGCCTTTATTTAGGGGCAGTGGGTTGTAGTCACCCAATATCTTTTGTAAGAAAGTTTGTGCGGCATTTTTAGAACAACAATGTTGGAGACTCATGCTTCCCAAATATTCTTTGTCAGAAAGCCAGAACAGTTTCCTTCAGTTTTTCCAATATGTGCTAGAGTGCAGTCTTTTCTACTGCAAAGTTCATAGCAATAGTATCTGGTGATGTTTTGTTCTCATTTATGTATGATCTGAAATTGCTATTGAAGTCTGTTAGATTTCAGATTTATTTGGAAGAACATTGGTGAATGACCATTGTGGAACCCAAAAGTTTGCCTTGTTTCTCAGGTCTTCTATGGATGGGAGAATCAGCTGCATCATATTTTATTTTTATTTTTTATTTTATTTCGAATTTATATACCGCACCTTCTCCCGAGGGACTCAGGGCAGTGTACAGCCAGATAAAAACATACAATACAAACATATAAACAATTAAAAGGATATATATTAATTTGGCCCCAATTTAAGATAACAAACCAATTAAAAATTTAAAAATATGTTAAAAAAATATGTTAAGCCAGCCCAGCTTGCTGAAAAAAGAAAGTTTTAAGGGCACGGCGGAAGGCACCGAGGTCTTGGATTCTCCTTATCTCTGGGGGCAGCTGATTCCAGAGGGTAGGTGCCCCCACAGAGAAGGCCCTCCCCCTGGACAGACAGCAGACAGCATTCTCCATCCTCATCTTGGAAGGAGCAGTGCAGTTCTGCCTGCGTCAGAGTCTCTATTGTACACAGCAGAGAGATGGCACTGATAATATAAAACAGCACTGGGGGGAAGGGATGCCTGGGCAGGCCAAGATGGCAGATGGCTTTTAGTGGCCTGCTGCTTTCCGTTTCTCTACCTTTTAACATTTGTGCTGTTTAAAAGCTCTGGGTTATTCCCCCCCCTCTTTTTTTTTACTTCTGTTATCCATGGGCTCTTAATGGGAGCTTTGTAGTTGAAAACAAATGGAGGGAATTTTTTAGTGGCAGGCCATAACCAGCTGCATGGAATTCGGCTATCTGGATAGCCACAAACACGGAGAAAGGCTTACCAAGAAAGGATCTATCAACTTAGGATGTATGCAGAGATGATGCCCATCTTCCTCTGTGAACATGAAATGTTGGAGTTTTAATGGGCCTTAATAAAAGGGCCATACAAAAGTTATGTTAAAACATATGGGAGATCAGAAATGCTGGTTGCCTCTTATGCATTTCAACATTAAAACTCAGGGGTCAAACACTGTTTTTTCCTGCAGAAAAATCTGATACCCTGGAAAACTTTCCTTTCTATCTTTCCTTTCATCCTTCTTCTTTCCTTTCTATCTTTCCTTTCATCCTTCTGTAACATAAATATGGTAGACTGCAACACCCATAATCCTCTAACCAGCAGAGCTACTATATCCCATATGGCTCTGGATCCTCAGGTTTGCTGTGTGTGATTTTGATTTTCTACACATGCATGCTCATGTGAGTGCTTGCATTCTTCATAAAGTACATATATTTTTCTATTTATTTATTAAATAAATTTATATGATTGCCTGTACAAATGGTGACTCCCGATGGCTTACAATGTTAAAATTTCACAATGTAAGAACCCAAAAACCCACCAGAATCATTCCACTGGCAGCAGCCACACAATCATTCCAGCCATTTGATTGGCTCTGTAACAACCTAGAATCCCCAGGCCTGCTGGCAGAACCACCTCTGATCTCCAGGGCCTTCTGGAAAAGTATTAAGGAATGAGCTAATCTTATCGCTGGGGAATGGTATTGAAGAGGGAGGGAGCCACCACAGAGAAGGCCCTTTTCTTGGTCCCACCGGATGTACCTCCCTAATAGATGAGAGTGTATTAGTATAAAATTATCTTGCAGTTGTAAGGCAGAAGAGTGGGAGTGGTTGTAGAGATGCTGCTGGCATTGCTCAAGTCCAACTGAATTCTGCTCCATATCCCTCAAATCAAATATCTAGTGTTTGCAGACAAGTTTCATCCATATTTTGAGGCTGCTGTTAGGAGAAAGACACATTGCAAGGAGGCTCTGCATAGAGGTAGAACTATGAACTTCAGGCATCTTTGGGGGTGGAAAGAAGGAGGGAAAGTAGCACATTTATACTATAAATATGAAGATATCTGAAGAGCTAAAATGGAGGGGGGATCCATTTCACAAACCAAGGAACTCTCAAAGAACAAACAGCTGAAGGATTTTTGTAGTGAGCACCAGGGAAAAGGAATCAGAGGTACTATGACACGTCCCCTTTGATGATCTACTACTTCTGTTATGGTGGAGGAATCACAGCAAGTAAGCAATAGTTCTGGGTTTGGGTAAAAGTGATGTGGCATTATTCTGAAGGAACAGCAGATCTAACTGTACTGCAGAAAAGATTTGAACAGAGTGAGCATCAAAGGATATGTAACACTTCAAGTCTGCCCCTGAACCTGAGAAGACAACATTCTTCATTTCAACTTTCATGTCAGGTAGCAAAAGCTCACCAGGGGAGTAGAACATTAGGATATGAATATGGAGTTTATCAGTTCCACCATAAATCACATAAATCATAAATCAGTGGAAGTGCATTTTCTCCAGGTATTCATTTGTATATTGTACTTCTATTCTTCGTTGCTGCCAAAATTGGTGCTCAAGGTAGCTAGAAATGACAAAAGCAAAGTTAGACATAGAATTATTATTAGGCACAGATGGTGACCATGATTGCTTGATTAAAGCTCTGCCACTTTTTACATGGGTTGGTCACCCCTGATTAACCATAAACAAATGAATGATAAACAGATTTAAAAGCAGAACGGAAACAACTTGAGTAAAAAGAAGCAACCAGCATCCAACTATGAATGACTCCTTCTCTCAAAGAAAAAGACCTTGTTTCTCTGTTTATGAGCCTTGCCCACATTTAGGCTCTTCCTGCTCTCTTCATTCCTCATATCATAAAATGCCCTCTATTTTTTGCTTTCCTTTTTGTGAGTATCTGCTAAGAAGTTGTATTATGTCAGGGAAAGGAAACCCTCTAGAAAGCATAGCGCTCAATGGGCAAAAGATCTTAATTGCATAGACTCTGCCCTGATTTGCTCTCTGCAGCATGCTTAACAGAGTGGATACATTGGAAAGCTTCATGCTATCCATGTAGATCTTGCTTACTGTGCATCCACCACCTCTCCAGTTTGGGAGATTTCAAGACTACCATCATTCTTAAATTAAAGGAGAAGAAGTAGTTTTATTGGATGTTATTTTGCCTATTAATCTGCAAGGGAGGTCCCAACATTGCCTTGAAATGTGGACTACTCCTGGGCATGGCACCCTCACTATGGAGTCCTTGGCTGAGTCCTGTGTCACATGCATAGAACTAAGAATTTATAGATGAGTCATACATGAGTCAGAAACCATGTTTCCTAATTACAAATACCAATTACAAAACATAATTATCTATTTAAGATAAGGCAGATTTTTAATACCCTCTGGCAGTCCAGATATCACTGTAATAGAATACAAATGTGAAATTAAATCAATCAATCAATCAATCAATCAATCAATCACTCACTCCAGGATCAGCAATTCCCCCCCTCCATTTAATGGAATTTATGTTGACTTTCAGTTGAATTTTAATCTTAAATGACACATACATGATCACTAGCTAAGTTTCACTAGCTAAGTGCCATGTCTTCCAGATGATTCTACACTACAGGGCTGCTTGCTACTATTGTTCATCTTTAGGTTTTTTTACTAAAAGGTTGTATACTGAATTTAATGTTCATTTATTGCTTATAGATCAAATTAGTAGAGGAAAGAGAAGCTTATAAATATTTGTTTCCTTTCAGTCACTTCAAAATTGATTTTTGATGACACTAGGTCTTGATAACCTATGTTTGTAATTTGATAAAATGTTTACCAAACCTTGGTATTCAGTTTTAAATACTAATATGGAAGATCAGAAGAAATTAAACAAAATCAACACACTTAGGATTCCTCAAAATAAAGTATTCCATGGGAATAAAGACAAAATAGCTGAATATTATTTGAAGTTTCCCAGTCCTACCATTCAATTACTTCTCTTTCAAAATCAACAGCAATCCCAATTTCTTATTGTTGGATTTCTAATTAGTCATGTATTTATAGATGGGCAGAAAAAGGAGACATTGGCGAGGGCGGATCAAGAATCCCAAACAATTACACCATCACGAAGAGGAAAATCTCTGGGAAAGTTGTAGCTACATTCCGGTATATTTAGTGCTGGCCTTTCATTACCTGATTGCACTTTACACACAGATACATTTATTTAAATAGGAACCAGAACTGAGTAACTTTTTTTGTTTTACTGTCCTGGATTTTGGTTTTTAGGTTTGAGAGATCCATAATGAAGTGCTCTAAGCCCAACATAAGCCCCTTGTTCACTGTTGCAAGTTATCATGTTGGGAAAAGCAGTCTCTTTCACTTTCATAAAAATAACCCGTTTCTCACACTGAAGTAGAATGAACTGCAAAACAAAGCACAGACTGAAGCAACCGCTGCCTATCATGTTTCTTTTATTGAACATCTCTGGTGAATAATATAGTCCAGGAATGTAAATAGCCTCCAAGAGCCTTCCTTGCAGTTGACACTAAATTGTAATTTTTAATATGATAGAAAGGATTTTTAAATACACAAGGAGTCAGCACATTAACTGTATTTCATTTGATTTACTTCACATTTCAATCTAATAACATTTTGTTTTTCCCTGACCCCATCAATTTTGGAGACTTGCCCTTGACACAATACTTAAAGGTCAAGTGTGACCTCTGACATGAAAAATAATGCAGTGGGACTCCTGATGTAGGAAGTCCCAAAGATGTTCTAGAGAAATAAATGTGGTCAGTAGCTGGAGCTATAACCCAGCATTTCTACCGTTAAATATTAAGGAAGGAGAAAAAGAAAAACACAATAGCAGTTACTAGTTTTAGCTCTTATAGCTATTCTGGTCCCTATAGAGCCCCAACTTTTGCCCAACCAAGGTGGATACGGATGTTAATTGTTTAGTGATGTTCTACTGGGTTTGAATGTACATATGCAGAGAAACCATCCATACGTAATGTGAAACAAAAAAATTTGGCACTTATAAGCCTAAGACATACACACACATGTACACAAAAACATACACAGTGAGAAAAACCCACACGGTTCAGCTCTCTTTTCTTTTTAGCAGACTAGGATAGAATGTAGAGCTCCAGAGTACTCTTCTAAAATGATGAAGCAAGCTAAGGTTCAGAGCAGTAGTGTGGGTACATTTTAAAAAAATATTGTATACTGTATTTCCATTCACAATACTTGTGACTGTTTCTTGAAATGTTTCGACTTAGGTACCTATTTGTTCAGTTCAGTCCACCAACAGCTAGCTAGGCATCTCCAACTGTACATCATAAATAATGAAACAGACCTTGAAAATATAATATGAATTTTTATAGCTACTGTGTGATCCATAAACTCAAATAAAAATAACCTCAGAAAAATAGAGCTGAAAATCCATTATCAAATTCATGCTTCTTGCTCAGCTATAATCCTTACTAGGGGGGAGAAAATTAATAATAATAGCAACCCTTGCAATAAATTTGTGTCCTGGGTGTATGGAATCTGATAAAAAAAATATAAGAGGCTTAACAATCCCATCCTGTATTTTATAAATGCTAACCTGGTCTCAAGAATGTATATGAGACCTAGATTTCATTCCAGATGCGTGGATGAGATCAAAGAGCCAAGGAATATCAACATACTCTCGCATCTGTGAGTCAGGAGATCAAAGTTTGCGCCAAAACACAATGGAAATCAGATGGCAATCCTGTCTGCTTGTGCAAATGCTGCTGCATCAATTTATTTTCATTATAAAGAGGCCTGGGCTTGGAGATGGGAGCACACAAATGTAAATATATGTGGATTCCATACAAAAAGGTGACAATGATATTAGAGACAATGCTAAATACACCTCCTGTGTAACAGCTATACTGCAAAAACCGAGGTCTTATAATCAGTGGTATGTCTTAGTAGGCTTGGATCCAACCTATCCTGACTGGGCTGATATGATGCTGCTATGTAATTGTACAGAAGAAGAAGCATTCAGGTGAAGCATTGTCCATTATAATGTTGCAGGTAATATTAAGAACACATGGACATGAGACTCATTTGTTTGCTACTAATTTAACTTTGGGTTTCTTTGCCCTCCCCAAACAATCTTGGAACTTATAGTTTAGTGATATGTAGTTGAGACTTTTCTGTTATGGGATGTTACACAATTAGGTAAAATTACTGCTCCTTGAAGAACAAATACAAGTAGTCCTTGACTTACACCGCTCATTTAGTGATTGTTCAAAGTTACAATGGCACTGAAAAAAGTAACTTATGACTATTTTTCACACTTATACCATTGCAGCATCCCCGTAGTCACATGATTTATGTTCGGATGCTTGACAACTGATTCACATTTATGACGGTTGCCGTATCCTGGGGTCATGTGATCACCTTTCGCAACCTTCTGACAAGCAAAGTCAATGGGAAAACCAGATTCACTTAACAACCATGTTACTAAGTTAACAACTGCAGTGATCCAGTTAACAAAATGTAACAGGAAAAGTCATAAAATGGGGCAAAACTCACTTGACAAATTTCTTTCTTAGCAACAGAATTTTTGGGCTCAATTGTGGTCATTAGTCGAGGACTACCTGTAGTAGACCATTCAGAAATCTCTATGGTAGGATTTAGGAATCTGGTTTTCTCATTATTGCTGGGTTCTGGCTCCTTCAGTCTTAATCATCATAGCCAATGACCTGAGATTATAGAACTTGTGGACCAGCTACATCTTGAGAACCATGGGCTTCCTAATTTATAGGGCTGTGGGAAGGGGTCTTATTATTCCAAGTTAAATTGGGATAAGGTTTAGCCTGGGACACAAGTATCTGTTTTGAATCAAACTAAATAGGAAATTGCCTAATTCAAAAACCCGAAGTTTTCTTTCCCTTTATATTTCACTGCGATGAGAAAAGCTACCAGACTCAACTTGGTTTCCTTTTTAAGAGCCTGGGATGGAATGGGCAGCTCCAGAGGACTCATCTGAAAGGCTGAAGCCTGCCAAATTTCAGAACAGAAAGCGCAGGTATATATATATATTTTTTATTAAAAAAAAGACCTAAACTTTCCCTCCATTTCTCTGACAGAATTAGAGGACATCTGCAGGCATAGCCTGCCAAATGTTAAACAGATATGCACTGGGACTTTTTTTGTAGGGGAGTCTTTAAAGATGGAGGGGGTTGGGAAGTCACTAATCCCAGTCCTGCTGTTTTGTGCAGTGATATTGAAAAGGAAGACATGTTTTTTATGGTTGGCTTTAATATTGTTTTATTTATATATTATGTTTTAAACTGATGTAAGCACCATCCAGAGAACTGCAATTATGCTCTGATTCAGAAGTAGAACTCACGTAAGCACTGCCCAGAGAAATGCAGTTATACTGTGGTTCAGAAGTAGTCATAACATTATATATCCAGGCTGCAGAGACAGGACTTAATGAAAAATACAGCTACATCTATTTACGTAAGTTTTGATTGCAAGCCTACAAGAGAGGACATATTCCTGAATAAACATGGACAGGATTGCATGGCATATATTTGGGTAAAAAGCTTAAATTTATAAATTTTGATAGAGTGACACTACCCACTTGTTCTACGTGTGCATGAAGAACGGATCCTGAATGGTGGTTGGAAGAATGTCATTCTTATTTTCCTATACAAATGGAAGAGTAATAATGAATAGAAAAAGCTGCAGGGTGCTAGTTTGTTAAATGTGTGTGAGTGTTTGGCAGAATTCTGATCGAAAGGGTATGGGAAGTGACAGTCAACAAAATTTGGAAATGTACATTATTATGCCAGGCTAGACCAAAGTTTTGCTCTTCAGCTGGTCACTGAAAAATGTAAGAATCTGGGAAAGCGTATTCTGTATTTATTGATTTAGACGAAGTGTATGATAAAGTGAATAGGCTGGTGTTATGAAATGTTTTACATGAATATGGAGTTGCTGAATGCACGGTTTGCTTCCATCGTGGGCAGCAGTACATGATGAAAGTAAAGCCTGGCTGAGAATAATGGAATGTTTAGCAAATGATTCAACATTGAGCTGAGAGTAAGGCAAGTTATATAATGTCACCTTGGTTGTTTAATGCATTTATACATATATGTATAAATGTTTAAGGTGATGCGTAGAGATGTGTTGCCAGGGATATGAATATTAGTGTAGTTTTGTATACACACAATGCTAGGTTGTTGGCTGAGAACCTGAATGATTTGCAAAAAATGTTAAGTTGTATGATGCAACCAGAAATGAAAATTAATATCTGAAAAAAAACATAACAGCTGTGTTTGACAGAGTAAATGGAAGCAACGTGAAAGCTGAGTGACATGGGGCCAGTCACTCTCTCTCAGCCCAACCTACCTCACAGTATTATTATTGTTGTTGTTGTTGTTGTTGTTGTTGTTGTTGTTGTTGTTTATATTTATATACTGCCCTTCTCCCGAAGGACTCGGAGTGGTGAACACCAACAGATAAAACACAAGAAATACAAAATTTAAAAACAGTATTAAAATCCAATTAAATTAATTTGGCCCACAATTAAAAACACCCCTGTATTAAGACCCATAATTAAACAATTTAAAAATTAAAACAATTTAAAAGAGTTAGGCCAGCCCAGTTTGCTGGAATAAAAACCTCTTTAGGGAACGGGGAAAGGTGTGAAGATCTGGGATCCGCCGTATCTCCGGGGGCAGCTCATTCCAGAGGATAGGTGCCCCCACAGAGAAGGCTCTCCCCCTGGGGGCCGCCAGTCGGCATTGTTTGACCGATGGCACCCTGAGGAGCCCTTCTCTGTGGGAGTGTACTGGTCGGTGGGAGGCTATCGGTGGCAGAAGGCGGTCTCGTAAATACCCGGGTCTTAAGCCATGGAGCACTCTAAAGGTGGTAACCAATACCTTGAAGCGCACCTGGAAGACCACCAGGAGCCAGTGCAGCTCGTGCAGGAGAGGTGTTACATGGGAATGCGTCGCCGAGTCGCCCCCATAACCACCCGCGTGGCCACATTCTGGACCAGCTGGAGCCTCCGGGTGCTCCTCAAGGGGAGCCCCATGTAGAGAGCATTACAGTAGTCCAGGCGGGATGATATTGTGTATTGTTATTGTGGGGAAAATGCCTTCAGTGCCTTGAGTTATTTATAAAAGTAATAAAGATGGGTTATCAATCAATAAATAAAATTGCAAGTAGTACTTTAATTTTGTGTTTCGTTGTTCATTGTTGGATAGGAAAATGGATGGAAAAAATTGAGATGTGCAAATACTAGTATAAAGATAATATTTGGCTTGTTGTGAGGAATTAATTGGTGGAAAGAAGTGAGAATGGCTGGGTATAAGAGCTTTTAGCTATTTTGTTATATGGAAGTGAAAGTAGGATATATCAAGTGCAACATAAAAGATTTGAATACATAGGGAATAAATTATTTAGGAGAGAAGCTCAAGACTGAATGGCTGATGAATGAATGTGAATTGAATACAAAAATTAAGAGTGACCCAAACAAAAGAAGTACATTGGGGTGGTTTAGTTTGGTCATATAAAAAGAAAGAATAAAATACATAATGAACACCAAATTCCAAAACGAGCATATGAAAAATGAACAGATCCAGAGAAAGGAGATCAAGATAATCGTGGTTGAAAGGAGTTGATAAGATCATAAAAAAGAAAGCAGTGGAAAGAACACAAGGCAACATATGAAGCAGTGTGTGTGTGGATGTGGCAGAAGGAATAACGGGGGTTAGTGCAACCATTCTTGCTTTCCTTGACCTCTCAGCAGCCTTCAGTACTATTGACTATGGTAACCTTTGGGCCAGACATGGGATTTGGGACAGGGTGGTGCAGTCTTGCATGGTTTGGCTCCTTTCTCCTATCCCGGTGATGGCGAACCTATGGCATGTGTGCCACAGGTGGCATGCGGAGCCCTCTCTGCGGGCACGCCAGCCATCGCCCTAGCCCAGCTCCACCGTGCATGCCTCCCACCACCCAGATGGTCTTTGGATCTCTGCAGCGCATGCGTGGGGGTGTGGTACATGTGGGGGATGCATGCGTGGCAGGGGGCAGGAAGCTTTTCAGGCCCAAAATGGGGTGTGGGGGGCCTCGTGCTGCACCCATGTGCCCCATTTTGGGCCTGGAAAGCCTCCTGCACCAACCTGGAAGCCAAAATGGGGTGCGGGGGTGGTGGTGCATGTGTAGGGGGGCGGAGTGCATACACAGGGGATACGCATGCATGCACGGGGCAGGGCACATGTGTGGAGGCTCTGGCATTGCATTTTGGGGATTCAGGCACATGCAGGTGCATTCACATGCATGCACGCGTGCTTTGGGCACTTGGCACCAAAAAGGTTAACCATCACTGTCCAACCCAGTGTTGATAGGGAGTGAGAGATAGCAATAGCAATAGCACTTAGACTTATATACCGCTTCACAGTGCTTTACAGCCCTCTCTAAGTGGTTTACAGAGTCAGCATATTGCCCCCAACGATCTGGGTCCTCATTTTACCAACCTCAGAAGAATAGACGGCTGAGTCAACCTTGAGCCAGTGGGAATCGAACTCTGGTAGTCCCCAGAATTAGCCGGCAATACTGCATTCTAACCACTGCGCCACCACAGCTCAGATTCCAATGGGATTAAAAAAAAAGTTACAATGGAACAGAAAAAAGTAATTTATGACCATTTTTCATATTTATATCATTGCAGCATCCCCATGGTCATATGATTTACATTCGGATGCTTGACAACTGATAACTGGATGCATCACGCTGGTGGTGGCTGACGGATCAAGACAAGACCCCATTTCCCCCCCATGCGCATCCTCCCCATCTTTTTAATTGTAAAGTATTACTATTATTATGAGTATTTATTGTTTCAACGTTTTATTGGCTTTTAATGTTTTTAAGCTGCCCAGAGTCACTTACAAACAAGTCAAATGAATGAATGAAAGAATGAATGAATGAACTGATTGTAAAAGCAAAAAAATATGGAGAGCTACTATGTCTGATGTGGTATACTTTTTTTTTTTGCTTGTGACTTCCAGTTAGTATGACTCCCGGTGACTGCCTGGAAAAGTCTCTACACATTTTGGCTGCATTTCAGATGTGGTTTGTTGCTTTCTTCCTAGAGCTGAGAGAGAGTAACTGACCCACAGTCACCTAGTTGGCTTTGTGCTTAAGACAGAACAAAAACTTGCAGTTCCTGCGTCATTAACCACCACAGTTTTTTTTCCTTTTCCCCATCTCTTTCTTTTAGTTTCTTTTGCCCACTTTTTAGTCTTTTTAAAAACTCTATATAATATTTACTCCCAAAAGAAAATGGTATGAATACATTATTATTGTTTTGCTTATGGTTGGCTGCACCACAGTCAGATGTTTAGACTGGATTTGGCATTTTTATCCACCTATTGAGTCCTTCCCAAGGACCTGGGATAGGCAGATGTTACTTGATGGTGTTAAAAGTATCATTGCAGGATATAAACTGCTCCAATTAAAGCTGCCTTTTGCAATTGACTGAGGGTGATTTTGTCAATGCCAATGGCGTTCAAGTGGTGCTCCAGGTGTTTTGGGATTGCACCGAAGACATCTATTACTATTGATACTACCTTTCTTTTCTTTTGCCACACTCATTCTTCCTCTGTTTGTTGGTCTTTGTATTTTGTGATTTTCTTTAATTATATTTTTTTCTATTCTGCTGTCTCCAGGTCTAAAAAATCCCCGATCTAGGTTTTTTAAATCTTCATTTTCTATTTGTCTATTTTGTAATCTTAATAGTTCTTGCTTGTAAGCAAATCATATTTCTTGCAGAAACAGGTTGCCCTCGACTTACAGTTACACAATTGAGCCCAAAATTTATGTTGCTAAGCGAGACATTTGTTAAGAGAGTTTTGCCCCATTTTGCGACCTTTCTTGTCACAGTTGCTAAGTGAATCATTGCAGTTGTTTATTTATTTATTTATTTATTGGTTCGATTTATATGCCGCCCTTCTCCGGAGACTCAGGGCGGCTTACAATGCATTAAGCAATAGCCTTCATACTTATGTATATACCTGCTTAGTAGGGCTTTTTGCCCCCCCCCCACAAGCGGTGTTTATTTTATACAAAGTCAGCTTATTGCCCCCACAAACCGGGTCCTCATTTTACCTACCTCGAAAGGATGGAAGGCTGAGTCAACCTTGAGCCTGGTGAGATTTGAACTTGCAGTAATTGCGGGCAGCTGGTGCTGCTTTAGTCTGCTGCGCCACCAAGGCTTTTGGTGTTAACTTAACCATGTTAAGTTAGTAACATGGTTGTTAAGTGAATCTGGCTTCCCCATTGACTTTGCTTGTCAGACGGTCACAAAAGGGGATCACATGATCCCAGGACACTACAACTGTCATAAATGTGAGACAGTTGCCAACGGTCTGAATTTTGATTACATGACAGTGGGGATGCTGCAATGGTTGTAAGTGTGAAAAATGATCATAAGTAATTTTTTTCAGTGATGTAACTTTGAACGGTCGCTAAATGAACTGTTGTAAGTCGTGGACTACCTGTATTCTAATGAGCCATTGTTGCTTCTTTGTCATGCCTTTGTAGTCAGCCTGTGTGATCTTCTTGCAGAAACTAACCAGGTGGTACATTGTTTCTCCAGCTTCTTTGCAGAGATGTCATTAACTGTCTGTTGCTTGCTTCTCAATTCTGGCATGGCATCATGCTCCCGGTTCAGACCGGATCGCCCAATCTGGTAGCGATGGAGGTGGGTGGTTTGGAGAACCGGTAGTAAAAATCCCTGCCCCCCCGCCATGCCCAGCTGAGCCGTGCGATCATCAGAGGCTTTTTTTCTTTTAAATGCCTTCTGACGATCCAAGCTGAGTTGCCTGATCGGCAGAGGCTTTTTTTCTTTTAAACTCAGCTGGGATCGTCAGAGCCTTTTGAAAGCAAAAGTAAAAAAAAAAAAAATGGCCACGCCCACCCAGTCACATTACCCCCCCCTCCAAGCCACGCTCACAGAACCGGTAGTAACAAATTTTAGATTTCACCACTGCATTGTATGTATTTGTTTTTAAAGCTTGGTTTTATGTAGCCAGATTTAGCCCAGTGTCTCTCTCTCTCTTAAACTTTCCTGGTCTTAGCCGTTGCCAGGTCTTCTTGTTATCTGCCATTTTTTTTAATGTTCTGGCCATGTAATAATTTCCTTTGCTATGTGATTCTTCATTTAATCTTTCTTGTAGGCCAGTTTGGTCTCTGCAGTACGCAGTAGGTATTCCTGGTATACTAGCTTCAGTGCATCTTCTTCACTGGCCTTCAGATACTCTTCCAATGCCCTTTCTTCTTTTTCAACCATCTGATGTACTTGGAACATTCCATACCCACCTTTGCTCCTTGGTAGTTAGATTCTGTCAACACTGTGTGGATGAAGGGTATGATTCATTGTCATTATTTTTTCTTGTCTTAGTACCCAAAGCTTTTAGTTCCGTTGAGTCCAGTCCAGTATTCCAGCTGTGTATCTAATGATTGGAATTGCCTAGGTGTTAATTGCCTTAATGGTCTTTCTTTCACTGATTTTGGACTTTAAGATCTTCATTCAATGAAAATGTGTGATTCGTGGAACCTTGGGTACAGATTAAGTTCTTACAGATGTTTTAATCATGTAACAAATAGTTTCCCCCGTTATTGAATTGGAAATTGTGTATTCTTTCTCTCAACAGCATAAGAACGGAGCTCATATTAGTATAAACATATCTAAATAATACAAGGATATCTAATGCACGTAATTAAATAACACAATTACATTTCAATACTTTCATTTCCTAAATTTTGCAGTACCATTGTGTAACATTAAAAATACAAATATGTACACATTAATAAACATCTCTGGGGAAAACCACTTAATGTTTTTCTTGCAAAACTGTTGATTGAAAGGACGTTTTCACGTAGATTTGTAGGGAAAAAGACTTACAAATGATGAAAAGTAGGGCAGCTCATGAGACACTGAGTTAAAAATGTCCATTTTTTTTAGTTTGGTCTTCTTTGGCCTGGTGCATTATCTAAACAGGAATAGAAGCATTTACCTAATTCTATTTAAACTTAGAAGGGGAAAAAAGAGGGGAGGGTTTCACAATATATTTTTTATCTTGAAGTTTTTAAAAGTAAAAAATGTTGTTTCACCCTATCCATATGAAGAGCATATGGTGCCTGGAGTGATATGGTAACAAGCACTTATGGGGGGGAAGAACAAGCAGAGGGGGAAGAAAGGAAGAAGAGAGATGGACAAAATTTCACACTATCCTTTGCAAGAGTCTGTTGAAGAAAGCTTGGCTTAATAAATATATTCTAGGTCTAGGGATACAGAAGTCTAATTTGACTTTTAAAAAGCATTCCTGTCTGCCTGGAAATACCTAGTGCTTTGGTGCCACACTTCTAAAATGTTTGTCTGAGGAACGTTCCTAAGACATTTGAGCTTCAAAAGTTGGGAAATGAAAATGCTACTTGACTTCTGAGTTGCACCAATATTATGGTGAAAAACTGAATATATACAGCATTTAAAAATCCCTTCCTAATGCCTTTTAGAAAGTCCTTGCATTTAAATTATGCTGAAAAGGAGATGATGATGGTAAAATAGCATAACAGCCTAGTATAAAAATATAGTCGAAAGGAAATATATTCCTAAAATTTTCAGTTTTTTAGTATGTCTGTCCATATCTGCTATCTATCTTGAAATAATGGAAATAAGCATAAATTGGGTGGCTGGATGAATGATCAAGTCCATTCCTTGGAAATCTGTTTTTAGAAGGCAAAAAGGTTGTCCCTGTAATGTGTGATTTCAATGGTCTTCAAGAACAAATGCTTTTCAACTGGTTTGTATGGTGTGATGAATTGATCAGGAGAGCAATGGGAATGGTGGAGAAATTGTGCATTGGCTTGACACACATCTTCAAAATGCACATGAGTATGGAGTTTGGGTGACTTTCAGTTGCAATTTAACTTATTTGTATGAAGCCAAAGAGATGAAGGATGCTGGAATCACATCTGTTAGTATGTATACTAGTTGACAACTGCAGTCTGTTTACTATTATTGTTATTATTTGTTAAATAATATCTGCTCAGTATCTGCTGCCTAACTCCAAGGAACTCTGGATGGTTTACAAATTGTTTAAATCATTAAAAACAACAGGCATTTAAAAAAAAAAAGATGGAAGGATGACAAGCCAGGTGGAAACAGAGGAAAGCAAACTAGCTGGGTGAAAGGCCTGGGTGAAGAGCCAGAGGAAGTGTTACATAGGCATGTTGAGGCATGTACTGCCAGCACTACTGCATTTTGGACCAGTTGAAGATTCTGGTTGATCATCAAGGATAGCCCCATATGGAACTCATTGCAGTAGTCAATTTTTAAGGTGACCATGGCATGAGTGAAGGGCCTCCTGATGTAGAAAAGGGAAAAAATTGGCACATCAAATTAATCTGTGCAACAGCTTTCCTGGCCATAGCTTCTGTCTGCTCATTGAGCAGGAGCTGCAAGTCCAGGAAGACCTGGATACCACCTTTCAAAGGGGAAGTGCAACCCAATCCAAAGTCAGTGGTGAAATATCAGCAGCCCAAACACTTATAGCTACTTACCCTTTTAAATAGGATTGACTTGGAGACAGTTTCTTCCCATCCAAATCTGCATAGCTTCCCTCTCTGGGGCATAACCTCAACAACCTCATTAGCTGGTCCAGAGTTGAAACAAATAATTGGGCATTATCAGCAACTCCCAAACTAGCTGATTATCTCACCCATAAGTTTCCTGTAGATATTGTAAAGGAGAGGAGAGATCAAAGAACCATGCAACCTCCCCCCCCAGAGGGATACTATACATGACGGTATTGAAAGCCACTGGGAGACCAAGAAGCACAAGGATAGATGCATTATTGCTATTGCCCCAGTTCATCTATAAGTATGACCAAAGCTGTACCCCAGCCTGAATCTTGACTGAAATGGATCTTGGTAATCTGTTTTCTCCAGGGTTCTCATCAGCTGTACACTGACTACCTTTTCAACAACCTTCCTCCCAAAGTTCAGACTGTCCTGTCCAATTCTCCTTTTTCTTTGTGGAGTGGGGAAACTGATATGCGTGGAAGGTTGCTTGTCCTTTGGCCTTATCTTTGTTGAAGGCATGTTTAAAATTTCTTTGTAGAGCTCTCTGGAGATCTTCCACATGGCATATCAGATCCATTGTAACAGATGCCTCTAGATTCAAGAGATTATTTATCTGACTACAAGAGAATGTACTTGAAGTGGGTAGTGGTTATAAAGTATACTAGGCAATGTCAGATCTTGCTGCCAGGGTCTATAAGGGATGAAACTGCACAGCCATTGATTTAGAAAGACGTTTCCCATGATTTGTCAGAATCATCAGGCCATATAATTTTTCCTAAAAAAAAATGTTGTTGGGTATCATTGTATTGTCTTTCAACATTTAAGCATGACAGACAGTTGCAGAATCACCTATATTCTCATATTTACAGCATTCAGCAATACTAGTGGGATATCCTGCACTCAGATTGCTTTCATTCTGGGACAAAATGTGTCAGCCTTGCTTTTTGCCAGTTTTTATTGTTTATGCTTGTTTGGATGACTGAGGTCTTTTGACATCATCCAAAGCTCTGTTCTTTTCTCTTTATTCTGGCTCTGCCCTTGATTCCTCAACATCTTTATGCTTTTACTTCTAAAGTAAAAGCAATTTTCACAGGGATAAAAATTTGATACTATCCTAACAGATTAAGTTCCTTCCAGGTACACAATATTCATCACAAATGTTCCCAAGAAGTTTCTTTCTTGTAATGATAGCAAAATCAACAGTTATTCCTGTGGCTCCATGACATCAATGAACTATAACATATCTAGATTTTTTCCCTTGGTTCTGTTCAATTCAGCATCAAAACCTTAGTTGTTTAAAATAAGTAAATTCTTCAGTCTTCTTACAGTGTTTGATCTGTTTTTTTCCCTAGTAGAAATATAGGGGAAATATAGTCCTTCCAGTTACTGTCAGGGGTGGTGTGGAGTGGCACAATCCTGCTGTGTAGGATTATGCTTCTGAGTTGTACTGACAATTTGGAGACCAAGATTTCTGAAGCTGTAGCCGGATTTTCTTGTCCAACTGGCTGGCTTTTTGCAGTTTCTTGTAATTCCATCTACTACTCCTTCTATTAGTCCTTGATGTACTGTATAGCTAACTGCATTTCAACAATTTTAAAAGGCACATATGTGCTTCAAATATGTGTGGAGAAGGTCAAGGCTTTTGCTTCTGTGGGTGCCATTGAGTTAACATGTCCTGCTGAAAGAATGTCCTCTTTATTTCAAAATCTGCTTCGGAGGGTTGAGAATGTGGAACTTACCAGGCAATGGTGGAAAGAGAGTTATGTAAAAATTACACCACTTGTACTGTGGTGGATTTAGGTTTATGTATTTCCCAAAGAGCAGTATGACTTTAATATTTTCTTATTTAATTTTAGTACATGGTGGGTGACTGAGAAGAAAGGGAATTGTAGGCTATGACTGTCTGCAGCTAAAGAATATATGTAATTAAGAAGATACCTCTTATGAATCTAATGCATAAACACAAATATTTTCCACATCAGATTTGTTGATATACTATATTTGGATTTATTGTTTCTCGACTTTTTGACTACAGTTTTTGATACAAGTGTTGTATGTTTGGATTTGTATTTCTTTCCAAATATGATTCCAAGAAATCAGGCCAAGTTAGTATATTTATGGGATATTTAGAAAAAAATGACATTCGTGTAGTATATATATATGTAACAGAGTGGAAAAGGTTATTTAGCTTTGTACCAGCCTATTAAGGGACAATAGGTACATATACAAAAAAGGATGGATTACCCTATTGACTCTTATTTATTTTCACAGCAGGTGCAAGATAGCTTGTGCTATCAATAGCCACCAGCAATAAAGACAATCAGAAGTATGAACTTGCTTTCACCTCTTACAATTCCACAGTGGTATCTGAGATTACGGCAAAAAAATTTGGGATACTGTGGCTTGAAACCAGTCAACCATAGAAGCCTTCTTCAGAGCTGAGCAGGTCTCAGAAACAACCATTTAAATCCTTTGTCGGCCTATGACTGAAGGAACTTAGATCAGCTTTGCCCACCAGTGAGTTTTGTGCCACCAATGGATTATGTCTGCTGTGTTGGTGTCCCAAGCTTTTTTCTCCACTGCCAAATGGTTTAGGGTAAAGTTTAAAATTATCAATAGATGGTTGATAGTTACCTTTGCTAATTGATGATGTTACAATAAGAACATTGAGCCAAACTATTTTGTTTGTGGCAAGCAAAAACCTTTTGTACATGAATTTTTAACACTCATGGTCAAAAAAGGAACAAGAGCCTAATTCAACCCTAGTCTATAGTTTGTCTATAAAAGATATAGATTCACAAATAATTTAATGTACCCATCTATAGATAATAATGGAATTGTGTGTATGTGTATGGTATATACTGCATGCATATTTTTGTAACAGTTTTAAAATATTTCAACATAATTGGCATAATTCAGCAAATGAGCCGAGGTGGCGCAGTGGTTAGAGTGCAGTACTGCAGCTACTTCAGCTGACTGCTAGTTCAGCAGATCAGCGGATCAAATCTCACCGGCTCAAGATTGACTCAGCCTTCCATCCTTCCGAGGTGGGTAAAATGAGGACCCAGATTGTTGGGGGCAATATGCTATTTAGTATACTGTCTTTGGTGTAAGCCGCCCAGAGTCCTCGGAAAGTGGGCGGCATAGAAATATGACTAATAAATAAATCATGCAAATCTTTAGTCTTGCTGATTCTAAGGACTCCTCCCCCCTCCCCCAGCTAAACCAATCAGGCTGACAAGCCCATAGCCTTGGATGGGTCATACCTTGTTTTTGATTAGCAATAGCAATAGCACTTAGACTTATATACCGCTTCACAGTGCTTTACAGCCCTCTCTAAGTGACTGACAGTCAGCATCTGGCTCCTCATTTTACTGACCTCGGAAGGGTGGAAGGCTGAGTCAATCTGGAGCCACTCAGAATCAAACTCCTGGAGTGAGCAGTGAGTTAGTCCTGCAGTGCTGCATTTTAACCACTGTGCCACCCTGGCTCATGTACATGTAGCACTGCCTACAATATTGTCAATTCGGAATAAAACTATGCAGCATGCCTTGGGATATTCCAATGAGTGTCCTATGGAAGGACAAGCTTCTGTGTGGATGTTTTGCAGGGTATATTATCTATCCTCCAGCTCTCTTGTCTTCTGTTCCGAAATTAATCAACCCTCCTTTAAAAGATTTGACTCAGGGCCAAATGAAAGCAGCTGTGAGGAAGGTGAAGGGTTAACCTAAAGCATGCAGCTGCTAATGTTAGTTTTGGAGGCAAATTCAAGTCTTCAGGGATAATCCACCCCAGCAAGATCTGACATGAGATGTGATTTTTCAAGCATATTTGGAGCCGTTGGGTATGTTGACTGAAATTACTGAAGACACTTCTTGCCTCTCTCCCTCTTTGCTTTTCTAAATGAATCCATTCTTGACTGATTACAGAAATTGTCCATGGATTGTTTTGCTTGCTGTGTTACAGGTTTTCAAAATTGTTAGGGTAGCTCAAGAACCCTAAAGTATTATGAAAAATGGACAAAGAAGCATCTAGGAACTTGGTCCAAGAGAGATGGGAATGTTCATTCACCATCTCCATAACACTCAGAAAATTAAAATTTAGTAATATGTTTAGCTTAGAAACATGTTTACTCAAAAAAGGGCCTTTGGAGGAAATCATTTTAATAAATTTGCTTCTCAGAAGGACAGCATGCACAAAGTGTTTTGCAACACAAACCCTTCCAAATAATCAGAAAAGTTGGAATTTAGTACAAATACATAATCAAACATGCCTCTGTCAAAAAGGGAAATGCAAAACTCCTTCTCCTCTAGAAAAGTCTCACAATGTATCTTAAGGACTATGAAATGATCCTAGAATAGTTATAACATTGTCAGTAGGAAACCAGCTTAACAAAAACTCACAAATTCTTCCAATATATTAAGCCTGATTATGGAAGTCAAACAGGGGTGGGTTCTAAATTTTTTTACTACCGGTTCTGTGGGTGTGGCTTATTTTGTGGGTGTGGCTTGATGGCCATGTGACAATTATTTAGGATTTAGCAGAGGTACTGGTCTACCAGGCTTTTAACTGCTTGCAGAGCTGTACCGATCTACCCATTTATTTTTGCAGGCACCGGTCTACCCATTTATTTTTGCAGGCACCGGTCTAGTCATGTATTTTTGCAGGCACTGGTCTACCCATTTATTTTTGCAGGCACCGGTCTACTCATTTGTTTTCTTTTAACACTGATCAGCTGTAGGGCGGCCCTTTGAAGATATCATATCGTCACCGCTACCGGCTCGGCAGAACCGGGCGGAACCAGGAGGAACCCACCACTGAAGTCAAAGGCCTGCAGATTTTAAAAGAAGCTTTCAGTTTCTGTGTTCTTAAATATCAGCATTTACTGGAAAGCAGAGATGACTTATTTCCAGCTCAGCTGTGGTTTACTTGAAACTACTGCAGGTTTAATTTTCCTTTTGAGATGCCATAGCTCTATTTTCCCATTGAAATTTGTCCTCATCTCTCATTCTTGTTACTCACTTTCAGGTCTTATAAGGGAATGGTAGCTTGAGGGCTTTGTAGCTCTCCTTCAATGGCCTTGTCAATTTCCTTTCAGTTGAGGAGACTACAAAGTGCCATATGATTTTCTTTTCTTTTAGCATAATGCAGGGGAAGGGAGAAGGTTTATGTAGCAGTAATAGCTGCACTAGTTCAAATCAGTGATATTTGCTTCTTTTTCTCCTTTCAGGTCAGTTAAATGGCTTTCAAATATCTTCAGAAGCTCAAGGAATGAAAACAGCAATGAGGGAATAAGTACCCTGAATGATTCTTGAAGTCTTTGGTGGACAGAAGATATTAGTTGCTATAACCAAGCAGGTTTTACCATCGTACCATCCAGGCACTAGTGACATATAGGCTTTCCAGAGTAGCTATGATGAAAACATTCATAAAGCAAACCCTGCAAGTTCTGTGGGTTTCTTTTTTAATCAAATGATTGAAAGGAAATGAAGGCTAATCTGGATATGATTCTCTCAGCATTTCTAAATTAAGTCTGAAAATTTTGATGTGTCCTCTTCATATTTACTAGTTATATGGCTGAGATGTCTATTGTGGCTTTTTCAATACTAGAAAGAACTTTCTCCATCGTTGTGCATGGAACATTTTGCTCCCCAGGGTGAGATTGGCCCCAATCCTCCTGACTTTTCGTAAAATTATTATTTTATTTTATTATTATTAGTTCAATTTATATGCCGCCTTTCTCTGGAGACTCAGGGCGGCTTACAATGCATTTAGAAAACCATTATAAAAACATTTAAACATTAAAACATTAAAACCCATTCACACCATTCATGGCCGGATCTCACAAGATCACAACAGCGAGATCAACGGCCCCAGGCCTGCCGGAAAAGCCAGGTCTTCACCGCTTTTTGGAAGGCCAATAGGGTGGGGGTGGTCCAGACCTCAGGAGGTAACTGGTTCCAGAGAGCTGGGGCAGCCACAGAGAAGGCCCTCCCCCACGGGTCCACCAGCTGGCATTGTTTAGCTGACGGGACCCGGAGGAGACCAACTCTGTGGGATCTTACTGGTCGCTGGGAGCTATGTAGTAGAAGGCGGTCTCGAAAAGCCTAAAGACCTGGCTTTAACAGTCAGCTTGGGGACCCAATGGAGGAACATCACAGTGGCTGATTGGTTAACAACAGATCCCACCTCCACACCACCCAGTCCCCACCTTCCCCATCTGTAACTGGATCCTAGCATTTGTTGCTATTAATTTATTTTGTTTTTAGTACACACACACACACACACACACACACACATCTATCTATCTATCTATCTATCTATCTATCTATCTATCTATCTATCTATCTATCTATCTATCTATCTTTTCTGATTGTAAGCCACCCAGAGTTACCCTGTGATAAGATGAGTGGCAAATAAATAAATAAATGGCAAGAAGTAACTTGCAAAAAAGTGATACAGAACAGCTTCATCCATCCGGCCACTTCCATATTCTAGTAATATATTCTGCCCTATACAGACAGATCAGGCCTTCAAGCTGGTATTTCCAAAGTCAGCCTTAGAGACATTGGCAAGCAGCATTGAGTAAATGTATTGCATGCCTGAATAAAATCCAATTTTAAATAAAGCTCTTTTAGCTTGTATGACATTCATGTAGGAGAGAGTATCAACACCACTGTTAAAAGCTACGAAACTCTAGCAATTGGGGCTGGCTTTCTGTTTCTCCTGATGTGCCTGTAAACTCCTAGAACTGAGTCTGTGATGTTACAATAATTTCTTTGCCAAGAGGACGTGCTGAAATAAACATAGGATTATGACTCTCCCCATAAAAAAAAATCAAGTGAAGAAGGGGGTGATGGAAAGGTTCTGGGGACAGGGGGAAGAAAGCTTCCATGCAAATATTGGCAGTATCCTTAATTAGCAAAAATAATGAGGGGAGAGAAGAAAAAAAATAGGTCAAGTACTAGATTTTTTATTTTAAAAGTCCATTCACATGGCAGTCAGGAAAAAAAAAGGCATCTTCAGCAGGAACAATTCAACAAAATAATTCTCATACTACATTTTGGGAATCAAGGACATGTTACCTTTTTTTTTTTTTTTGCTTTAATTTATATGCTGCCCTTCTCCGGAGACTCAGGGCGGCTTACAATGCATTAAGCAATAGCCTTCATACTTTTGTATATTTATACAAAGTCAGCTTATTGCCCCCACAATCTGGGTCCTCATTTCACCTACCTTTGAAAGGATGGAAGTCTGAGTCAACCTTGAGCCTGGTGAGATTTGAACTTGCAGTAATTGCAAGCAGCAGATGTTAATAACAGTGTTTAGTCCACTGTACTACAGGCTCTTGTCTGAAGGCAGTTGAACTGGATCTTTGGCTTGTCCAGAGTAGAAAGTAAAGTAGGACCAGAGCTGGTTAACATTTAGGTGGGAGCCCAACAAGCCCTCCCCCCCTCCCCCGAGCTTTTAATATTGAGATCTCCATTTATGAGATACAAATACATGAACAAATGAGGAAACTTCTCTGGTAATGTCTATACTAGACCTTTAAACTACTCTTTCCTGTTCACATGCTAGCTTGACCGAACGTAATTTAAGAAAACATGCTAGACTCAGACAGCAGCTTGCAACGTATTTAGTCCGAACTGCAAGTTTCTACGTTCTTCCATTTCTGTCCCCCACCCCCAGAATAACAGAATAAAAGACTTGGAAGGGACCTTGGCTATCTTCTAATCCAAACCCCAAACATTGTTGATTTTTGGTACTAGTGATGAGGCAGCCTAGGAACACAGAAAAGCTTGAGAAGATTTTCCATTCCTTGGGGTACCTATTTGTATATAGGCAATGTGCTGTATGTGTATTAACTTAACATACAAAATTAATCTTAGTGTTTAATGCGAGAAAAGGAAATATTTGGAACATTGGGAGTCATACTAAGTATATTAATGTCATTTACTGTAATGAAATCTACAATTATTTAAATCAAATTTATTTCTTCTGCTGACCCCACCCACTTTGTCCTGACAGCTATTTTTTTGTTTTTTTGCATTTGCCACTCAAAGCAAGGGTGGACTTTATGAATTTTTAACCTAGACGAGATATTGTTGATTGAGTTGATAGTGGGTCCTCTCAGTTAACTAGGAAACTGACAACGTAACTGTGTCCTGGCCTATTAAAAAATAAGTCATGCTGATTTCAGTGTGTTTCTTCCTGGGTAACATGGCTTCCATGTTTAGAGCTTGGCAACACGGAATGGAAAGAGATGCTACTTTTCATGTTAGTTTGGAGAATGATGGACAAATGAGAAGAAAGCATTGAGATGGATCTCAAGGGAAAGGGCGGGCGGGGGGAGGGGAGAAAATATTCTCAACATGTCTATACATGTTCCTGGATGACAATACAGAAGAACAAGACACCTGGAAACAAAATAGTTCCAAAAAGGAAAAATGAGAAAACCTGAAAGAGCTTCAATAGAACTTGGACAGCTCCCTAGGGCTGTGGGCAAACAAAGGGGGAATGTGTTATTATGGAACACAGCTCAGTGGAACAGATTCCCCTAAAACAAATTCTAAAATCTTCTTTTCTAATAGACTGCATTCCCACATTGCTACGAGCCAGAATTTACTTGGTTTTAGTTGGGTTTGTCATGTGAACTGAGCCATTGTGGTTTGTGAACTATGCTGCATGTTGGCATAATATGAAACAACTCAGGCAGTCATGGTTTATTCAATAAACCATGTCTAAAAACAGACACTTATTGTTATGAGTAAAATCAAAGTTATATATGCCCACATGAGTGTAATTACAATATAAAAGTAAAAAAAAATCTGAGTTCTGAAGTAACAGAGCTTTGCTATAACCAGAATCTCATTATAGAATGATAGAATTCTGAACGCATATTCTGACTTATGTAGCCTGATGGATGACCAAGATGGGAGGAAAAGGTATTGCACATATCCATTGACATAAGCTCATTGGTAACCAATTCTATAATGATAATAATAATTGCAAAAGGCAGTTTTACTAGGAAGAGTTTACCTCCTGTGACAATACCTTTAACACCACTGAATAACAGTATCTGCCTACCCCCAGGTCTTGATAGGTAGGTAAAAATCCAGTCTAAACATCTGGCTGAGTGTAACCAACCCTAATAATAATCAGCTATGCTGCAGTGTAGACAATAGCTGTGTTTTTGCCAACTTACCAAATCAAGGCTATTGGAAGGGTCAATCTGTTGTCTGAGGCTTCCATTGCAGCTCTCTCTCACATGCATTCAAAGTGCTGCAGCATTGCTCATCGGTTGCTATAAATGCCTGTGAAGCTAGCCATATGGCAAGTGGAAAACAGTGCTGGAAAGGCTTCCATACATGATGCTCTTGCTGCTAAATGAGGATTTCATTCCTGAGATACAGATTTCACACACACAAATCTCTGGAGAAGACTTGTCAGCAAGGCTACAAGAATTTGCAGCAGCCTGTTTTAACTCACAGGAGAAGTCTGCTTACACCTTTTAGCAACTGCGCTGTTTTTAAACCCTTCTAAACTCTGTACTTCATTTGCTTAGAAAAGGGTAAAAGTCCCATTGTTTGGCTGCATCGGATCTAAGCTCTTTTATCAACCCATTCTCCCAGCACGGTCTATGTGGAATTCCTACTCACTCCCTGGCCCCAGATAATGCTACTGTGTGCTTCTGGAAGCTTTAGATGAAATTTCCCAATTTGCAGATCCGTGTTGTGTTCTTGTAAATAGTCCAACACAGCTAAGACATCTGCCAAAGTGTGATTTTTTTCCCTGTCAGATAAACTCTAGTTGTTACTTATTTCTTCATTATTTTATAATGAAAGTTAACTTTTTCTGTAGTGAAGTCAAAGGATCAGAAACTTTCCTAAATTTGTAAGCAACATTCTGGGGATTTAAAAACAAAGGTTGTTTAAAAAATGCCCTTGAATTTCACATATATTGCCTGACCAAGCCCTCCCAGGATGGTCACAGAATTACAGAAAAAGGTATCATTATTATGAAAATACAAAGATGTTTTCTCCATTTGTCTTCAAACTAGAATTGATAATCTCCAAAGAAATTGACTGGTAACAAAATGAAACACACAACTCTTCCTACAACAAAGACGATTTATTTATTTGTTTGTCTATAGTTTGCTTGTGTCAGAGGTGGAAGAACTAGCTCAGAGGATTAGCTTTGGACCAGAATGCTAATCATTCATGATTAGTGACCATACTGGTTGGAGATGGAATTACCTTATGTCTACTGGTATCTGAAGGACTATAGGTTCCTTCATCCCATACTTGTGGAACTCAGCGCCAATACCTGCAGTGAAGACTGTTAATTTTCAGATATTAATTGATAAATGTATTGGGGAAGGCCTATATCATCAACAAAAGCTAAAGAATATCCTAGAGTAGTGATGGCTAACCTTTTTGCCATCATGTACCAAAAGCAAGGGAAGCGCGCTTTTAGAACCGGCACATTCTAGAAGGTTCTAGAATGTGCCAAAATGAACAAATTAACTTTAGAATTAAATGAGAAAGAAGACTCAGAATATTATATGGTGTGGGATGATTGGCCCATACCCATAATTCTATGCACTCTGCGCATGTGTGTGCAACCCTCCCTGTGCTCCCCCTACTTTTGGCATACAATCTCCCCAGGTTCCAGAGCCTCTCTAGGAGCCTGGGGAGGGTGAAAACGGCCTTCCCCATCCCCCCGCAGGCCCTCCAGAGGCCAGAAACAGCCCATTTGTCAACTTCTGGAAGTTGGCAAATGGGACGTTTCTGGCCTCCGGAGGGCCTCTTGGGGGGGGAGGCCATTTTCGCCCTCCCCAGGCTCCTAGAGAGGAGCCTAGGGAAAAAAAACCAGGCCTTTCCCACCCCCCCAGGCCCTCAGGAGGCAGGAAACAGTCTGTTTCCCTACTTCCGAGTGGCCCAGAAGGCCTGAAAATCAGCTGGCGGAGCTGAGCTTGCGTGCCCACCGATATGGCTCCATGTGCCACCTGTGGCACGCGTGCCATAGGTTTGCCATCACGATCCTAGAGCATTGTGTTTCAGTTGCTGGAGACAAAGAGAAAGGAAAACTTTCCAGTTCAATGTGCAACTTCATGCACATCCAAGAGACCCTAACTTCTGAAAATAGAATGCTAAAGAAAACATCTTTTCTCCATTTGATCTTGGATGCAGTTGATCTAATCACTTCAAATGAGATCCAGTAGCAGAATAAATGTAGGCTGGATTTTGGTGTTTATTGGCCCACTTGGTTACTATATGGAAGATAGTATATGGAGGAGGTTTTGATAAGCTATGGGAGGAAGCCAGTAACTAAGACTGAAAAAGAAATCAAGAACAAAGGATAATCAGGATCCAAAAACAAGTCAAGCAAAAAGAATGAAGACAAATGTTGTCAGCATTAAGGGATGGGGGAACATTCAAAGGCTCATAAAGAAGAGGTTGTTACTGAAGCAAAGTTTAGCTGGTGTAGTGTCTTCCTGTCTATGATGGTCCAATGGCCAACCTGAATATGTATTCACATATAATTAGTTTGGGTTTCTTTCAGATAGACTCCAGGGAAGTGACCTGTACTTTCCCAGTCGCTGGCCTCCACATTATTTTAAAGCAATTCTCATTTCATTCTACAAGAGCATTCCATTTTGAACTAGCCTAAAGCTGCTCCAGATTCTCTGCCATATTTATACAGATGTATTAAACCAGTTCAAGGAAAAAGAAATGTTTGTTTTAAATTAAGCTTTACAAGAAATATGCGGAGAATAGCATCCTTTTTGGCTATCTCTTTGAGATCTTTAAAAAGGAAGGAAGAAGTTGCAGAGAAGGAGGAGGAGGAGGAGGGAAAGAGCTGGAGGGGAATAAAACAGACTCTGCGGATCTCACACTCAAAAGCTCTCCTGCACAATGAGATTAGCATGATGTGATCATTTTGATGCCAAGGTGCTAACACAATAATACATGTAAGTTTGCCAACTTTTTAAATGGGAATGTATTTGATTATTTGCTTTTAATTAGGGTGAATTTTGGAGAATGTACAGGACAATTTGTGATCTACACAAAGCTTGCTGTGGAAAGATGATGCATTCTCCCTAAAAGATGGTTTAGGCATTGTTCTTTTTCAAGCTGTGGTGAATGAGATTTATCGGTACTGTTAAATGTTTTCGTCTCATTGCTCTTCTGCCATTCTGTTTCAGCTGGCTGGCAAACTCAGCAGGCATGAGAAAATATGGATACAATTCCAAATTTACTTGCTTGGGAATGAGACTCATTGAAATCAATATGACTTAACTTCTCAGTGGACTACCAATCTTTTATCAGTGAATGATCTTAATATTCTGATGCTGAATTGAGCATGAGCTCCAGGGTATTATCACCTTTGATGATAACATCAACAAGGGAGGGATGAAGCTAAACATAATTCATCGAAGCAGTGACAGCAAGTGGGCCTTTGTGAGCAAAGGAAGATAACCAGGGGTGGGCTGCTACGGGTTTGCCCGGGTTTGGGAGAACCCGTGGCTAACATTATGGCTGGTTTGGAGAACCTTCAAATCCAACCCCTGGCTGGCCCCTCCCACACTCCCCTCCCCTCCCAGGAGTCTCCACACGGCCTGTTTTGTATGTGAGGTCAGTGCAGGGCCGCATGGAGGCTCAGAGAGGGGGAAAAATGGGCCACCCGGAAGCTCCGGAGGGCCTCTGGAGCCTCGGAGAAGCAGTTTTTGCCCTCCCAGAGGCTTGAGGAAAGCCTCTGGAGCCTGGGGAAGGCGAAAACACCCCCCCTGCTGTGGTGCAGGAGGCTGACTAGGCCACACCCACCATGACCACGCCCACCCAGCAACCGGGCAGAGAACCTGCTCTGAAATTTTTGAAGCCCACCCCTGAAGATAACTTAACCAGGAAAAAAAAGGATTCCAAAATCAAATCTGGAGGAAGGCAAAGGAAAACATTTCTGTATTATTACTAAGAAAATTGTATAGACATTGTTGAAACTTGTAGACAAGTTTTCATGCCAGGTGATGAGAAGCCCAGTTTGGCTGGCATTTATTCAGCAGAATAAAAGACCACATTTTCATGAATGGATCGGCAGTTGAAGCCATTGGTCAAACCACAGTTGCAAGGAATTCTGCTCATTAATGGTGCCAATACTAAAAGAGGAGTACAAAGAGACATACAATTGGAACATAGAAAATAAGAATCAGGAACAAGGAAACTGGAAAAAGTTGAAATGAAGCATATTCAGTTGGATATTTTAGGAATAAGTGAACCTAAGTGGACAAAAATGAGCAGTTTTAAATTACATGTGTACATTAACAGATGGCTAGTAGATTCAGGGCAGACAGATAATAATGGTATTTGAAAAAAAAAAACATACCGTATTTTTTGGAGTATAAGACACACTTCCCCTCCTCCCAAAGAGGGTGGAAATTTTGGTGTGTCTTATACACCAAATAGAGCCATATTTTGCCTCTTGAAACCCCACCCTGCTCATCCATTTTTCCGAAAAATGGGCCCATTTTTCACAAAAATGGGGGCGTTTTTGTCCTCCCCCAGCCCCCAGGAGCACTCTGCAGGCTCCCAAACCTCTGTGCACCCCATTTTTCACAAACTGGTAGGGAAGGTAAGTGAATTTCACCCCGAGTATATGCACCAGCCATAGATGCGATGGTGGGAAGTACTGAGGAATTCCAGGCAAACTATAGGAGGTTTAATGAGAAGAAGGACTAGGGGTGACATAATAGCAGTGTTCCAATATCTCAGGGGCTGCCACAAAAAAGAGGGAGTCAAGCTATTCTCCAAAGCATCTGAAAGCAAAACAAGAAGCAATGGATGGAAACTAATCAAGGAGAGAAGCAATCTAGGACTAAGGAGAAATTTCCTGACAGTTAGAATAAATAACCAGTGGAACAATTTGCCTCCAGAAGTTGTGGATTCACCAACACTGGAAGTTTTTAAGAAGAGATTGGACAACCATTTGTCTGAAATGGTATACAGCTTCCTGCCTAAGAGGAGGTTGGACTAGAAGATCTCCAAGGTTCCTTCCACCTCTTCTATTCTATTCTATTCTGTTCTGTTCTGTTCTGTTCTGTTCTGTTCTGTTCTATTCTATTCTATTCTATTCTATTCTATTCTATTCTATTCTATTCTATTCTATTCAAAATACAAGAAATAATGTAGTACTAATTATATAGAGAGGGAAAAAGGAAAGTTGTAGAAATGAATGAATCTGGAAATACAGGAAGATTTGGATTGGATAAATGCAATAATGCAGAAAATATATTTAGGGTTTTTGAAGAAAATTCTTCATTCATTGCCAATACTTGCCTCAAGAAACATAAACAGAACTCTGCACTTGGACATCAGCTGATGAATATCATTGCTGTTGTAGCTAGCTCACCAGCTGCCAGAGACTTGGACAATGAGGAGGTTGGGGAGGAACTTGGGCTAGTTCTGGAGTCTGGGAAGGCTCTGATGGAAGTTCTGTGTGGGATGCATAATGTGAAAGAAAGGAGGAAAACTTCAAAGAAAATGAGGCAAAAAATAAAAACATGAGACACATTTTTAAGAAGATCAGCCAAATTATAGGAAAAATGTACAGTTAAAGGAGTATTTTACAAGAATAATCATAGAAGTCTAATAGAGGTCAATGTAAGGATATCAGAGCGATTACAGAAGAATTATCCTTACTAGAAGTAGGTTGAGATGATGAGTATTCTTCTATGCAATTTACAGGCATTGATCTAAACTCAATGGCATCTAATTAACTAACATAAAGAAAGTGGAAATAAAACTGCAGGGACCTTGAGGAATACTGAGTGGCCTCTTCAGATTGGTAGTCATTTTCTTAAGTGATACCTGGAAAAACAAAACCACTTCTTGCTTTCTCTCCTTTTTTCACTACTCTTTTATAATTTTTCTTTAGCAGGGGTGAGAGATAGGAATTCATTTATTTATTTACCACATTTGGAAACAGCCCATCTCCCTCACAGAGGGACTCCAGAGGAATGGTTAACAAGCAGCTCTTGCTGAAGTTTTTAACCAAAGATAAAGGGTTTCTGCTCTTGGTTTCAAACAAACACAACGACTACATTTCTAAACATCTAAAATTGCAACATAAGCCACTTTTTCAGTGTCACTGTAACTTCGAATGGCCACTACCTTGTATTCCTGCGGCAAAAGTCTCACTGTTGTGCATTAGGTGACAAATATCTATTGAGGAGAACGCCTGCCTTCTGTCCTCTGTAAGGTGCTCCCTAACCTCCTCTTTGCAGCCTTCAGAAAATTATTTTATTTATTTCATTAATTAGATTTGCAAGGTTGCTGAATCATAATATGGATCCAGGTGGTATACATTAAAAAATTAAAAAGAGGATATAGGAAAAAAAAATGGAGCAATTACTAAAGTAATAAAAGAACTTAAAAAATACCCACACCAGTCAGATAAGACAAAAGTTTATTTCAATGCAATTGGGGTTTATTTTGGTCTTATTTAGTCCCCAAAACAAAGCAGGGATGAATTATCATTCCACCAGACATCTAATTTGCAGCCCTTGGAAGCAGAAAACTGTAAAAATAAAAATAAAGTGCAGCCCTCAGCTGGAGAGAAAAAAGTTTTGTGCCCCTGCTAATATGGTCTGGGAAGCAAATTGGCCAATGAGAGAGGAATCCTCCCTTCAGGCATGAAAATATGGGCTTGGCACACTTTTTACACTTGGAACCGGGCATAGGGAGATAGCCATTAACATCTTATAGCAACCCAGGAAATTGCAACTCAGACGAGAGGTTTCCAATTTATTGTTTAGGGATGTGTGGATGAGTAAAATTCCAGTCTACTTTACTACTTGTGACAGGAGGGCGGTATTCAGGTCCAGCAGTTTTTGAATAAAACTTTAAAACTTTACATTTGTAACATTTTCTTATGGGTATTTCCCATGAATTTAGGTACTGAAAAAAATTAAAAAGAAATTGGCTGGATTTTAATTTTTTTACAAACACAGTTCATGATGTAGGGTTCTTTAGCATCAAGTTCCTTGATGTAAGCTCTTTTTTGCCTCCACTTTTTTAATAGAACTTTTAAGAAGTATGCCTGATTTTTTTTTTAAAATCAGAGACTGGCAAATGCCAGTTAGACTTAGATGCTAGTATCCATTGGAGTGGAGAGCTTCTCCCTATGAAATCCATGATGGACTTCTACTACATTCATCTATCTATCTATCTATCTATCTATCTATCTATCTATCTATCTATCCACTGCTCAAAAAAATAAAGGGAACACAAGCAGAAGACATCCGAGATCTGAATGAATGAAATAACTTTATTAAATACTTTGTTCATTACATACAGTAGCTTTGTGTTCCCTTTAGTTGTTTAACCAGTGTATAAACTACTGTATGTAAAGAACAAAGTATTTAATAAGGCTATTTCATTTATTCAGATCTTGGATGTCTTCTGCTTGTGTTCCCTTTATTTTTTTGAGCTATATATATATAATAATAATATAATAAAAGAAATAATTTTTTCTTTTCTTTAATAAAAGAAAAACTTTAAAGAAAAAATAGAGTTTGAGTGTATGGAGAATGCTTAACACTGGGCAGTTAGGTTGCTAAAAAAAAGAGCGAAGACTTCCCAAGTCTAAAAGAGGAAGAGGTTAAAATGTTTTTTCAGGGGAAAATAAAAACTGTGGAGAATGGCTGCTACTCATAAGTAAGTTCCAGTATGTGTAATTTAAAGACAGTAGTATGTGAGTAAAAGCTCCCACATCCACTTTAATGCAGAAAAGGCATGTCTGGATTCCTTCCTTCCTTCCTTCCTTCCTTCCTTCCTTCCTTCCTTCCTTCCTTCCTTCCTTCTTTCCTCCCTCCCTCCCTCCCTCCTTTCCCTCCTCCACCCACCCACCCACATTCCTGTAATTAACAGAAGATCAAGTCTAAAATATACTGCCTAGAGAAGTTGATAACATTGCTATCATATAGACATAGCAAATCAGCATCATTTTCTCCAGCATTTGATGAAGGCTATGATTTCTCTTTGAAAGAAGAAGGTAACAATCTAATTATTATTAAAATTAAGGTACATATAGTATTTAATATTGGGGTTACTTTGCAGCTTGCAAAAACTTGTTTCTTCTCACCCACCAGAAACCAGGAGGCAAGACATACGTTGTGAGCAATTGTACAAGCCTTTTTACCTACGTACTTTTTCAAATGGACATGTATATTTAAAATCCCCCACCTCCTTAAACAATAGAAAGAAACAAATGGTTGACAATAACAACGGCAGCAGCTCTCCAACAAAAGCATGCAATTATTACAATTATACTATCCTTGATTAGACTCCCATGCATTGCATTTCAATGTAATTGATGTTGTAGGTTGACACATTGGACACCAAATATTCTCGCCTGTCCCTTTACTCTTTTGTTTCAGAGCCTGATTTGCATTTTCTATGCTTTTAGTAATAAAGACTTAGCACTTTTCCTCCATTAGAAAAAAAGAGAGAGAGAGAGACACACACACATACATACACACACACACACACAATAATCTGCAACTCGGCACTTGTTTAAGGATTCTGACCCCCCAAAATACCACTTTGCTTCACACATTAGCTGCTTACAAAGAAAGGAGCTAATGTATCATCTAATTGGGCAAACCACTGCATCTGATTTCTCTCAATCAGACTATTAGCTTCGTAATTACCCATCTGCCTCATGTGGAAAAACGGCAAGGCGAACACCCAGCTAATAACATTCTCAAGAGCTCTCCAGTATCCTGAGAGGAGAACAATGTTGTGTGATAGAGTCCCTAACCATTTAAGTGCCAAGAAGGTCTCTGCAATATGGGAGAGTTTGTTAACCTTCCCAGGATGAACGGGGTTAATGATTTGTCTTTAATTAGTTTGAGTTTTGTGAGTCTGTTTGGAGTTTTTGTTTGGTGTGTGTGTGTTGGGAAACAAATGATAGCAAAGAAACTCCCCGAAGTATCTTCTCGGCTTGTTCCAAAATATATTTGTTGGAGAGCAGGGTAGCCTCTCAGAGCAAGGTGGCATTGTTGTTTGTAGCAAAACAAAAAGATTCAGATCCCTTTTTATAGCTAATATTTTTTCCCCACCAACCCCCCTCCTTTTCTGTGTGGATGGATGGATAAATAGATAGATAGATGCATCGCTATATGCATTTTGTTTAGAATGGGATGGGCAATATGTAGCTTTTATCAATAATAGTCATCCCTATCCCCTGGTGTGTAACATCTAGTAAAAATGTTTATGTTATCTTTCTCATCTCCATTTCATTGGCAATGGGAAAATGGGAAAACTCTCAATGAAATGCCATACTGAAATTTGTGCGCTGTTTTACTAGATGTGATGGCAGACAGAACTACAGTCCCCTTCTAAGTTAACCACATGACATTTCCAAAAGGAGCAGAGAAAAGTCACTATTATTCAGCGTAGGCTTTGATGAATGACCGAAATGAACCTGTAATTTGATTCAGTTAAAAAGTGCTTCTCATGATTATTCCATCTACTGTCCTATTTGAAAATTATTTTACATTTTTAATAGAATCAGATGCATCAGAAGTGTTCCATAGTTAAATGTATAAACCCACGGACACCCATATTTATCCTTGAGTATGGCAATCTTGTTATAAATTGGAATCAAAGGGGCTATTTAAGCAAGTATGAAAGAACCTGAAGAGACTGGTGATCAAATGAGTCAGAACCATAGACAGCTCACCAAGACAATAATTCAAAGGCAATAAATTGCTTGAAGGATTGCTCCAGCAATAATCTCTTATAAATATTGACTTTAAGTAGTTCAGCACCCAAACAGTATCTTCAGCACATTAACCTTAGAGAAGAATGTTTTGGCTATAAAGGAACTTTGCTTATGTTGGAAGTCCTTTGACTGACTGAACTTGAAAGTTTTGCTACAGGAACTTATAAAATTGTTTTATTTATGTCTAAAAATTACCCATTGTACACAAGGAATCATAGAATAGCATTAATATAAAGCAGGGGTGAAATCCAGTAGGTTCTGACAAGTTCTGGAGAACCGGCAGCGGAAATTTTGAGCTGTTCAGAGAACCAGCAGCGGAAATTTTGAGCAGTTTGGAGAACTGGCAAATATTACCTCTGGCTGGCCCCAGAGTGGGGTGGGAATGAAGATTTTGCCATATCCATCCCCAGGAGTGGGGAGGGAATGGAGATTTTGCAGTCTCCTTCCCCTGGAATGGGATGGGAATGGAGATTTTGCAGTATCCTTCCCCTGCCAAGCCCACTAAGCTAGTAGTGGGTTGCACCTGATTTGGACTGGTTCTATAGAACCGGTAGTAAAACTGGTGGGAGGCTCCGCCCACTGACCCTGACGTCATGAGAAGCGATCTGTGCATGCGCAGAAGCGCGATCCCATTGCAAACCGGTAGTAAAGGTAAGTAGAACCCACCCCTGCACCAAACCATGCTCACCAAGTCACACCACACCCACCAAGCCACGTCCACAGAACCGGTAGTAAAAAATTTGGATTTCACCACTGATATAAAGTAATATATGCATAAATGCAATATAATAAAAATGATAATATCAGTAAAAAGGTATAAATACTATTAGAACAGCAAGTCAGCAAAGAAATAGAACAATTAAACATAAAAATATTTAAAAAGTTATTGAGAAAAAAGGAATATTTTGAATTTGCTAATCTCATAATTTGCTAATGTATCATGAAGATGATAAAGATGAAGATGAACCTTTACGAGATCATTTATGAGATCATCCCACGACACGGGGTGAGATATCAGCAATACGCGGATGATACCCAGCTGTATATCTCTACCCCTTGTCAATTCAGTGATGCGGTGGATGTGATGTGCTGGTGCCTGGAGGCTGTGAGGGTCTGGAGGAAGTCAACAGGCTCAGACTTAACCCAGACAAGACCGAGTGGCTGTGGGTATTGCCTCCTAAAGACTATGTCGATTGTCCATCCTTGGTTCGGGGGGGGGGAGAAATTGTCCCCCTCAGAACAGGCTCGCAATTTGGGTGTCCTTCTAGACTCACAGCTAAGATTAGAGCAACATCTGACTGCTGTTGCTAGGGGGAACTTTGCACAGGTTTGCCTGGTGCACCAATTGCAACCGTACTTGGATCGGGAAGCTCTCCTCACAGTCACTCATGCCCTTGTCACCTCACGGTTGGATTATTGCAATGCGCTCTACATGGGGCTACCCTTGAAAAGTGTTTGGAGACTACAGTTGGTCCAGAACGCAACCGCACAAGCTGTCATGGGTGCACCTAGGTACACCCACATTACACCAATTCTCTGCGAGCTGCACTGGCTCCCTATTGGTCTCTGGTCACAATTCAAGGTGTTGGTTATTACCTTTAAAGCCCTACATGGCTCAGGGCCAGATTATCTTCGAGACCGCCTTCTACCACATAGCTCCCAGTGACTGGTAAGATCCCACAGAATTGGTCTCCTCCGGGTCCCGTCAGCTAAACAATGTCGGCTGCTGGGCCCGCAGGGGAGGGCCTTCTCTGTGGCTGCCCCAGCTCTCTGGAACTAGTTACCTCCTGAGGTCCAGACCATCTCCACCCTATTGGCCTTCCGAAAAGTGGTGAAAACCTGGCTTTTCCGGCAGGCCTGGAGCCGTTGATCTTGCTCTTATGATCTGGCAAGATCCGGCCATGAATGGTGTGAATGAGTTTTTAATGTTTTTAATTTTTCAATGTCTTTTTATAATGATTTTTTAAATGTATTGTGAGCCGCCCTGAGTCTTCGGAGAGGGGCGGCATATAAATTTAATTAATTAAATTAATTAAATTAAATTTACAGTCTTATGGCTGCAATTTCCTATTATTTTTGTAGCAGGGTCTGAGGTAAGGACGAGTTAGTAGAATAAAACTTAGTAAAGAAATTAATGAATCTGAGTTGAAAAGGAGTTTATTAATTGTAGTTTTACTATAAGAAAAAACTCTTTTAAATTGAGAGGAAATACAACTGAGATCCATGCAGCTTGTTTAAAGCATTATATATATTTATAATGGACCCATTATTTTCATAGGAGATACATGTAAACATTAGGCTACACATTTTATCAACTGCAGAAAGTTTTTCTATAACAAGAAGATATATTCTATAAAAAGGGTTAATAGGAAATGGATCTCCTGAAAGTTCCCTGGATAATTTGGATTGAATCAGTCACAACAACAGTAGGGTGTTGTCCATGTAAAGTAAAATGTTGAAATGAAGAAAGGATTGACTTTTCTGGGAAATATTGTCAGCTCAATTAAGTCTGGGTACTTAATATAATAGTGATATCTATCTATCTATCTATCTATCTATCTATCTATCTATCTATCTATCCATCCATCCATCCATCCATCTAAACATTTCTATGCTACCATATTCCAGGAGGCTCTAAACACAGGTCTATAGTATAGCATCTATAATTATTTCTTTGTTGGCATGTATTTTCATTACAGAGATAAATGATTAAGGTGATTAAAAACTTCGATGAATGCCACTACTGTGATATTAAATCACCTGTATCAAGGAGTTTCCATTCTCTTCTTCTCCCTCCCCCCTCTCTCTTTCTCCCTCTCCCCCCTGTCTCTACCATTTGTCTGAAATGTGAAGGGTTTCTTGTCTGAGCAGGGGGGTTGGATTGGAAGACCTCCAAGGTCCCTTCCAACTCGGCTATTCTCTCCCTTTCTCCCTCTTTTTGTGTGCATGCACGCATGTGTGTGCATGTGTGTGTGTGTGTGTGTGTGTGAGAGAGAGAGAGAGAGAGAGCGCACAAGTTTTGCATATGCATAAATATCTGTAGAGGCTTATGTCTTCTCTGTTCAGTTTCGCGGTTAAGATAGATGTTATTTATTTGTTAATCTTTCACTTATGTATATTCAGATGTAAATTATTCCAAGATGATTTCAAGTAGCATTAAAATTCATTTTAAAATAAAATATAATAAATGTATCAGCACACAGTAAATTATCAAGATCTTTCTTACAAGGGAACTGGTGCTAGAAGAAAAGTTTAATCCTAGTGATTTCTTTATTTGTTCCTGCTTCTTAATTTTTCTCTTCCTGGCCATTGGTGGTTGATGAATTTTGTAGAATAGGGTTAGAGAGCAAATCAGACAATAGCAAATAAAGGATTAAGATGCCTGTATATTAATGCTCAGAGTATGGGGAACAAACAGGAAGAACTAGAAGTCCTAGTATATAAGAACAGATATGATAGTGTTGTTTTTATTGAAACTTGGTGGGATGGAAACCATGATTGGAACATATTGCTAGAAGGATATAAATTGCTCAAAAGAAACAGATCCAATAAAAGAGAGGACAGAGTTGTATTGTATGAAAGAATTACTATACCTCTACAGAATACACAATAACAAGGATGAAAGCTTTCTTGAAAGTACCTGAGTGAATATTAGAGGGGAAAAAATGACACCACTATACATATGTATTATAGACCACCCAACTAAGCAGAGGAAATAGATGAACATTTTCCTAACCAGTTAACAAGAAACACACCCTTGAAATAACGGGGGACTTTAATTACCCAAACATCAACTGGGAGACAAACTTTGCAGTGAGTGGGACAAGTACCTAATGTGCCTAGCTGACAACTTAGTCATACAAAAGTTTGAGGGGGGAACTAGAGGGTCAACTATAGTGGACTTAATTCTTACCAATAGGGGTGAAATGGTTGGGGGAATGGACATTGTAGGAACTCTGGGGCAGAATGACCATGTCATACTAGAATTCATCACAATGGAAACACAGGTAATGAACAAAGTCAGACAAGTGCTTTAGACTTTAACAGACTTGATTTCAACAAATTAAGAGAGAGATTAGAAAGGAATCCATGGATGGAAATCCTAGAGGTAAAAATAGTTCAAGATGCTTGGAAAACTCTGAAAAATGAGACAATAAAGGCACAAATAAAAGCATTATCACAGAGAAAGAAAAACAAGAGACTCCAGATAAGACCAGCATAGTTGCACAAAGAGCTGTCTGACAAACTGTGGGACAAAAAGGACAAGTGTAAAAAATTGAAAGAGGAGCATGTAACAAAAACAGAATACCAACAAATAGCCTGAACCCATAAGGACTGAGATAGGAAAGCTAAGACACAGAATGAAGTAAGACCTGCAACAAATGCCAAAAATAATTTAAAAAGTTTATTTCAATATGTAAAGAACAAGAATAAAGCAACAAAATTATTGGTCCACTAATGAGACAAGATGGTAAGAAGGGAGAGAGAGAGATGGAGATGTTGTAAGCCCCCCAGAATCATGTTATAGGAAGATGGGCAGCAAACAAATTTCATAAATAATAATAAACTTTATTGCCTTCTTTGATAAAATGACTAAATTAATGGATCAAGGAAACACTATGAATATAGTATACTTAGGATTCAGTAAGGCGTTCAGTAGCCACAACCTGTTTCTTAATAAAAAATAATAATGTGGGATAGACAGTGCAACCACCAGATGGATTTGTGGTAGGCTGACCAATGCACTCAGTGTGTGGTTCTCAATGGAACTACATCTACACGGAGGGAAGTATGCAGTGGGGTACCTCAAGGTCATGTTGTGTAGTCAGTATTCTTCAACATCTTTATAAATGATCTAGAGGGGATATAAGAGGAACTCACCAAATTTGCAGGTGACACCAAGTTGGGGTAATTGTTAACACTTTGGGAGATAGACTCAAGATTCAGAATGATCTTGACAGACTTGAGCTTTAGGCCCTATTGAACAAGATGCAGTTCAGTCAGAGGTGAGAAAAGTAAGGTACTGCATTTAGGCAGGAGAACCAATTGCATAGGTACAAAATAGGTAGTACCTGGCCCAACAGTTGCAACTGTGAGAAGGATCTAGATGTCCTAGTAAACCACCATCTAGCCAGCAGTGTGCCGCAGCTGTCAAAAAGACCAATGCAGTCATAGGCTGTGTCAGCAGTGGGATAGCATCATAATCACAAGAATTGAAAGTACTGCTCTCTACTGCACTGGTGAGGCCATACTTAGAACAGTGTGTCCAGTTCTGGTCATCATGACACAAAACAGATGTTGAAGTCCTAGTAAGAGTGCAGAGAAGGACAACAAAGATGACAAGAGGTCTGGAGGCTAAACTGTTCAATGAATGGCTAAGAGAATTGGGTAGAAGAGAAGGGTTAGGGGTGACATGATAGTCATCTCCCAATACTTGAAAGGCTGTCACAGGGAAGAGGGATCAATTTCTTCTCCAAAGCACCTTAGGGCAGCACAAGAATCAATGGATGGAAGCTCCCCAGAGGGAGATATAACCTGGAACTAAGAAGAAATTTCCTAAGAGGAAGAATGATGAATCAGCTTGCCTCCTGGGGTTGTAGGTACTCCACGTTTTCAAGAAAGGGTTGGACAACCATTTGTCTGGAATAGTATAAGAACTCCTGCCCTGGTCAGGCAGTTGGACTAGAAGACTTCCAATGTCCCTTCCAGCTGTATGAGTCTACAATTCTCAACACATTGGGAGAGCATGAAATTGGGGAAAACTGTTTTATTATAAGAATTTAAGATTTTTGCAGAGATGCTAGGTAGATAAATCCACAGGTTGACATCTGGGGACCCCTAGACACATAATTATTTAAATGTTAGTCTTAATTGATTGGCACATTCAAACAGAAGAAAATACTCAGGAATTTGGATTTCATTGCTTCTAGAGAAGAATAATTGGACATGTAGACTTAACTGAGTTCCATGTAAGAGTAGAGCCAAAGAGCTTAAAGCTATCAAGTGCTCAGGTTCTGTAGATTTTAGATAAAACAAGGGCCATCCAATGTAATGCAAGTGAGTTATATACATCAAAATAAATAAATTAAGGGATCAAGAATCCAATCCCTCATGTAAATACAGTCTCAGTGTTCCTAAGTAAACAGTAATTGTAATATCACTATCTTCTTAAAAGTGGCATAACTGGTTGTTTTAATCCTTTCTGCATCACTGTCCAAAAGGAGAAATAAGAAAAAATAGATGCATTTCTTTCTTTCTGATTGCTGTTGTCACTGCTTATATACCTAGAAATGAGATATGAAAAGGTAGGGACATGAAGAGGAAGACCAAGTATGGGAGCAGGAGTTTTTGGACTCAGGATGTCTTTCCAGATTAAAATGTTGATGTTGGTATCTAACAGTGGCACCTTCAGATGCTGGGAAGGGATATAATTAATATTCCATGAAATATACACTCTTGGAATTTTGCTGTTCACTCATATTTTAAAACGTTGTGGGAAAGAATGAAATACTGTAAGACTCTGATTCATTTCTTTGTCAAGTACTTAGACCAGGGGTGAAATCCAGCAGGTTCTAACAGGTTCCGAAGAATTGGTAACGGAAATTTTGAGCAGTTCGGAGAACCGGCAAATACCACCTCTGGCTGGCCCCAGGAGGGGTGAGAATGGAGATTTTGCAATATCCTTCCCCTGCCATGTCCACCAAGCCATGCTCACAGAACCGGTAGGGAAAATGTGGATTTCACACCTGACTTAGACAAAATATTATAAGAGATGTATAAGAAAAACAAGAGGGGAAAATGACCATTTGGGAAAGTAACAAACATGATCTGGAAAGAAAAATAATAAAAATAGAAGCCTAGGCCCCGGGTACCTGATGGACCATTTGCAGCCAATGACAGCTCCCCATCGCCCAGTGAGTTCCCACAGGGAGGGCCTCCTTGGGGTGCCGTCGGCCAGGCAGTGTCGGTTGGCGACTCCTAGGGAACGGGCTTTCTCTGTGGGTGCACCTACCTTCTAGAATCAACTCCTCCTGGGGCTACGGATGGCCCCTGATCTTCGCTCTTTCCGCCATGACCTTAAAACATGGTTATTTCACCAGGCCGGATTGGATTGAAGGGGTTTTAAGAGGGGTTTTAATGGTTTTTAACATTTTAATATTGAATTTTATGTGTTTTATTGCTGTGAGCCGCCCTGAGTCCTTTTCGGAGAGAGGGCGGCATATAAGTTTGATAAATAAATAAATAAATAAATAAATAAATAAATAAATAAATCTCTCAAAACACTATCTGTTCTAAAAATATTATGGCTAGTGATGTGATGTCTATGGAGATTCTCAGTCATCCAGGTCATAGTTGTCCCAAAGGTGTTTTTTTCAAGAGGCAGCTGGACTTTCTGTTTTTTCTCTGAAGAGCTGAAAAAGCTTCTTGGATGAGAAGCGAAACTTCTTCAAAGGGAAAAAAAGAAAGTCCAGCTGCCTCTTGGAAAAATCACCTTTGGGATTAGTGATGTGATAAACATTCACAGGTAAAGGCAACAGCTGCAAAACACAGTCAAATCACTTCAGAAGTTCATTGATTTTGCAGTAAAACTGTAAGTACTTCACTTAATGATTTTTATGCTCATGTTCTCAAATCTTGTACTCAGGCTACAAGTGCATTTAGGTCAGGGTTGCATTGTAAAGAAAAAGAAACCTGAAAACAATGAAGCTTGACTGGAGAGACACTTCAATCATGAGCTAATCTACAAACTAAAGCAAAACAAGATAATCTAAACAGAAGATTATTAGAAGATGCTAATTCTCTGTTTAAATTATTTAGACTGGATTTTAAAAAAAACCCTTTTATTATGTTTTTAATGTTTTCATTTATCTGAGTGGCTCTAGTCCCCATCCCGTTTCATTGGGTCATAACCTGGAATCTAATTCTTTGCTTTCTGTATTTTCATAGGAATATTGGATCAAGCCGAGTGAATAGTGGGGGGCTCTCTGCAAACATTTTCTTACATTTATTTAAAATCAGCTAGCAGCTTTATGAAGGAGGCACATGTGGGAAAACGGAACCCTGCTAAGCACAGACTGCCCAGCAAAATCAAGACAGACTTTTAAAAACAAAACAAAAAACCTTCTGCTATTGCAAAACCTAGAATTAGAGAAGGAAAATGTTACTATGTGAACATTTGCTTCATTAAAAAATATTTTTAATAATCCTAGACTATTTTTATATTTATGAATATTCATAGGAACAGTCACAAAAATAATGGTGTATTTGCATGCAGCATTTTTTATAATGGAGCTAATAACACTTTTAATAGTGCAACAGATTAATGCCGGATATAAAGTCTCCTTAATCAAGGAAAAAACTGTATAGGTAAAAAAAGAGATAGCCATCTACACTGATTTTTTTCGGATTATGCTTTCAGTGTCCTCAAACAAATTCTTTACAGGTAGATCCTGAAGGCTATATATTTCAAATGGACAAAATATTAAGAACGTTTCTAAATTTTGGGAATTAAGGGACAAAGAGAATGATTAAAAAGTTAAGGTGATATTGAATAGAAAGAAGGGCTGGAAGCATAACAGTATATTTTCAATTCTTATTATTCCTGCCCCCCCCCCACATTTCTTATTTTCTATCCTTTCCATTTTGTTTTGTTCTGCATACTTCTACTGTATTGAAAAGTTCTAAATATATATAATTTCTAAATTGAACCTGGGACGGAAGAGCTGCAACCTAGTGCTTTGCATAGAGAAGAGTTCTAATTCTGTCTCTAGGATCTTCAGGGACAGTTAGGAAAATCTTCTGTAGAGTTAAACCCAGCTTTCCTGGGTCGGCTGAGATCTGAAGTTCCAACTGTTGGAGAATGCTGTATAGATTCTCTATCTGTTGATATGTTTGGGATACAAAGTATTCAGATTTCAGTAAATATAGATACTGTGCATCTGCTAGAAATTGATGACAAGCTGTACAAGGGTGCAGTCATCAGTTGAAGGCATTTGCAATGATTTCAACTCATAGTATACTTTCTAGACAGAAAAATAACCTTGGAATGCCATTACTATATCTATCAGACATCTATACTCTCCAGAAAGTCTGTTCTTTACAAACCGGAGAAAGTGTCAACAGACAATAGTGGAAATGTCAGCTGAAAGCATTGTAACTATTTATGATTCAGTTCTATTGAACTGAAATATAAAATTATTTATAATTTTATCAAAACAAGCTCAGCAAGGTTAGACTTGGTTAGTACATCAGTGGGAGACAATCAGGAGTTGTGCTAAAACACTTTTAACCATTATTTAATATTTCCTAATATTGTTTGGCCATTTAGAAAAGTTACAGCACTTTGAAAAGCCATTATTTAATTTATCGTTCCCTGCCCCCCCCCAAATGATGAGCGTGACTAGAATTTTCTAGTGGAGCAGTGAAAATTTTGCAGAAGCTCCTGATGATAATCTACTTAATTATATTATAATCATTCTGCACAGATATTTATTATGTTCTATTCTATTATGTAAACTCCTTTATACAATATAAACAACTGAATCACTAATAAAATATTTTAAATCAGATTATGGGTTCTGACCACATGCCTATATCCTTGAATTCACTTTTGATTGCATACTTTTGACTTACAATTCTCTCTAAGCCATTTGAAATAAAACTTTTAACTTTTAATTATAAAAACAGTTTTTTGATGGACTCTAATCTCTCAAAGCACTGAGATGAAATAGGAGGAGATTCTCTAGCCTCTTCTGGAATATTTTTTCCTTCTTTATCAAGTATTGCGGTCTTAATGGAGGAAAGCAATCTTGGGCTCAAGCTTTATAAGTCTAAACAGCTGTAGATTGTGAGGCTTCCTGGGTTCAGGGACTTTCCATCTTTGGTTCTGGGTGGGGTTGCATTGTCCCAAACAGATCAAGGTTTGAGATTCAGTCTCCCGCTCAAAGAACAAATGGCAGTCCTAGCTCAGAGGTCTTTATATGGCATCGTGTTGAACCTGCTCCTAGATCAGGGGGCCTTTCTCATGATCACTGATACCTTAGTAGCCTCCAGTTTGGTTTACTACAATGTGTTCTACATGGGGTGGCTTTTGGTGACTATTCAGAAGTTTCATCTGGTCCAAAATGCAGCAGACTGATAGCTATGAGTGTATTTTGCTAACTGCAAATAATACTTCTATTTTGTGAGTTGCATTGGTTACCAGTGTGCTGCTGGATGCCATGGAAGATCCCTTTGTGGTACAGTGCCCACATCTAACACACCTGGCATGCTTTGGGTCTTGTTCCTCAGACATTGTCATCTGGCAGGGACCAGGAAGAGTGCCTTCTCTGTTGCTGTTTCCATTCTTGGAATGATAACTCCAGCTGAGATTTTTCTTAGGTTCAACCTTTCCCACCTTTTGGAAGGCATTAAAGATCTGGTTATTTTCACCATTGGAATTGGGTCTGGGAGTGGTATGATTTTGGATGATTTTTTTTTCTCCCCCAGCACTTATGTGTTTGTATGTTGCTGTTTTGGATTGTGTGTGGATGTTGTACATTTTATTATATAGTCCTTATTGATTATTGCTGTAATTGATTATGTACACTGCCCTTAATTGTGTTCTGGCTATGACAATTAAATAAATAAATAAATAAATAAATAAATGATTATTTCCGCTAATTACCACAAACAATAACAATAGTTGAAAGCCTCATTATTATTTTGTTTCTAGGCCAAAGCAAGATGATCCGTCAATTAATCTATTGCTCATTGCTGCAAAGTATCCAAAAATTGCACTCAGAATGTTTCCCCGAATTACACTAGTGGTGAGAGATACAACAGCACTACAATATCTGGGCTGGATTACTTTATTCTGAGTCCATTCACTGTTTAGTGGCACTTATGTTAAAGAAATGTTTACCTTGCAAAGTAAGACCTAGTTTATTATACAAATTAAATTATACAAAACATCATCTATGAAACTAATGTGAAAAATATGAGAGGGAATACAATGGCCATGAATACCACACCCAGTTGGAAAAACAACACAACTTCTTTTACAATTTAGAAATACAACTCACAATCTTAACCATGAAGCTAAATATCTTGTTTCTGATTGTATTTTTATGGTGGCTATTTGGACACATTTTTAAAAGATCCACAACCCAGGGGTATTAGAAAAAAAAGAGAGAAATTCTGAATCCATAAATTCTAAATTTAACATCTCACAGGCTTAATTTGAAAGGGCACGATTGATTGATTGATTGATTGATTGATTAATTAATTAATTAATTAATTCATTCATTCTGATTCTATCTAAGAGAAGGAACTCTGCATGCAAACAAGCATGCAGAGTTCCCCTTGGGAGTTGGAACTCCCCTTGGGAGTTGGGCGGCATAGAAATGCGACTAAATAAATAAATAAATAAATAAATAAATAAATAAATAAATAAATGTAAACCCCAATACAGTTAGAGGAAGAACTATTTAAAACAAGCAACTTTAACCCCACAATACAACATCCATAATTCACACATTACCAGTCAGTCAACATCTGGTCCCAGCCCTCTGTTCTTTTTAACAATCTTTGTATATGCTACTTTCCTTAAGAATTCATCCCTATTGGTGACAATTAAAATCCCAGGTTTCCTGCTGATATAGAAGGAAACCAAAACATTTAATAAGATAATGTTTAAAAACCCACCTGTTTAGTCAGTCATCTATTATGGTGATCAAACAATGCTCAATCTGTACTGCAAGTGGATGTCCACCTACAAAAATGGTTACTTAGCACTGACCCTTTCCCCCCTCCCTTCCATTCAATCGTATCCAATTCTCAGAGACTGCCTGGACAAGTCCCTACAGGTTTTTTTGGCAATTTTTTTCAGAGGTAGTTTGCCATTGCTTCCTTCCTAGGACTGAGAGAAAGTAATTAACCCAAGGCCACCCAGTTGACGTTGTGCCTAAGGTGGGACTAGAACTCACAGTCTCCCTGTTTCTAGCCTGATGCTTTAACTATTACATACATAGGCTCTCAGTGCTGAATATTTGATGAATAAAGTAAAATTATCCATAAGCACTGTTCAATATTATTATATAAAATAATAACAAAAGAGAAGGTAATTGACACAAAACCAGATTTCACATTGCCCTTTTGATACTCGTGAAGGATGCCATGCTGTAAAGTAATATACGCACCTGGTGGACTTCGGGTGCGCTTCAAGGTGTTGGTGATCACCTTTAAAGCGCTCCCGGCTTAGGGCCGGGGTACTTACGGGACCGCCTTCTGCCACCAATTGCCTCCCACCGGCCAGTTCGCTCCCACAGAGAGGGTCTCCTCAGGGTGCCGTCGGCCAGACAATGCTGACTGGCGACTCCCAGGGGGAGAGCCTTCTCTGTGGTGGCACCTACCCTCTGGAACAATCTACCCCCAAAGATACGAGTGATCCCAGACCTCCGGACTTTTCGTCGGGCCCTTAAAACCTACTTTTTTCAGTTAGCCGGGCTGTCCTGATTTTATGGTTGGTTTTTAAAATTTGATATTGATTTTAATTGAAATGTTTTAAATTATGGGCCAAACTTTATTTAATTATTTTAAATCTATTTTAACTTTTGTGTACAAATGTTTTATTTTGGCTGTTCACCGCCCTGAGTCCGAAAGGAGAAGGGCGGTATAGAAATCTGAAAAATAAAATAAAATAAATAAAAAATAAACTGATGCACATTTATTATGGATAGCTGAGTTTCCCTGAATTTTATCTTGCTTGTCTTTCTTTTCTATGCATTGTTTACAACATTGTGTTGAACTTGTGCTCATGGTATAATGTTTCCTTTTAAACACTGCCCGAGGCAAAGATGGTCCGAGACCCTGTACTTGCTGGCTGAACTGTGTTTTTTGGGGGTTTGTCTTCTAGGTTTGTCTTCTCCAATTTGTTTTGACTGTTTTGCTGCTGGAAGGCCTAGGGATGCATTGCACTGATGCCCTGCCTTAAAGAATATTCTCCCCTTTGGTCATAGCTGACTAATTAATGCTTTGTGGATGTTCTTGTTTCAAGGCTCATTCCAAGTCTTTGGCTTTGTCCTTTCACCCATATTTCCATATGATACTTCTAACATTTAGAGGTCATTGGCCTGCTGTAATCTGCTGAACCACCTTGGAAAGAAATTGCTCATGTTCTTCTTCCCACTTGTCAAGGCTTTCCAGAGGACGGGACACTCTATAATAGCCTGGTTCATTATTATATTTTAGGGATCCCAAACATCAGCACATAATGGCAATAATGCTTGCTGATATCCAGCATGCAACTACATCACTACCTCATTACAGAAACCAGAATTTCCTTTATGGTGAAGGTTCACAATGACATATGACAGCACATCTCTCATAAATGATGGTTACTGCATCCAGGTAGCTTTCATTTGGTTTGTCTCTTGGCATGCCATGTGCTTTTTAAACATTTTAATGATGATTTTAAAAAACACATCTTATTCCTTTATTTATGTATTCAATTTATATGCTTTATATCTTTGCTGAATACACTGCCCAAAGTGACTTCTTAACAGATCGGTAGCCTGGCTATATAATTTTGATAACAAATAATGAATGAATGAATGAATGAATGAATGAATGAATGAATGTTCAATTATTTCAGAATTGATGGAGGCGTAAGTTGTATTCCAGAAACCCACTTGGAGCATTCATTGACAATGGAATATCATTACTTCCATGGCTTTGCAGTGATGACCACTAAATGGATGTATCTCCTTTTCAGTGCTCAGTGGAGGGAAAACATTCATTCTCCACTATTTTACTAAGGTGATTGTTGCAGAATGCCAGTTGAAAAAGAAACAGTCACTGTATTTGTTCTGCCTAAGGCAGTAAGTAAGTCCCCGCCTAAAAAAAAATCTTCCTCAAATGATGAAACCTACTAATAAGAATCACAATTAGTATCTTATTCTTAAGGTTATTTACAGAATAATTTTTGTGTTCTTGAAAATGCTTAGGGGAAGGGACAAATACCTATTTTGGCAATGCCAGGAAAAATGTTTCACTAATACTACTCCAACTAATTTACAGTCACCTCCTCCTGATTTCATGAGTGCAGAAAATTCCTTCCTTCCTTCCTTCCTTCCTTCCTTCCTTCCTTCCTTCCTTCCTTCCTTCCTTCCTTCCGGTGGTGGGATTCAGCCAGTTCGCACCACTTTGGGAGAACCGGATGTTAACTTTCTGAGCAGTTTGGTGAACTGGTTGTTGGAAGAAATCATTAGGGCAGAGAACCGGTTGTTAAATTATTTGAATCCCACCACTGCTTCCTTCCCTCCCTCCTTCCCTCCCAAAATGAGTGAACTGGGAGAACTTCAGATTCTGTCCAATCGCCATGCTGAGTAGAAAGATGGGCTTTATAATCCCACATTTCTGGAAGGCTGACTAGGGGAGACTGTTTCAATTCATCATCTCTAATTTGGCATAGTAGGTGGATTTCCCAACTAACTGAAATTCCACCCATTATTCTTTTCTGTTGGCAATCATCCTTCACATATTTTTTTCTATGCATGTCAAAGAAAAGAAATCATGATTTTCAGGAAAGTAAAGGAGCAGTTATCAAGCTGTTGATTTTGCAGAACTTTTTATGTGGCTGAGTGGCAAGCAAACTGAGCCAGGTACTCTTAAATGGAGTGATACTATAATTACATAACCAGAAACAGAGAATTCTGTCTCTTGTATAGTTTTGTTTTTGTCTGGCTTTTGTTGTTTCAATAAATACTTACAACAAAACATAGTGTTCAAAGCAAAATGCTATTGAAATCAATTGCTAATTAAACTTATGTCTAAATTAATAAATCACAACTATCTAGATTGTGTTCCTATGAATAATTTCAATTATGGTGAACATAATTATTAGATTTTGCATTTAATGAACCATATTGTTCAATGGTAGTCTTCTGACAATTGGGACTAATAGAATATGTTAACCTTTATTCTCCTCAGCTTGACACCACATTAGATCATGAATTAATATGTAAGCACTTTGGAGAGTTCCATAATTAAGTAGCCATTGTGACTCTTCTGGCCTATGGGATGAGTTATGTTCGCTAAGGAGAAGCATTTGAACTAAATCAATAGAGGCCCACACAATCAGGAGAATTTCAACATCCTATTTATTATACCTGGCTGTTCCCACTTTCCTAGCTGATTTCTATATATTTTGCTATGTATCAGAAGTACAATTTGAAGAAGCAATTCTCCTCAATTCATTAGATATTATGCTTCTGAGACTTCTTATCCCAAGAAATAAACTCCACAAAATCTGAACTAGATAACTTTTTAAAATAGTTACTTGATATTTCTCCTAATTGGGTATCTGAGGCCAGATTTCTCAATTCAAATATTTCCTTTGATAACCTTTCAGTAAGGAAACTCAGATACATGTTATATTTGATACCACTTTAGAACATGTGATACCACTTAATCAAACTCATTCCGTCTGGTTATTCCTTAAAAAGAAAATGTTAATTTTTTTGGATAAGTACTCCTTGCAAAAAGTTTGAAGAATAGGTGATTCATGTAAGAAAACTCTTGCTTCCTCTCACTTGGTTTTCACTCATTTGACACCATGGTCACTGGTGGCCATCACTGCTGCCATAATTCCTGATTAGAGTGTTTTGATTAACTTCTTTTTTGTGAGAGAGTTTTTTCACTCAGTATCTATTTCTGACATGTATAATATCTAACACCCATTGTTTTGTCACAGAAGATGCAAATCTATCCTATGTCCTGGCTTGAGAGACCATCTCACCCCACTGGGATTCGTGCCGGCAGAGGAGGCATTCTGTGAGTCCCATCAACCCAATTATTCTGGCTGCTGGTGTCCTGGAGGATGGCCTTCTCTGCTGTTATATACATATTTTTATGACTGTAAGCACCCAGAGTTATCCTACGTAAGATGGGTGGGCAATAAAATTTGTAAATAAATAAAAATAAATAAAAAATGTCCAAGATACCTAGAGCTTAGAACTGCTTTTCCATGTGTTATAAAGATGTCTTGGAAAATATCTATTTAGCAATGTTATTCTCTCCCCAAAAAACCAAAGTGTGTGCATGTCAGAATCCCCATATTAATAACTGGGTATACACTTACACATTTGTCTGTGTGTTTGTTACATCATCTCTCACTGCAGATTGTTATCTTGTAAGTCCTTGCCATGTGACTGCCCATTTTTCAAGTTTTTCATTCCTAAATGATCATGGACAAAAGATAAAATCTGACACACACAGGTAATCTTTATTATCTTAACATTTGTTAAGCTTTGTGATTTACTGAGACATTAAAGTCATTGCAAGTCATAAGACCTGCACATTAGATCCACTTCATAAATAATAATTTTTGTCTCTGTCCTTAAATCAGTGTAGTTGAATAACTTCTATAATTAAGGAATTCTTAATTTTGATCCCAGATAGAGATGGAACTGTAATCAGCCAGTTCTAATAATTTTGTACAATTGTAGAAGGAGCCAGTAAGATGTATTGCATAATATTGTCTTGATCCTGATGAGGCTTGAATTTAAACATTTCTCTAAATATCCTTTGACTATTGTTAACATATATCCAAGGTGACTTGTGAATAGTCATGGATATCTTCAGTGCCCAACCTTACTTGAATGAGGCACATTCTTTCTTCAATCTTCAAGTTCCTACCTCATTTAGATTTACTCATCAACATATGCAGACACACAATTCTGAAGAAGTCACACAATCTGTTTTGAAGAGAATCTGGCAAGTGTGGAATTTGAACTGCACGAGAGCCCCCTACATCTCATAGAAGGAGTATCTACTTCTACCTGAGAGTTGTGTTAGGTATGTAGCTCAAGTTTCACATTTGCTAGCTTTTTTGCACCATGAGGATGTTTTCAAGGGCAGGAATAGATCATTGATGATGGAAGTAATAGTTCTAGTGAAACTGGAGAGAAGGTGAAAAGAGGCTTCCACAAAGATATATTGGTGTCACTCTGTCTAGCAATGCTTGACCTTACCTGCAATCTGTGAAGTATTTTCAATAAGATATTTTTGAAAACAAGTGAAAGTGAAAGGAAGGTTGCTCTTTTAATCATATCAGAAGGAGGTATGATGTCTACAGAGGGCTTTGATTTTTGGAACCAGTGACAATCATTTGTATTAACCACTTAATATTGCACTGGCAAATCATAAAGAAGTGATAAATAAAATCAGAGTGCATGCTTTTTTTAACCTCCAAAATGGCTGACCACCAAATGCTTTTCCCAAAGGACAATATGAACTTATTCATATCCCCAGTGTTTGCCATTTTCTCTTTTTCTGTTCCATAAATCAAGGACAACATTGTTATGTGAGGTTTGGTTTGTTGCCTAAGTTGTTGTTCAAAGGACCAACAGCACCTTGGCTCAGAAATAAATCTGCAGTGAGATTTACACCTATGGAAGTTTGTATAGGAAAACAATCTAAGTAGCACAAAATCATACATGCCTTGACCCAGTGTATTAAACTGCTGAAGTAAGTCAATCAAGGAATGCCTACAACATTCCTATATTTACTGATTTTTTTCTACTACCAGTAGCAAGATTTCTTACCTATTTATGGAATAAAGTTGCTTCCAAAGTGGGTGGATGAAAGATAATCTTCCCTGTATTTTATTTTTTTTAAAAGTTTTTCTTAAAGATTTAAAAGATGCAGGATTTATTTAAAAGATTTAAAAGATGCAGTTATTTCTTCTAATAACTACATGGAATTCTTGGGACAGGCTATCTTAATTAGAAATGATTAGTGTTTTGGATTCAGCAAAAGGAAGTTATGGATGACATTAGAATGCAAATGTAGCTGTAGCTCCTTAAACCAGAGTTCCCCAACCTTTCCAGCTTTGCGAATCGGTGGGGGGGGGGGGAAGGTGAGGGGATGGTTCCATGTGAGCCGCCAGCAGCCAAGTGTGTGTATGCAGCTCCATTTGCACAACAGGCATGCACGCACGCCGGCTGCTCATGTAAATGCACACACTTGCCTGCTGCTCCCACAAGTGGGGATGCATGTGCTGCTGTTTCCATGGCCCAGTTGCAAACAGCTCATGGTCCACTAGTGGGCTGTGGCCCAGAGGTTGGGGATCATGCATGTTTTCTTCTGGCATCATGTAGCAGTTTGTAAGAGTGGTATAGAAAATAAGCAAGATGACCTTCATTGAGATATGTAGAAACTATTTCCTTGGTAAAAGGTGCTGAATCAGAACAACCAGATATATTTGGAAGTGGTCCAGACAAATGCTTTCCTAATATACTGAATTATAAGAATGAGGAGGAGATTTGCTAGATTCTGCTATTATAGGCAATCTCAATAAAAGTAGTTTTAGCCTTCCTCTGAAATTGATTTCCTGATCTACCTAGTGGAACATACAGTCCAGAAAAGGCACAGCTGATTTAAGGGAATACAGAGAAACATGCCTGCATTCTCTGAAGCACATTTTTGCCTTTGAATCCAAAGTGCTGGGCAGCCCTAATTATAACTGAACATACCTTATAATAGTAAAAGCATATTCTGATGATTAAATTAAATTGCAAGTTTTGTCACACAGTACATGTAGTATATGTTGCATAGACTCTATGCAATAAATTAGCTGCAACATGTTACACAGCAAAGAGACAAAAGACCATCTGCTGTGCTTATGCCCACTTTTAAATTATTATTTTACAAGCTAGGTTTTGATACTGACACAATGTTCTTGGACTCTCAAAAGTTAGTGGACTAACATTTATGCATGCCAGATAAAGAGCAAGGGCTATGCAAAATGATACGATTTATTTGGACATTAGCCAGCTCAATAGCTGAATAATGTTCATTGTCTAACTATATCTATAGATATTTCTAGCTTCATTTAAAGCCAAGTATTTTGCACAAAGATTTTTCTATTAAGCATTCAAATTCCTTGTCCCCTGTATTTAGATGTAGGTTGTCAGCGTTACTACTCTTCCCCCCGCCCCCCAGATCTCTGTATAAGACATTGCCTTCAGGGTTTTGAATTACTTGGAAGGCAGTCTAAAACACTGGAGCTTCCACCTTCATTTTCTATTGTCTTTGATGAGAGATTCTTTGCTGAAAATGCCTGTTCTTATTTGTAAGATACCTCCTTTGCTGACAAAATGTTGAGAAGTGGATAATGGCTAAGATATAGAATGGTTCTGTAACCTTTTAAATGCTAAAAACTGCAGGGCTTATAATTGACTGAATACATTTTAGAGGATGTTCTAAAGGTTCTTTTTTTATTTTTTGCTGTAGGTATATAGAAATAAAGAGGACAGCTTATTTATTTATTTTATTGATTACATAGGCGTATATGCTACTTCAGTCCAAAGATTCTAGTGATCTCCTGATACAGTCATTAGGTGTAAAAGCAAAAACATCAAATATAATAATATCCTAAACAGATTGACATGGTGGCTCAGTGGCTAAGATGCTGAGCTTGTCGATCGAAAGGTTGGCAGTTCAGCAGTTCGAATCCCTAGTGCCGCATAATGGGGTGAGCTCCCATTACTTGTCTCAGCTTCTGCCAACCTAGCAGTTTGAAAGCACTAAAAAATGCAAGTAGAAAAATAGGGACCACCTTTGGTGGGAAGGTAACAGTGTTCCGTGTGCCTTAGGCGTTTAGTCATGCCGGCCACATGACCACGGAGATGTCTTTGGACAGCGCTGGCTCTTCGGCTTTGAAACGGAGATGAGCACCACCCCCTAGAGTCCGGAATGACTAGCACATATGAGCGAGGGGAACCTTTACCTTTATATTTATATAGAAATAAAGAGGACAGCTTATTTTTTAATTAATTACATAGGTGTATATGCTACTTCAGTCCAAAGATTCTAGTGATCTCCTGATACAGTCATTAGGTGTAAAAGCAAAAACATCAAATACAATAATATCTAATCTGTTTAGTGGCCTCTAATCAAACTTCAAGCCTGCTCAATATTCTTTCTCCATCCCCAAGGTCCTGTGGAACTTCTAGATCTTGACCAGATAAAGGCCAGGAGGAAATCGGCATGAAGGAGAAGGCTTCATGTTTTTATTTTGACTTAGAGTCACAGTCACCTATAATTCATCTAAGGTCAATTTCCAGGGAAAAAATGCTAATTATATAATCTTCTTCCAGGGAAAAGCAATACAATGGCAAACTATTCTTTTAGGTCATAATCAACTTGACTGCCTGGGAAGCCAGGTGACAATAGAGTCTCTTGTATCCTGTTGGTTTGACAAGGTCACAACTGGGTGACCAGTCTTCATTCAGGCAGGCTGCCTTAATTCTTGTGGAACCTGCCAAGCTCAAATGTGGACCTCATTTCACAGCAGGCAAAGAAATTATTCTGAAAGAGCTATTTTGCCAGACAGTCCAGGATCTGGGTCTATCACTCATTTCTGAAATAAGCTTGCATTCCTGGTTAATTTTCTACATATTTTTATGCAACCATGTCATACCAGAAAGATGAATTTTTCTTCTGCATTGCCTTCTTTGTTATGGATTGATGAAACTCCTGAGGTTACTTGAAAGGACACCCATTGCAGTTCATAAGATATGCTTACAAATAACAGTGGTCTTGAACTATTAGAACAGGAGCAGAAAACTTATGGCACCTCAAATATAGCTAAACTACAATTCCCAGAACCCCATCTCTCTCCCCCTCTTTTTATATAAGAGGTTGATAAGCTAGCAGGCTATCTGATAAATCTATTTTAATATTTCTTTGGGATGGCAAGAACCCTTAAATGAGAATTCATATTTATGTGGGGAAAGGTCTACTCCGATTATTTTGATCCTGTGTTATTTAGAATACAAATTGCTTTGTGCAGACGTTATGTGACATCTGGAGTACCTAATAATATTAATCAACAACAGCAAACCTCCTATACTTGCATCTATAACCTTGCAGATAAGTTATTGCAACTTTGTCAAAACTTTCATCATTATTGAATCACTGTATATCACCATCTCTCAGCCAAGGACCTAGGGGAAACAAAAGATTGATAAATAGATAAGCCCTAGAGAAACTTGTCAGAAGAAACTATTCTGAAAGTGTTACTAGATTCTTGATTAACCAGTATGTCATTTTGTGGCTAAAACATTCAGAAATGACATTTTAAGATGTTTCTTAATTGTCTCCGTCCTACCTAGGGCAGGGAGGAGCAACCTTGTAATCCTAAATTTCAGAGTCCCCAAACCTCTTAGTCATCTGAAAGTTGACCTTGCCTGTCAAAGAAAGATTATTTAAAAAACCTGCTCAAATTATCTACCTATCTGAATATGAATGGAATATTTAAATATTCAATTTTGTATTAACATCTGGTTAGGTTCCGTGTTGTCCTTCAATGAGTGTTTTTGTGCACAAAAAAAGGCTAAACGGGAATATAATTATGCACTACTGTGCAGTCAAGGTTTTCTCCAGTCTCTTGTATAAGGTCTTGCTGAACATCTTCATGTGCAAGCCAGAATGAGAAGTTGCACAAGGTCTCACACAATGCCGTTGTACTCTTTCAGAAATATTTCATGGAACAGTGCCATTGCCATAATTTCTTCTACTAACGCAACCATAAAGTTCTGATATTAAAAGAGACTTTACACTGTCAGTACCTTAAAGACATGCTTGCGTTTTATAGATTTGTTCTTTTTAAAATACAGTTTACAAGATTAGGACAGATAAAAGACATTCAAAGTCCCTATGTTGTGACCTGTATTTATACAGTGAACACCACAATTTTTTTCTCCCTCTCTGTGTACATATATATGTATGTGTGTCTGTGTACCCTTGAAAAAGACTGTAGAATTTAGTTATAGAATTAAAATGCTCTTGCAGAATTATGGCAATATTCATGGCCAAGGAACCCCAATGTTTTGGGCCCGATAAGAATGGGAAATTGAAGAATAGAATGCACATTTACATGTACAATTTTTTTAAAAAAATCAACTCAGTTCATGGGAATTGGGATTTCTTTTTTTCTTTACAATTATTTGCAAACTGCCCTAATCATACTGACTCTGGTGAAATACAAGAAAATGAACATCTTAATGTGGAAACAGGAAGTATAATTGCCTATTATTATATTTCTACAAATATATTCATCTATATTACAACAGGATGGCAGTGTTCTTATCTCATTTCAGGATTACTGCATTTTTAATACTATTATTGAAGAAGCTGACATAACTACATGTATGATAACTGGAATATTTAACTTGCTTGTTTCATTTCATTTCATTTCATTTTCATTTCATTTTATTTTGACAGATTCCTTTAGATACTGCCAAAGGAATTGTACAAAATTCCAAGAAAATAATTCAGGAATTTAAAAAAAAAAAATTAGTTGTCAAATTCAAACTGATGGAAAGTGTGTGTGTGTGTATGTGTATGTGTGTATCTTGTATTTTAAAGTAATAATATCAAAGCAGAGACAAAGTGCCTTTTAAAGTATATAGAGTATAAAGTATAAAGTATATAAAGTAACAAAATTTAGGAGAATGTGCCAACAATGGAATTAGTGAGGGTTAGTTTAACACCCGCTCCCCTCAAAAATATCTGGAGTTCCTTCCCTTGTCAGCCATGCCATATAAATACTACAGAAGAGAGGTTTAATCCTTTATTATATCTCTCTCAAGTGCTGGCATAGAGTCAAGTGCCTAGAGTAGCCCCACAAAAATGGACCACTTTAGTTATTTTATCTTTGTGGTTATTTTGGTTTTTACTCATGGGAGAAGTGACAACACAGTGGCAGAAAAGGCTACTTCCTCCCCCACTCTGTTTTCAGGGGCTCTAACTCCACACAGTAACAACCTAGAACTGCCACAATTTATACACTATGTGTTCCTAAGAAGTGTAATCTTAATCCAATGTTTATTAAAACCGGACAGAGTTTATTAAACTGAATCAAGATGATCAAATAGGAGCAGATCTTTACATATATTAGCTTAATTCTCTTTCCAAATATTTGCAAAATGTCTTATGTCTCTTTGAAGGATAATTTTTTTTTAGAAAAGTCCAATGACACAATGCTGATGTTGGCTTGCCTCATGAATAATATGCACGTTTTTATGAATGTGCATAGAGGCAACTTTTGTTTTATAACTTAATATAGTAATATGGACTGCTTTTGTCTGGGCAGTTCTTCTTTGTGGTTATGTTTTTAATTTCATGTTGAGTGTTGTTAGCTGTACAGAATCTTTTACAGTGGGGTGGCTCTAATGCAGGTAGTGATCAGTTAACAACCACATGTTCAGCAACTATTTGAAGTTATGAAAGTGTTGAACAAGGAGACGTATGACTGGTCCTAGAAGTTGCAGGTATTGCAGTAACCCCCTGGTCAAGTGATCACAATTTGGACACTTGGTAACTGGCTTGCAATTATGATGGTCATAGTATCTCATAATATGGTTATGTGAGCAACATTTGTGACCTTCACTTCAGGCTTTTGACAATAGGAAAGCTGGCAGGAGGTTGCAAATGGTGATCATGTGATGTTGTGCCTAATAACCCTGCAGATTTGCTTAACGACCACAACTGCTGTCATAAGTCAGCCCAATCAAGACATCATGCTTTATGACAGCATTGCTTAGTTTCTGGTCCCAATTACTGCCATTAATCAAGGACCACCAGTAAATATACGCAATAACAAGTATTTTGGAGGCAAGACTATAGCTCAGGCTAGGCTGATATATTATATTGATTGATTGATTGTTTTTTTTTACATTTCTGAACCACCCATCTCCCTGAAAGAGATATTTAATAACCAAATTTATATGCCACCCATCTCACTGACAACTGACTTGATATAGATGATGGAAACAAAAAAGAAGTGATTCAAAAAGTTGTAGGAGATCCACAGATTCGATTCACCACCTGTTGTACATAATCCTTAATGAAGGAAACAAAAGGTTAGCAGCTTCAAAAACACCAGAACCAACACTTCCTCTACTGGAAAGCTCAAAGGATGCTGGAGACATTACCAAGAGAAAAGAATGTAAAACACTCCATCGTTCCTAGTTTCTTTGGGCATGAATGATGGAAAAGTGGCATCAACTCTTATCAAAATTTTGTCTGGGGTTTATGGGCTGTTGCAAACAGGACAATGGCATGAAGGCTTAGGTGCTGCTACATGTGTAAAAGAACTCCTCCAAATCCTGAAGTCTATTAAAGACCAAGAAGACATTTCTGACTTCATTTCCTATTTCCAGTCTGGAACTACATTTTTGTTTCAGTTGAAAAATAAGATGACATCTCAAAAGCAGATTGATTTGCCTAATATATATTTGTTCAATTTATAGACAAGGCCTATTCCTCCACTGCATTGGAAGGCAGAAATCAAACTAAGGCAGTACTAACCCTCACTTCTGGGTGGCATGTGTCTCTTAATGCTTTCATGCTCCTTTTTCACAGGAGTAAAGGATGAATATTACTACTAACTTTCATAGTTTTAATTCCAACTTAATTTCTGTGGACTTCACCCCATATTTAGGAGGTCCTTAAGGAGGGGGCATGAGTAAGTGCACTAATGTGCCTATTGTCACTGTCACTTTTTAATTTCTTTGATTTTGCTTGTTTGAATTTGTAATTTTTGTTTGATGAATATACATTAAACAATCTGAGGGAGAAATGAAGGTCAGTTAAATTGGAATTATCTACTATGACTATGTTAGTGGATCTGTCTTTCACATTTTCTACAATCACATTCAACTCAGTTTTCACTTATCTTCGTTACTGGTTTGGAACTGTGGGCGCGCATGTGCGTGTGCTTCAGTGGTGGGTTTCAAATTTTTTTACTACCGGTTCTGTGGGTGTGGCTTGGTGGGCGTGGCAGGGGAAGGATACTGTAAAATCTCCATTCCCTCCACAGTCCAGGGGAAGGATACTGTAAAATCTCCATTTCATCCCAGTCAGCTGGGACTTTGGAGGCAGAGAATAGATGGGGGTAGGGCCAGTCAGAATTTTTACTACCGGTTCTCCGAACTACTCAAAATTTCCGCTACCAGTTGTCCAGAACTGATCAGAACCTGCTGAAACCCACCTCTGGCGTGCTTGCTTTGCTCACATGCGAGGCTTCAGTGTATGCACAGAACCATCTGGACATGCGCGAGCATCTATGATGATGTCCAGGCAGGTGGGCGGATCCTCCCACCGCCGCTACCGGTTCGCTCAAACCAGGGTGAACCGGTAGCAACCCACCACTGATTCAACTCCCCCAGAGGGGAAAGATTAGTTGGTTGGATTCCCTATAGATTTCCTAAAGACATGGCATATTGTTTCAGACCACTGGGGACAGGAAGAAGGCTTTCTTGGAACGGGTAGAAATCCTTCATTATGAATCTAATAATTTGTGTGAAGTTGGTATAAACTTCCAGACATGCTGTGCAATTTACAACTTCAAGAAAGTTCGGAAACCATTTAGGGTTTTTTTGAGATAGTGAGCTTGACTAAATAATAAAAATGAAATAATTGAGGTGCACCATTTTATCTGTTTTCATACAGAGTTCATGCATTAAAAAAAATCTATTAAACTTTTGCTGCTGGGGAACATGATGAAAATAGGTGTTCATGATTGCTGGCATGACCTAGCAATTTTTTTTGCCCATATATACATTGGTTGGGATGGATCAGCCTGGATTATGATATGAAGATTTGCTTCTTGTCCTTGACATAACACAGTATATTAACAGCAAAGCTATTTGGTATCTCTGTTTAAATATACATTCCGTTCCTTAATAAATGGGGGAGCTTGTGCTCATAAATTTGTGAGTTGTTTACACTGTGTGTGTGTAGATGGATGGATGGTTAGATAGATAGGCTGATAGATAGTCTCCTCTGAGTTGAGCTCAACTCCAGGTCACTTACAAACACACACACTCACACACACACACAGAGGTGAAAGCTTCACTTGTTTTGTTTTGAGAATTCTCACCTCTGTTTTTCTTTGCATAAAAATGATAAGTGTTTTGATCACCTTGAGTGACTTACATGCAGTTGAATAGCACTTGTTGTGTTTGAATGTCACATTATATGTATTGTGACTGATAAAAAAGTCATTTTCTCTCTCTTGGTACTATCTTCTGAGGTGCTCTTAGAAACAAGATATTTTGACTCAAAACATTTCTGGGATAAAATATGTTCACAATAATGGCATGACGTTTGCTAGCTGAAAGCAAAATAGATTTAGATTTCCATTTGTTTACTAATTGTCTGCAAAACAAAAGAAGGATAAACATTCAATATAATATATTATAGAAAAATGTCTTGATTTAATTTTTGAGATATACATTAGAAATTGGAATATTTGTTCTACTCCGGGGTTATGGCCATGTTGGCAAGTAATTAGAAGGATTGTAGTTCAACATACCTAGAGAAAGTAGGTTCTTCAAAGCCGCTGTGTTCAGTTCCTTTATTGTTCTTATTTGATTAGTCCTTCATTCTGGTTTGCTAAAACACTTGTAAATTTATAGGCCTTTAAATAGAGGAAGAGATTTTGAAGGTCATTTTGTTTGTGAGTGATGCAGGAACATAGGTCTATTGATTAGTGCAGGAGCAGGACTTCTCCTCGACTTCCCTTCATGCTATGCTCCTCTCTAGTCATCCCCTCAGTATTTCCATACTACATGTTTGTCAAAGATCTGGAAGAGATGCTGGTGATAACTTGCCTAAGCTTTTCTTTACAACTGACAGCTCCAGATTGCCCTGAGCATCTGTCCCATGATTAGCTGTTGCCTTCTTCAGGACTTTCAAACCAAATTTACAAAGGCAGAACTGTTTAGGAAAGTCATATGAGATCTTTGGGATATGAATGCATGACTCCATTCTCCATGAGAAGACAAGAATGTTTGGAATGCAATGCCCCAACTGGGTTTAGGACAATTTCTGAAGGAAGCGTCTTATAAAGTAATAAAGCCAGGATTTTAAAAATCACTCAATCATTCAATCAATCACTCAATCAATCACTCAATCAATCAATTAATGAACCAACCAACCAACCAACCAACCAAACAAACAAACAAACAAACAAACAAACAAACAAACAAACAAAAGGACTGAGATCAGGATGATATTTGACATCAAGACTCAAAACAAGACAAAATATTTTCCAACGTTCTCTTTACTAGAATAGGTAACCTGGCACATCTGGGAAATCCTGAATCTGAATATCCGGATTTTCCTTCAGTAAGTCAAAACTCCCCAAATCACCCCCTGTCTCCCCAATCAATCACATGCTCCAATCAACGTCCATTCCATCTCGACCCAGCCCCCTGTCCACTCCTTCTCCAGATGCTGGATCGCCCTGACCTTGACCGACAGGAAGAATGCTGTTATGTCTACTAACCCCCTCTCCTAAATCCCCCCTCCAACTTTCCCACACATAAGGCGGTGGTAGCATTGAAGCTTCTGGCCTAATATGGCTTCCAAAGCTGACACCAAAACTGTTTCATTTAGTAAAGCTTGGCCTGAAACCCAACTGAAATGGGTCTAGATAATAGCAATAGCATTTAGGCTTACTGTATATACCACTCCACAGTGCTTTACAGCACTTTCTGAGTGGTTTACAAATGTCAGCATATTGCCACCAACATTCTGGGTCTTCATTTTACCAACCTCAGAAGGATGGAAGGCTGAGTCGACCTTGAGCCAGTTGGTATTGAGCTCCTGGTTATGGGTAGATTTAGCCTGCAATACTACATTATAACCACTGGACACCATATTCCCTAATCCATTTCCTCTGGGGTTCTCCTCAGTTGCAGACTGAGAATCTTTTCAACTTTCCCCAAGAAGGAAGGTTTGATATTGGTCAATAGATTTGGGTCCAAGGATAGCTTTTTGAGAAGGAGGTACACCACCTCAGAAGCTGGGTGCATTACCTCTCTTTCAAAGAGGCCAACACTAAACATGAATCATCTCCCTGGCTGCTCTTACAACCCAGGATCCAGTAAACAAGTGGCCAAATTGACAGCAGAGAAATCCCAGTTTAGTACTGCAGGAGACACTGCCACAAATATATCCCAGATCATTCCACCAGACCATATTCCCAGGCACACGAGCCTGCTCAGCCCAGTCAGAGTCCAAGGTAGAACTGATCTGAATAAATAATCTTAACAGCCCAGCATATGCTTTGGGATGGAGCTTTCCCTATCCAATAGGGATTGAGTCATCCTAATAGTGCTGCTGGAAGGCAATCAGACACAATAGGAGTAGAGAAATATTGACAGTTCACTTCCCTTATCACCACGAAGTACGGTAATTCCTAATATGTACTCTTAACCCATGTCCCATCAGAGTTGCTTTGAGTCTTCCTCCAACTGTGTTCCAGATGTCTCTTCTGATGTTTCATCTCCCAGAACTGCTCAATAAAATAAGGCACACTCTGGAATAGGCACAGAAAAAGAGATGCGATCCAATCCTCCAACCATCTAGGTGGTAATGAGAGTCTCAGTTGAACTGTCTACCAGATCCTCAGGGAAAGCTGTCTCTGGGTCCATCAATCACTGGTCAGCACAGAACCAAATCTTAATCAAAGCCTAACAGAGATATGTTAAAAAAGAATTCTAGTATATCCTAAAAATACTGTAATACTCCATCTTGATTTCCATTGCTGCTATCAGTACTGACTGTGGATTTTGTGGAACAGTTTGGGTGACTTTCTTGCAAAATTTAGATTTTCTTTTTGAAGTGCAATGATAATAATAAATGCGATTATTGAAATGCAGAAACACATGGTTGAAGTTTCACTTTTGCTTTTCCCAAAGATACTTTCCATGTGACATAAAAAGATCAGGATTTTAATGAAAACATTAGAGAGATTTTTCACTCTGATTTTTCCATTGCATTTCTCTACTTTGAAATTGTCTGGGATAGAAATACTCATATTTTGAAGATGTATCTGGACCCAGCATAGAAGATAGAAGAGAAGAAAAAGCAGAAGGAGGACAACATAGAAGAAATGTCTTACTGGACAGGATTTTTTTACCCTTACCCCAAACCAGAAACTGGTCTCTGATTACAACATGACATGAACTGGAAACCTAGCATTGAATACATATAAACATACTATATATTCATCAAGTGAACCCTTATCTTGAGCCTGGTTAGAAAACAATACCCATTTAATTTTTTTTTCAAGAGGCGGCTCAGAAGTGCTGCATTGTACCACAAATAAAAGTGGTGCCACAATGCCTGTAAATCAGAGCTTTAAACTATGTTTCAATTATCCTTCTATTATCCAGCTGGTGTTTAAGTATGTTTATTATTCAAATCAGCAGAGAATGTGTGGCTGTTGTGTAAACAACTGTCAATTGCTGAAACAATGATTACAAGGCACCATCTCTTTCAGGTGTACTTAGAGGTACTTATACCTCAGCCACTTGTATTTAAATATCATGCAAACACAATGCTTGAGTGACTACTTTTGCTGCTACTCCCAATACCTCTTGCCAATTCTATTACATTAAACAGGAAAACCTATTACATTTTCTCCCCCATTTAGAGACAGCCATCCTCTGTTTTTAACCACTGTAGCACTAAAGCTTGAGTTAATATAATAGATAGGCTAAGGAGTACAGGCAGTATAGTTACTGAGGGAAACCAGAAGAAAATCCATGTTGATTGCACCTTATTTCAAGCATTTGAAAGCTTCTGTTAAAAAAAAAGAAAAAGAAAAAGAGAGGGAGGGAGAGGACAGAGAGATAGATAGATAGATAGATAGATAGATAGATAGATAGATAGATAGATAGATAGATAGAGTCAGACAGACAGACAGAGACAGAGACAGAGACAGAGTGAGAGAGGACAGATGGAAAAGGATGAAATACTGTACTGAAAAAGTAAATGAATCACACCAAAAGTTGTTCAGGAACAGGTTGAAGAAATGTCTTGGCTGCTTTACAGTGTATTCTACTGTATTCACTAGGATTGTTCTCAGATGGGCTATGGTTTACAATTTTAGAAAACAGTTTTTACTACATTTGGAAAATGTATTGAATAAGACTACTATGTAAACCTGGGCTGAAAAAACACAGGATGACTGCTGGAAGGCAGGAAGAAGTTGTGTTCTATATATCTTTGCTGCCATCTAGTGGTCATCTGGATTTTCACAGCTCATTAAAACTGTAAGGAAGCGGGAAGGATCACACTGCAGAAGTGGTACTGGCTCATGACTTATCGATTGCCACATAGTGACTAAGACTGATGGTGAGAAAGGATTTGCTCTATTTCTTATAAGGCATTGCTTTTTGATGGCAAGAGACAGATTTGGAGCGTGGTATATAGCCTAAGTTTCATATGTGTAGAGATATCATTGCAAGCAAGCTAGGCCAAAAGTCACTCTTGATTTAAATTTATGTTGGATTGTGTTTCCTATGTTGGATTAAATATTCCTACTGATATTTAGCTTTTAAATATCAGTTGTTGAGAAAAATATTGGTTATCAGTTCTAAAATATATCCTATTTTTGCCTTCTTAAAGCATCTAGTTGACTCTGGAAGGAGCAGAGCAGTAGACTAAATAAGTCTTTAGAATCTAATAGCAGTTTGAGTGCTAGAGGAAACTATTAAAGAATCTCCACACAGATTTATTTATTTATTTGTAAAATTTATTAACCATCTATTTTACTGCATGAAAACTCTGAGCGGCTTACAATATTAAAGATAGCAATAAGGGGAGTCTGGAATACCTGAATGTTGACCATATATATGAAAATGCTTTATTTAAACATTCAAATAGCAAAATAGTTCATTGTTCAATTAATAGCCAACTTAAGTGAATTGAATGAATGTTTATACAGAACATGTTGACTCCAAGCTCAAAGCTCTGGTACAGACCTGAGAAGCTTCCTTGACTTCTGAAGTCACTGCAGTCACAAATAAAATGATGGAGTTAAATGTTTCTGTTTGAGAGAACACTGTGTTATGCCTGGATTAACAGGCAACAATGGCTTCTTGTTACATTTATTTAAAACAAGAAATTGTGAAATTAAAAGTAGCATGCAGGATAAATAATGGATTGTGCTTTAAGAAGAAACTGTGCAGTGTGCTTTTTAAATGACATCCTTTCCCCAGAAATTCATGGAGATGCTGTGCCTGTTTTGTAGTCAATAGCGCTGGTCTAATTGGTGGCCTTGGAAACAAAATCAGGTCATACCAAGATCAAGCATATGTAGATCTTCTTGTTCAAATATACATTAGAATAAGAACCCTTTGTAAGAGTCCACATTGAAAAGCCGAAGACAGATGCTCCCCTGCACAGCTAATGTTACTTAGAATTGTTTACCTGTTTGTAACATTAAAATCATGTTTTTTCAGAGCAGGACGGAAAGAACCCTTCACAGTCTCAAGAAAATACATTAATGTTGTGTGTTTTTTTTTTAAGTCATAAGTAGAATGTTTGCATATGAATGGCTTTATAGTACAGCATAATGGTCTTCTTTGAGTTTGCAATGTGCAGGCACACATATATTTAAATGTAATTAAGTAATCAATGGTGTACGTTGTCAAATGAATGTTTAGGCTGCTGAAGGATGAGTTCCCAGCACAGTCATTGCAGCTGCGCAGTCATCTCTTACTTACCCATCCATGCCCCCCCCCCACTTTCCCCTGTATAATTATGTCTGGAGTTATTTACATAGTGATGATACTTTATGGAAACAAAACTGTAATGCTTCAGCAACTGTTAGATCGAATTGCATAGTAGTAACAATCCTTGGATTGCTGTTGGTTACCTAAACATTGTTAAGAAACATAGCAATTGTTTTGGAGGTAAACTCCTTGTTATCTCTATCTCTGTCTCTGTCTCTGTCTCTGTCTCTGTCTCTGTCTCTGTCTCTGTCTCTGTCTCTGTCCCTGTCTCTGTCTCTGTGTCTCTCTGTGTCTCTCATCTCCCTCTGTCTCTCTGTCTCTGTCTCTGTCTCTCTCTGCCTCTCTCTTTCCCTATCTCTCTCACACACTACCCTACCCTACCCTACCCTACCCTACCCTACCCTACCCTACCCTACAGCACCTAGAACTGAATCATTCTAGGAGCTACATATGATCTGATTAAGAACTTCCTATCCCTTTCAGGGGATGACTACTTTGACATAGTCTGGGAACTTCTCTTCAGCTGAATGATCCAAGCAATGTTTCTTATAGGGTCATCCTTCCCACTCACATCAAATAGGAAGAGGTGAACCTCACAGCAAGTCATAACAGGTGAGGCCACCAAAGCATGGGGGAATTGAAACTATCTATGAGGAGAAACTCCAAAATCAAATCCACAGGAAAACAAGGACAACTCACTTATGTATTGTTGTCAAGAAAATTGCATGTGCACTTGAATATTTAGATAAATTGGGTTACCAAATGATGACAATTCTAACCCTTGAAATGGAAGGTACTTCTCTAGTTGCTATAGAAGAGTCATAATCTTTCTCTAGTAGACCTGGACTGGTGACATGGCTAGACCACGCCTACATGGCATTCTGATAACTGATGCTACTCCTCATTTTCTAAGGGCATGTACAAATGGAAGGTGTATTATGGGAAGCACAAATTAAGTAAGCTTTGAAATTGTCAAAGTGGAAATGAAGTGCAATAAATTGGCTGATTAAGCAGTGACAGATTATTACATTCAGAGGAAGAAGCTGCATGAAGAAATGGAGTAGCAATAATATTCCAAAAGGACTTACTATGTATGTGCTTGGCTATAAAACAAAGAATGACTAGAATTAGGGAAACCCACATTAAAATTGTACATTATTATGTACTATATATTCTTACTAGCACAACAGTGGAAAATTCTAAGGAATTCTCTGCAAACTGAAAGTGGAACTAATTTCAAATTTTGGAATAAAGTTGGAAAGATGGAGGAAGTGAAAATTATAGGAAGATTTGGACTGGGTACATACAATAATGGGAGAGAGAATTTTGGGGAAAATATTTGTTCATTAGCTAATATTTTCCAACCATCCAAAATCTAGAATCAATACCTGGATATTACAGAACATCAGAATTAAACTGATAGTGTAGAAATGGAAACAAAGATGGAAAGGTGTAATTCAGCTAGGGCATTTTCAGGTGTACTTTGTAGAATAGGACCATGAATGATTGGTATAAAAAATATGGGTTAAACTGAGAAAATTAAATAGAATAGGTGGGCCAGCAAGATTTATCTGAAGAAACATAGTCAGAATACAAGACTGATATAAAGATCTTATTCAATGCGCCTAACTTTTATGAAATAAAAGACACCTAGGAAGATGTAAGAGATAATATGAAAGCTGAAATGAAAAAAAATCCCAAAACTTCAAAGAGGGAAAGATCCAAGTAGCTTTCAGAATAGCTATCATGATATGAGAAAGATCTAGGATGAAAGCCTTGGACAACAAGAACATACAACACTTGAGTGAAGACTTTCAACATCAAGCTAGGAAGGACAATAAAGACATTTCAGTCAAGAATATCATCAAATATAGAAATATAAGAAAAGGAGAATAATGGGAAATGATTTTCAGATCAGTGAAATTGCATAAAAATTATAATCTAAGGATACTCAAGAGTAATAACAGAAAAGATCAAATAGAAGCAAATGATGTTGAAGTACGTTAACAGCTACTAAATGGCATGCAAAGAGCTAAAATTCTGGATTTTTGCAGCCCAAATCTGAAAGATCTAATTAAAGAAAGGTAGACATTCTTCACAAAAAGAACTGTGGAATGACAAAATTTTTTTGGCAAAGATAAAATAGGAATCCATTTCACAAAAAAGTGAGATAGAAGAGGGAATAGATCAACCATTGAATAGAATCACAGGATACAAATGAACTGGTTAAAGTGGCAAGACTAAGTGGAATTATCTCTCTTTTTAAAATATTAAATAAGATTTCAGGGACTAGAGATTGGAAGTGGTTCATGGATGTCACAGAACACTCGAATATTCTTTTGAGAAGTCTTTACAATGAACATAATTTAGCTTTTTAGTGGCTGCTGATCTCTAGGTCTTGGTATGGGATGACAGTGGGATCTTTAGAGGATATTCTATTTCCTGTGGCTGCATCATATTGACCATTGGCCATTTTGTCATTTTTATCTATCAGTCTGTTACAAGGAGCAGCCTATCAAAAACATGTATCAACCAATTTTAAATCTTTGTTATCCTTGTCAGGATGGCCAGAGGGTCAATAATTGTAAGGTGTTGGCCTTTTAATTCCTGAACTGGAGGGATATTGGTGAGAGCTGTTGGTGGAAGGATATTAATTGGTGACACTACCACTGTTTTTCCCTGAATGAGAAATGATCTTAAAATATCTTTAAAAGGATCTCTAAATACTTCTGGTATGAGATGGAAGCCATCTCATCCTACTGAGAATGAGATGCCTTCCATCCTACTGAAACCATGATGGGTAAAAGAAGTTACTGAAAGGGGAATTAGATAATCTACTCCAGGTAGATGAGGTCTTTATGTTAGAGCAAGCCACTTCTAAGTTATCTGCTTGAACCTCAGGCCCATGTGGCAAAGTTATTAGGCACCATGGACTATATCCAGCAGGACTACGATCATATTTATAATGTAATGATGGATGAGTATGTAGACTCAGTACTGAGGCTTGCTCAAACAGCAGAGAGATGTAGCCTTATTTGGGGAATAAACAATTTGGGTTCTGAAGTAATCATGTAGCCATGATGGGAGACCTTCATAAGGGCCAATACCACTGCTTTTGGGCACTTCTTGGAAAGAAATGTGGACTAAAGATTGCACGGCAAGAATAGTGAGCTGATGATGACAGTGTAAAGAGAAGTTGATGAATGAATCAGCTCCTTGAATTCCTCTATGGAGCAAGGGGAAGACCAGGATTACCCATAGGCACTGCATACGGTGGTTCCTGTGTGGAGGCTGTAAGACACTGAACTCTTGCCTAAGCCATAGTTCAGTTCCTTCTAAAGGACACTGGCTTGCATACATTCTTTCTTAACTGCTTTAGGCAATTGCTTATTAATGGTTTTTTGGATTTAAGAACTTTCAGAAGGTGAAGTTTCACTACACCAAGTGACTTTCCGTCTATCCTTGATAGACAGCTTTATTCAAATTAAAGGACTTTAAATGTTTTGAATGAACAGCAAAAGAATAACTAGAATGTTGATTTTAGAAAGTTATAAATGAATTAAGGGGCCAGATGGACTTGAAATAAAATTTTGAAATTAATTACAAGAATACTTTCTGTGGGTTGTTTAAATTTCTACAAAAATGGATATATATGAAGCTTTTGAAACTAACTGTAAGAAACCTTCCCATTGGAAAATGCTGTTGATTAGGAAAAAAGACACAATTAAATGAAAATTTGAAGGTTGACTAGAGGATAGAGGTTAAGATTATAATTGACTTTGTATAAATATACAAAAGGTATGAAGGCTATTGCTTAACATATTGTAAGCCGCCCTGAGTCTCCGGAGAAGGGCGGCATATAAATTAAAGCAAAAAATAAATAAATAAATAAATAAGAAAATATCCATAACAGCCATGGTGGTGCAGTGGTTAGAATACAGTATTGCAGGCTAATTCTGCCGACTGCCGACTGCCAGCAGCTTGGCAGTTTGAGACTCATTGGCTCAAGGTTGACTCAGCCTTCCATCCTTTGGGAAAAATGCACTCAGAAATCCCTCTTAAGATTGTCTGTTATTATAAAATAGATTCAAAAGAAATTATGGAAAAGAAACAGATTTTTCTGAATAAAACAGTGCGTAAAGCTGGCTTGAATGTGGATTTGAACATGTATTTAAAAATGCCAGGCTACAAGAATGATATGAAAACAATGTTATGCTGGATTTACAAATGAAACCGGATAATATTTTAATTATATTAATTAAAGTAGACATACCAATAATAAATCAGAAGAGTGACTTGGATAGCTTTCTTATCTTGGATTTACAAAAAAGATGTGTTAAATATGGTTCTTTGGTTCTAAGAGGAACCAAAGAGAAAATGGTAAGGAAATCAACTTGTAGGATACTATTTGAAGGGATTAAAGATCAAGATTCTTAAAAGTAAATGGAAGGAATACAAAGTGGGTTTACCTGACCAATGTTAAAATATATACATTGTTTCTGGTAGCTTTAAATAGAGTTTTCTTGACTAGGTTTGAATGTTGAGGCTTTAAAGATTTTTATAGACAAGAGATAAGATATGGGAAAAACAGTTTTTTCTTTTATATTTTTTTAAAGAAAGTGGTGCTATGGTGCTAAAAGTAAAGGAATGTGAAAATGATTTACTTGATTAAAAATAATATATATATGTTGATGTTTCTGGTAACTCTTTTTTTTTTTTTTTTTTTTTTTTATTGCAAAAGTTTTACAATTACATTTTCACCCCTTTTTTCACCCCCCCACCTCCCTCCCCAAACTTCCCGTCCTCCCTAACCCTCCCTAACCCTCCCCCCCCCAGACTTCCCTATTATGTACTCATAACTAATAACACTGATATATATACCTGAACCCATCCCTCCCCCTATATAATTTTCCCTCTTTGTCTCTTTATATTAAAATATTTCTAATACATTGTTTTCAAATAAAAGCTATTTGATACTTTCTAATTTGGTATTTGTTCTGAACATATTCTATCCACCTTTTCCATTCCCATTCATAAGTCTCTTGTGAACAATCTTTTAAATATGCTGAAATCTTCGCCATCTCTGCAAAACTGGCCATCTTCGAAGTCCATTCCTCGATAGTAGGCAAAGCTTCATTCTTCCAATATTTACCTATCAACAATCTTGCTGCTGTTATCATATACAATATTAATTTTGTTTCATCCCGTGTAAAACCCTTAACTATGCCCAATAAAAACAATTGTGGAGAAAATTGAATTTTTTTCTTCAAAACATTCTGCATGACCCACCATATTTTTATCCAAAAAGCCTTAACTTTCCTACAGGTCCACCAAACATGATAATACGTAGCATCCAAACATTCACATCTCCAACATTTTGGCTGAACATTAGGGTACATACATGACAACTTTTTAGGATCTAAATGCCATCTATAAAACATTTTATAAAAATTTTCCCTCAGATTCTGCGACTGTGTAAATTTAACATTCTGAACCCAAATTTTTTCCCATGTTTCCAACATCACTGGTTCTTCAAAATTTTGTGCCCACTTAATCATGCAATCTTTAACTAATTCCGTTTCTGAATCCCTTTCTAGCAAAACATTATAAAGCCTTTTAATATGCATTGGACCTTTCTCTCTTATATGTCTAACCAATTCTTCCTCATGCAACATAATACCAGTTTTTTGGTCCTCTTTCCATCTCAATTGTAATTGATTATATTGTAACCAGGTTAAATTAATCCCTTCATCCAACAGTGTCTGCAATGTCTTCAGCTGCCATCTGCCCGCATCTGTAAAAAGAACCTCTTTGTATAAAAACCCCCCGAGTGACATTATATTTGTATTCCACAAGGTATGACCAAGATCCAGCCATAGCGGTATTTTATAATCCCATTTGAGTCGGTGCTTCTTCCAAACTCTCATCAAAGAGTCTCTAAGTATATGACTTTTAAATACTTTATCAACTTTGTCATCATAAAATAGGTAAGCATGCCATCCAAATTCAAGATCAAAACTTTCTGCATTCAATATTCCAGCCTTTTTACCCCCAAACCAATCGCTTGTTAAAGTTAAAGCTGCTGCATCATAATATAACTGTAGGTTTGGAAGTTTAAGGCCTCCTCTTTCTGGAACATCTTGCATAATTTTCAATTTCACTCTCGGCTTTTTCTCGTTCCAGACGAACTTATTAAGTCCAGTTTGCCAAACTTTCAGTTGTTTATCACTTTTAAGCACCGAAATCATTTGAAACAAAAACAGAAATCTTGGCAAAATGTTCATCTTAACTGCTGCTATTCTTCCAAGTAAAGACAGTTGCAGCTTTTTCCAAGTCTCCATGTCTTTCTGAACCTCTCGCCACAACACCTCATAGTTATTTTGAAACAATTTCATGTTTGATTCTGCAACCTGAACTCCAAGATATTTTACCTTAGGTACAATTTCAAAACCTGCCCTCCTTTCAAGCTCATGTTTACGATCTTGTGTCATATTTTTGACTATCATTTTAGTCTTTTTTGAATTCAGTCTAAAACCTGAAACTCTACCATAGTCTTGTATAATGTCATTCATCAGGATTGTTGATTCCATTGGTTGTGATAGGGTAACCACCAGATCATCTGCAAATGCCTTTATTCTATAATCCTCTTGCCTTATCATTATGCCTTTCAAAATTTTTGAGTCCCGTATTGTGTTTAGCAAGACTTCCAATGTTAAAATAAATAAAAGTGGGGACAACGGACATCCCTGTCTTGTTCCTTTTTCAATTTTAAACTCTGTCGTCAAACTTCCATTAATAATAATCTGTGCTTTTTGCTCTTGATAAATTGCTGAGATCGCCTGTGTAAATTGGTCCCCAAAGCCCATCTTTTTTAAAGTCTTTAGTAGAAAATTCCAATCCACTCTATCAAAGGCCTTCTCCGCATCCAAAAAAACCAGCACTGCAGAAATCTGTTTATTCTTATCAAGATATTCCAATAAATCTATTACTTGCCTTACATTGTCCTTCATGTATCTGCCCTCAATAAATCCCGCTTGGTCCTCATGAATCACCTTTTGGATTACTGGCATCAACCTGTTGGCTAATACCTTCGCATAAATTTTATAGTCTGTGTTCAAAAGAGATATTGGTCTGTAGTTCTCTGGTTTTTTAGGACCAACTTGTTCCTTTGGTATCAAAGATATATAAGCAGTTGTCCAGGATGGGGGTATTTTACCCCCTTGTTGAATATTGCAAAATAAATCTCTAAGTTGTCCCACCATTTCAGCTTGTAAAGTTTTGTAATACACTGCAGTCAAACCATCCGTGCCAGGAGCTTTAGCTGTTTTTAGCTGTTTAATTGCTACTATTATCTCCTCCTCTGTTATAAGATAATTCATTCTTTCCTTTTGTTGATCAGTAATTTTTGTAACTCTCTTATCCTTTAAATATTTTTCTATAAGTCCATTCTGCACCTCTTCTTTGGCATATAGTTTAGTATAATAATCCACAAAAGCTTCTTTAATTAATTTTTGTTGAAAAATTTCTTTCCCTCCAATATCAATACTGTCAATAGTCCGCATACTTTGTTTTTTCCTCAATGTGTAGGCCAACCATCTGCCCGGTTTATTAGCATTGCAAAATGTATTATGCTTCGCATATTGTAAGCTTGTTGCAACTTGTTCCGCCATAAGCATTTGGAATTGGTCTTTCAAAAGTTTTATAGCACTTCGTATTCTTTCATCTGTTGGGTTTTTAATAAGTAACTGTTCTTTATTCTTTATTTCCATTTCCAACTCAGATCTTTTCTTTTGTCGGAACAGTCTATGTTTAGAGTTCATATAGATGAGTACCCCTCTCATATAAGCTTTACTTGCATCCCAAACAATTTCAATTGGGGTACCTTTATTCAAATTTATTTCAAAAAATTCTTTCAAATGCTTTTTAAGTTCTATTATATTTTTTTCATATCTAAACAAGTTCTCATTTAATCTCCAAGAACGTCTCTCAACCTTATCCATCTCGATTTCTATCCATACAGGACTATGATCAGTCAAAGTTCTTGGAAAAATCTTTGTTCTTTTTGTCTTAACAAGTAGATCATTTGACAACAAGATAAAATCAATCCTAGAAAAGGATCTATGTCTATCAGAAAAAAAAGTGTAATCCAATTCATTTGGATTATGTATTCTCCAAACATCTTTTAGTTCCATATCTTCTTTCATATCAAAAAAGGTCTGTGGTAATCTAATTCTAGACTTTGCCAAGCTCTTTTTATCTAATTTAGAATCAATTACTCCATTCCAATCTCCCATAATTAAAATAGATCTGTAGTCCCATTGCAATATTTTAGTATGTAACATCTTGTAAAAATAATCCTGTTGTTGGTTGGGAGCATAAATTCCAATCAAAAGAATTTGCCCATTTGCTGTAAACAATTCAATTGCTACAAATCTACCATCTTGATCTACTTCTATAACTTTTGCTGTTAATTTTTTATTTACATAAATAACCACACCATTCTTTTTCTGCGAAGTTGAAGATATATAATGTACTCCTAATTTTGAGTTTATCAAATATTTTTGATCTTGAGTTGTAATATGCGTTTCTTGTAAACATATTATATCATTATTAAATTGTTTCAAATATGTAAATAATTTTTTTCTTTTCTGTGCTGAATTCAACCCATTGACATTCCAAGATAAACACTTAAAGGTCATTAGCCTCTTTCTGGAGCGCAGAGCAATATGCTTGAAGTTCATCCGAGAGCTTCGATCTCGCTCCTCCCATAGCGCCAATCTCTTGTGCAGTGCTCTTAACTGCCTTCTTGTCTTGTCTTTCCTGTTGTAGTTGTTGCTTTTGTTTAAGTAGCTTGGATTGAGCTCTAGTTATACGTTGATCTTTAACTTCAGTCAACTGAATCAAATCCAAAATTGGAGAAGAATCCAGCAATGGCTCACTCAGAATACCTCCTTCTGCACCTTGCACGTTTTCTAGTTCCTGCTTAGACTGTTCTTTCAATTGCCTCTCTTCACTCTCCTTAATCTCCAAAACTGTAGATGTACGTGGAGATGGTGTTCTTTCCTTAAGAATAGTACTGTAAAAATGTTGCGCCTTCTCCACGGTATTCAACCGATATCCTTCTCCCTTATATCTGAAAATTACCCCAGCTGGTGCATCCCACCGGAAGGGTATCTGTAAATTTTTCAATTCCTTAACAAGAAAATCAAATTCTTTTCTAGCTTTCAGCATTTTAGGAGGTAATTCTTTAAAAATTACAAGCCGTGAGCCCCCCACTTGTATAGAAGTGTGAAAAGATTTTTGCAGGATATCATTTCTAATTTCTCTCTCAGTAAAGTATATGACCACATCTCTGGGTAATTGTCTTTGCCTGGCCACCCAAGAGTTCACTCTGTAAATTTTATCTATTTTATGAAATACCAAATCAGGATTAACTTGTAAAATCTTAGCCAGGGCTTCAGAGCAAACTTGTCTCAAGTCCTGTCTTTCCTCCTCTCGAATTCCCCGAAGCCGTATGGCAAATTCCATCGCCCGGAATTGTATCATAACAATCTCATCTTCAATTCTCTGCATTTTATTGTCAACTTCATCAATTTTATAGTCATTATCTTTCATCCTAACATTAACTTCTGATTTAAATTCTTCAACTTTAAAATCAACTTTCCCAATAAAATCTGCCAGGCCAGACGCCACTTCTGATATTTTTTTGGTCACCATAATTTGATTCTGTTTCACCATGTCTTTAACTTCATTAATTTCCTGCAAAAATTCCTGATGTGATTTTTGAAGTTTATCATCTATCTCCTGATGTGATTTTTGAAGTTTATCATCTATCTCCTGTTGTGATTCTTGAAATTTATCATCCAAAGTTTTAGAAATAAATTCTTTTAAATCTGCCACATCAAATTCTTTTTTCTGAGTTTGTAACTGTTGAGCAGGGGGAAGTTGCGTTTGATGTTTATGTGTGGGGGATCCCCCCCCTGATGCCTTCCCTTCCTGCTTCTTTGAAGCCATCGTGCCACGTAAGCTAGTTTTTTTGAAGAGGGAAGTTCTTTTTCCTTTCCCTCTTCCACAGAAACTTCTAAAGAAGTCCCCCAGATTTAATCAGGTGGAACTAGAGTAAAGCAAAGTCAAATTTTAGCAAAAGAAATTTTTTCTTTAGATAGAGCAACTTTGTAGCAATTTTACAACTTTGTAGCAAAGCAGGGAGGCTTCACAAATCCACTTTCACTAGCTCGTTAACTCAAACGCTGGACGCCATTTTTTTTCAAATCACTTTCACTCGCTCACTTTCTCTTTTAATTTAAAAAGTCAACAAAGCGCCAATACTTGCAGTTTTCAAGTTTCTGGATTCAAGTTGATATTTCCGCTGTTTGTTAAAATTAATTCCTCTCACTTTAAAAGTTTGCTGCTGCCGGCTTGTTCTGCTGAAAGCAGAATCGTCCCACGCCGCCCGGAGTCTCCGCAGGTTGGGAGGGAGCCACACCTGTTTTCACCCCCAGAAGCAATTCCCTGGGGGGGTTACAGGGGCTCAACCTGTGCCCTGCTGTCTCTGCTCCTGCAATCTTCAAGATTTCGGAGTTTTCGAGCCGCACCTCGTTCGCGGGGCGGCTCTACAGGCGGCGGGGCTGGCGGTCTTTAAAAAGTCACCGCCGTCGCCGAAGCTCGCAAACCGGAAGTCTTCATGTTTCTGGTAACTCTTAATAGACTTGCTGATTAGGATTGAATAATGATGCTTTATAATTTGTTTATAGATAGCATATGAGATATAAAAAGAGATCTTTTGTTGAAATATCAGAGAAGGTGACAAGTTACCAAAATTATACCTATCTTGATGAAGTGGAAAATATCTTTTTGGTTTATTTTTTCTTTTAGTCTGCATTTTTTCTGTTTTCTTTTTACTTTTCATATTTTTTCAGTTCAGGTATTCTATTCTATTGGGTAGACTATTCTAAATGGTTTTCCATCCTTGCCAAATTTCTGGATACCAACAATCTGCATTTTGACCAGAAAGTTATCTGAATGCTGCAAAAGACAATTGTCTCTATCCTCCATATTCAAATCATTTCTCATCTGTAAAAAACAGAACAGGTATGTGCAATCCCACATATGTAAAGGATACAACTACCCGTGATAAACCCATGATAAATCCATGCAAGAACCCTTTAGAATAGTCTACCAAAGGCATTTGGATTCTATGGGACTGTTAGATATTTCTTCATCAATTTGGCAGGCAGACAGTCTCTGGCATGCAATTAGAGGCAACAAGAAAGGCAGTATTCATCCCCTGTACTTATTGAGTCTATGAATTCAACGCTGAGCTTGTCGATTGGAAGGTCAGCAGTTCAGCGGTTCGAATCCCTAGTGCCGGGTAACGGGGTGAGCTCCCGTTACTTGTCCCAGCTTCTGCCAACCTAGCAGTTCGAAAGCATGTAAAAAAAATGCAAGTAGAAAAATAGGGACTATCTTTTGTGGGAAGGTAACTGTTACATATTATGTTATGTTACTGGGGTATTCCTATTGGTTATTGCAAGCTTAGTGCTGATTGGTTCTAATAGTCAGCTGGGTAGTATAAAAGAGCTGTCAAGCGCGGGTTTTGTTCTGTTCATATACTTCGTTGCTAATGGTTAATAAAGGCTGGGTGTTAAACTTCTGACTTAGTCCTGTCAGCCGGTCATTAAATGAAACAGTGGCGACGAAGGTGGGATCCTGAAAAGGCCCTTCGGAAATAGGTAATTAAGGGTCCCAACGGCTGTGTTTCATCGTCGACCGGCATTCCGGAGCGGTTTTTTTTTTTTGTTTTTTCCTCTCTCTTCACAGTCAGAGCGGTGAGGAGAAATGGCATCGCCTCAGACCTTCGCTCCATTTAATGCTACTACTGAGTCATGGGAAGCGTTTGTAGCACGATTCGACTGCTTCTTAATCGCAAATGATTTCTGTGAGTTGTCCAATGAAAGGAGGAGGGCGTATTTCCTGAGCCTGTGTGGGCCAGAAATGTTCGAGACTGCGATGACGCTAATGGCCCCCTTGTCAGTACACGCAGGCTCCTGGGATGAGTTCCTGGCTAAGTTAAAGAAACATTATGCTCCCGCGCCATCCCGCATAGCTCGCTGTCAGCATTTCTATCATCGAGACCAGGCTGAGGGCGAGTCTATTAGTCAATATGTGGCTGCCCTTAGGAAAGCGGCGCAGCACTGTCAATTTGACAATTTGGATGATTATCTACTGGACAGATTAGTCAGCGGGGTGAGAGACGAAGCCCTTAAGCGCCGTTTAATTGCTAAATCGGACCTCTCATTCCAGGAAGCCTTAGATGAAGCGTGCGCCGCCGAATTGGCCACTCTATCACTGGCAGATTTACCCCGGGGACAATGCCCTAGTAAGTCATCGGGCGAGCAGGTTCACTACAATGAGGCTGATTTCAGTGATGGTGATTACTCTGAGGGGGAGGGTGCCGTAGCTCGCATCAAAGCTTCGCAGCGCCCTTTGCGACAGTCTAAACAGCCTCCGGGGGATTGCCAGAGTTGCGGAGGACATCATCTGAGAGCCAGCTGCCGTTTTAAAGAAGCTACGTGCCATAGGTGTGGGCGCCGCGGCCACATCGCTCGTGTGTGCCGGTCCTCAACGCTCACGGAGAAAGCTCCGCCCCCTCCAGGATATTTGCGTGGCCAGCGCAGACGGGGAGCGGGCCGTCCCATGGGCTCGGAGTGGAGCCGAGAGGCTGGGGGTGTTAATGGAGTGTACCCAGCGCAACACAAATACGGCCCAGCGGATGGTCGCCCGAAAATTAATGTGGAAATCACCATCGAGGGCCGGCCATGTAGGATGGAGGTGGACACTGGGTCGGCCAATTCCATCGTTTCCTGGAGTACGATTAAGCGCTTGGTGCCTTATATTTCAAAGCGCCGCCTGGACCCCTGCCATCTTCTTCTCCGTGATTATCAGGGAAATTCCATCAACGTACTGGGGTGTGGGCAGTTCAGAGTTAGATTCAAGGCATTTTCTGGCCGACTGCCATTGGTTATAGTTGAAGCGCCACTGCCTAGTCTATTAGGGCTTAACTGGTTCCAGGCTCTGGGTTTGACTATTCAGGGAGTGAATGCCATCCAGTCCTCTGAATTGGACAGGCTATCTCGAGAATTTCCCACCATTTTTGATGGCAAACTAGGGTGCTATAACGGACCCCCAGTATCCTTTAGCCTTGATCCAAGCGTGGCCCCGAGACGGTTGAAACCGCGCCGTGTACCTTTTGCATTACAGGCGAGGGTTGATGCAGAACTAGATAAATTGATCTCTCAGGGGGTGTTAGAACCTGTCGAATTCGCACGCTGTAACCCCTATTAAGGCGGACGGCTCGGTCCGTATTTGTGCTGACTACCGTGCAACCCTGAATACCGCTCTCTTGGGGCACGCTTATCCCGTTCCTGTCGTACAGCATTTACTGCACTCCTTGGGCCAGGGCTCAATTTTTGCCAAGCTGGATCTGGCCCAAGCCTACCAGCAACTAAAAGTCGATGACCTGACAGCGGATGCTCAGACAATCGTGACCCATAGGGGGGCGTTCCGGTGTCGTCGGTTGCAATTTGGGGTCAGCGTCGCCCCGGGGATTTTCCAGAGCATGATGGAACGGTTGCTACACGGCATCCCCGGGGTCATTCCCTATTTCGACGACGTTCTCGTTTCGGCTTCTTCGACTTCACAGTTGCTGGACCGTTTGCGGCAGGTGCTTAGGAAGCTTAGCGCTGCAGGACTCAAAGTCAACAAAAATAAATGCCAAGTCGCTGTACACCAAGTGGAATTCTTGGGGTTCCTGGTAGATGGCTCAGGAATCCACCCAACGGCAGCTAAAACGGCGGCTATCATGGACTGTCCTTCCCCGAAATGTAAGGCTGACCTCCAATCCTTCTTGGGATTGCTAAATTTTTATGCAATTTTTATTCCGCATAAAGCTTCCGTTGCCGAGCCTCTTCACCGTCTGTTAAACCACAAAGTGACTTGGCATTGGGGTGCCCGCGAGGCTCACGCATTTGAGGCTGTCAAACGCCTACTAACCTCCAACTCGGTACTCACCCAATTTTCGTCACACCTGCCGGTGACCTTGGCTTGTGATGCTTCCCCTTATGGGGTGGGGGCGGTGTTGAGCCATGTCCTTCCCTCCGGAAGGGAGCTGCCAGTTGCCTATTACTCTAAAACCTTGGCTCCAGCTGAGCGTAACTACTCTCAGTTGGATAAGGAGGCTCTTGCCTTGGTGGCTGGAGTCAAAAGATTCCACCATTACCTCTATGGGCGACCTTTCCTGTTGTACACTGACCACAAACCGTTATTAGGCATTTTATCAGGCGATCGCCCAGCTCCTCAAATATTGTCTCCCCGAATGACCCGTTACTCTGTGTTCTTGGCTGCATATTCGTACCGTCTTATTCACCGCCCCGGCAAGGACCTCGCACACGCGGACGCCTTGAGCCGTTGCCCCAGCCCTGATCTGCTCGAGGACCCTGTCCCTGTATCATCGGTTTTCCTGCTGGAAGATTCGCCATTGCTACTCACCGCTTTGGACGTCGCCCGGTTCTCCGCGAAGGACGCTACTCTGGCGCAGGTGTTAGACTGGATGGCCAGAGGGTGGCCTCCTGGGCCATTCTCTGCAGAATTCCAACCGTATGCAAGCCGCCGCCTGGAACTGTCTACGCAAGCGGGCTGCCTTTTGTGGGGCCATCGAGTGGTCATCCCACCTCCCCTTCGTTCGTCGTTATTGAAACAATTACATCGGGGCCATCCGGGGGTGGTTAGGATGAAGGCTTTGGGACGATGTTATATGTGGTGGCCTCTATTGGATCGTGACATCACTGACTGGGTTGCGGGCTGTTTGCAATGTCAGGGAAATATGCCAATGCCGCCAAAAGACCCCCCGGGAGTGTGGGAATCACCAGGGGCACCTTGGACTCGATTACATATTGACCTCGCTGGCCCAATGCAGGGCCAGTCTTTCCTGGTCCTCGCCGATGCGTTTTCTAAGTGGGTAGAAGTCGTCCCTTTACGGTCGACCACGGCTGAGGCTGTCATCAAGGCATTGCGGTCATTATTTGTTACACACGGGCTACCTGACAGCGTCGTTTCCGATAACGGACCGCAATTTACGGCCGCGGAATTCGAAGGGTTCTTGGCTCACAGGGGCATACGGCATTGTTTAGTCTCGCCGTTTCATCCATCCAGCAATGGTTGTGCGGAACGGGCTGTAAGATCAGCGAAGGATGCCCTTAAGAAGAGTGGGCACGGGTCCTGGGCTGAGCGGGTGGAGGAATATTTGATAGCTCAACATACCACGCCATGTCAGGCAACTAACAGGAGCCCGGCCGAACTCCTAATGGGTCGGAAGCTCCGCACAACCTTAGATCGCTTACACCCCTCGTATGGACATGCCAAGCCTTTAGACGCGCTGAGGAACTACCGTTCCTTCGCTATCGGGGACCGTGTATACGCCAGAAATTATGGGGGAATGCCATTGTGGTTAGCAGGCATAGTGGTTGGGATTGCAGGACCCTGTTCCTATCACATTGAAATCGAGGGGGGGAGAATCTGGAAGCGACACAAGGATCAGCTGCGGGCACTAAGGAAGGGAGCGGGTTGTCAGGGTGGGACGGGGGAGCCCACCCCACAGGAGGTTAGGCGCGAGAAGGGACAACCAGAGTCAGTTCAGGAGGACAGAGCAACCACTCCGGGGGAAGAGAGCGAGGAGGGTTTACCTTCGCCGGTTAGGGGAGACCGAGCCGGGGATGCAGGGCGTGCAGATAGCCAGCCGCCAAGGAGTGAGAGGGCTAGGGAGGAGAGTTCAAATTCACCGCCGAATGTTGGAATAGGGGTGGAGCCTAGACGATCAGGGAGAGTCCGGCGTAGACCGGCCTACCTAAACGATTACGCATGCGCCTGACGTCGGCGACTGCTCATCTAGGTGGGAAGGGGTGTTACATATTATGTTATGTTACTGGGGTATTCCTATTGGTTATTGCAAGCTTAGTGCTGATTGGTTCTAATAGTCAGCTGGGTAGTATAAAAGAGCTGTCAAGCGCGGGTTTTGTTCTGTTCATATACTTCGTTGCTAATGGTTAATAAAGGCTGGGTGTTAAACTTCTGACTTAGTCCTGTCAGCCGGTCATTAAATGAAACAGTAACAGTGTTCTGTGCGCCTTTGGCGTTTAGTCATACTGGCCACATGATCACGGACACGTCTTCGGACAGTGCTGGCTCTTCGGCTTTGGAGTGGAGATGAGCACTGCCCCCTAGAGTCGGGAACAACTAGCACATATTTGTGAGGGGAACTTTAACCTTTATCTTTACACCTTCTTAAGGAAAGGTTTTCAGGGTATGATTCTTGCAGTCTAACCAGCTAACAAGAACAACAGATTACATTTTGTTTATATTTTTATAAAGTTAATGTTTTAACTTTAAGGCTCTGATAATAGCTTATTTCTTAATTTAATTTTACCTAACAATATTTAAAGACCACTCCTATCTAGCTAAATCTAAACAGTATATACAGTATGAACAATTTATTTGTGAAATACTGAATAATTTAAGGAATAAAAACCACCAATGACAATGATATTTATATTTTTCTAAGGATATAACTTCTTTAATTTTTAAATTCTGTATTATAGTGGCATATCTCGATGACAATAACTTTTCAGATTAAACAATACCTCATCTTGATTTCTCTGATTGTCCTTTCCACCCTTGATTCTGTAAAGAATGCAAAATGATTAAGCTGTTGCTTTTAACTAATACTAATTTAAATCCCTTTAATGTACAGTATTTTATCTGATATTTTTCTTGTTCTAACTTCATGTATGAAATGCTTCATTTGCTTCGTAGCTGATTTAATAGACAACCAGGTCTTTCTGAGGCCTTATCTGTGAAACTATCCAAGCCAGATGTTCCTACTAGTGAATTAAAAAGGTATACTCAGAGTTTAAGGGACATAACCAGGGGGGAAATGATAGAAATTGCTGTTGATGATAGGTTGCCATGGGCTAGAGTCTTCCAGAGTCCTAGTGCCAGGTGAGATTGTTAGTGATTAATCAGTGATAATGCTTGTAAGGTTAATGTCTTCCTCATTTGGCTTATTCAAATATTTCTTCTTTTTCTTCTCCTCCTCCTTTTTTTTGGCATGGAAATGTCAACAGGTGTAAGCAAGTCTATGGAGATGAAAAGTGCCAAGGCTTCATTTCTGGCGGAGGATGGCCTTCACGCACAAGAGACAGCAATTGCAGAGTTCTGCAGACTGCCCATCAATCCGCATTGTTGCCTGGCACCTATATATCATCCAACATGTGTGTAGGCACTATGCCATCGGAACAGATGGTAAAGACTGGAAGCAGCCAAGCTACTATGTACAGTAGGTGTGCTGAAGTAAAAGTGGGGAAGGTGTGATTTCCATCCAAGAATGCTGGACTCACTCTCTGTGCCTTGGATTTTGAAACCCAGAGTTAAGGGGATGGGCAGAAGCCATTTAGCTGAACTCCCTTCTGGATTTCATTTACCTTCACACAAAAGCCTCTGTTTCAGTTCCAAGGTGCCATTGGCCTTGTTGGTGAATTAGGTGGAGCAGTGGGAAAATGCATCCTTAAATCATCTCTATCTTAGCTGGCTTTCTGCCTGAGAATTTTACAGATGAGCTAAAACACATACTCATCACAGTTCATGCAAAATGTGCAGAGAGCTGAAACAAGTTGTCGTTGCTGCTGCTGCACTCTGCCACCATCTGATTCTTTTTTAGACAAAAACTTTCAAAATAAAAATGGTTATTAGCAAACAGCTCTCCTTTGAGTAACAAAGTAACTGAAAAGATTGGCTGGGTTTGTACCTTTTTTAATAAGGGAAAATGCACTCCTCTTGCTGAGCTCAGTGGTAACACTGCTGCTCCTAACACAGTATGGCAAATGGGAAAGTGCCCATGATAATATTCGGCTACCAATTTGCATTTCAACTTTCATGCTTTCTTAGGTAGGGCTGTGCATAGGTTTAAATTAAAATTAAATGGAATTTGGGAAGAGATTTGGCAACGCAAGGGCCTGTTTTAAAAGAAAATCCACACAATTTTCATGAGCTGCATTTTGATGTCAAGTTTGCAAAGAGTAATTGGCCAAGATAATACTGAACTTCAAATGATTAGCAAAACTTGCATAAACATTATCTGTTCTTAAGGTTTATTTATTTTATTTCTTTATTAAATTTATTGGCTGCCTATCTTACCACAGGGTAACTTTGGGCTTACAATATTAACAATTACCTTGGTTGCATGTTCCCCCTCTTTTTTTTAAGCTAGTGCCTTGTGAGTTCCACCATTGAACACATTGAGTAGAAAGTATGTACAGTATTTATGTACACATTGAAAAATATATTATTTTCCAATGTATAAAAATATACAAAACAAACAATACCAAAGTCCGTAAATTAGAAATAGAAAAAAAATCTGCTCTTCTTTCTATCAAGTAATTATCATCTGAATCTTTTCTCCAACTTCTTTGTCCCTTTTTAATTCCTGGTATTTTGAAGATTTGATAGGATGTATGAGGGAGATTATGTTGGAGTGAGAGGATTTGCGAGATATGAGTAAATGAGTTGAAGAGGCATAGCAAATAGTATTGGTTGATGGAGTGAAGGGAAGAGAAATAGATCATGGTTGGAAGGACAAAGAAACAACAGATTGATCTTGTAGCATGAAGGCATTTTTATAGTCCATCACTAAACAACGATGGAGGTGGCAAAACAGGAGGAGAGTAAAGCCTACTACTTACTGGATTACTGGGACTGCTGTGGAGAGGGCACTAATATGTTGGTCACCACTGGACTTTGTATGGCCAAGAAGGTAAGGAGAATGAGGGTAATATGGCTAAAAAGAGAGAAGAGGACCAGAGGCCGAGAGAAGAGTAGTTACTGTGCCTCCACTAATTGACATGTCTGTTTGTCTAATCAGGACTATGTAGTTGTGAGATCTCGGATGGGGGGTGTTGAGAAGATGAGGAAGGAGATATCCTCAGTGAGTAGCAAAGAAGATATACCAAGAGGAGCAGGCCATTACAGAAGATCTTCAATTTGATGCTGAGATACTCTTAGAACAGTTAGTTATGTGCTCTTCATGACACATTTAGACAATTGCAGTGTTTTCTATGTGGGGTACCCTTGGAAACAACTTGGAAACTGAAACTGATTCAATATATAGCTTTCCAGCTGCTAATAAGGAGAAATAGGTTTAGTTAGGTGTGTTCTTCCAGGAAGACTGCTGAGGGCATCTACCTTATGTAAAGTGAAGGGGATATTTGGCAAAGACATAATTTTATTTGAATTTTTAAAATCTAATCCTGCAGCTATGCTAGTTCCCCATTTTACTTACATAAATAACTCCTTATATATTCCTTAATTTCAATATTCTTGTATACTAAAGTGGGAACAAAACTAACCTTGAAAATTACTGCTCTATCAGTCTCTTAACTGCAATCAGTACACTGCATTCCATATTTTTATATTATAAACATTTGGACTGAATGTTTTCTGAGAACACCTTGGTCCCAGAACAGGCAGAATCTAGATATGGTAATTCAACATAGACCAACATATTATATCCCATCAGCTAGCCAACAAATAGTATAGTCTTCCCAAAGACACCCTTTATGCTGCTTTCAATAACCTAAAGATGATCTTTGAGTCAATATCATGTGAAACTATAGAGAAAATTATCCACAACATCAATTGATTATTGTTATTATTTTAAAATTATTCTAAAATTGATGTAACTGTACCTTGACAACTGTACCTTAACTTACCATGTAAGTTAAGGGAAACTGTAAAAAGTGTTAACTGAACCTATTTCCACCTTAAAGAGTTGTAAAACATGGACGCTTAATCCATGCAATAAAGATATTGTTGACATTTTTGCTAAACCAGAAGTTCAGTTCCCATCTCATTCTCATTCTTCTCTGTGCTGATGATGCAGCTATTTCTTTAACTCTGGTGGCCTACGGAGAAACCTTGAATCATTAGCTCCTCTTTGCTATATGGATTATTTTGAAATTAATTATTCTGAAAGAAAGGTTCTCATATTTTCCAGAAATCCCCACAATAAGCTAGAAAATCAATGGAAGACCTATTGAACAGGTTACAATTTTAAGTATTTAAGTATTCACTTTCAATCTTCTACCTATGGACTAGTAAGCATAGTCGTGCCTTATAAAACTTCCAGAACACCCACTGCAATTATTAAATTGCATGTTAACATGTCAACAACTATATATAAGCAGTTATTTAACTATTTAATGTTAATGTTTTGGGTTTGATGATATATGTGGCATGCAGACATGTATCTGTAAGGAAGTGTCCAGCTTAGAAGTTATCCAAGAAGTTATCTTAATTGTTAAAGGATTTTTATTCCCCCATTAACTGGAATGAAACATCATAGTATTCTGATGATATTCTCAACTTTTTTATTTGGTTACAGTTAAGATGTATCTCCTTTCAGCTCATCTGAGATTATGCTGCCTCACACACTGATTGAAGCATTGAAAATGCTTTGGAGAACGTCTGTGGTTCACTTTCCTTATTATATAACCTTGAGTCTTCCTTCAGAAGACAAATCTGCCTTGGTTTGTCTTATTGTAGCTTTTCCTTCCTGGCATTAACTGATTTCATGCATGACAAAATCTTAGCTAATTTTAAGCAGAGGAATTAGGACTTCAAAAGGATAGAATTAGAGTTTTCCACTTGCAATATGGCTCAGTAATTACTCCATCCTGGTCCATTCCCTGATAATTTAAAAACATTTTTCATAACCCATATGGAAAACTTCCTACTTTGTCCTAAATGGTTAATTATCAATTAGAATGACAACCAACCATATGTCAGCATGATATAGCATACATATCAGTGGTGGGTTGTTCCTGGTTTGCACCGGTTTGGGAGAACCGGTAGTAGGGGTGGCAGGAGGCTCCTCCCACCCACCTGGAAGTCATCAATTACGCTCTGCACATGCGCAAGCGAACCGGTAGTAAAGGTAAGTAAAACCCACCACTGATCCATATAGTATCAGTATATGTTCCAATATAACAGTTGAGTCTGTATCTTATGTATTGTTAAAATGTCCACTAGAATAGAAGACAGAATTAGAAATCTTAATTCTTCCTTTCCTCCTATGAGATCAAACTTTAGCTATTTCCAGAAAGGTTGCAAAATATCTAACAATAAACTTGTAAATAAATAAATAAGCAATAACTTGTAAAAGTTCTCTGTTTGCCTCTCTTTCACTAAGGCAACTCTCTCAGTGTTTCCTGTACAACTGATTTCCTGTACAAATTGATGGTTACTTTATATTTGCTTTATATTTGATATAATGTCTTATTGTTATGTTTTTAAAAATTGGTCTTGGGCTGTAAATAAAACCAACCAACTACTAAGTTATTATTATCATCACAATGACCACAACTCCAGAGGTCTTTCTTAGGGGCAGACTATGGAACGTAGCAAGATTCACACGCTTCTTCCATGCTAGCTTCTTGTAACACAGTGAAGGCTGTATTGCTCTTGCAAATTTTTGGTACTAAATGAGACTATAGTCTGCCTTTTGGAAGGGTTTCTCTCTCTCTCTCTCCCTCTCTCTCTCCCTCTCTCTCTCTCTCCCCCTCTCTCCCCCTCTGTCACATGCCAGGAACATTCTGATGACTTTAAAAAGCTCGCAGGAGAGATCTGGGTGTTCATATTTAACACAATAATTGAATAGGGTACTCAGACCCAAAGTGGGGGCTGACTGAGAAAGGAGGCATCTATGGCAAAGCTACTGGAGTAGTTGGCTTTCTGATAGATGGGTAACAATGTCACTTTCTGATAGTGAGACTATTTTGATATTTCGATCTGCATCATCTACTCTCACATTTTAAATATACACATTTCAACTTTAGCTTTGTATTTTATAATGAGACATTAATAAACATTTTACTCTAGGAAAAAACAGGATGTGCGTTCACTTGAAGCTATTTTTAAACAATTTTCATACTTCGTATCTAAATCTACAGCTTCAAGTTTTTCAAAGGCTGGCTTGGGTTTTCGCACTGGAGGATCTCCATCTCAAAATAAGAATATCGGAGAATAAGTGGAACATATTCAGCAACTAGCTGGCATCTGGCAGACTGATGCCCAGTAAATTGTGCTAATTATATGCAAATAAAATCTGTAAATTAGCTATGCTTTCATGCTCATGATACATTTCTGATGTGGCCCTAAGTGTTAAATATTTTGCTCCCCCCATATCATTAGCTGAAATCTTGCAATTTAATTATCAGTTATCCGAAAAACAGCATTTCGCTTTCCCTGTATCTTCTCTTTCCCTAGTCAAAAAGTTTTGCTTTCATGAAATGTCTTCTTGAAAATAAATACATAGATTTTTGTATTTTAAAAGTGCTCATTCTGATTCTGGGGAAAGGGTTGGGTGGCAAAACTGAATTGGATGCAATCTAATATAGTCCCTTCTACCTCCCATTGAAATTATAGTGAATCCAGTGATTTATGTTAGTGGGAAATTGATTGAAGATCACCTAAGGACATCTATCTTAGTCTAAAGATTACACTGGGCATCCCTAGAGTTTTCATAATCATCACATGGGAGGGAACTTTATACACATATGATGGGTGTGTGCTCTTTTTTCCTCCCCAGGTACAGCTCTGATCAACAACTTTGTCATTGAGAATGATATCATGGAGTTGATCCTTTGCTTTTTTTTAACCACAATTCACATAAAAATGAAAGGGGAAACACAAAACACTTCTATTCCTTATATTAATTACAGTAACGTTATCAATAAGCAAGAGTGAAAGAATGTATAACATTCAGCATTTGAATTCCAAAAGTCAAAATGGATATGTATCATTTCTTCCCACATAAATAAAACCGTTCTCTCTCATATTAAAATGATAAATATTACAATTTCAGCAAAGATGGAGATAACTGCAAAAGATAGGATGTCTTTGTTACTCCTTGTTATTTACTGCTGATCTTTCCCTTACCTTTCTTGACAGGAATAGTTCAGTGCAAACTTATGGAAAGATTTTGATGTCATAACCTTGATGGGACACAAATGGTCCTTTGGTCTAAGTTGTATATGTCTCATAGGGCAAAGTAGCTCTTTAGTAGCAACCTCATGGAGATGAGAAAGAAACTTGATGCTTCATCTGGATGGAAGTCTTTTAGCCAGCTGATAATTCTTCTCAAGCTCTTACTCATTGAGTATTGAGCTTCCTAACAGTCAAGCTCAACTTGTCCTCATTTATTCTAGTACCTTTCCCAAACTGATGATGTCCAAATAAATTGGATTGCAGTTTCTACTACTGTACAAACCATATATACAGTATGAAGGATACAGACTGAGGAAATCTTATACTATAGATTGGCAATTAATGCATGAAATACAGAGCATAAAAGTTGGGGTTCTTTCCCCCCCTTTTATAAAAACAGCTGCAAAGAGCTGCCACCTCTTCATAAGAACTTCCCAACTTCATTAAAGGAAGTTTATTTATGGATTTAGTTCCTGTCGGAAAGCTGGCCTTCCGCTGTTTTAGAAAGACCTCTTCTTAATTCTTTATTTGAAAAACACAAGCATGGCAATATATATTGCCTTTGTAAATGACTTCCTGTATACTAAACTTCCTATTTTTTTTAATACCCAAAGGGATCATTAAATAAATATTAGTTTTTTATGAATATTATCTTTTTACATTGATATAAGGAAGGGGAAAGGAGACAGGAGGTCTTTAGCTTTGGTTTAAAGAAATATTCCTGGATGATTCAAGAAAAAATAAACAACCTGGCTGTTTAAATGATTGTTCTGTATTCTCGCTGAATTTATTAGATATATTGGATATAACGTAGAAAAGAAAAAAAAAGATACAGATTGCAATTCATTTTGAAATTGTAATGCAAACGCTATTCAAATTATCTGTCAGAGCGAAGTGTGTTGTTTGGGAAACTGCCTGGAATAAAATTATTTTAAAACTAGGTTAGTGATCTTGTGATATAAAATATAGAACACTGTTCCTTAGACCAGCAGTCAATATCTGAATTCATAGGAAGTATCTTCTAATTATAATTGCACACAATTAAAAGCATCATTTCCACCACAGTGAAACAGGAAACAGACAACAGCCTCAATTGTAACATAAACTTTTAAAAATCCTCTTCCCAAATCAGAAAATTATTCTATCGATTTTGCTTCATCAGTTCAATTGCTGCAGCCTATACCTTCCCTCAAACAGGGAGTTATTTCCATTGACAAATCTGTGGCTGACTTCTGTTTTTCTGAAGACAGTGTTTTTTTAATCAATGTTAGTTAGAACTGTGCATATTTTGACGGATGGTTTGACATCTCATGTCTGATCAACAAGCCAGTTCTTTGGCTTGTGCAGCCCAGGCAAAGAAGCTGTTGATTGCTTGGCAGATCAGCGGATAAAAGCAGATTTATCTTGTTTCAACCTTTTTCCCAGGATGAAACATTTTTCTGAGGCAGGTCACCTGTCATTTACTTTGTGAACAGCAGCTTAGGTTCATATGCTGCACATGCTCAGACCCTGTTGTTTTGGAGAAAAACGGGCTAGCTGGTCTGCTGATTAGTAGCAAAATCCCTCTTTAGTTTGTGGATGTTTTAGTTACAACTCCATTGATTTCCATCTCCATTGATCCACGTCGCCATCTCCATTGAACCATGTGTGTTCTTCTTACATTATAATCTGTGTTTTGGATTCCCACAATACATTGAACCCACATTAACCAAATGGTTAGGGTTATGGTTGCTTTGTGAACATAGCCAATAAAGTGGCTGACTGCCACTAAAAGGCATTTGAAAGACAAAGTGAAACACACCCTTACAATTGACCTATGGGAAATAGTAATGAAAGTAAGAGTGTGAAAATGAACAAAAACCTTCAATACATTATATTGCAAATACTTACTGCAGCAAGAATCACATTCGCAAAAAATTGGAAACAAAAAAAAATGTACCCTCTGATGAAACAGTAATTAGGAAAATTCTAGAATGCGCAGAGATGGATAAAATGACACTGGAGTTGAAAGAGAGAGAGGATTCAGAATATTATGAAATATGAAATAAAATGTACAGTTGGCTCGAAATAGAAATCAGAACAAGCAATGTTTAACTTAAAATTGATGAAACTTAAAGTAACTGAACAACATTAAATAAAGAGATGTAAATATAAATGAATATAAATGTGTAGATAAGAACAATGAATATTATAATGTGTACATATATATCTTGGAGTAATGCAATTATCCTACTATTGAGTAGTAAATAGAAATGATAGAACAGAGTACTACAAAAGCAAAATACCTAAGTCGATACGAAATGTTGTAAAATTACCATTAATAGTTATGTAATGTTCAATACGTTATGTCTTGACATGTTTTGTTTATATACATGTGTGATTGTTTTTTGTGTTGTTTTTAAAGACAAATTGTTTAATAAAAATTATTTTTAAAAAAAGAAGAAAAAAAGAAAGAAAGTACGACTGTGAAAGAAAGAAAAGAAAGAAAGAAAGAAAGAAAGAAAGAGAGAGAGAGAGAAAGAGAAAGATTAATGTAAGTAATTAATGAACACCCAGGTCACCTAGACTGATTATATTGATTTCATTTCTAACTTTGATTGTATCGTATTTTCCGGCATATAAAATGACTTTTTAACACATGAAAATCTTCTCAAAAGTTGGGGGTCGTCTTATACACCGGGTGTCATTCTCCTGTAACCAGGCAGACCAGCCCGAAAGGCTCTGACGAGCCTTAAATGGCTCTGACGAGCCAAGCTCTGACCTTCCCAGCTGAGTTGCCTGCTAATCAGGCAGCTCAGCTGGGATCGCCAGAGCCATTTAAAAAAAACAAAAACCTTTTTTTCTTTTACATGGCACTGGCGATCCAAGCTCTGACGATCCCAGCTGAATTGCCTGCTAATCAGGCAACTCAGCTTGGATCGCCAGAGCCATGTAAAAGAAAAAAGTTTCCCCCCTCCAGCTTGCTTACCTTAGTTGCTAGTCGCAATGCTTGCCTTGCTTCACTGGCCTGAATCCATTCCATCAGCAAACAACTCCCTGCCTGCAATCAAGCAGGCAGGGAGTTGTGGACTTCAACTCCCAGAATTCCTCAGCCAGCAAAGCAAAGCTGGCTGAGGAATTCTGGGAGTTGAAGTCCACAAGTCTTAAAGTTGCCAAGGTTGAAGACCCCTGCTCTATTAGGTAAGTTTTTTTCCCCTTTGGGAGCTTTAAAAAAAATAGTTAATTGGGTTTTTTTTTAATTGTTCTTTTTTAGACTTAGCCATTTAAAGTTTAGGAAGTTTTAAATTTAGCTTTCATATAAAAATAAAAATAAAATAAAATAAAATAATATTTGTGCAGCTTTCTGAGATTTAGTGTGTTTCTGTAGTGTTTCACTCTAACTACACAAAGCTGTATGTGGAATCTTGTGTGTGTAAAGTGTGAAAGTTGGTTTTTTGGGCTTTTTGTGGCTGTGTGAGGTTTCTGCTTGTTGCAGGGGCCATTTTGGGTTTGGCACAGCTGCTTTTACATTGTGGGTGAGCCAGTTGATGTTTTTTAATTTTTATTTGGTGTGCGTTGGAAGAGGGGTAGTCTTATACAGCGAGTATAGCCCAAACCCTATATTTTAACAGGAAAAGTCGGGGGTCGTCTTATATGTCCAGTCGTTTTATACGCCGGAAAATACGGTAATTGGTTTATTTTCTGATTTTTCTATATTCTCTTTTCTTAACAAACTTGTATGTGCGAGGGGAACCTTTACCTTTACCTTAAACTGAGCATGGGCGTGGCCAGCGCATGATGCATTCGGCCTGCAGCCCACCAGTTTGACAGCCCTGCCTTATAGTGAAAGAGGAGTTCATTTCCTTCAATTCTACTTTGTTTTTCTTACTGAAAATGTTAGGGAATGACAAGAATAAAATAAAATCCTTATGGAAATGAGATATTTCTTTCTTTGCAAGCAGTGGTGTTTCCCCCCCATCTCCGTCCTTCCATTACATTAAATGCTACATCAAGAATAATAATATAGTAGTGTAGTAACATTAAAGAAGAAATGTTCATTTTATTACTCATGAAGTGAATGCAAAATTGGTCATTTATGCAAACACACATAAACATATCAGAATCCTAATAGCCTATAGTTCACAGAAGGGGAAAATTACTATGTTTCAAGAGGTACTTTCTTCGAAGTTGTCTGATAAAAGACTTTAATTAAGATTGTTTCCATATGCAAATGTAAGCTGGGCATTCAAGAGCTCTAATGCTCCAGCTGAAAAAGAACACACCAATCTAACAGCTACATTTCTTCCATGATTCCAGCTTTCTGTAAAGGCAGTTTATCTGAAGCAATTATCTTATCCAAATAAAAATGGAAATGGAAAAGTTAAATAAAAACAGAACATTTTGATGGAATCATTATAATATACCTCTTGGTTAGCAGTACACCTGACTTTGGCAGAGATAGCTTTCTAAATGCACTTCTGTAGTTTTTACCTTCTGCATCAATCTCACTAAATCTTCTTATGCAATGTGATGATGGATGCCAAGCTATCCTTGTTCTATTGTACAAATCAGCTCTTTAGAAAACCCCAGATCAGGAGCAGGATCTGAAATAACCTCACCTTGCTCTTGTCTGCTTCCACCTTCAAAATACGGTGCCAGCATTTGCACCAGAATCCATATTAAACAAATATAGACAATGCATTTGACTGCATGGAAATGTTGTTCCTCATACCTTTGTCACAGGTTAACATTTTTTTAAACCAGAGAGGTCAACATTCCTAATGATTGGTGGATCATCAGGAATGTTGACAAAGTGTCAAAATAATCTGGGTAGAGGGTTCCCTATTTCTGGAATGGCTACTTAGTGAACCTAATCAGTTACAGTAATAATGGCAATTAACAGAGATGAAAAATGATTTGATTGCCTTTTCTAATCTCCTCTATCCCCTAATGATGGTACCCACAATTCTACCTTACTCTGTCTTCTTTCTATAAAAGTGAGCATATTTTTAAACAAAGTAGCAAAATTCAGTTACTTATCATTTTATTTCTTGAAAATTCTCAAACAAAGTAGAACCTGTTGGCCCCACAGGTATTCTTATAAAAATATGCTGGAAATTCTTATTCAGTATCCTGATAATATTATTACCATGTTTCCCTGAAAATCAGACCTATTTCAAAAATAAGCCCTAGTCTGATTTTTAAGCGTGCACCTAATATAAGCCCTACCCCCCCAAAAAACCCTAGTGAAGGGGGTGGGCACAGAAGGAGGCGACCGCACATGGGCTGATGGTGTTTGGCAGCAGCTGCAGCCTGTTCAGCGCAGGTGAGTTGATTATCTGTCCAAGCAGCAGGCAGAGGCAGGCAATCCGGATGTGCCGCACAGCTGCGGGAAAGCCAAGAGTGGGTTGGCTGGAGTGGGTGGGTGGCCGTGAGAGGTTCGCCTTCTCATCTCTCAGCTTGCCTGTGGCCCAACATCAGGATTGCCTGCCTTCTGATTTCTTGTCATTATAACCTACTGTTTTAGAATTAGTTCATTTTGCAGTTAGGGTAAATTCTAGAAAGTTTGTTTCCTTCTCTGTGGTTCAAACAAAAAGTATAATTTAACTGTGCATCTTTTGGTTGCTGCTGGTGAAACAAAGAATGCATAATTTTAATGTATCCAAAATCTAACTCCTTCTCCTCAGTGATCTATATCTTAGGCAATCTAGTATCCTTCACATGTTTTGTATTACTAATTCCAAAATATCAGTCAGTAGGGAGGCATTAGGTTGAGAAGGCTGCCTTACCCTTCCTTGAAAAGGCATAGCATCTCTTGTGTCAGCAACAGTAAGACTCATTTTGGTAGCAAAATTCTCAGAAACAGAGAATGCTTTCTATTATGTATGCATGTAGTGAATAAGTCAAACATTCATACATTTATTCAAAACCAACCTGAGCAGAGGTTTAGTGTCAATCACATTTACAAACACTATGGTCTAAAATAATTAAAACAAACAGGAAACAAAAAGCCTCTGAGTTGATTTCCCATTACACACTGCCAGTAGGACTTATGCAAACAAACAAAAATCCTTTGCAAATGCAAGGCTTATAGTCATTGGCATCATTCTGTAAGAATTTGTAGCAATCTATGACTGGGATACTTATTCACAAAAGTAGATACATAAGCAGATATGGGGTTTTCGGCATGATTAACTTACATATTTCTTCAGTGCCAAGTTACGTGCATGAGAATCAGAGATGTCTTTCCATGTACCAAATGAGTTCAAACATCTTCCCTTTGATACTTCATGAGCATGTTTGATGCTGAATATTAAATTGTTATTTATCACTATTCATAATGCAAATATTTGCCAAAATCTATTGTATATAGTAGTTGGTCTAATGTCCTATCCTCCTGTTTTTATAAATCTATAGGTTTCCTTTTTAAACTATATGAAATTATTAGTGTCTGCCTGAAGAAGAGAAACCAAACTTTTGCAATTTTAAAAGCCCAGATGTAGGAATAAAGGAAAAAGTCATGAAAAAAGTGTCACCTAGGATCTCCTGTATGGTAAATAGAAATTTTAAAATGGCAACTGTCTTGATATAGAACAGAATAGAAGTAAATTCAGGGGTGTTTGTATGCACTTGCTTAATTATTCTTAACAAAGTGTTGAGACAAAGGCGTGTATGAGAGAAAATTGAAAGTTGAAAAATTTGACCCGCCCCAGAAATGAACAAACAAAATGTTAAAAAATTGTGATATTTATGTAGTTACTTACCAAGCACATCTAAATTATATGAAAGTAAACAAAATAACTTTACAATCCCCAAGGCATGTCACAACTTTTGAGCATCCCTAATGTTTGGAAATTGAAAGTTGAAAAATTTGACGCACCTTATGTAGACAACTAAGTAACCTAATGGTTTCTAGTAAATGAAGAAAATCGGGCTGATTGGTTTTGTTAAGCAAGGGCAAGCTTATTGTGTGACTATACCCACTGAAAAGAGGAGCAGCTGGTAGACACCGCAGCAAAGTTTAGAAAGTGTTTCAGGTCATTCCAGCAATTAGTTTCACTTAGTTTGTACAGTGTTTGTACATCCGTCTCCAAGATGATTGTTGCATGTTGGCTGCCATCAAGAGACTGATTTTTGATGCATGCAGAACACCCTGCTTTTGAGGAAGACCTCATGAAACCAAATTAGGAATGTGATACTATGTGAGTTGAGGACCAAGGGTCGCATACTGCAAAATAACTCATCTGCTGTCTCTTCTCCTCTTTCAATGAAACACCTTGGGATGTGCTATCCCTGGTGTGTGACCTTCCTCATTACCAACTTCAAAAAAAGTCCAGTAAAACACTGAGGTGGCAGGCACAGAGGATAAAATGGCGTGAAAGCCAAAACATGAAACACAGGAGTAATGGTGCAAAAGAAAAGAAATGGAAGGAACAGAGGAAAAGATTTCTTTTTTAAAACTTCAGACACATATACAGATGCCTGCATATACTATGCACTTGGAAAAAAAAGATATGGAAGGAGGGGGGGAAAGAGAGGAAAATGGGTTAAAGCACAGAAGAAAGAATCAAGGTGGAAGAACAAAAGATGAGAAACAGAAAGTGACATAAAAAAGGGGTTGAAAATATAATCAGAAGTGGGAGGGAGACCTGACATACAAGAATATAGAAAAAGAACTTGGAGACAGAAGGAAAAACCACAGGGAAGAAGATGTAAGAGGAAGAGAAAATCCTTGGTGTCTGTATAATGGATGGCGTGCAGATTTATTTATAAAGATTTCCTACCCTACTAACTCAGCTGTGACCATTCCTAGGTGGAAGGTTTGTGACACTGATGGTTAACAGCCATGCTGCTTTTGTCTTCCTCTGAAGAGCTTCTTGTGTCCCTGACAACTTGCTTTAATTACTTAAGTTCAAGCACTTCTGATGTTTGATGTGGTTGCAAGTACTTTAAAAGAGGTTGCTGGGGCAAGGCTTTCTCTTTTCCGCAACCCTTGTCCTTCTATCTTCTCAAAATGCCGAGGGATGTTTTTTGTCTCCTGTGTGCAATGAGGAGAAATTGCCTCCATTTGATGGGAGTCATTCTAAGCAGGACTGGCATAAAAACCTCGAACCAGAGAACAAGAAAATTGATTCAACATTGCTTTCACTATAGTCTTTACTTTTTTTCTCTCTCTCTTGAATTTTTTTTTTTTTAAATACCAATTGTTTCAGTACTTTGTCTCCTAACACTATAAAACAACCTTCTTCAGGCTATATGAGATTTGTGTGTGTGTGTGTGTGTCACAACATCCCCAGCCATTGTGAGGCACCAGGTTGGGGAAGGTTGAGTTTGGGCAGGGCTGCACTCTTTAAATTAAGGGGTAGTCCTGGCATTGTGGCATCAAGGGGCCACAGTCCAAAAAGGGAGGAGGGAAGATAGAAAGAGGCCACCAAAAAGTGAGGATGGGGGAGTGCTAGGAGAAAGCGAGAGTGGATTTAATTTAAATACAAGAAAAGAAATACAGTTGATTTTGTGATCCCTTAGGTACTTTATTTATATATTTATTGTTTTATTTCTTAATCATGTTTCTTAAGTGATGTATTTTTAAATACAATTTCATCCTGACTGTATTTCCACTAAAGCTAGTAATACTATTATTAAATTTGTAGATGGTACAACAGTGGTGAGACTGATCTCCGGGGGGGTAGGGGTGGGTGGGGAATGAGTCTGCTTATTGAGATGTGGTGGAACAGTTGCTTTCGTGGTGTGGAGACAATAACTTGGTCCTTAACACAAATAAGACCAAGGAACTTATAGTGGACTATAGAAGGAATAGATCAGACATCCAGCCCTTGCTTATCAATGGAAACCGAGTGGAGAAAGTGGCCAGTTTTAAGTTTCTGAGTGTTATCATAAAAGAGGACCTGACCTGGGGCACTCACATTGCAGCACTGGTCAAAAGGGCCCAGCAGAGATTATACTACCTGAGACTTCTCAGGAAACAACAACTGAATGAAAAACTGCTGGTGGCCTTCTACCGCTGCATCAAAAAGAGTATTTTAACTTACTACATCTGTGTATGGTTTGCCAATTGCACAGTGGCAGATAGGACAGCAGTCCAGAGGGTCAACGTCATTGCCCAGAGGATCATTGGTTGTCCTCTCCCCTCTTTGGAAGAGCTTTATAGCTCCTGCTGCCTTAAGAAAGTTCAAAACATTCTTAAAGATCCATCTCATCCTGGGCACCCATTTTTTGAACAATTACCATCTGGCAGACGGTACAGGTCAATAAAAACAAGGATAAATAGGCTGAAAAACAGCTTCTATCCCAGGGAAATAATCATATTGAATTCTATGGTATAGTGCAATATCGGGTTTTCAATATCAATTATATAGAATGTAAAAGATGTATGTTTGGGTTTAAGTTTTATAATTATAATGTACACTGAAGACTGCATTTAATTTAGTTGTCCCATGTGCAATGACAATAAAGTAAACTATACTATACTATCCTCATATTGAAGGGTCCCAGAGGGCTCTATTCAAGACTCCAGGGACACAAGTTATATATTTTTCTGTTAGAGAAATGAAAAATGTGGATGACTTCTTTTGGCTCATAGGAATGCAGCATTTTTAAGAGACTTTAGGGAAGTGCAGGGACAAAACTTTCATTGACTACATGGCAACTACAATTTCTTTTCTATCTTTATTATCTCTAGGAATAAAATCAGTTTGGTGTAGAGGTTAAAGACACCAAGCTAGAAACCAGGAGACTGTGAGTTCTAGCCCTACTTTAGGCATGAAACCATCTGAGTGTCCTTGAGCCAGTTATTCTGTGTCATTCCTTAGAAAGCAGGCAAGAGCAAACCATTTCCAAAAATGCCATCAAAAGAAATGCAAGGATTACTCCAGCCAGTCACCTGGGGGTGGGGGGAGGAGGAGGAGGAAGAGGAACTAAATATAGCTACATCGTGAAAAATGTGCAACTGACCTATGAATTTTAAGATTTTTAAAAATATGTAACCTGTTTTTTTAATTGAATTTTATTTGTACTGGACTTTGATTGCAATAAGGATACATGACTCCTTTTTATGCTTTGGTTGAAATCATCCAATATGTACAACCTATTAACAATTAATTTTCTGGGTTTGCCAATATTTAGCCAGTTTTGATCATGTGATGTCATCACTAAGGCAAATGAATCACATGATCTAGAATGACAATCTTTTTTGTCTCTACCTTTTCTTCATAACATATTTATGATAAGGCTGTGCGTAACAGAAGATGAGATGAAGAAAGAGTTATAGAGGCAAGTATATGGGAAACAACATCTTTGAGAAGTTAACATGTAGCTTAGGATCTTTTCAGTTACTCATAAACTCTAAAGATACTAACATATATTTTATGTATGTAACATGTTTTTCAACCTCTTCACATATTGTATGTTGCTAAAGGTATTTCAAAGAAAATATCAGTGGAACATTCTTACAGTCAACAGGAGTTGGCAGATGTTTTCCTAATTAAAAAGACTGAGGTAAGCAAATAGCAGTAACAACAGACAAAGATGCTGAGCAACACACATGCAGTACGAACACACCTGCTTACAGATTGTTAAAAGGTACTGTCCAAGTAAGGATAGAAGAAATAGGAAATCAAATATAGTACAGGGACTTTCCTATATAAATGGTATTGTTTTATTGTTAAAAAACAATCAGATGTACTTTGCTTTCTTAAGACACTAATTAGTTCCCCTCCCCCAGCATCCTTATCACATTGAAAAGATGTGTATAAAGGAGAAAAGGGACTACTTTTTCATTACATGCAATAAACAGCCCTAATAGACATAATAGCACTAGCACTTAGACTTATATACTGCTTCACAGTGTTTCAAGGTCCTCTCTAAGCATTTTACAGAGTCAGCACATTGCCCCAACAATTTAGGTCCTCATTTTACTGACCTCGGAAGGATGGCTGAGTCAACCTTGAGCCAGTCAGGACTGAACTCCTGACTATAGGCAGAGTTTGCCTGCAATACTGCATCCAGGGGTGAAATGCTCCCTGTTCGGACCGGCTCGGGCGAGTAGGTAGCGATGGCAGTGGGCAGTTTGGAGAATCAGTACCCAAAATCCCTGCCCCCGCCCCCTATGCCCAGTTTAGCCGCGTGATCATCAGAGCCTTTTTTTTCTTTTAAATGGCTCTGACCATCCCAGTGGCTAAGACACTGAGCTTGTCGATCGAAAGGTTGGTAGTTCAGCGGTTCGAATCCCTAGTGCTGTGTAACAGGGTGAGCCCCTGTTACTTGTCCCAGCTTCTGCCAACCTGGCAGTTCGAAAGCACGTAAAAAATGCAAGTAGAAAAATAGGGATTACCTTTGGTGGGAAGATAACAGCATTCCGTGCACCTTTGGCATTTAGTCATGCCAGCCACATGACCACAGAGATGTTTTCAGACACTGTTGGCTCTTCAGCTTTGAAACAGAGATGAGCACTGCCCCCTAGAGTCGGGAATGACTAGCACATATGTGCAAGGGGAACCTTTACCTTTAGGGAATTAGTTTGAGAAGACCTTAGAAACATAAAAGCAGCCTGGCAGGGTCTGTCTACAGGGGTGGGTTCTACTTACCTTTACTACTGGTTCGTAATGGAATTGCGTGTGCGCGCTTGCTTTGCTCGCTGGCGCGCCTTGCTTCTGCGTATGCGCAAATTGCCAATGACGACATCTGGAGTGGTAGGTGGAGCCTCCTGCTGGTTTTACTACCGGTTCTTGCGAACCAGTGCGAACCTGGGGCAACACACCACTGTCTGTCTAGTTCATCTTCTGCTCCCATGAGGCCTTACCAGAGATGTAAAGGAAACCACAAGACACAAATACAAATAGTCTTTCCTGCTTGTGATGCAGCCATGGGTGAGAATCAGTGGTGGGTTGCTACCGGTTCGCCCTGGATTGGGCAAATAACAGCAGTGGCAGGAGGTTCCACCCACCCGCCTGTGCATGTGCAGAAGCATTGCGTGCGTGAAAGCGTGAGCGTGCACCCACAAGTGGACCAGTAGCAACGGGTTTTGAAACCCGCCCCTAGTGTGAATAACTAGCAGTTACCAACAGCATCCTTACCCTTCATGAATTGCGAAGTTATCTAAGCTAGCAGTCATCACTGTATCTTGAGGAACGCATAAAAGAAGACAGAAAAGGAGTTATACATAAAGATGGCTAAATTTGTGACTCTCCAAATGCTGCAGAACTACAATTCCCAGCAATTCCAGCCAGCATAGCAAGTTCAGTTGGGAGCTCATTTAAAGGCCCTTGCCCAAAGATTCCCTTAATAATGAAGGATACTTCAGACAAAATGGCCCCTTTTGAAAATCTCTCACTATTCCAAAGGAGACTGTTTCTGCACCTCTTTCTCTTCCATTATTGGAAACCTAACCATCTTCCCAGGAGAAAGCATGTGTGGTTTCTCAAGACCAAATTGTATATTACAAATGAAGCATATGTCAAACAGGGCAGTCCCGGACTGGTTTGCTCAGAAGTAAGTCCTGTTATAGCACAGTATGTAGCACACAACACTAGCAGCTTTCCTGCTTCCTTTTAAAGTGGGGTTTCCTGAGATCAAATGTAAACCCCCATTTTCTGATAAAAAATTTTTTGCAAAAGAGTTGTAATCATGAATATCCTGTGGAATATGAAGTTTGCTCCTTTGCATCTCACATACTTGTTTTATCTGCTGCATGCTACAAAGTGGAATATGTTCTCTCCTAATTTGCCCTCAAGTTAAACATTTTTTTACACACAACTCTTCAGTAACGAGCTTGTTCTGATACATATTTATCCTCTCTTGACAAGCTCTGATTACAAGGAAGATCTTAAACCCATTCATTATGGCTTTTCACAGTCATGTTCATGAAAACGTTGAAAAACTCTCCTATTGAACAAGCGCTTTGCAAAGTACATATTAATCATGCCATTTTATGAACCAAATCTCCCGGGGAAGAAGAAGTGAAAGTAAAATGCTGACAATACAACCTTACCCTCTCAATCAGACAACTATTTTTTGATCAATGAAAATAAGTTTCAATATTCCAGCCACTACTCATCATTTTTGTAAGTGACCATAACACTCATATAATGCCATTGTAACCGACATGCACAGGGACCTAGCAATCTTATGGTCTTTTGTTGTGAATATTTATTTTCATCAAGCAATCTGGGAAGCCTTTGGCTTACATGGGTGCAAAAAGATAATTTAAATGCATGGATTATTCTGTCTTGTGCATGGACAGCCATTGAAGTTCTAGAGGGGAACTCGATTGGCCTCATGGTATTTCAAGGAACATGGATTGTTCTTGTCTTTTTTCTAATTTCCTGAAATGATTTTCCTGCTTCTACATCTAATAGATTAGAATTATCCATCCAGGTGATATTATACTCCTCCTTAGTAAAACCTATGATTGGTTTTGTTTTTAGGCATTTTAATGCCTTGATAAATAATGCCCATGTTATCTGTAAACCCCCCTCCCCCAAATATAATAAACACATATGGCTGGGCAGCTTTGCTATATTTTGATGGAAAAATGGCATGTAATGCTTGATAAACACATCACACTTAATATCTCCTAATTAGCCCAGGTTGATTTAAAATTATTAAGTCAACCTCATTACCGAAAGGAATCTAGATTTTGAAAAAAGAAGTTATAGAATCTGAATCTGCATGCATATATAAAGTATATAAAATATAAGTATATTTTGCACATTTTCTTTTCATGTTGTATAATTTCAGGGTGAAGATGAAATTATTTTATTTACTCTTCAGCTGTAATTTACATTGATATTTCAATGGCATTTCAAGGGCTGGAAATAAAGGAAGTTACTTTATACTCTGACCAGATAAATTTTCATCATGTATGAACACATCAGTTGGTGTTTATGGATATATTCAGCCAGCCTTCTACCTGTCTGCAAGAAAACAACCAAGCTCAGAGAACACCAAGAAAAATAAAAACACAGTCAACTGATTCAGGACATTGGTACATCTAGTTATCTAATACTATGATGTAGTAGTACTAGTTGTCCAAAGTTTCAGATTGGAGTATTTCTAGGCATACAGGAAACTTTTGGTATGTAACTAGGTGTTCCATTTGGAGAGTCCACTTAAACTTTGTGAGTTATGTTGTCTATCTATTGAATGGAATGGAGTTGAGACCAAATATTCTCAAACAGTTGACTGGAATAAATATTGTTTTGTATGTGATGAGCCTTGATAGTACAGGGGTTTAGTGCACCCTGTAATTAACACAGCTGCCTGCAATTTCTGCTGGTTCGAATCTCTCCAAGGCTCAAGGTTGACTCAGCCTTCCATCCTTTCTAAGGTAGGTGAAATGAGGACCCAGTTTGTGGGGGCAATAAGCTGACTTTGTATAAAACATACAAAAGAATGAAGGCTATTGCTTAACGCATTGTAAGCCGCCCTGAGTCTCCGGAGAAGGGCGGCATATAAATCAAATTAAAAAAAAAAATGAAAATTTTATTTAATTTGATAGACTCAATCAGCTACATATTTTTCAACTTTTTTTGTTTGTTTGTTTGTAGAACTACGCTTAATTGCAGATTCTACATAGCAAAAGGCAGTTACAGTATCATTGCTTCAGTGAAAAATCTTCAGGAATAGGGCAAAAAGGATCTTATCAAGTGTTGCATTTTAGAGCTCAAATTTCTGAAGTTTAGGATTACTTCAGCTACAAACATACAATTAAACTACGAAAACAGTATGCTTTGTGGTGTAATTCATAATACTCTTCTTTGAACTATACTATCACTTGTTTAATTAGCACCATCAAATTCCTTTAAGCTGAACCAAAACTAGGCCCTGGAATATTTGGGAGGGGACCCCAAGAGATATCAAATGTTAAAGTGAGTTTTCTCTTGTGCTGTTTCTATGCTCTTTGAAGGAACAGTGCCTTTGTTCTAGAAAATAAAGCCATACAATCATATACATCTACAGAAGTCTTGAATGCCCTATCTTTCAATGAATAAACCTTGGAGAACAAAGCAGAAACCCTTCATCTTTCATCTGTCATAGGTTCTCAGAGAGACCAATGGCTCTCTTTCTTGCTCTCTGTTTAATTATTATTAAAGGCAGAATTTCTAAAGGATTGTTTTGAGCACACTCCAAGCAGTATTTGGGTCATCAAAAGAAAATGTAGTTTCTTCACAAATTAATACTTCACTCTCTTAAAATCCATATTTTTCAATAAAACTGGATTAAAGAATACACACACACAATCCCTGCAGCAATTAAGTTTCTGGTCTAGGAGCAGTGAGATACAAGTTCTAGTATTTTCTCTAGATACAGAAGCTGTTGGGTGATTTGGGGTTAGTTAGTCATCCCTAGACTGGAAAGGTGAAAACTTTCTCTCCAGCAACTTTTTTTTTCTGCAGTGGACTGATTTCAGTTGATAATAACAATAATAATGATTTTGACAGACTCTACTTACCAAGGAAAATAGGTGTGGGGGTTGAATGTTGCAAATACACCAGACAGTTGAAGAAAGAAAAAGAGCATTGGAAGAATATATGAAGGACAGCGAAGAAGATGCACTAAAACTAGCATACCAGGAAGGTTTAGTAAGTAATGAGAGGCCAAACTGGACTACAAGGAAGACCAAATGAAAAACAGAAAAGAGACATGGCAAGACAAAATATTACATGGCCAGTACTTAAAAAACTAACAAACAAAGCAAATAATAACAAGACATAGCAATGGCTAAGAGCAGGAAAACTTAACAAAGAGCTAAAGGTAAAGGTTCTGCTCGCACTATGTGCTAGTCATTCCCTACTCTAGGGGGTGGTGCTCATCTCTGTTTCAAAGAGAGCCAGTGCTGTCCGAAGACGTCTCCGTCGTCATGTGGCCGGCATGACTAAACGCCAAAGGCACGCGGAACGCTGTTACCTTCCCATCAAAGGTGGTCCCTATTTTTCTACTTGCATTTTTTTTACATGCTTTCGAACTGTTAGGTTGGCAGAAGCTAGGACAAGTAACAGGAGCTCACCCCGTTATGCAGTACTACGGATTCAAACCACTGAACTGCCAACCTTTCAATCGACAAGCTCAGCATCTTAGCCACTGAGCCACTGAGCCACCGCATTCCTAACAAAGAGCTAGAGAGGCTAATTCTGACTGCATAAGACCAAGCCTTAAGGACAAATGCATACAATACAGCATGGACAGCAAATGATGCCTCTGAAAAGAAGCTGAAAAAACAGTGGACTACTGAAGATCACACTATAAACAATGGAATGATAAAGTAGCAACAATGGTGTATTGCAAGATCTGCAAGAAATACCATTTGCCTGCAAGCAAGAACTGGTGGGACCACATCACAGAGAAGGTAATAGAAAATGAAGATGCTAACATGTTCTGATTCTTTAGAATTCAAACAGACAAGGACCTGCCACATAACACCCCACTTTTAACAATTATCAATAAGACTGGATAATGAACATGTTAGTTTCTGGAAACAGGAGACTAGAAGACAAAGAACCGGGGAACTACAACCTGCAAATATCTGATATCTGAATATCTGCCAAATCCAGTCTAAACATCTGGCTGACTGTGAGATCAACAATAATCAATATTAATAATAGTATAACATGCATGTAAAATAATATACAACAGTAACAATGTAATAAATAGGAATGTTAAACAACAATAATAATAAAAATTAAAAAGTATTCAGAAGACCTTTTGGTTAAGATCCCTCATTGGGTGCCTATTAATTGGTATACCATAGTACATTTTAAAAAAGATTTAATGCTCTATAATTGTATTTGAGATGCTGCTGCTGCTGATATTTTTTAGTTTTATTCTTCAGTGTTATGAGTCCATGTGGAGGATGCTAAAATTGGAATAACTAATTAAGAAAACCTAATGGAAACTTTGCCCTGATTGGGAATAACGATTATATTTTTCTTATTAAAACTAAAGGGTAGACATTTACTTATTTTTTAAAAGTCACCATATAGATATATTAAATATAAGATTAAAAGTCAATTTATTTTAGTACATACAGTAAAGCAACCAACATCAGGAACCTTTGTCTGTGTCATACATTTAATTATAACAATGAAGTGAATGATTAAAGTGATGATAATGACTGGGTGGTGTGATACCCACCATAAGGACATTTTTGTAAAACAAAGCCTATTTCATCATTTATTTGGAATTAAACAGTTTAGTATAACATTAAAACATGTTGATTAGTGGAACTGGAATCTGAATATATTTTCCATACATGTATTCCACATTTGTATTCCTTATATATAGCACAATAATATATGGCTGAATTTGAGTCTGCAGATCAGCGGCTTTCTAGATTCAATTCCTCTTTCTAAATATTGACCCAAGTTCAATGTAATAAAAATTGTTCTATACTCTATAATGAGAGTAAGGTATGTCAGGAATGTCACATGTATGTGTCTGTAAGTAAGAAAGATTTTCTAACTAAAAGTTAAAAAGTTCCTGAAACTTTGAATTCTCTGGGGGGGAGGGGGGGATTAAAAGAAGAATCACAGAAGAGTAAGTTAAATGTAAATGTATAAACTAGTACACTATGTCAGACATATTAAAAAAATAAATATACAGATCTGAATAAGTCACAGACCTGGTTTGCCTTAGAAATACATGCTAGGGGTTGGGAAATTAGGTCCAGACCTGGCCTGTTATGAGGCCAAAGGCACTCAGCCAAGTTGAACAGAAATGCTCCAGCCCTGCCAATCTCTAAAGAATGCAGGTGTTCGCAGACTGAAGACCAAAGACAGAGTGCACACCTAATGAACAGATCTCCTCAGGAGTAACAGCTTACTTGGAGCAGTGCCGTGCTCATAAGAAGCAGCTTCTTTTTCAGGGCTTAATGGTTAGCTGCTGGAGCCCAAATAGGGACCCAGGAAACCTGGCATTAGAAGTTCTGAATTTGCAGGGCTGGAAACTGTCTCACTACTACCAGTTGTTTTCCATCTTTTGGCGACCAAAGACTAACTTACTCTTGTTTATTAACACCTCGGCTCTGGTTTCTGACATTAACCCTGGATATACTTCTGGGACATTGCTTTTGCTTGATGCCTCATGTTCTGCTTAAATCTTATGATGAACCATACCCTGGCTTTTGATTCTGTTGTGAGTTACTGGCTTTCCTCAGTACTTATTGGTTACTACCTTGCTGGGCTAATAGCTTGGCCAGATTCTCATTTAAGAAAGTTACCGCTGGCTGACCAAGTGCAGGGCTGACTGAAGTTTTTTATCTGCTGTTCTGGACTGAATAGCTTACAGATTTTCATCTCCAGCGATTGTCTTTGTTTCTGCAAGAAACAGAGAAGAAGTGGCAATACCCACTTCTTTATCTCTTAGTAGATTGGTCTTTGTGTTGCCAGAAGGACAATAAAAGAAATGGCAGGAAAGAAGCCAGTGGTAACTTTCTTGAATGAGACAGCTTGGCATCACACTCTGGGCCACACTGGGAAACTGTTGATACAAATAGCCCACATGACTGTGAGAAGAGTTTTGTTTCCCCGGGTGTATACTTAACATTAATCAGAAGTTCATAGCTGTTGAGTGACTGCTTCTGTTTTTTCTTGGGTTGAAACATGTTTTTAACACTTCGTCCCTCCCCAGCCCCAGGTTTATCTGTAAAATGTACTTGTGGCATATATACATCTGATCTGAATGTACTCATTCCTTAAGGACCCCTCTTTTCCAATTTTGCAGAATGTTGTAAGCCAGCTCTCTCCCTCTCCCGCCCCTTGACTAGTTTGGCAAATCCAAGTGACCTTGGCATGTCTTCTTACAAGACTTGATATCAGGATGCTTCATAAAACTCATATCTCAGAAGTGTCTGACATTACATTACAAGAGGATCTGTAAACCTCAGCAAGATGACAAATGTCTTTTTTAAACAACAGACCAAGACTTCATTTAAATTAGTAACATGGAGATTAGAGGAGCTCTCCCAGGCTGAGCGGCAGCCACGCTGGGACTCGAGGAATATCAGTCACATGAAAGCTGTTAAATCTGAGATGGAAAATAAATCAAGGAGCCTGTAAAAACTGTCAACGGGTCAGAGAAGTTTATGAACTCTTGCTGTATCTCACCATAAATCATAAGAATAAGCTAAAACTGAGAAGAAAAATGTTCTCTTTTGTAATCTAATGCTGTCTGTTAAGGCAATAAAACTCAAATGAAATGCATGCATTGCAATTTTGAGCTGATACTTTACATTATTACCAAAGTGAAGGGAAGAGTCTCAAAGTTATAAAAGTGAGATAGATGAAAGGTGGGCCTCCATCTTTCCAAGTCCCCAGACCAGGGTCTTTATTAATGTGTATCTAAGAAACAACAGGAAACTTGATGCTAACTATCTCCTTCACACTTCTGAACTTCGATGCTGTCTGTGAACCTGATAATAATCATTGTATTGGAAATATGAGTACTAATTTAATTCTCCTACAACCCTCCCCTGCAATCAGGTCTGATCTTAAAACTGGCTGATTCCCTAATAGGACTTCTCAGATGCTGCTTCTGGATTCCTGCTTTACATGTCCACAGAGCAGGGGAATTATAAACACCCCCCCACACTGACAGTACTGCTGGTACAGCTGATACACCTCCTCCTGTCTCTTCCAGAAAATAACTTGAAGGCTGATAAGTCTGGTCTTTACCACAGGCTGGATGAATGAACTTTTGGAAAACATCTGTAAGCTGCTAAGAGATTTTGGAATAGGGGACAAACATAGCAACCTCTAAGCTTTAGAGATATTGGAGAAAAATAATAGGCATTGTACTCTGAGGCCTTCATTGCTCTTTTGCGTTCCGAGTATTACACTTATACTGATGGCTGTGTCTGCCTTTATGTTTATCGAATTCCTAAAGTCTTATGTATAAATCTATTTTCTTTTGCTGTCTGAGCTTATAGCAAAGCCTTTAGCCACTGTTTAGCCACCTTCAAGTTTGTTGGTTTCTGTCACTGTCAGCTGCTGTTTTGATCTGCTGCTGAAATGTTGACTTGGCCGTTTCTCAGTGCTGTGCTGGGGTTGGAAAAAGAAAAAGAAGTTTACCAGCTGTTGAGTGGCTGCAGCCTCTCAGCATCTCCCCTGGTCTGGTAAAGCTTCTGAGCTCTGCTTCCCTTTTCCGTTTGCCCACTTTTTGGTTCCTCCAAAGCACAACTATATTTATGTTATCAGCATTTTTCTTTTATGATTGGAAACAAGGTGTAGTCCAGTACTGTTTGGGCTACCTTAAAATTAAAGGGGACAAAACAAAAGGAAGGAGGGGCTCATGTGGGCCAGTGCATGTCTGTTCAATTTCTTCCAGTAACTTCCTAAAATGCATCTCTGCATACTGGAAAGAGCTAAGGATCCCAACATTTCTGGGGTACAAAATATTTTTTTTAAAAAAACGGTTGGACTTTTTGTGCATCTTATTTGATCCATAGCTGATTTTCTTGAGTGTCAACAATAGTCTGTCAATTTCTTTCTATCCTTTGTGCCTTTCCTTGCACCTTTTCTGCAATAATCACCTGAGTTCAGCTTGATCCTGGCTAGGTTGAAGGGCCTGTGGGAATTTAACCCTCTACTTCTCTTCCAATGCTGAGACTGGTTCCTCCTGTTGTTTTTGTTTCTTCTTCTGCTTTTTCTTTTTTCTCTTTGGGAAAGTTTGTGACATTGGTATTGACAACTTTTCTTTTTCCTACATGCATATGTAGATATACAATATATCCATCCTGCTGTTTCCTTTTGGAGTAAGCAACATCAATTATTCAAAATGCAGAGAAAAATTAGAACCAGAAATTGAAAGATATAGTAGCCAGGTGACACAAGAAGAAGGCTAAGGAAATGTTGGATAATCATTTGTCTGAAGTGGTATAGGGTTTCCTGCCTAAGCAGGGGGTTGGACTAGAAGACCTCCAAGGTCCCTTCCAACTCTGCTATTCTATTCTATTCTATTCTATTCTATTCTATTCTATTCTATTCTATTCTATTCTATTCTATTCTATTCTATTCTATTCTATTATCTAGTTTATATCAATACCAATTCAAATGGTTAATATGTATATCCATTATTGTTGTTGTTATTATTATTTGTAGGAATGTTAATAAAGTAATACATTTTGGGAGTCATGAAGCTGAAGATAAACTGCAGACTTTGGGAACCTCTGGTCTATATATTGAGTCTGTCTCCACAGACTTCTTAGATATACTGTCTTTGTTACTCAGTCCACATTCATTTCTTATTCATTCTTCATCCTGTATCTTTTTGTTTTACTGACAAGCTTCTTAATGACTTATTTTCATGACCTTGAACATTTGCGTTTCTCCTGACATAGTATAGTTTCATTTCCACATAACAAAACAGGCAAAAGTGCAGTTTTATATACAGCACCATTTTAGCTTATTTTGACTAAATGTATTCTTTATAACAGACCTTATACTATCTATTGTCTTTGTACTATTGTTTGCTCATCTAAAAATGCCTACGTCCATTTTCCCAACTGCAATACATTTCATATATATATATATATATATTCACTGCCCTAATGTTTACTTTATTTTTAACGTCACACACACACACACACATCTATCTATCTATCTTACCATCTATCTTACTATCTATCTATCTATCAATTATCTACTCCAATGTGCCTGTCAAACACAATTTTCTTGGTCTTTGAAACGCTAATTTCCAATTCTGTACTCCTCGTATCATGCTGTCTAAACATCAGTTACAAATCAACAAATAACTTAGTATTGTTTGCATACAAAAGTACATAAACATTGATTTCCTCAACTAACACAATACTAGCATAACCACAAGCATTTCTTCTACATTTATTCATAAATACATTAAATACCCAGGGGACATCATACATTTTTGTCTCGCTCCATTCACTAAGCACTCCATTTATTCTCTAGGACACTTTACTATCATGTGCTGCTCTTACTGCATTCAACTTGCAGTTCCATATTCATGCAAAATATTCCATCTAATTCTAAACTGTTTGGAGAATATTGATGCAGAATTCTTCCTTCTAATTTTTAATAGAGTTTGATTAATTACACAGAAAAACTAAAAATATATCTGGCTTCTTTGTTTCTCTAGTCTCCAGGAAATAAATCAGCCTGGGTCACTTCAATGAGATGGGCACTATAGAAAAACAAACAAACAAACAAGTAAATAAGTAAATAATTATTGGGAGAGATGGGACTCCATTATGTCAAAAAGATGTGTGGGGCTCTAGACTGCTTGTGTTCTTTGTTGAAGGAAACAGAAACACATTTATGTTTCAACAAAGAATTACGCAAGTTAATTTACAAATATGAACTTCTCATCTCAGAAAGTTCAGAGTATCAGAAAGTATCAGAGCCTGATAGTACAGTGGACTAAAGCACTGTTATTAATATCTGCTGCCTGCAATTACTGCAACTTCAAATCTCACCAGGCTCAAGGTTGACTCAGCCTTCCATCCTTTCAAAGGTAGGTAAAATGAGGACTCAGATTGTGGGGGCAATAAGCTGACTTTGTATAAATATACAAAAGTATGAAGGCTATTGCTTAACGCATTGTAAGCCGCCCTGAGTCTCCTGAGAAGGGCGGCATATAAATTAAAGCAAAGCAAAAAAAAAAAAAAATTATCACCCCTCCCGAGATGCACAACCTGAAAAAAAAATCACCCAGCTTTGTGATCTTATTTTTTTTAATACCAGTATTAATGGTGATAAAAAATTATTTAATGCAGACAAATCAATTTAATTAATTAGATCTGCAAAAACATACTCAACCTGATACCCTGATTAGCTCTTGAATTGAAATCATTTGTAGAAATTTTAAAAGCTGTGTTTTTTTTTTTGGCTGCTCTCAAATGACATTTATGGATTTTTTGTTGTTTAAAGTTTGGATACCACTTCTCATAGCAGTATGTAGAATTCTCAATCATTGAATATGTTCTCAAGTGTGTCTTTGCATCAAAGTATCTTGAAATAGACTATGAAAAAAAAGGGAAATCAGAAATTTTCAGTGGATGTATATCAGAAGATATAAATCTCAATGTTCTGAAAGTTCTATTTTCCATAGCACCTGTTGATTTTTGAGATCAGCTTTATAGCCTAATGACACATGAAGTTTGTAGGAAGTACATAAGGAGCCTTTTCATGGTAGCTCCTTTGTCTAATTCTTTCCAAAGAGAAAGAATTAAAGATGCCAAGCAGGCATCACCACTGGTAGCTATTCAACGTCCAACAAATTCATGTTTATTGCTTCAAGCTTTTAAATTTGAATCCTATATATTTTGTTATTTTAAAAATACTACAGTTTGAACTACAACACAGTCCTAACTGGACCCATTCTAGACGGTCAATGTCATTTATGTTTCTTCTTATCTCTCAGCTGCAAATCTGAAGGAAGCAACTTTGCAGAAGTAAAAAAATATATTTGATACAAATGTCTTTAGGGAATGAAAGTGAAGTTCTTAAATATAACTATGCTCGTTATTAGGTGCTGTCCTCGGTAATCCAGGGGTGAAATCCAGCAGGTTCTGACATGTTCTGGAGAACCGGTAGCGGAAATTTTGAGCAGTTCAGAGAACCGGTAGCAGAAATTTTGAGTAGTTCGGAGAACTGGCAAATACCACCTCTGGCTGGCCCCAGAGTGGGGTGGGAATGGAGATTTTGCAGTATCCTTCCCCTGCCATGCCCACCAAGCCACGCCCACCAAGCTACACCACACCCACCAAGCCATGCCCACAGAACTGGTAGTAAAAAAATTTGGATTTCACCACTGCCTCTATCTAAGCCCTTCAGTGCAAGTTTCAGTTGATGTAGTGTAGCTGTCAAAAGAAAAAAACAGTTTCTCCATTGTTAATTTCCAAGGAATGGAAGACCCAAGATTCAGAGCCTCCATTACTAAAAAATAGCATAAAATACTTGCTGGATCAAAATAATCTGGGCTGTTGCTCTACAGTTAAGATAGTTGAAGAAGCCTTCTATAGTAGCTGGAGGTGGATATGATAGTAGTTTCTTGACTTCTTTTCTCTACTAGAATATAGAGCTTTGAGTCTTATGGTCCCTTCAGTCTCTTTAGGAAACTTGTACATTTTCTTTGGCTATTCGTTAACCAAATGTCCAATTCTTATAGGAGTGGACTTTTGTTGCTGTTGTTGTTTTTAACATAGATATATGTATGGAATGGGGTGGGGGAGGAAAGTTCATAAAAATATTTTTGTAGGATAATAGTAATTTATATATCAAGAAATCTTTTACACATTCCACAATAAACTCTCTTGATATTATGTCCATGATTTCTATTATAAATATGGCTGTCATATTTCAATAAATCATTCTACTCTATGTTTCAGATGCTTCCTTTAAATGCTTCCAGAATTCTGCTGCAGATGATACATCAACAGTTTATGACTGACTTTTTGAGGTGGGCTTTGCATTCTAATATGAATGCATTGGACACATTGTCTACTACCAGTATTTAAATCCTATGATGCAAGAGCATATTCAGCATACCTTGTAAAATGTAGTGTTTAGAATTGTGCATTTTTAAAAAAAAATATTTTAAAATTAATATCATTCTTTTAAAAAAATAATAGATTACTAAACAATTCGTGCAAAAGTATTATAGTCAAGAAACATTCCGTCTTTGGTAAAATGAAGTAAAACTATTGCAAGTTGAATTTATTTAAATAAAATAACCCCCCCCCCAATCCTTTTTACAGCAACCTTCCCATCACAGGTTTACACAGTAGAACCAGATAACCAGAACAGGATCCACTGGAACGCAACTTCTCTATCTATTACTTGAGCCAGAGTTTTTAATCCTACCTATTCTACTGCTTCAGCTACAATAGATTGAAATGAAAACATGTAGAGGGTTGATATATATGTATATTTTTTGCTAGATATGAAATTGGTTTTGCATTGTGAAATTCATGTATTGATAACCAATTTGGGCCATTCTGAAAGGCAGGCTGTCAACTCTTTGGTAAGGGAGTGGTGAATACACAACTAAGCCAGACGAAAAGAGTTCTTTCTTTGGCTTTTTTCAGAGGAAATTTGATAATAAAAATGTCATTTTAAAAAAATAATTTGCCTATTTTCTTTGCTTTCTTTCCCATGCAGATTTGCGTCATTTCACACCTCCCACTTCACTCTCAATTATGCTAAACTTCTCTATGTGCAGGAATGTGCAGTTTTTTTGAAACATCACAGCTCTTTGCTTCAGGACCAGCTGCATGCCTGATTAATCTTCTGTGTGAGTTGTCGGCTGAGTCCTAATTACTTATACTTCCTTCTGCGACTTGGAAAAACATGTTTTATATTTGCCCTCTAGACACAGACAGGACATTGGGACTGGGAAAAGCTCTTCATCAGCTTCTCCTCATTGTTACCACTTGGTGACCTTAGTGACATCACTTCCTCTTTGTGCGGGCCTTTGAAGACAGGTACACAGGTGACCAGGCTTTCCGCTTCCTCCACACTGCTCATCCTAGTCTCCTCCATAACAAGCCAATTTCAGCTCCTTTATTTTGTTTCAAAAAGACTTCAGTTTTTATGACATCATCTCTGATGCCCTCCATAGTCCTGCCTCTCCAGCTTTCAGTCCCTTACTTGTTCAGGGGATAGAATTATTTTAACCAAGATACAATGCTAAAAAAAGATGAATTAAGATAATGCCGTGTTTAGATTCCTGTCTGTGATTGGTGTTAGAAAATAATGTGATCTCAATGTATACTTCACCAGTGAAACACGAAAAGAGGATTTTAGCATTTAAAAAGAGCTGAGGCAAAAGAACTGGTCTAATCTTGAGCTCTTGGGTTCAAGGTGGAAAGGGGACTTGGCAATAAAGAGAAGGGTGACATTTCACATCCTCTTCATTTTCAACTGGCCTTCAAGACATCTCAGATATGTCTATTAGAAATTTATTCTTTAGCTTTTATGATCGGTACTTTTATCTCCTAATTCTCCTAGGCCTCTTTTATGTCCTTAGAGTCTGTCTCATTTCAGATTCTAAGCCTTTGGGGCAGAGTAGACTCTGTGCCTCTGTCATTTCCCTGGGGTTTCTGACAGGCCAGGATCATAGGGAGCTTCATAAGTGAGTTAGGACCTGAATCTGGGTCACTCTGAGCCTACTCTAGCCATTACATTATACTTTGTCTATACTATCAATACAGCTGCAACAGGCAGTCCTCTCAGAATGCCATCAACAGGATGGTAATTATTTTTTAAAAGAAAAAAAAATGAAACTATCTGTGTCCCCCAATGTGCAGAGATTTTACACACCATTTTCCCTAATATGCATAGATTTTAATATAACATTTTCAATACACTTAGGAGATTTCTACATGGGACTCTGGTATTATTAAAGCAATTGTAGCATCCCTGTTCTGCTGCAGATCAGGGAATTGTTTACCTCAAAATTATTCCAGATGCTAAAGCTTTGGATTTGAGAGGTCAGGTTCCTTCCTGGTGGAAATACTTCACCAAGTCCTGTCTTTGGAGCACTGCCTTCCCTGTACCTGACAGCCTCCCCTTAGAAAGAGAAGCAAGGGGTCTTTTGAGCTTGGTTGATCTGCTGCTGCCCCTAAAAAGACAGCTCTGGAAAAACCATTTCAAAGTGACTTCCAAAGAGACATTTATTAAGAAGTAGATGTATTGGGCAAATCCATTTTTATACTTCAAGAGAGCTAAAAAAAAGGAAGCAAGTGAGTTGAAAATGTCCTAGACGTATGGAATTCTTCAGCTGAAGTGGTACTACAGAGAAGCTCTTTGCTCTGAAATATACCTCATGTAATAACACGGCATATAAGAGAATCTCCTCGGGCAATCTCAAGGAGCAAACAGAATCATCTATGAAGCAGTCTGAGTGTTAGCTTTAAGGCAATAATTTGAATGGCACCCTGAAAATGAATGGTAACTAATACAAATTGAATGAAGGAGCTCAGAATTATTGTATAAAACATTTTTACAAGAAAGAACTGTAACAAATTGCTTCCATGTAGAATTTATAGATAGCTAATGTCATTCCCTTCCAGGAGTCTGTATTTTATCCCTAACAACTAATTGTCTATTATTTAACCATCAGGTAGTATTTTTGTGACTTCTGAGCATATTTAATCTTCCTTCCTTGATGGTTTTTTGTTTTGTTTTGTTTTTTGCTAACAAGGTTCTTTCATTCTTGCTGTTTTCTCCCTTTTATGTATAAAAGAAGTCATTGGTCTTTCTTTCTAAAGGGCCTCATGCAGGATGAGTTTGTCCTACAAAAGAAAACACTCATCATTTTATTGTGAGGGCTTTTTAGGAGCACATGCTGGAAACATCATTGAAGGGTTAATTAAGCCAGCATAGGATAACTAGGAAACAGTTACGTTTAGGTGTCAATATGTGCTGGAAGCCTGATTCTAATGGCAAAAATAGGCATTTTTCTTAGGTAAAATGTAGAGGGATATGAATTCCCAATATATTTCTGGCCTGTCTGACATCTTGTTTAGTTCTTTGGTGATGTGTGGAAATGATTCTCCATTTTGGCTATGGTTGTGCAGAACCACAACATGATAGGAGATTCTAATTGGGATGAGCTTTCATGCTTCAGGACATAATAATGTGATCACCAGATGTGCCCAGAAGAAATTTGTCTTTGGGGAATAATAGTGCAAAATTAGGTGCTTTGAAATGGCTGGTTTATGGCTTTCAGTGATTTGCCCATTTGGATGGGGCTGAAAGAGAAGTAAGAATTACAGTTTAAGGAATGGTGTGCACAGGCATCAAGAACTGCTAAAAACATAGATTATAGAAAGTTACACAGGAAGTTATGCCCCTGTAGATTCTATGAGGTTCAAAAAGTTAGAGTAAAACTTGCACTACATTTAGGGGAATTTTAAAAAGAAATAATTAAAAGCACAGCATACACAAATGGGATTCCTCCCATCTGTTTTAATTTATAACATGTAAATCTCTGAGAGGAATGTATTGCTTTGTCCTCAGTCCAGCAGGGTTGGATCAAGGTACTTTTGGATCTGAGAGGAATGGACACACAAGAATGAGTTAGTTTTTATTCCAAAGCAGTAGAAGATAATAACATGGTAATGGAACATGAAGCAGCAATCAAGGAATATTTAAGAATACAAGAAAAGACTTTAAAATTTTCTGCCACTCCGGGAACTCCCAAAAGATGATGGTGGGCAGGTTTCTTCAAAGCTGGCAAATATGCAGCATCTTCTGCCAATTAGGTCTGGATTGAAGTTATATTTCATAGGGGTGTCCAACTAGTTTATACAAGCTCTGAACTGTAAATTAAATATGCCTGTTTTCAATGGTCTCATCTCACTGAAGTTTGCCAAGGATAAGGAGGACAAGCCTATCTTGGAACACTTTGCTGATTTTTGCCAAGAATGAGATCATCAAGGTTAAATATTTGTTTATACCAGGTGGCAATGAAACCATCTCAGAGTTAAGGAATATTTGTTTCTCAAGGTTTTTGGATTGAAGATGAAAAACATCAACCTTCTCTAGACAGATGTCTCACCAAGGACAAGGCAAAACAAAATATAATTGAAGTATAACATTTAGTAACTAAAATAAATGCTTGCTTAATTCTGTATTACATTCTCAACCATTACAGGGGAAATACAAAGTTTTATGTACCATGCAACGAAGAGAAATAAGTAAGCACAATCTACTATCCAATTCTTCTTCATCAATCTTCTTGTGAAATACTACAAACACTACACTGCAAGGAGGCATTGGCACAGATTTGCTGCTCATGCAGCAGGTGATTTTCTGAACAGCAGAAGGATAGATTAGAGCAGCCTTCTCCAAACTAGGTTCCCTCCAGATGTGTGGACTAATTCCCAGAAATTCTTAGTTGATATGGCTATTACTGGAAATTGAAACCCACACATCTGGAGCAGGATAGTCTAGAAATTAGATTAACTTTGAAACCAACTAATGATCTCCTGTTGCAAGTGTTTATTTGTATGAATACCAGATTACTCTGCACAACAAGAATAGAGGCCACAGAATTCTAAATTAGCCTCCACAGGAAGCTAAGCACTTTCTCAGTTTTACACTATTCAAAAAGAAACCATAGTTTAATGTGTAGACTAAAGGGTCAAGTCCTGGAATATCTAATTTTTGTTTTTACAGCAAGTGATGATGAGGAAGAAATTTGCCTGAAACATTGGCTGATCCTTCAAGTCAAGAAAGTCTATACTAGTCTGATTTAATATAAGCCAATTTGTAATGATCTTCATTGCAAAGGGAATATTTGGTTAGATATATACATTTTTGGCCACACTTCACTTCCATAAAAGGACTATGACTCTTTAGAATTCAAGTGAGAGAGCAGGTGCCTCATCTTTTTAATGTTCACTTCAATAGAAGAATCACTGGAAGCCCAAGTGTCCATTACATTCTTCTCAATTATATATACCAGTCTGAAGACCAGTTGCAGGATTGGGACCTGGCAGGATCAAACAGTTCCCAAGTGCCAATTAGGTTTGATATCCAAGAATATGTGCCCCAGAACAAATACGTCCTTTAGAATGGGGATTATGGGAAATTAATGCTTAGAGTGCAGACAATGACTCCATGTAGGCATACAATGGGATATGGGAAGATGGCAATTTTGTACCACTCGTCACCAAATAAAAATGACACAGCTGACAACAAGCTGTAGGCAGGTGAGGCAAGTGTATTACAATATCACACAGAAAGACTACATGGAACTATTGTGGAAAAATTAAAACAGATAGTATCCTATGTTGCCTCATTGTGTTCATTAGCCAGTATCAATACTATTTGCAGGGAGGATATCTGCTGATATTGGGAGTGAGCAGTAAGGATAAAGGAGTCACTCAGAACATGGAGATTCCTGGTCTAAGAAGCCTGGAAAATAAAAGTTGTGCATTTGCGGTTAGTGTGGGATACATTAGAGAACCCAAGTCTTCTAGTCACTCAAAGTCAATGCCTATTTTTAAAAATTGAAGGCCCAAATTCAGGATGATCTCAGTCCTCTTTGTAATTTAGCAAGCTATCCAGTGGATTTCCCATCTATAAAACATTTTTGGGCCTAGAGAAAGTTGGATATTTATAGGTAGCTAAGGGGTTTCTGCCTCTGTATTACAGCCTCTGGTTTTCTGCCTGTGAAGTCTGAGTGGCTGGTATGGACAAAGAAAGAGCAGCGAAGAGTCATTCAGAGAGACATGGGGTATAAAATCTGCAGGAGAGGGGAAAATGGAGAGATTGCATAATTGAAGTTCAGTGCAAGAGAACGATAAGGAAAGCCAATGCAAAGGGGGAACAGAAGATTGCACAGGAGGCTCAAACAGATAATGGGGCAGTGTTTGTAAGCACAGAAGGAGCAGGAGGTGACCGAAGGAGATGGGAAAGCTGCTTAAGACACAACAAAGGTAATAGATTGACAAAGAAAAGGTGGCTAAAATATATCTGTCCTGCATTCTGAACCTTATTATAGTCACAATAGGAAAGGCAAGGGACAGACATAAATTTTCTGAGGAAGGGAAAGGGAAGAACGAATGAGGGAAAAGAAGCTAACATTAGACCACCTTTTGACCTCCCAGTACTGCCAAACAGTGTCAGTGAATGAGGTAATAATGGAGGGAAAACAATGTCTTATCAGTACACCAGCTAAACAGAAAGGCAAGGTGGGAAACCACATTTCATTGCTTGCCATTATTATTAACCCAGCAAGCAGAGTGGTTTGCTGTCTTGCTGGCAGCTGGTATAAGCGTGTGAGTGTCAGGCTGTGTATGTACAGTATGTGCGTGTGATAAGTAATCTTTTGGTGCATTTATGTGGAGCAAAGATTGCCACTAACTTCTTTTTGAAAATGTTGTGGCTTATCAGTTGACACAGTTCAACATTCCTTACAGAATGTTCTTCTGTCAGCTTTATAAAATTATGAGCAAATGTTGCTAATTTTTAATTTGTTTAAAATAAAAATAATTCCTCCCAAAGGAAGTCCTCTCTTGCCATATAGCATGCAGAGATGAAAAGCCTCTGGGGTGAGGGGCCTACTGAAGAGTGAATTAACTGGCAACCTTAATTTGGAACATAAATACACTTGGATGGCAAGAGATTCAAATGTTTACAGGTGACGCATTTAAGTCCTCTACCTGGATGCCTGGATGCCTTCATTTCAGCATTAAACATTTGTATATCTCCTGCTCTTTCCTATAACCAGAAATCAAAATAGAGGCCAAAAATAAATCTGCTAGATTCTGATGACCAAGCAGGAAGAAATGGCCACTGCTAGCTATGACATGGAATCTCAGCACAGGTCATAAATATATCTGATACTTGAAGGAAGTCCCTTGGATTTTGGAAGCAGTTCTACCATAGATAGGCAGTTCTATAGCTATTCTTCTTATATCAATTCTTGTTGGGCCAGAAAGCAAACCCATTAGGATGTCTTTGGTCATCCTTGGAGACAATGTCAAGACATAACTTCAGTACAATGGCAGTGGAAAGTGAATGAAGTGGCGGCAGTGCATGAAAAGAGCAGTCTCAGCAAGCCTGTATTTCCTGGGCGTGGGATACAAATGTAGCATCCTTCCTATGTTCCCTGAACAATAAGTTCAGGATGCCTCTCTTTTATTTGGGAGGGGAAATGAAAGACGGTGTTTTTGAAAAAGACAAAAATCCCACAACCTTACTTGGCTTATTTTCTTTGATGAGCTTATCTAAGGAAGATCACCTCTTATGTTTGATTGTAAGCCAATTGACTTTTTTTAAATAGATGGAGCTGATAGATTAATAGCATTTTGTGTTTCAAGGGAGAAGTGTCAGCAAGACTTTTGTGTACTTATGTCATTATAATTAGTAGCAACAGTTTAGTGGAGACCCAGGGATTTAGGCCAAATATGCTTGAGAGCAGCCTGTCCTGTGTCTGTTTTCTGCTAGGAGACAGAATAGGCATATATACATATACATATACATATACCAATTTACGTATAAGTATATGTATACATACATACATACATACATACATACATACATACATACATACATACATACATACATGGAGTGAAATTCACTTACCTTCCCTACTGGTTTGTAAATGTGCACGTGCCACGCATGTGCAGAGGCTGAAAATCATCACAAAAAAGGAACGTCATGATGTCCGTGTGGGTGGGCGGGGCTTCACACAGTTGGCCCTACTGTATCACGTGATCCGGATAGAACCAGCTGAATTTCATCCCTGATACATACATACATACATACATACAGGCTAGGGTGATGCACTATGCAATATGTTGTAATAATAGATAGCTCACTTGGAAACTAAATTACTTATAATAAAGTTTGGTTTGTGGAGGTAAGAATTAAAGGCATTTCTTTTACTCAATTACAGAATGCAAAAATACAGCTACAGAGAATTTCAGCTGTGATGAAGAAAGAAGAGTGGAGCTGATGCCATTTCAAGACAACATATAAAGCAAGAACATTTGCAATTTTCTTGGGGAATTTAATAATTACATTCAACATATGAACAGTCTATTGTCATGTCTGCAAATGCTGTTGATATGTATACTCGTTTGCACATTTACATTCACTTGTAATGTTCACAGTCTTGAACACAGAGCCTTATATGGGGAGGCAAGGGAAAGCCTCACTGTGAGGCTTGTTAGTCCCCAAATTATTTATTTATTTATTTATTTATTTATTTGATTTGATTTGATTTTTATACCGCCCTTCTCCAACAGGACTTAGGGCGGTGAACAGCCGAGATAAAACATAATATATAAAATTTAAAAAAACAGTTTAAAAGACATTAAATAATTTCGGCCCTCAATTAAAACAACCCAGTTAAAACCAATTTCAAATTAAAACCGAAAGGATGGGATCAAGCCAAAAGGCAGCGCCATGGCAGAAAAGACTTTTCTCCTAGACCCTGCCAGTCGAAATTCCTGCTAGAGTCCCAGTTGGCCTCTTCTGTTGGAACGCATGAGATGGGCCTGTCCCATTGGGGCAAGACAGTTCTTCAGAATGTATTATTACTTCATTGTGCAAGTGATGCAACCATATACTTGTGTCATGTCATCTCTTGCAAATACATGAGACAGGGTATTTGTGTGATAGTGTCATCACAACTGTTGTCATTTGATCCCTATTGACCCTCCCTCCCAGACACTCATAATTCAAAACCAAAGAGCTGCTGTTGAGAACATTATATTGGCGAGCAAGGCTAACACTGTGTGATACTGTGTGATATTCCATAGCCAATAGCCACTCTTAAGAAGATGATATACAGTATCTTATGAACTGTGCAGATATGGCCTAATTATCTCACTGATAGGGATGTTGAATAAATTTGTTTTTATGTGAACTTACTTAATTTGCATTTTTCAAAGCATGGCCACTCTCATGTACATACTTAAAGCCATAATCAACACTTTTCAATGTCTACAGTTTTATTTTTTTAAAAAAATTTGCAGCTAATTATGTGCATAAAAACATGCATAACATAGGAGAATGTAAGGAAATCCTGTACAAATCCTTACAACTCCCCATTATGTTGGGGAAATTTGCTTTGAAAAAATGATGTACCAGGAAACATATGAATAAAAATATATCTATTTGAATAAATACAAATGTAAATGTCTAAGAAAATTTTAGGCAGACTTTTAAAAAATTGTAATAAAAATGTCATAAAAAAAATGGAAAGACATGCAATGTACAACAACACAACTTTGTAATGTAGGCTGTTTATTTTAAGGGCTTTAACTGGTTAAAGCATGGTTTACTTCATGGTATATATCCTTTTTCTCCTCTTACACTGGTATTTCTTCCATCCATTCCATCATAACGAATTTTAATGGGTGTTTTAGTTTTTTAATATAAGGGCCAAATTATTTAATATGTTTTAAAATGTTTTTAAATTTTATGGATATATGTGTTTTATTGTGGCTGTGCACCGCCCTGAGTCCCTCGGGAGAACGGCGGTATAAAAATTTAAATAATAAATAAATAAATAAATGTGGTAGCAACTGAGCAGTCTCTGTCCTTTGGGTCTCCCTTTCAACTCTCCCTCCCCCTCCCCCTATTTCCCCACTGATATAAATAAGAAGTGCTACATCAGGATTATCCAGAGCCTGTATACTATAAAGTGATATTGAGCAACACTAGAGGATAGCTTAAAAATGGGTCACAGTTTCTATGGTTGGCAAAAATAGGTAAGTAGCTTAATCTCAGGCTTAGTACAAAATAAACTGTGCAGTCATTGGTCCATTTAGGTTTTATATTGTCACACATGTATCCTAGAATAAGACCTTGCATTCCAAAAACACTTTCAGAAAATTTAATGCATGCTAGCAAAGCAGGTGAGTCTATAATAAAAGATAGAGTATAACATGATTCTCTTTAGTTTTACAGTCTATTAAGAGTCGGTCCATCTTTGATTTCTCATTTTCTGCCCGTTGGTCAACTCTTCATACATTGGCAGTACCCAAATATCATTAATTTTTGTGAGTCCATTTGAATTCACCCATTTTGGGGAGTAGGGATAATTCCCTAGAGATTACCTATACTTCTCCAAATTTGGAGGTTCTCTAAAGGTGCTGATATTACTCTCTTACACATGGGATGATACCAGTGGTGGAATTCAGCCAGTTCAGGATGGTTCGGGCTAACTGGTTGTTAAATTGCTGGCTGGCCCCTCCCCTCCCCGCCCGTTCCAGGAGTCCACACGCGCCCCAGTGCCCCATTTTTACTCTCAGGAGGCTGCCGGGAGGCCTACTAGGCCCAAAATGGGGCATGGGGAGGCAGTGCAGCCTCCCTGTGGCCCATTTTTGCTCCCAGGGAGGTGCAGGAGGCCGAGTACTGCCTGTCACACCCCCTGGCCATGCCCACCATGGCCATGCGCACCCAGCCAGTCATTTGGGCAGAGAACTGGTGGTTAAATTATTTCAATTCCACATAGATGACACCATGTTGACTCCATTATTTTATAATCCAATTACTGTAAAAGAGATGGTCATTTCTAAAGATACTAGCAGCCAGTATGCCATTAAATGGGCCTGGTGGCTCAGCAGGGCCTGGTGGCTCAGCAGACTGATAGCATTGTGATTAACACCAGCTGTCTGCAATTACTGTAAGTTCGAATCTCACCAGGCTCAAGGTTGACTCAGCCTTCCATCCTTTCTAAGGTAGGTAAATTGAGGACCCAGTTTGTGGGGGCAATAAGCTGACTTTGTATAAATATACAAAAGTATGAAGGCTATTGCTTAATACATTGTAAGCCACCCTGAGTCTCCGGAGAAGGGCGGCATATAAATCAAATTTTTAAAAAATGACATCATTTGGTATTATCTTGCCAACTAAGATATATTTTAGAAGACTTTCTTTTCACATAATCACCAATACAGTTATTCCAAAGGCATTTCTAGTTGGTGGGACTCAACTTTCTCTTTTAGCACTTTCTTCAAGCACATACATTTTGCCATTTTGATATCTTTTCCCACTTTGGGGCAATAGATGCCCTTGACCTTATGAAATGCTTGTTGTACCTAAGGTAAACTGCTGAATACAAACATTCAAAACCACTCTTTCTTTATGTATTTTTAAAAATTTAATTTACTAGATTTTTATGCTGCTCCAATCAAGAAACAATGAATAGTTTAGAGTCTGTATACAGAGTTATACATCACAGAAAACTCCAAAAAAAGTCATTTGTAAATAATTTGCCAAGTATTGCCTCAGAGGAAAGTTCTGACAGTATAAGCTGCTAAGTCCCTCTTGATTACTTAAATTCATTTGATTTCCAAGAAGTCTGCAGGTTTATAAAAGTATATTCAGGTTACAGAAGTAAGCTATTTGTAGTTGAAAATACCAGGTTGACACAAAGCTGGGCAAGGATAGGATGATGGAATACACTGCTGCTAAAATAGGCAAACATTGGAAATTTCAGGGCTTAAAGTACAAAGTTACAAGGGAGGGAGACTTTAGTGATTTCTCTTTGTGTATGGTCTATGTTTGTTGAGCCCTAATTAAAGAAGAAGCTCCTCCTTCAGCACAAAACTGATATTTGTATTAGTCATTTGACAGTAGGAAGTGTCAGATGTAAATGCCTTATTCCCTAATGTGTAAATAATGTATATATGGGATATCAGGGGTTAATTTATTCTTTGACTCTTAATGTATTCATAATTCACCACTCCCACTCTTGGCTCCACCCTTTGTATATATAAGGAGCCACCTTCACCATTTTCTTTGCTTCTATCTGTGAATATTCAGTGAATATAGAATGCCTATTATAATTAAAGAGAAATATATTTAAACCTCTAACTCTTATTATTATTATTGAGTCTGATCCTGAAAATATTGCAACAAACTGGTAGCAGAGGATGGTTAATTGACTCAATAAATACCTAAAAATGTCTAAGAAAGATAGGCCCAACACCAGGGCCTACAGCAAAGAAATAGAAACTGAACAAGAAATAATCAACGAATCCACAAACGCGATTTCGAGAGAATCCGGAGAATACACCACTGAAGAAGAAGAATTAATAAATGAAAATGATGGCCAGGAGGAAATCGAAATAGAAAATAACGAACTCAGGTCAGAGATATTGAAGTTATTAAAAAGCCAGAAGAATGATGAAAGCCTCATCGCGAACCTCCAAGAAATGCTGAAGAACAGCGGAGCAGCGAGAGAGAAAAACATCGCTAAAGAGAAACCCAAAGACCAAAAAACTGTGAGTGATATGACTACAGAGAAAGTCGTTATGAAAAAGAAAAAATGTGATCCCGCGCGAAATTTTGAATGGCAGCCATCTTGGTTTCAACAAACCTCCAAAGTGAGCGAAGCAGAGCCAATCAAAATGCTCAGTTCAAAATTTCTGGCGCGAAAAACGTTATCAGACAACGAAAGTGAAAAGGAGGATTCAAACTCTTCGGAAGAGCCAGAATCAGAAAGCGAAGATGACTTAACGAAATCCCAAGTAAAGTCAGCAATGAAGACGCTTTTTGCTGCATTTGGGCCAAAATTAAAAATTTCCAAAGCGCCAACGAAGAAGCAAGCGAACAAGCCGATACTTCAAGACCTGCACGCTCCCATCCTGACTTCGAGAGCGACGACGCCCGAGCCCAGAGAGCCATGTCGATTCCGCCCTACACCGCAGACCGAAGCAAGTGCCAACGCACCCAAAAGAAAGAGAAGAACAGTCGCCGCCATCAGAACTCCTAAGACCGAGCCAGAGACCGACTCGTCTGAAGAGGAGCGGAGCGAGCGAGCTACAATGGAGAGAACCTTCCACGACGACGCCAAAGAAGAAATGAACAACGCGCATGTGCGAAACTACGTAGACGGTCCGGAAAGACTTGAACTGGCCAGAGAACCGCGCAGACTCGTTGCGAGCATCCCCATGCCGTTTTGCAATTTCCTACACTTGCGAGACCACGGACTACCTCAGGTTGTAAGTAATGGACAAAATAATGTGGGAAACTTACCCAGTGACTTCCCAAAACTTAGGGTTGATGGCATTAATTTGCAAGAATGGTATCAACAGCTCCAGGTTGTCTTTATGAAAGAAAATTTACTATTTTTTATCACTAGTCCCCCAAGAAGACCTTGGACTTTAAAAATAGATTGTTTACACCATAAGGCATTTTTCTTAATAATATCTAGCGTGTCTCCTGCAATGTATCATAGCATCAAACCAAATCTAACTGTTTCAGAAATAATTCAATGCATGTTTAATTTGTTTCACAGCGATAGTGTAGCTACCACCACAAGAATGTCTAAGGACTTCTTTTCTTCCAGAGTAAAACCAGGGGTTTCCATAAGTGAGCATTTAATATCTTTAAACAAAATAAGAGCTGAGCTGCATTTGAGGGGGGAAGTGATTTCAGATCAAACAATGAAAAGTGTTATTATCAACTCACTTGATTCATCATGGGATAGTTTTATGTCACACTTAGACACCATCAATCTAGGATATTTATCAATAGAAAGTCTGTCTAACAAATTGATAGCAGAAGACAATTCAAGAAAAAATCGTTATAGCAATCACACAGAACACAAATCTTTTAGGAAGGTAGCTTTCCAAGAAAAATATAATGAAACTTTTAAATGCCACAATTGTGGGTCCAGGGAACACAATAGAAGAGATTGTCCCAAAATTTCAAAGGAAAGACATAGGTCAGAATATAGGAATAAATACAATTATAGACAGTCTTCCACAGATAGACATAAATATAGAAGCCCACCAAATTACAGAGAAAGTAGAGGGGGCAGAGAAAATTCAAAAGAGAGAAAATCTGGTTCACTGAATGGACTAAATAAACAAGACAGCACTAAAACGCAACAAAATGAGAACAATAATTGGCTTATTGATTCTGGGGCAACTAATCACACCACTAATAACAAAAATATACTGTCTTCATTTACAGAAGATAAGTTTGTAATAAAGGTAGCTAATCAAGAAAAAGTTCAAGTATTAGGCAGAGGGAATGTGACCTTGCCTGGTCTAGGAAAAATAGAGGGGGTATTGTTAATACCAGAAATACCTCATAACATACTAAGTGCCATAAAACTAAGCAGAGATTCTGACATCAATATAGTTTTCTCAAAGGGAAAAGCAACTTTAGAGAAGAATAAAACAAATGTAGGCACTGTGATGATTAAAGGAGGCCTACCCTATCTGATAACAAAAGAAAGATGGTTACATAACATTAATTCAAATATGGAAGATTGTATTGAGGCAGATGATGAAAATATTAGTAACAGTGACAATGATGAATGTAAAATATCTCATGATCACACAGATACACACAATGAGAAGAAACCAAAAATAGGTAAACCAATTCATGACGAGTGTGCTCACATCTTACATAGGAAGTTAGGACATGCAAGTTTTCCTGTAGTACAAAAAATGACTGAACACGCAGAAGGTGTCAAAATAAAAAATTGTGAAAATTATTTGGAATGCTCAGTATGTAAATCTACTAAACTAAAAACTAGTCCCAGGCCAAAAAAATCCACCAGATCAACTAACAAAATTTTTGACTTAGTACACATGGACTTAGTTGGCCCATTAACTCCATCAATCACTTATAGAAAACGTTACTTCCTAACAATAGTAGACGATTACAGTCGCTATGGTTTTGTTTACACATTAAAACACAAGGATGAAACCTTTCAAAAATTTAAGGAATTTTACAAACGCATAGAAACACAACATAATATCAGAATAAAACAAATTATGACAGATAGGGGATGTGAATTCATGTCTAAAGAATTCTCCCAATGGTTAAAGGATAGAGGAATGCTACATTACACGTCTAGTCCATTTTCTGCGTTCCAGAACGGGATTGTAGAGAGAAAGAATTCCACATTACAAACCATGATTAGGTGCACATTAGAGGATGCTGGTTTAGGCAAACAATTTTGGTCAGAAGCCTTACATTATTCAAATTACACTCAAAATAGAACCTGGTCCAGTATTGTGAATAAGACACCATATGAGGTGATGTATAATAGGAAACCAAAATTAGCACACATGCACATATTTGGGGTCACTGCAGACGTACACATACCTAAACAGTTGAGAAGAAAGGGAGAAAACGTATCCAGAAGACTAAGATTTATGGGATATGAAACTGGCACCAAAGGGTACAGATTCATTGATAATAATAACAAATTTATAGTTTCCAGAACAGCTGTGTTCCATGAACAGGCCAACTGGTCTAAATTACATCTTAATGAAATATTTCCAAATAAATGCAAAGATACAAAATCTCGTGAGGAAGGGACAATAGAAAATCAAAATATCAACAAAAATAAAAACAAAACCAAAACATGGACAAATAGTCAACACAAAATAAAGACAGACACATTAACAAAAAAGGAAGCAAGATATTTGCATGACTACCATAGCAAACCTGAAAGAGCTGTTAGGAACAACAGAAATCAAATACCAAATAAATACAGAGATTACATAATGCATATGGATGGTGAACAAATAACACCTAATACATATGAGGAAGTATTAAAACTCCCTCGTGAAGAAAAGGAAAAATGGGAACTAGCTATGAAAAAAGAGATGGAAAGTTTGCAAGGATTAAATGTATTCACACCTGCGATTGCACCTAAAGATAAAACAATTATTGGTACCAGGTGGATTTATAAAATTAAGAACCTAGAAGGAGGAAATACCCTATACAAAGCTAGATTGGTTGCACAAGGTTATGCACAAAAATATCCGGAGGACTATACTGACACGTACTCCCCCACAGTAAGAACAGAGAGTGTTAAAACAGCTCTAGTAGTAGCATCCGCACTCAATCTTGATGTATTTCAATATGACATACAGACTGCGTATCTACACGCAAAACTAGATAAGGAAATATATGTAAGAGCACCTCACAGTCAGTACACTAATAAAAATGAAATTTGGCTATTGAACAAGAGTTTATACGGATTAAAGCAATCTGGCAAAAGATGGTACGATTGCTTGGTAAAAGTACTTAAGACCATGGATTTCAACGCTACCACTGCTGATAACTGTTTCTTTGTCAAAAAGAGTGATGATTACATTGAATTTGTATTGATTTATGTAGATGATATTTTATATATAGGAAAACACAAAGAGAGAAGAGAAATCTTTGTAAACAAGCTAAATGAACATTTCTCGTTGAAATCTCTAGGTAAAGTAAACAAATACCTTGGTGTACAAATTAACAAAACTAAAAGGGGATTCAAACTTACTCAGAAAGATAAGATTATTGAACTTCTAAACAAATGCAATTTAAACAATGCCAAACCCTGTGACACTCCTATGCAAACTGATTTCCTTAGAAATACTGATGAATCTTCCCCTGAATTCAAGGATAATACATTTTATAGATCAGTCATAGGTTCACTTCTTTATATATCTAATTGGACTAGGCCAGATATTGCATTACCACTCAATTTATTATCAAGGCACGTTAGCAAACCAACAGTGTATCACTGGGAAGCTGTCAAAAGAATTTTAAGATATCTGAAAAGTACATTAGACTTTTGCCTAGTATTAGAACCTAGTGATAATAAAGAACCAAAACTTACATGTTACGCAGATGCGGATTGGGCTGGAGATATATCATGCAGAAAAAGTACTTCTGGTTATATTTTTCTGTTAAATGACTGTCCAGTTTACTGGTACACTGGTAAACAAGAACTGGTAGCCACTTCAACCACAGAAGCGGAATATGTTTGTTTATCCAAAGCTGCAAATAACCTTGTATGGTTTAATGATTTAATTTCAGATGTTTGGAAAAAACCTGCTTTGCCTTTTGTTATGCATGAAGACAATAAAGCAGCCATTGAAATATCTAGATCCGATGCCATTGGACAAAGATCCAGGCATATAGATATAAAATTTAAGCATGTGAGACAATTGTCTCAAGATGGATTTATCAAAGCAGTGCATTGTGATACCTCTGAACAATTAGCTGACATATTGACGAAGCCTTTACCTTCTAAACAGCACAAATACTTAACTTCCAAATTGTATGTCTTATATTGTCCTGAATCTGAATGTAATTGGTGTTGTATAGCGAACCGGCATTTAGAGGGGGATTTGTCAGATGTAAATGCCTTATTCCCTAATGTGTAAATAATGTATATATGGGATATCAGGGGTTAACTTATTCTTTGACTCTTAATGTATTCATAATTCACCACTCCCACTCTTGGCTCCACCCTTTGTATATATAAGGAGCCACCTTCACCATTTTCTTTGCTTCTATCTGTGAATATTCAGTGAATATAGAATGCCTATTATAATTAAAGAGAAATATATTTAAACCTCTAACTCTTATTATTATTATTGAGTCTGATCCTGAAAATATTGCAACAGGAAGAACTCAGCAAAAGTCAATGAAAGAGTCACCTTGTAAAATATTTTGTGTGCAACCTTAGAGCTATTTTGCTGTTGGATCTTAAATGTACCTCAAAGTGGGCTTCACTTTGATTAGATAGATAGATAGATAGATAGATAGATGGATGATGGGTGGATAAATGGATGGATGGACGGACAGACAGATAGATAAATAGATGGATAGATGGTGATAAATAGAGTGAGTTGCACGAAATAGTTATTAAACTTAGTTGTCCCTGAGATCAATTAAAGGTTACTAATAGTCTTGTAAGATCACTTGGCAAATTCATCATATTCTAATGTGATTAAGGTTTCTTTTCTTTTCTTCCATCCTCTCAATAGCAGATCCAGGCACACTATTAAATGGGAAGGCATAGTAAGAAAATAAGGCCTCAATTTTATTCAAGAAATTGCAAGAAAAAATGGGCTTATTCTGGGGGCTAAACGTAGCCCTAGCATTTCATAGAATAACACTGGTTTCTAATGAGGGTGATATTGCACAAAGAAGACTGACTCTCCTTACAAAAATGGAAATGCAAGGATAACCCTACCTTATTCCTCCATAGATATGTCTCAAGGCTGCATCCTGACATAAAGATTTACATAGACATAGTACTTTCCATCCCATTTTGCCAAACTAATCATCCCAATGAGTTCTTCAACTTAATATGACAATCTAAGTTAACTGAGGGAAAAGACGCATGCACTCATAGTAAGGGTGATGGTTGGAAGCTGTACATTGTTGTTTGGAGAAAGAGACTGAAAAAGCGAACATCCAAGGGTTTATAAATTCTTTGTTCCCTTCCTGCCTCAATACATCAGCCAAAGGGGAAATCCCTGCTGCAATTAAAATGAAAGCTTGATATCTATGGATGAGAAGTCATAAAAGTCAAGATGGCAGGCTTCTTCATCTGAGTCACACACATTGCATGCATATATGCAAGGGGACGGGCTTTAATTGCACATTTCTGCTTGCCATCTTGATCTTTTTGACTCGTCCTGCAGATGGCCCTGATTTTCACACAAAGATCTCTTGGCTGGCTTATCACTAAATAAATGTTTAACCACCACTCTACACTACTGATAGCTGCAATAACTTTCTTTTTTCCTTGAAAAATTTAGTAAACCAGCTTCTTATTCTCCAAACTAACAAGGACTGATAGAAACAAATGCAGGAGAAATTCACTGCATGTCACAACTTCTTAAAAAAGAGTGGAAATCCAATCCTAAGTGGCTATGAAGGGCCCAATGGAGGAATGGCAAGCCTGTCACTTTAAGAAAGGTTCTGGCAGCTCCAGTATTTCACTCTTGCTTCACTGAACTCCTAAGTTCAACTTTTCCTTTCTCCCCCCTCCTTTCTCTGCCCGTTTCTCCTCTTCTGTCCCTTTTTATTTGGTTCGACCTTGGTCACTGATGACAAGGCTGCTTTTCCTGCCAAACCAATCAATAAGCTAAACAGAGAGAAGATGAGTATTTAGAATATGGGAAGCCAAACTCAAACACAGATAGGTTATCAGCCTAGCCCAGAGCAGACTTCTAAGCAAATATTTCATTAACAAATTTTTCATGGCAACTTGCATGTTAAAAAAAAATGGCAACGACAGGCAAGAGAGAACAGAGAGGGGAATAATGTAAGGGGCGGGGGGAATAGGGCTAGAGGATTAGCCATGGCACAGGAAAATTTGTGATTACTCATAGCACATACTGTCCTGCAGTCCTCTTAAATGATGGCTCATATCCACAGTCAACATGTCCATTGGACATCTTATGAGGAATTATGGACGTAGAGTAGTGCAACTTTAGACCAATATATTGTAGAAGGTTAATTCAGGTAGCAAGGTAAATTATCGTCCAACAAGGTAAGATGTCATTGGTTGGGCAATCACAACTTTGCAAGAAAATTGACACAGTAGATGTTATTTCTGCTACTGATTTCTTTTAATCAGAAACAAAAACTCTTGGATATAATTTTGAAGTTCTGTGATCAAATGGACACGGGAGGTTACATATTTACCAGACTCTCAAGTCACTTATTTTGCAGGGCAAGTAAAATGTAGATTCTGATCTACTTCTATATTTCCCAGTGATATCTACTGGTTCAGAAATGATGGAAGATATAACAGGAGACATAACAGAAAGTGTTTTTCTCTGTTAGCTATTTAATCAAGGAAAAAGAAAAGCAAGTTGGAATGAATTTCTATGAAAATATTAATATGGAAAATAAATTCCTGGACTCTTAAGCTATTATTTTGCACCTGATTTCTGAGGGTGAATTCCACCCTCATCAGGTGGAACATCAGACAAATCAAGTCAATAGAACAAGGCAGCTTTAGTAGACTTGGATAGTGCAGCTGTGCCCAACTTCTGTTTCTCTGCATAATATTTACAAAGGTAAATGTGGTCATTTTCCTCTTGTATTTCATCACTGTTTCTACTGCCATTTCTGACTAGCCAGGAGATACTAATTTAGAAGCTACTGCTGAGATTTCCACATTCAGTATAGCAGAATTTCTCAATCTTGATAACTTCAAAATGTCTGGACTTTGACTCCCAGATTCCCCAGCCATATATATGTGTGTGTGTGTGTGTGTGTATGTAATTCATATATATATGTGTGTGTGTGTTTTCTTTCTTAATATAAAATAGAAACAGAAATGGAGAAAACAGAAAATGAAAGGAAATAGAGGATTTAAATGAGAGAAGGGGGGAAGAGAAATAAAAAAGAAACAAGAAGCAATGACTTCCGATTTTTTGTGGGGCAATAAGATGTAACATAAAATATACACTTTTTAGTTATGCCAAATAGTAACCACTAGCCTTTTCTATAGTAATAATCCACTTAATTCTCAAATCCCAAAGTCAAGTTTCTTTTTTTCCCCTTTTATGCAAAAAGTCCAGAAGCAGTTTCCAAATAACCACAAAACTTTATAAAAATTTATATTCTTGTCCTAGATTAATGCGGTCAGCTTTGCCATCTCTTCTGGAAATTCTGGGAATAAAAGTCCACACATCTTAATGTTGATAAAACTGAAAAATACTGCAACAGAGAATTGAACAGAGAAGTGATACCTTCCCCCATGTAAAGGTCTTCATCTGTGATCTTCACATGATTATATGGTTTAGGAGAGACTGTAAGTGCACTATTCAGTGAGATTCAATTTTTGAGAAGGTCCTTCTGATGATTTTTGATCTACTTTCTATCATAGTTTGTCTACAGGCTAATTGATTAATTTAATTGCATATTATAGAGTGATATTTTTAAAAATTAATGAAAACTCCTTCCATTTTCCATATTAAAAGTTCTGCCCTAGTAATTTTATATCATATTTTTTAGCATGACTACATGAAATGATAAAATGCTGATATACTATTCTTGTAAGGCAAAGGGAGAGGAAATTATATATATACCAGGAAGCTATATACTTGGCATAAGTCAAATAGTTCCTTCTGATAAAGGAAGATTCTGAATTGCTATCTACCTTTTGTTCAAATAAAACCAAAATCCAAATCCAACATAAAGTATTACAGCTTTAAGTACTGAAAGTATTTATTATTTTCCATACCAGTAATCCAATAGCATAATCTGAAGAGCTTCAGTGCTCCTGGAATATCTGAAAACTTGGTGGATTTGTCATTATTCTTTCATGCAGGTTTTATTTTATACAATATCCTGCATGCTAGGAAACTGTAAAAGAAATGATTTTTAATAGTGAAAGAACCTTGAATTTCCAATAGAGGGTCCTTTAAAATATTTTAATTTACAGATATGTTGTTTCTAATCTCCTGGTATTTTCTCTATTTTTCCCCATATCTGTTCCATGATTTGGGACAAACCATATTATTTTTTATTTATTTTATTTAACTTATTAACTAATATTAACTATTAGTTCTTATTGAGCTGCTAATCACCACAATTTTTAAATCTGATATAAATGAAAATAAAACTAATAACTAATTTATAGCAATTGATTTTACTGATTCAAATCTTATTCATGTAGGTATTATTTATAAAGTGCACCATGCCACCAACCTTCAAGGTCATTTGGTGATTTAGAACAGGGGTCCCTAATCTTTGAGTCATGGCCCATTACTGGGCCTTGACCAGTTTGGAACCAGGCTGCAGAAGTGGCGGTTGAATGTGTGTGTATTAAAAACAACTTTTAAACCATAATTTAAAATCTTATTTTTTTAGAAAATTGTTTAATATTGTTGAATATTGTTCAAAAGTAAAGAATCTACATATCCACTCACAGGTTACATTGTTTTCTCTGCAAGTGTAAACATAACCATATTTGGCTGAATTTGTTGCAGGCAGGAATTTTGGCTTAGAAGGATGTTTGCTCTGGTGACTGGTTTCCACTTCAGGCAAATATAAGGCAGTCACAGATGACAAGACTTTTTATCCTTTATAGATACACATTTTTATTTTTATTTATTTATTTAAAGCACTTGCATAGCTGCCCATCTCACATAGTGACTCTGAGAAGGTGCATAATAAAGTAAAATAATCAGAACCATTTAAAAATGCACCTAAAATTAAAATAAAAAGGTGAAGAACAAGGGGAAGAAAAAGACACAATGGGGGCAAAGAGTGCATCCAGTTACCTGTCAGGCAGCCACCTAAAGGCTCCACTCTATCATGGGTTCCCCAAGCTTGTTTGCAATCCATATGTTGAGGATATTTGAGAAGGTCAACAGGGTAGGGGCCATCCTTTCTTGGGAGAAGTATAGTATACATGGGGATTACAACAGAGTGCTAGAAAAGGCCTCAAGTTTGTTTAAGAATGTAGTACAATTGCCATCACCCAATAAACATCGGACTATGATAAATAAATGCTGTTCTGAAACTGCTTTTATGTGGTGAAACATTATATCAGATAAACAAGTAATAATAACAACAAACCCCATCAGAAATACATCTAAAACATTATTAGAGTTCATAAAATTCTATAATCTCAATCTCTTTTCCCAAGAAGGAATAGATAGAGGTAATGTTGTAAGGCTTTTTTTTTTTTTGCTTTTGGGCCTAAGAGCTTAGCTCTGAACAACAAGAAATGACCAGAGGCAAAACAATATATTCCTCTTGCTAACAGAATTGTAAAACTTACACTTCCAATTGCTTCCCCCCCTCCTGTGGATGGTATATTGATCCTTTTTATTTCTCTCCATTTTAAAACCACTACTTTAGATCCTGTTCCACTGTAATGGGCAGTTAAGATGAATTTCTTCTGTATCTCAATAGTATGTGCACTTGTGCTTACACTGATCCAGAAGTATTCTGTAAATTAGGTCAATACTGACAATTTTGTCTGACCACAATCAGAAGCATTTTCCAGCCATGTCATCTGTCTGAAAATGCCAGTCAGCAATTTTTTCCTCCATTTTATATAACTTCAGTAAATAAATTAAAAATATGAAGAAGAACTCATAGGTGGGGAGAAGATTCAGAAAGCAACGTGGGCTCACAATCCTTTTCACTTGTCGATTTCTATAGAATTCTCCATAGCATGGATGGATATGAAAATTAACCAAGCATTGCTAGGGGATGGATATAATTGTCCTAAAAGAAGTACTGTAAAAGAAGTTCTACTGTACTTCAGTAGAACACTTGAATGATTCCCAAATTAAGTATATTAATGATGTTACGAAGGAACATTAAAATAGTAGAAAAGGTAAAGTGCATGACGAATTGAAGAGGCTGTATAGAAGATTACAAAGACTTTTTTCCTCCCAAATACACAACTAGAAAAAAACAAAACAAAAACAAATTAGTGTATAGAATCAAAAGGCTTCTAAAGATGGTTGAGATAATTTATTGAAAGAATGGATACCTAAGCATTGCTGGAAAATGCTGAGAGAATGTTTGCCTTTGTGTTCTCCACGGAGGATAGTTGCAGACAGATGTTAGAGATAAAACATGCATTTCTCAAGGGAGGAAGACAAAAGGGAAATAGTGAAGGAAAACATGACTATGCCAAACTAAACAATCAACAAATTAAAATATCTAAGGATATACTAATCTCATTAATCAGACTGGATGCAAAGTGGCCATTTAGACTATCATGCTGTCTATAGATGTGGGAGTACAATATTTGGTATTGCACAATCTCTTTCAAAATAAATCATATATTCATGCATAGACACACATATTCACCCACACAGACACAAAGAATATTACCCATATACTCATGCAGTCTGAAGGCTGAATAAAGAATTGGTATTTTTCTATGTATAAAGAAAAGGTGGTTTCTTTCATATAGGGTATAATCATTGAAAAATGTCAGCCTTGACTGCAGTTAGAAAATAGGATAAAGTCCTTATTCTATAAGATAAATTGAATGCCCTGGGAATTGCGACATATGTTATACATTGAACATAACAGCTGAGAAAAAAAAAAGAATGACTACAGGGACAAAACCATTAATCTGTGGGCACACAAGGTATAGCCACATTAAGGATCCATGTTTGAGATGTCCAGAAAAATGAAGTTTTCATTGTGCGGAAAAGATACGAGAAACATATTTTAGGCAGTAAGAATCAAAAGCACATTGGAAACCAAGTGGGAGGAGTAGAAATAATACTGGCTTCAGATTTAATGAAATAATAATACTAAAAAAACCACTATTTTCAAAGAGGAGGTTGAGCCAAAAAACCTGTGGGATTTTTTTTTTTAAAGTTAAGTTGAAGGTTGAAAGGGGACAGTTACTGATATGATTTCTGGCCTTTGCTAATCCTTCTGAAAGCATATCAGACAAAAGATGATTTCCCAAGGTCAGCATGGATGGTGTGGGGTTGATCTACCTCCACAGATGTAAAGATCCAGCTGGGATGGCAAAATCAGAAAGAAATTCATCAATGGGGTCTACAGGTCAAATGAAGAAGGTGTTACATATGGATCCATGTTGGGTTTGATTTTGTTCACTTTACATAGTCCCAAAACACTTTGATGGAAAATGGTATAGCCACAGAGACTGATGATATAAAGCTTGCCAGGGTACAAAGGGGGTGTAATAAAAGGGAAGTGAGGGTGGTGGTACTTAAGTAGGGTCAAGAAACCATCCAGCCCCAACTGTGTTAGGCAGTAGGGAAGGAAGAACCTGGGGATGATATGATTGAAAGCAAACCTTTGAAAAGGCTTTATGGAAAAAAAAAATCTGTTCAGAGAATTCAGATAGAACAATAGTGTCCCCTTCCCTTCGAGTCTTTATCAGGCTTTTAGTAGAGAGATTGGTTTATATCAGAAACGTTACTGCAAATGCTAAGCTGCAGACATTTTGATTTTCTCATTAGCTGTCTATGGAAAAGGACATGCAGGTATTTTCAAAACAAGAAGAATCACCTGCCTGTTTTCTAAATTCATATCACTACTAACAAACTATCAAATAGGAGATGTCATAGATTCAAGTGCAACAGAATGGATGTTTATACATAGTGGCTTGATCTGTAACACTAGACCATTAATATGCAAATTGATGCCTATAAACATGTTTAAGTGCATTTTTCGGAATAGAATGTATGTGAAAGCCATCTATATTATCTCAGATTATGGTTAAAAACTACTATGCATATGACTCATTAATGTGAATTACAGGCTAATAAAATAAGGATATCCGATAGGGCAGCAAACAAACAAAAATGTGACGTATGTACGTACGTACGTACATACGGATGAATGTATGTATGTATGTATGTATGTACGTACGTATGTATGTTTATGTATGTGTGTGTGTGTTTCTCAAACTGAAACTACTCTTTAAAAAGAGAAGATGAAGTAAAGTCAGCCAATTGGAGGCATTCCAAAGAAGATATTTATTTTTGAAGAATGTTAAAATGAAACCTTGTTTCTAGCTACTTTATTTCTTTATAAGTGTACGATCTGCTCTTACTATCTTTGGACTTTCCTTGTTTTTACAACTTCCTTGGCTAAAGAGATGAACATTGAACATAATATAATTATATTCTTCATTAGATGCTACTGAGGAAATGCCATTAAATTGATGTACTTTGTTGATCATATAAATATCAATAAGGCAATAAAATGGAATCACTTGCACTCTTCAGACCTGCACATTTACTGTTTTCCTTTTGCATAATTTTTCTGGCATTTGCATATTAGATGAACCTGTGCCCAAACCAGGTTCCTTGTCTCATAAATAAGAGCATTCTCTAGATCTTTTCCCTATTGAAATACTTTTGCTGTGATTTTCATAGAGAAAGAAACTTGCATTGACATAACCTCAGCCTATTTAATAATTATCTCTTCAGTTTTATTTAGAATAATTATGTGAGCAGCATTTGTTCTTGGAGGCAGACATATCAAGCCAAGTGAAAAATGTCATTTTAATTTTATGGAAGGATCCCTCTTGGTCACCCTTGCATTATCCTCTCAAATTTGTATCTTCTCAAATTTCAAGGAGTACAAATTAGACTGATCTCTGGCTGCTCCGGTAGCGCAGATCATTTTTTTATTTCATTGATTAAACTTAAGTCAAAATCAGATCTACTGTCAACCTGTTTTGATTTTATTAGCTTAGGAAAGGAGCAGCTGATCTGTTTTTATTCATCTGTAAACATTCATTTTAAACAGAACAAAAGTAATGAGAAATTGACTACTTTTACTTTCTGTAAAAGTAATCTGTACTAATTTTAAAATCTCATTCTCTCCGCATATATCTCCCTAATAGTATTTGGTTTAAATATCTATTCATAGCTAATGATAATATATAACATACTAAAACTGACAACAAAGTAATTTAATAGGATGATTGTTAATGTGTACAGCAGCTATGAATATTCCATACTTAATTCCACAAAACGAATGAATGTAACTCACCTCAAAAATGTACATACTGTAGGCAGATCTTCTTACCTTACATGAAGATAAGAAGAACAGAGCTAGAATTCTTCATCTCATCTTCATAAGATGAGGAATTCAAACTAAAAGTGGGGGGAGGGGAGTCTACCAGGAGAAGATATCTCTGAAATATTGGTTCCAATATCTTGAAATATCAAAATTACTATATCAAATTAGATGCCACTCTTTATTAAAAGCATTGTTGTTCCCAAATAATAGTCTGAACAGATGGAAAAAGTGATCTTGAGTTTTTACAGCTGGGATGAAGCTCTCTAGATGTAGCTGGCAATCTAGCCCCAATGGCCAATTCTGAGGGATGATAGAAATCATATATTATAAAAAGAAGTATAATAATCAGAAGAATATATCAATTATCAGATTTTTGTTCACCCATAAGCAAGATATTGATTCCTCTATTTCTCATGAAATATTAAATTCAATTACAATACCTAAGTGCATATGGAATTAAAAAATCAATTAAACTATGATGAAACATGTGATGACAATTTTATTGTTGACTTATTACAAAAATAAAATTGTGTAGATGGGTCTTATAGGCAATTTATCCCCTCACAGTATATACTGTGCTTCATCATTCTCTAAAGATGCCTGTCCACTATCCCATATGAAAATCATCAGTAAAGAATAGCTCACAATTTCCTGGCTTTACAGATGCTATCATTAAAATAGTCTGAGTGACTAGGTAATTGAAGATCCATCCCTTTTTACATGCATGCAATGTGTGTGATGCACGTTAAAAGGGGGTTGGGCTTTGATCATCCACCATTTTGATGCTAGTGACTATTGCAAATGTTTCTACCTCTGGCAATCCATTCTGTTACTGGACTATTCTATCATCAACAGAATAACAGAACAACAGAGTTGGAAGGGACCTTGGAGGTCTTCTAGTCCAACCCCCTGCTCAAGCAGGAGATCCTATACCATTTCAGATAAATGGTTGGCCAATCTCTTAAAAATGGCCAGTGATGGAATACCCACAATTTCTGAAGGCAAGTCATACTACTGATTAATTGTTCTCACTGTCAGGAAATCTCACCTTATTTCTAGGTTGCTTTTCTCCTTGTTTCCATTCATTACTGCTTTCAGGTGCTTTGGTGCCCCTCTTCTTTATGGCAGAGATCAAGAAGCATCTCTTGAACTTTAATCAACATCTTTTCATACCAATATGTAGTTGATAATATTTTTTCTGTGGATATGTGACCCTCAATCATTAAGAAGATTATCTACTTGTGTTACTAATTCTATTCCATTTTCAGCAGCAAACCATGTGAATTAGAGTATTTAGTCAGTCTGTTGCATCTGGTGTTGAAATTCTTTGAACCTTGAGGTTCAGTATATCCTGGGATATAGGGTGGATTACTATATCCAGGCCAATACTAAGAGGTGGTGAGAGGAATTTAGGGGTAGATCCAAGAGTAGAGTAGCTTGTCTGAGTTGCTTTATAGACTTCTATTTTGTACAGTCACTGACCTTTTGTCTAATTTTTAATTAGAAATGGCAAAATAAATTTATTAGTTAATAAACCTTTAAAGGATTTATCATATATATTGTGAAATGATGGCCAAATAGCAGGAAGGTGTGAGAATTTCATTCAGTCAAAATAATCTTACACTTAACACCAAAAAAACTAAAGAACTTATAATTGACTTCAGGAGGAAGAGAGATGTACATTTACCATTGTACATAAATGGTGAGGAGGTGGAAAGGGCTGATAGTTTTAAATTTCTGAACATTTATATCTTGAAGGATGTCTCATGGACTATGAATGCTAACATGCTTGTGAAGAAAGCACAGAAGAGGCTGTACTTCCTGAGAATGCTCAGGAAGATAAATCTATCTCAGCATCTACTTCTGTCCTACTATCGCAGCACCATTGAGAGTGTCCTGACATATGTCATTCTTGCATGGTATGGGAGCAGCTCTGTAGTGGACAAAAAAGCTCTACAGAGAATCATTAAAACTGCCCAGAATATCATCGGACTCCAGCTACCAGCCCTGGATGACATCTTCGAATCTCGCTGTTTGAGAAAGTTGCATAACATTCTCAGAGACTCTTCCCATCCTGCTTACAATCTTTTTGGACTGTTGCCTTCTGGCAGAAGATACAGAACAATTAAAACTCAGACCACATGTTTTCTGAATAGTTTTTATCCCAGAGCTATAATTGCACTCAACAATGAACTAAAGGGCCACCATCAGTGAGCTGTTGGACAGTATTACTTGGTCTGTTGTGTGGATGTTTGGGTGGTTTAGGGGTGGGGAATTGTGGTGGATGGGAGTGTGTTTGAGGATTGTTATGTGTGTTGGACCTGGTCTTTGAGTGTTAAGTGAATTTTGTTGTATGGGTATACCATGTATACATGTACAATGACAATAAAGTTATGATGATAATGATGTCTGACTTTTTGATATAAACTTATGAAACCCAGCAAATCGGATAGAAAATAACAAATTGAACAAGGGTAGAATAGTTCCTCTTTTTCTTTATGTATTTAAAGACTGCTGTCATATCTGATCAATCTCTGTTTTATATTACATATACAAAGTTCCTTCCCCATGGGCTTCCTTGCCTCTATGCTGATACTTTATCATTATCCTCCTCTAAATCTGCTCCCATTTTTCTTAAGGCATAATTCCCAGAAGTAGACTTGATACTTGTATATTAGGCCTAATCAGAACAGAAAAGTATTCTATGCATTATTTTGTTTTATTATTGGGTCGCATCTGTAATGTATTGAGTTTGCTCCGAGAGTGGGCCCCCTAGGGGCCGTGGTTGAAACATTCTGTAAAAGGATTGGTTAGCCGTTTTGACAGCTGCATATATTAGAGCTGTCAAAGCAGAGTTCGCAGTCTTTTCTTTTTACCTCAGCTGTAAACGAGACCGCCTTCTGCCGCCGATAGCCTCCCACCGACCGGTTCGCTCATACAGAGAGGGCCTCCTCAGGGTGCCGTCGGCCAGGCAGTGCCGGCTGGCGACCCCCAGGGGGAGAGCCTTCTCTGTGGCAGCGCCTGCCCTCTGGAATGACCTGCCCCCTGAGATATGCATGATATCAGACCTCCGGATTTTCATCGGGCCCTGAAGACACACTTGTTCCATCTAGCTGGGCTGGCTTGATCCCACCCTCTCAGTTTTTAATTGAATTTCGGTTTTAATTGGGTTGTTTTAAATTCGGGCCAAAATTATTTAATTGTTTTTAAAAATGTTTTTAAATTTTATATGCTATGTTTTATCTTGGCTGTACACCGCCCTGAGTCCCGCAGGAGAAGGGCGGTATAGAAATATAATAAAATAAAATAATAAATAAAATAACAAGCCATTGCTTGGACTTTTGGCAGGGAATCGCCTAACTCCACAGATAATGTCTCCTAGGATATTCTGGTCTGTGTTCCTATCCACTTATACTTACACATTGCTCCATGTTCCAGGCAAGAATTTAGCTCATGCGGATGCTCTTAGCCGTTGCCCACTACCTTCATTGCTGTGCGACCCTGCTCCAGTTTTGTCTGTGGGTTTAATTGACTGTTCTCCTTTTTTGTTGACTGCTATAGACATTGCTTGGGCGTCTGCAAGAGATCCTGACATTTCACAAATAATTGACTGGGTGACCAGGGGTTGGCCTAAGGGTTCAGTACGGCCGGAGTTACAACCCTATGTATTGAGGAAACTGGAATTATTAACCCAAGGCGGTTGTTTATTGTGGGGGCACCAAGTAGTAGTTCCCCCCTCTTTGAGGAAGTCAGTCCTCGAAACCCTGCATTCAGGCCATCCCGGGATAGTGCGGATGAAAGCCCTGGTGAGGAGTTATTTGTGGTGGCCTGGCTTGGATAATTGCATGACAGAGTGGGTGGCTACCTGTAGTAAATGTCAAGAATCACGGCCTATTTCCCCTAAGGAAAAGGCCCAGAATTGGGAAGACCCAAAGGGACTCTGGTCCCACATTCATATCGATTTTGCGGGACCGTTCTATGGTCAGATGTTCCTCATAGTAGCCGATGCCTACTCAAAATGGGTAGAGGTTGTATTGATGCATTTCACCACTTCAGATGCAGTGATCAGGGCACTCCGCAGGGTGTTCGCCACTCATGGTTTACCTGATCTGCTAGTATCAGATAATGGACCACAATTAATGTCCCACACATTCGAAATGTTTTTAGCGAGATTGGGTATCCGGCATTGCCTGATCTCTCTGTTCCATCCTTCGAGTAATGGTTTTGCAGAACGTGCCGTACGATCTGCCAAAGAGGTGCTAGGAAGAATGAGGTCCAGGGATTGGCACGAGCGAATTGCTGAATATTTGCTAGTAGAACACACCACCCCGTGCCAATCAATGAATCAGAGCCCGACAGAGCTCCTTATGGGACGCCGTTTAAGGACCATTTTGGACCGGCTCCACCCACAATATGCCCCTAGCACCCCCCTAGATTCTACTAAAATGCATTGGGCATTCAAGGTGGGGAACACAGTGTATGCCCGAAATTATGGAGGTCAACCTTTATGGTTGCCGGGTACTATAGCAGATGTCACGGGTCCCTGCTCATACAGGGTTGAACTGGGGCACGGCCACATGTGGCACCACCATAGCGATCATTTACGAGCCAGGTGGTCAGTGCCAGTCCCTGTTCCGGAAGGTGATGAGTTGGCGCTGGAAATGAGTTTAAGGGAGAATACACGTCTAGGGGTGGGGGAAGAGTGCCGGGTTCGTGAAAGGGAACTGGTGGATTTACCTAACGATGTCAGAATGGATCCAAGTTCAGGTGAACAGCCCTTGCAGGAGTCTGTTGTGCAACTAACGTTCCGGATCAGCTGGAGCCAGTGCAGAGCAAGAGCCCCCGGCGACGGCGACCAGCATACTTGCAGGATTTGCATGTGCGATCCAGGGGGAAAGGGGTGTAATGTATTGAGTCTGCTCTGAGAGTGGGCCCCCTAGGGGCCGTGGTTGAAACGTTCTGTAAAAGGATTGGTTAGCCGTTTTGACAGCTGCATATATTAGAGCTGTCAAAGCAGAGTTCGCAGTCTTTTCTTTTTACCTCAGCTGTTTGTGTTCAAGTTGGTTGTGTTATTAAACAGTTACCTGAGAAGTATTCCTCACCAGTTGCCATCCTTAGATGACTGCCCAGTATTTATTAGCATCAATGATTGCACTAATTTTAGCATAGTATGATTATACCACTCAAACTGCCAAAGTAAATATTTATAGATATCCTATTTCTAGAACATGGTTCTTGTTATAGGTGGCATAATATTTATTTATTTATCAAATTTAGATAGTACCCATCTCACTAAGTGGTGAGATAATCTGGTGGTTAAAACCATAAAAATACACTTCAAAACAGGGTTAAAAAAAGACTTACTCTGGCAAGTTCTATGCAAATCCATGAACAGATACACACCCCCAATTAAAATGCAAACACCACTCATATTTCCTAATGGATTAGATTCCGCTCATATTTCTGTAGTCGTCTAATAGTATTTATTTATTTTCAAATCATTATTTCAACAAAAGAAAGAAAGCCATTTGGAAGAGTTTCTTCATACATTTGCATTCTTTTCAAGGTTTTGATGTGAAGCTTGGGAACATGATCCCATTCCCAGAGCATTTTAATATTCTTGGTACCAAACCAATCTTAAATTGCTGGAGTCTAACAGTGGCTTAGCACAGTTCTGAACCCAGGGAAATGTTCTGAAAGAGAAAGATGCAATCCAAATGTGGCCAGAGTTTCTCTTTTTGAGAAGACAGTCTAATCAAAAGACTGCTTCACTGGGGATCCAGATGAAAAGGTTGGATCGCAGGACCCTAATGGGAAAGCTGTGCTTGCGTATGAAATCAAAAGGATAAACACAGGAGGTGGAGCTAGATAAGGAAAAATGATTGCGTCCTTGTGTAGAAGTCGTTAAGCTGTTGTCCCTAGCTCACTTTATCTGAGTTATAGCTGCCCATTCATAATAGTGCTAAGCAACAGATGCTCACCTGGCCAAACAAGGCTCTTGAAAGGAAAAGATCCATATGCTTGTAGGGAGTATCATCAAATAGAAGCAAGCAAGCAAGCAAGCAAGCAAGCAAGCAAGCAAGCAAGCAAGCAAGCAAGCAAGCAAGCAAGCAAGAATTTTATTGAAGACTGATCGGATTGGTTTTCATTTGAATGAAAGAAGGAAGAGAGAGAAACAGAACAGAAATGAACATGAATCAAAATGAAATTAGCATTTTTACAATTGCTCAACAAGTTTTACTTTTTCCCTCCAGAGAGAATACTAAATTATGTACCATCTAGGTTCAATTGGTAGGGTTAATGGTAACGTTTCTTTGCTACACATTTTCTTCCTCAGTTCTCCTTCGCTGTTCTCTGTTGATCAGTGACACAGTGAGGCAGGTGATCTGAATGGTAGAGAAAGTTTAAAATCAAAAGGCCAGGCCTGCTTTTGAACCACTTATGGGGCAAACATCAGCAAATGAAGCATTCACATCATAGAAGTTTCCTATTGTTGTCATATTAAGCACTGTTACTTGCAGCCAAAAATTTAAGATATTTACTTTGCCTTATTTCAGCATTTGTGATTTCTTAAGAAAAAGTCTGTCTAAAAGTTTAAATTACTTAATACCAGAGAGACCAAACTGGTTTGCAAGAAAAACTGAATGAAGAATAGAAAAGAGACATGGTAAGACAAAGTATTAAATGGCTGATACATTAAAAACCTAGCAAGCAAAACAGATAAGAAGAAGACCTGGCAATGGCTAGGAAAATTGAAGAAAGAGGCAAAGAGGCTAATTCTGGTTGCACAAGACCAAGCTTTAAAAACAAATGCATATAAAACCAGGATTGAAGAGATTCTGAAAAGAATTGAAAAGAGAACAAGAGTCAGCAAATGCCATCTCTGCAAAGAAGCTGGAGAAACAGTGGGCCACCAGGTAAGCTGCTACAGGAATATCGCACTGAGTGACTACAAAGGCATGACAAGGCAGTAACAATGGTACATTTGGCAGATCTGCAAGAAACCATTTGTCTGCCCTGCAAGCAAGGACTGGTGGGACCACAAAATAGATAACATAATAGAAAATGAAGAAAATAAAGTTTCCTCCGTCTTTAAGATTCAAACTGATAAGCATCTGCCCTCTAACATGCCAGCAAAGATAGTACCAACAGTGCTAGGCATCTTGGGTAAAATCTCAAAACAACTGGAGCACCACTTGAACACTATCAGCATTGACAAAATCACAAAAGACAGCCTTACTTTGGAACAATGTACATCATGCAACAGTATCTTTAACACCATGAAACAACATCTCCTATCCCAGATTTTTGAGAAGAGTTTGGTAGGTAGATAGAAATGCCAAATCCAATCTAAAGAGCTGTGGTGGCGCAGTGGTTAGAGTGCAGTACTGCAGGCTACTTCTGCTGACTGCTAGCTGCCTTCAATTTGGCAGTTCGAATCTCAGCAGGCTCAAAGTTAACTCAGCCTTCCATCCTTCCAAGGTCAGTAAAATGAGGACCCAGATTGTTGCGGGCAATATGTTGACTTTGTAAACCGTGTAGAAAGGACTGCAAAGCACTGTGAAGTGGTATATAAGTCTAAATGCTATTGCTATTGCTAAACATTTGCCTGACTGTGCAATCAACCATAATAATAATAATAATAATAATAATAATAATAATAATAATAATAATAATAATAATAGCAAATAGTAGCTTTACCTGAAACAGCTTATATCCTGCAACAATACTTTTAACATTCTTAAATAATAAATCTGTCTATCCCAGTCCTTGGAAATACATAATAGTTGTATGAAAATGCCAAATCCAGTCTAAATATCTCTCTGACTGTGCAACCAACCATAGTATCTCATTATCAAGTTACCAATAATAGCTCAAACAATTCTTGAAGTAGCAATTTCTTTCAGCCAAATCTATCCATTATAAAATCCTGACTGTTCTTCTGAAATACAAGAGACTTATTTAAACATTCTGGGGCTATGAAAGCAGTGTACTAAAAGCTTTTCATATTATTGGAGCTTTCTCTATATCAGATGTGATAACAAGAATGGATTTTGTGTGCCTACTTTAGTCACCACAGATTTGGTGGTAAAATCCCTGACTAAAATTTGGTAACTTATTTCATTTATGTTTAAAACATACTTGGGGTCCTTTCTGTTTTTTTCTGACCTCATACACTCTTTTGCACATGACCCTCCTCAGTGTTGTCTGTAGGGTATGTTAAAAGTCAATATGGTAATCCCAACTGTGTGATCAAATCTTTACTTTCTTTTAGATATGCTACACATGCACATAAAATCAGACGAAACTTTGATGGTACCAATGCAGCTACTATCTTGACTTTTTTGACCATACTCAGACCATACTTCTGACATTGGAGATACAGAATGAATGCAATCTTCATCCCCAAAAGGTATCCTACCCATGCTTGCAGCACAGTTTTATGTACGTGCAGCTTTTAATATGAATTCAACAAACTTAATGCCACATTGTTTTAGAAAATCAACTGTTTCCCCAGTTGATTTTCTAAAAAGATGCAACTTTAAAGTCTGCTGCTAGAAAAATCCTAGCCCCAATTTCTTGAGAAAATGAAAGATTAAGTCAATGTGGTAAATGCCTCCCTTTTGTTGGCAAAATGCACAAGAATATAAACAGAAAGCCATTTGAAGCATATTTGCAAGACAGATGTTATCCAGACTAAGAGAATCCCAGCATCAATCTAATACTTATCTCATGCACCAAAATATATTATCTTAGCCTTAATAATGCTGTTGTGGTATTTATGTATATCCTGCATTACGTATAGCACAGAAGGGCAGGGAATGTATTTTTGTGAATGATAATCTTTTACAAGACCCAGCACCATGTGACAGACAGAATGCAAGATGCCACCAGGTTCAGATTTAGCACAACCACATTGCCTTTTTTTCCAATATGAAAACATAATTATGTCTCATCTTGGGACAATGCCACAAAGCAATGCTATATCTCTCTTTCATTACAAGTTCAGCATCACCTTTCCCATTTTATCCTTACAATAATCCTGTGAGATAGGAAGGGCTAAAAAACACAACTGCCCAATGTGAACTATGAACTTTCATGGCTGAGTGATGCTATAAGTTAAAAATTCTCCTAGTCCTATTCCAATATATTAGCCACTACACTGCACTTGCTGGCAATCTGACCATTTTTTCATGTCATCCTGTTTGGAACTTGTTCTCAGAAACTTGGCTGAAAACTTGTTAAAATTTTGGTGAACATCATGAATTTGGTTTTCTGTTGCTCCTGATTCATTTAGCTGCTTTGCATGTAACATGTATGATCCATGCTGCAGCCAAATACATTTGTCACATGGTCCTGCCTTCAAAACCTCTGGTCTTAAACCATCCTTGCATCTTTGCATCCTTCCATCCTTCCATCCTCCCTAATAGATGAGCAGGCTACTGAAGCAGTCATATAAGAACCATATTACTAACACTTTGTTTCTGGGCACAATTTACTGTATTGGGGATGGTGTTTAAGGCTGTGGAAGCTTAGATTCAGACTACCACTGCCTTCTATAGTAGATTGACTGTTGATGGAGAAGAATTTCTACCTGTTAAAACAGTGGCAGAAATACAATTGATTTGAACAAGAGAAGAGGCCTTCTCATTAGCTTCATCTAAATGCCAGAACTGTCTTTCTCAGGAGGTTAAGACAGTTCCCTCTATAGCCGTGATGGCGAACCTATGGCACGCATGCCAGAGATGGCACACAGCACCCTCTCTGTGGACACATGAGTCATTGCCCCAGTTCAGCTTCGCCGCGCATGTGCATGTGCTTCCCGCCAGCCAGCTGGTCTTCAGGCCTCCGCTGCGCACGTGCGGGGGGGCCACATGCAGGGTGGCACGTGCAGGGGTGCGCACATGCACAGGGGGGCATATATGGGGGACACACACATTGCATTTTGGGGGTTCGGGTGTGCGTGCATGCATTCATGTGCGCATGCACACGCTTTGGGCACTCGGCCTGGAAAAGGTTAGCCATCACTGCTCTATAGTAGTTACTGATTAATTCTATATACATACTTACATACATGTGTGTGTGTGTGTGTGCAAACAATATAGATTTTACTTGAAATTATATATCAGCCATTGCCTCTATTTCTTTTTACTATGCAACCTTTCTTCTTTGCCATTTGTCATTCCCCCCCACCCCTTTTGCCTCCTTTAAATGCTGTTCCTTGGAACTGTGATATGTGATATGAATAAGCAGTAGAGGGGCAACATTCAAAATTTTTATATAAATGTGCAAGATTTTATTTATTTATTTGCACATATTTGTATGCTGTCTCATATCAAGTAACAATCGAGCACTAGCCGAAATGGTTGTTTGCTACTTCATCAAGCCAAAGGTAAGGGCCAATGAGAAATGACTTCATCTTGCTTAAAATATTAACATGCCATTAGCATGAAGTTGGGGCCTATTATCTTGGAGGGAATACAAATAAGTTGGATTTGATTTACAGCCCGTCTAATGGGGACTTTCAGAGGCCTTCTAAATTCCTCCTAGGGTTCAGGCCAGAGGATGAGAAGCTCTTCTTTTCAGGTTCTCTTCCAAATGAGCAGCAGAAAGTAGTGGCTGGCAGACACCAAAAGGCAAGAGAGTGAAAGAAGCTAACGGGATGTTAAGTGAGCAGGATGAGAGGCTTGACAAGTTGTCAGTTTCACTTGAGCAAGATGAAAAGGAAGTGTGTAGACAGGACATTCTTGATGTATCTCAAGGCCTGACAATTCCCAGTCGATGCATCTGGCTGATCCTCCCCCCCTCCTCTTTTCTCTTTTTTGAGCAGGGAGGATCCTATTTGTTTTCTTAAGACTATTAAGATCTTCTAAGTACCACAGTCACCATCCTATGATTGAAAGTGACAAATGTAGGCAACCCTATTTAAAACCTGCCTCTTTGCATTAGCAGAAGTATCAACTCAAGTTCTACAATATTTTACTACTCTGGTTTCCCCCGCCCTCCTTTCTTCTTAAATGCTGGTTTACATAAGAAGGACTGAATAGATATCAGGGAAACGTCTCTCCGCCAGGATTCCCTCGCTCCCTCTGCCCCATTAGCTGCTGTCTTAAAAATGCCAAGCAAAACAGAAAATGACAGCAGTGCGGCAGCAGGCACAAGGGCCAAATACCCAAACAGCTGAGCCAGGGCTGTTTCCAAGAAGCCTGCTGCCCTTGCAGGGAGCTGAACATTAAAGACACACAGATGCGCATATTGACTTAGATCAAAAAGAGCTGCATTTTGAGCCAGGATTCAGCCTTACAAGCAAGCATTGCGGCATTGAAAATTATTTCTGCATATATATTTGTTTGGGGGGGTGGAGAGAGAAAATTATATTTTTATACAACTTGCTGAAAAAGACACTGCTTTTGAAATGTTTAAGATGACAGACATGTGTTTATTGGCCTTTTTATTTTTTTATATATTTTTTTATTTGCTTAATAGATGTATAGGGCAACTCAACTCATACAATAGGTCTTTGGGCAACATGGTAAGCATGGTGTTGCACATTTGAGTCTCCTGCCTTTCATTGTAGTACAGTCATCTCTGCAGCTTCCTGGGTTCTCCACCTTCAGCTAAATCTCCAATAAAGGTATCACGGGAGGATTTTTTTCATGGGGCTTGTTCAAATCTGGAAGAACAAGTAGTCAGGGAAGATTGATAAATATTTAATAGAAAGCCAACATTAACATGTAATAAAGTAAGTTCAAACTGCAAAGTAAAATAAAGTGTTTTAAATAAAATGCTTTAAGAATGGGAGATGGGAATGAAATGTTGGGGAAATTTGAAAGAGCAAAATTACTAGATGTATTCTGTTTAGGGCCAGCCGGCTAAAGTATAATGGAGGATGTGAAATCTGGGCAAATAGTGGGTCAGGTGAGCCCAGGTGGTTGCTTGCTGTGTATTCTGAACTAAAAAATACCAAGAATAGATAAAAAGAGACACAGAAGTCTCTCTTTCTCTTGGAAAGTTGTGGAACATACAACTGAATGTCTAGAAGTAAGTGAGGTTTCATATTTAACCTGACAGGGTTGGAACTGAAATTAGATGCATGCACAAAGATTGTTAGAACAGTTTTCTCCACCTCTCTAATTTATAAAAGTATCTTCTTGTTCTTGAGAATGCTATCTAGAGTAACGGCCTCCAACTTTTTGGGCACCAGGAACTGGTTCCATGGAGAGAGTTTTTTCCGTGGATTGGAGGGGGCATGGTTTTGTTTGCTGCCTGCATCCCATGTCTGCATGGCACATCCATGGTCCAGGGGTTGGGGACCTCTGATCTAAAGACTCAGAGGGGGGAATCCCTCAATTTGGCAAAAGTTAAGCTTCATTGATGAGTATGTATCTACTCAGGGAAGGTGGTTCCACTGAGATTCCCCTTTTACTCAGTCTCCTTGCACCATCCCACAAGTGGCCTTCCATTTTTATGTAGAGATGGCCATAAGGAACTGGGGGAAGGCCACAACAGTTGCATGTGCTTACATATGGTTTAACCCAATGTGGTCTGTTTTAAAAACTCTCACATTGTAGAAGAACTGGTTTCCTATTTTATTTTCCATGGAACAAGTTGGCCAAAACCACTCTGTTTCTTAAGATAAAGGCTGAGATGGCGACATCTTATTTCATATGCAGAATCTGGATGGATTGGAACTTGAATCTTTTTTTCAGATCAATGAAGTGACAGCGTCCTTCTATGTAACTGAGATCAACAGGTGTTTGGGGGCTATAATATGCCAAATATACATCTGATCTCCAGTAGAAGAAAATAGCTTTTGTTGTGCTCAAAAAGAACATTTAATCTTGGAAAAACCTGCAGAGTCTGCTGCCTCTGCTGACTGTCCCACTTTACTGAATGGTGGGGTCATCTGTATTAGGGAATTTGAACCAGGATGAAGCCATTAGCAGGACATTTATCAACTATTGGCTAATTTCAGACCTATTTAGTTCCAGAACTAATACTATAACTATTGTCTTCAAATTGCCCTAGCCCCATACATAATAAACCCTTATTCCCGAAAACTGAACATACCATTGAGGCATTATTAATCACCTCCTTTTGAAAATTAGCCACATTGTTTATGCAACCTGGGTGAAGGGCATCAAAGAAGATGTCAAGGGGCAGTGAGAAGCCCTGCTTGGCTCATCTTATTTAGAAACCCTTCCCTATTGTGATGGCAGAGTAAGGAATTTTTGCTTTCAAAACAAAGCTGAATTTGAAATCTTTGATCTTCCCTTTGTAGTCTTTGGTTTGCATAAAGAAAGACCCAGATAAAGCCTTGCTTGAAAAACAGGTTATTTATAAGCCAGCTTGAGTCTCCATTAAATCTTAAAGGCTTTATTAAACTGATTTTCAATGCTCATGGAAAAGTAGCTTTTCTTCTTTCTCACACAGCTTCCAGAGGGCCAGATGAACAAGTTGGCGGTGTGGCAAGGGTATAAAGAGCAGCTGACATACATTTTCTAGCATCTGGGCAGAGCTTATTTAATGATGTGCCTAGTAGAGCTTTTAAAAAATGCAGGATAAATTCAAAATACTCCTACATTCAAGGAGGGAAAAAAAGTAATACTTACTAAAGTACTATCCACAACATATTTGTAGACAGAGTAAAAAGCAATGCAGAAGTGGAAATTTATGTGATCCTTGTAGGAATAGGCTTACAAATGTTTTTTTCTACCTCACTTTTTAGCCTAACAGGAAGAAATGAAGCAAGTGATTCGTATCGTATCGTATCGTATCGTATCGTATCGTATCGTATCGTATCGTATCCTCTCCTCTCCTCTCCTCTCCTCTCCTCTCCTCTCCTCACCTCACCTCACCTAACCTAACCTAACCTACCCTAGCCTACCCTAGCCTAACCTACCTTATCCTGTCCTATCCTGCCCTGCCCTATCCTATCCTATCATATCCTATCCTAGGATTATCACATTGTTTTCTTGGTCATGCTCCTGTATTTCATTCAACTAGGGGAGAGTGTTATAATTGATTTATATGCCTATAACAGTGTTACAAATGCCATGAGAAAATATTAAAAATATGGAGGCAAACATTAGAATTAAAAAGAATCATTTTAATTTTAATATTAACAGCAAAAAAGTCTACAATCAAGAAAATGACTGATTAATGTTGCTTTTAATGGCATATCCACAATTCTGGATTGCCCCATTGTGAGTCAGGTCACCAACTGTTATTAGAAAGCAGGAACTGATAACATCATTCTTAGACCCCCAGCTTGTTTTAAATATGACTCCTACGTGTGTTTTGTTGCTCCACACTGAAAATAGTGTTTGTCAGCTTCTGTCAAGTAAAGCATTGCTGTCTGATTTGCCTGCTGCTTCTTACTTTCTTCTAGACAAATCTCTGTAGTTTGATTGGCTCCTGCAAACTGTGTCTATGTGTCTCCTGTGACATACAGTGGCAGAGAAATCTCTTCACATAGACCAGAAGTTACTGCCCCACAGGTCTCTAATCTCTGCTGTGGTTACTGTTAACAATGTTGTTCCAGAACAACTATGGTTATAACATTTTCCTGACATGTAGGTCACTTGTGCACCCAAAAATCACACTGGCAGTGATGTTACATACGTCAAATACCTGCTATACTTTGCTACCGTACAGCCATATTCTGTATCAGTTGAAGCTTCTGGGTGCTCTTCAAGGGCAGCCCCATGTAGAGTCCATTGTAGTAGTCCAGATAAGAGGTTACAAGGGCATGAGTGACTGTGACCAAATTTTACTAATTTTCTTCTCCACTTTTCTTACATACTCACTTTTCATTAGCCTTAAAAAAAAACCCAACCTAATTATTGCAATGTTAAATTCTAACCCCCCCTCCCCGATTCTCTAAAAACTCTTCCCAAACTGGGAGGAAAGCCTTCTATATCAAATGACAGGAAAAATGATGAAATAGTCAACTTGTTAAAACAAAAGCAATGCAGATGAGTAGGAATAGATTATGGAAATAATAATTAATGAATCAATAAATAGACTTGATAGATGGATAAAAATGCCAAATCCAGTTGTCAACATCTGGCTGGCTGTGCAACCAAGAATAACAATAATAATGTTTGCTGAGTTTCAGATTGGTGAATGCCAACATCTCAGGCAAGTGAGCGATTCTTATAGCTGCAGCAAACATTATTTAGCTAAAGGTGTAAAAATTCATGAACGTTGTCTGCATATATGTACTCTGATGCTTTAACACTGCATATATATGCATTTAAATTTAAATTTCCATGCATATACAAAGGAAAGCAAAGCAATTAGCAATTGCATTCATGGCACAGAAAACTGGGAGGGCACAGCACATGGAAATTGAACAAAGGAGGGTCAGGGTAGCTGGCAGTCTGGACCAAATACCTGATAAATTGGTCCCAAAGTATCCCAATCTAGACAAAAGTAGCCCATCCAGATTTATAGCCAGCTAGCATTAGCATGGGTTAGGAGCATCTCAAGGATACAGTGAGGATGCTCTATGCAGTTGAGACATGACCTTGCCATTTTCCTGCTTCTGAATAATTTGAGCCACCTCTGAATATAAGTGACTTATGGTGTTTTTGAAATAGTGTGTGGAGAAACGGGCAGAATGTCTGAGACCCACTTTGTATAGTGTTTTCTTTTATCCCGAATTTAAAAAGTTTGGCATGTCTGAGAAATTCTTCATGAATTGAAATGCCAGACAATGAAAAGGTCCACTTTTATGTCTGTCTGCTGCAGTTTCTCCTTATTGGTGGTGTCTTAGACTTCTGCATTGGGAAGAATGGATGTATTGAAAAAAATATACCAAAATCTGTTTCTGTGGCCGATAACTATGACAGTTATGTGCAATTGGTGGCTGACAGAGAACTTCCTAATCCTGTAACATCATGCAGGGAATGAAGTTCAGCCAGCCTATTCTGCATGGGCTCTTCCACCGTAAAAATATTCCTTCCTCTTTCTCCCACCCACTCTTTTGATTGGAAGATGCAGTAGGAATATTCCCATCACTTAATGAATGAGTTTTGGTTTAGGACTTCCCAATGTTCTCATTTTCCTTTTCTGTTTTTTCCCCTGATTTATATCAAGACCAGAATATGCTGAATGTTCCTCTCATCTGGACTTAAATAGCTCATCCTGAATCTCTTTTGACAAAGGACAGTATTAAGACCAAGAATCTAGTGAGAGGGCTGTACAATGGCTGAGTATGGCAAGGAGATAGTTCTCTTTTGGTTACATTCCCTGGGCTGACAGCACAGAGCCAGGTTGTCCTCTGCCTCTCCTGCCACTTGACCAGATACACGGCTCTCTATTGGCTATCTCTGAGGCCAGGGTTCCTTATCAAACAACCATTTTCAGTGTCCTGATTTTATTTAATGGACAAGTCTGCCACACAAAGTTGTCTTGGCATGTAAAGGCAGCACTGAAGTAATAAAATGAAACAAATAAAAGCGTTCGTTCCTCATATGAAAGCATGAGGAAATAAAATCTGGGTTTCAGAGTGGCAACAAAGTCAGGAGGAGGAAAAGAAGAGGCACGTTTTAGAGGAGCTGGGCAGGAGGGCATAGCTTTCATAATGAAAATATCTGGAAACATTTGTTATAGAGATGGGGAGAAGAATGATCCATTAAACTATTGTTAGAGGTTTTGACTATCTGTCAAAGTCAAGATACATGCTGTCATCGTTTCATATTACTTTTTCCTGTTCTTTGGCATTGACATCTCTCTTAGCTATTCAGTGTTTTGCAAATGTTATTGCCTGTTTCACAGTCTGTTCTGTTTTTCTTTCTTGCTTTGATTTCTCTTGTCCATTCTCAGCCCTCTTTACCATTGCTTGCCTTGGCCTGTCCATTTCTCAACTCCTCCTACGCTAATCTCTTCCTGCTTCATACCTTCCAAATACAGAGTTTTCTGCCTGCAATCCTTGCTCTTCTCAGATGGGAGGAACCAGGATACCTGTTAGTCTCTGGATCCTTTGTTGCACGATATAGGGATATTTAGCTGATAATATACTGATAAATATAGCTGGACAACCCTCAGCCTCTAGGCTCTGGATTGGCATTTCTCACAGTGGCTAGCTAAACAGTGTGATCAGCTGGCTGGCAAGGAACTGACTGTTGTTTTCCAGGTGCCAATAGAAAACCAGCAGTTTATTCCCCTCTGGCCAGTTGATCAATTGCCCAACAAGAATATTATCCTTCCATAGACATTAGGAGAAGGGGAGGCTGTTGTTAACAGCAGGAAACATGAGTAGACTTGCAGAAAGGAAAAGAGCAAAACTTTCATCTTTCCTATTAAATATTTCTGGTCTCACATAGTGAGAAATCATTAACTGAATCACTGGACATGGGGGCACTTGCTGCTTCCCATCCCCCCATGACTATTTCAAGATAATAGTGGGAGGGAGATGAGGGATGGAGAAAGGTCAAAGTAATATGTTTGTGTGTGGGAATGTGTGTGGGAATAGATATACCCAGATGTCCCAAAGCTTCTTAAGCTTCTTGGATGAGAAGTGAAACGTCTTCAAAGAAAAGTACAGTTGCCTCTTGAAAAAGCACCTTTGGGACAGCTATGACCTAGATGACTGAAAATCTCCATAGATGATATACCAGATGCAAATGGACATGGGTATCTGCTTAGCCCTTCCCTATCAACTTTGTGAGCCTCACACTAAAATAGTTGTCCTCCTTTGTGTTACAACCTAAAAGGCTGTAAATTGTCAGTTGTCAGCTATTTATTACATTGCTATTTTTTAAAAAATACGTACATAATATATAACATATCCATCTGAATGTATTAAAATAGTTGTTGTATAATTATGGGAATAGAATTAACTTTTTGTGGACCTTAATGAATTGAAATTAGGAATGCTTTTTATATTACCAAGGAACACTGTTAACTTGAAGGTATGAAGCACACAAAACCCCACCAACTCCTGTGTTCCCTTAATGTAATTTTTAGGCCCAAATCCTGTCTCACTGAATCTTACTTCAAAGTCGATGATCAAGTTGTACCTTTTTATATGACAGTGATTCCCAAGTACAACAAATGATTCTTTTTCTCAGTCACCTTTCAAAAAGAGAGAAACACATGCAGTCAAGGTGATCATTAAGATATGACGTAAAGTTGTTTTCTGTTCCTGCTAATACTAATGTCCAATCCTGTAGACACAGTTGGGCTTGAGGTGGCCAAACTGTTTAATCACTTTTTTGCATTCAATTAAGCAAGTGAGACCTCATATCTGCAACTGCAAGTGTAATTGTCCCATGTGGCCTTCTGTTTTATTCATTCTCTTCCATCCCATTAATTCTCTCCCTGGTTTTCTGTCATCTTCCCTCATACCCCAGCAGTATTCTCTACCCCAGTGAGTGTGTTCAGCCTGTATTTATCCTTCCTATGCTTTTTCCTCCCTAAAAATAATTTCTGCTTCTGTGAACAATGATATTCTCCCCAGCCTGTGATCCCTCTCTTTGTGCGTTGATGGTGCTGTTTTGGTAACAGAAGAATGAGCAGGGAGAGAATAAATCCATTCTTCCAATGTAAATTTCTGGAGCTTCGTTATTGCTTGTCCCTTCAGCTTTCCATCATACATTTCTGGCTATGGGATGATCAATTAGTCAACATTTTCTTTGTCCCTTAACATTCAGAAGTGAGGGGGGGAAAATCACAATTTGAACCAGATCTTCTCTGCACTCTGTCCTGAATTCTATTGTGGGCCCATTGTGACTGACAGAGAATGATGGTTCATTTGGAGTGAGATCTGCAGACCCAGTACATAGCGATACTACATCAATTATTTCTCTTCATCTAGAACAAAATGAATTTTCAGTGTAGTAAGTATCATCAAAGGAAAATTTATCCTTTATATAATAAGTGAAAAAGAAATCACTGCAGCAAAACAAAGTACTTGAATGTTCAGAAGAGTCAGAAGTATCAACTTTACCTACATTCTTTATGCATATACTTATGTTGACGTTACATAATAAAACAAAAGAATTTTATTTATTCTACGCTGCTTTAGATAATAGATAAAGGGACTACTTTATGGAATCTACCATGTAATTCATTTCTTTATTTGTTCTTACCCTGTTATTGTTGTCTTGAACTTTTTCATCAAATACTTGCATACCTTAAGAGATGCTTGCATAATAAGAGATGATTCCAATAATTGCAGCAAATACTTGAATAATAAGAGATGACTCCAATAATTGTAGAAAAAGCCAAGGGTTTTCAATGGAAGGTCCTTCAGGAAAAAGGTTTGGGGACAAGTAGATTGATTTCTTTCCAGGATAGTAATACTGTTTGCTGAGGAAGGAGATCAAAAATGCTCTGTCTATCTGTCATTTGCTCAGGCAAACTAATACTAATATATCAGATTCTGTTAGGGATACCCAGTACACCAAGCCCAGAGAAAGAGTTTGCTTTGGAGTCATAGAATTCAATGGCATGAAGTTACCTCAGGGCATATTGGCACATTCTTCCTCTAATCATTTTCCAAATAATTTTTCAAGGAAAAAAAAAGAACAAATAGGCTGCCTGAACTGGCCACCAAGCTCTACTTTTGTCATTGAAACTAACAATAGATTCTACATTCATTTGTACCTTTGTTTCGGACTGAATGAACATTTATAGAATGCGCTGGGTTTCTTTTTTGTGTTTCACCAAATACCAACCTATATTTAAAATAGGACATACCTCAAAATAAATATTAATACAGTTGATAGCAAATCTAGTTTCCTCTACACAACCCCACAGATGCCATATAAGTGTATTTCTGGAAAAGCATACCACAGTACTGTGTGCAATCTCTCAACTACAAATCACCATGGTGGTGGTTGTGAAGATTTCCCCCCCTCTCCCCATGGACAGTATTTACATGAGTTATATGCCATCTTCTATTCATAAAGCAAACTGACTAAATGTATCATTAACAGCTGAGATAATGTGTTTTGTATTAACAGAGAATTCTGAATATTCATCAAGAGTAGCCTTAAGTAGAGGATGTTACAGTAATGAAGTTAGGGCATAATCAAAGTAGGAGTAATTGTTTCCAGGTGCAACTGACTCAAGGATGGTTGCACTAGCTTCAATTGTGCAAACAGGCTCTTTACTTCTAGAATCATCCAGGAATCTACATACAACCTGAGATTCAAGGATTACTCCAGATAGTAAATTTTCTTTGAGGACAACTCTATCTAGACATGTTCTCACACTGATACCTCAATCAGACAAACACACGGTTCAGAGTTGATTTTCTTCCCTCATGAGTTTCTGGTTTAATTTCAGATTGTAACTTAAAGTCATTCCTGAAAGTTGTTCCAGCCATCTTACCTTTTTGGCTGTGAAAAAGGCAGGCCACAAAATATTGGTGCTTGTCCACTTTCTCATCAGAGTTCAATAATTTCTGGAACATTAATAATAGTGCATATTTAGTTTACAGGAGGTTCATTGAAGAAAATGATTCATGCTTGGGATTCTTGGAATTGTTTTCACTTCTAAGGTTGTTAGTGTTTGAGTTTCTTTTACAGTGGTTTTTTTAATCAAATGTTTTGGGGAAATAGAATAGTTGAATAGTAGTATAAAGGCAAATCAGTTTTGTGGAAAGCATCAGTCTTCTCTGTTATATTCCTTCTCTTCCTGGGAAGGATGAAAGGGGTCGACAGATAGCTCCGAATTCAGTGAGTTGTGGGAGGGAGAACTGGCCAAAGAATGGAGGTGGGGGGGCTATAGTCCTTGGATAAAAACTAGTGTGATATCATTTGTGTCCTGAGCATTTATCAACTATCAATCTGCTGATCATAACTCCTCCTCCAATAAGTGCATTTACAAAGTTCTTTTACATCCCTATCTTTTAGATTCATGCTATCTTATCGATATCACCCTCACTCTTCAGAATACTGTATTGTGCAGTAGCCACAGTAGTTGCCCATGCAGACAGAATCATAATCAACCCACAGTATATTCAGGTCAGGTGAGATCCATTTACATAGGAATGAGGAATGATAACAATGTCAAGGAAAATCAAGTCCCACTCAGAGTAGGGGAGGGGCCAAGAGCTCATAGACTTCCTAATTTCTGAAGTTGGAATTATAACATTTTCCTGATTAATAGGCCCTCCTTCCCATTTTTCTTCCTCGTGGTCCTTTCCATTTTTCCCCACAACAATAAGAAAATATTGTAATTATGGAATTTAACCAAGATTAGTCCATCATATGCTTTGTTCAGTTTGGGGATTTCATAAAAAGTAGAGGAGAGAAAGAATCAAACAGACAAGATATAAGAGATTTAAAAACTAATCAGCCACTATTTATGTAAATGCCTTCCACAAAAATGTCACAGGGATTTATGTTACAATAAGATTGCGCTCACGTGCAATAGGGAGATTGACACCAAATCATTTTACAAGTGCTATGAAGTTGCTCACTTGATTTGTTGAAAGCTGTACTGTTGGTTTTAATGAGTGTGATGTTATCTCTTCTAGAAAAGTACCAGACTTGGAAATCTGTGGCATGACCAGATAGTTTTAGAATGGGGTATGCCTTCAATAGATGGTATATTATTTGATGTATTGTCTAATGTGGCTCTGCTGCATATGGGGGTGGGGGGCTTCTGTTAAATGGAGTGCTGTACTTCTTCCCCAGTGTTTAACCTCACTGGAAACAAGAATACAACATTATTATTTCAATTTAGAATAATAGTTTTTCATGTAGGTTTTCTGTATCCACCTACCCAATCTTCCTTTAGGGCAGGGGTCTCCAACCTTGGCAACTTTAAGCCTGGAGGACTTCAATTCCCAGAATTCCAGCAAAGCTGGCAGGAGAATTCTGGAAATTGAAGTCTACCAGGCTTAAAGTTGTCAAGGTTGGAGACCCCTGCTTTAGGGTATCTCTCAAACCTTTCTAGCATTTATCAATAATAGTAGATTATCTTGCCTGAAAAGATCACTTTTATTGTGCTACTTCTCCTTCAAGAAGCCCTATGGAAATGTGGATTGAATTCTTGTGTACAGATTAAGTTCATTCAGACCTGGGAGGTTTATTCATCCTTTTAATATATTGAAGTCCCCTGAATGAGCCAAATGAAAAGCACAATGGAAATTAAAATTGTGGATGGTGCTGTTTGGAGCAATGAGTTTTCGGTAAACGATTAAGTTTGGCTCACCTGTTTAAACGGAAGTAGTCTCTGCTATGAAGGCTCATCAAAAATCAAAGCTTATTGGCAGAGATGTTATCTGCAGACTTGTTTCATAGGCTATCTTGTCCAATGTAGCTTCTCCCCATCAGTAACACAAAACAGAACCAATACTTTTCTGTGTATTTAATTCAGAATATATATTTTTTGTCTTGCCAGGCAGAGATGGCATAAAGGCTTACTGTACCTCCATTATCAGTTAGTTGTGGCACTTGGAGATTAGATTATAGGATTACACAGACAAGTTTATATCCTGGGGAAGATCAATTGATATAAGAGGTTCATTGATGAGAGACAACTGATTTCAGGCAATGAAGGAGTAGCAGAGAAGGAAGAGAACCAGCTGTGAATGAGCTGCAAGAAAAGTGTGCCAGACAGGTGAAAGAACCTTGTTGTAGGAAGAGCAGCAGGATTTTCATGGTGGACCCTACAAAGGACAGTAAAAGAATATGGAACATAGAAATAGAATAACACAATTGGAAGGGACCTTGGAGGTCATCTAACCCAAACCCCTGTCTTACTACTCCTGGTCTATAGATCACTATGAAATGAAATGTGGACATCAAGTTTTCCCAGTCATATATAATTTATATCAACAGTCATTTTTAGTTCCTACTGGGAGAAAGTGTATTGGAATGTGTGGATGGCCTTGAGGAATGAGGGGAAGGGATGCTGTTTAGGAAACAATCACACAGGAGAGGCAGGAGCTCCTAGTGGCTTAATGGTGAGAAAAAGAAACTTAGGAAGGTCCCATGCTAATGGATCAAACAGAGTTGATCCATTAGTTCAGTTGAGGTCAGATATTTGTACTTTGAGACTTGCAAAATTCTGTTAATATAGCCTTACAATAAAGTAGAATTAGTTCATCAAGTCCTGGTTCCTGTCTGTTTTAGCAGGGAAGATTGACAGAATCTGCAGCTGATACCAGAATATGGAAATTTACTTTTATAGCTCAGATTCCCCTTCTCCTTCCCTTCTACAGCAAACTCACAGCTCACCCAACATGTCAAGAATTAAAAGGTAAAGTTTGAGATTTGTGGATGCACAGGCTATGGATTTTTAATGAGATTGTTGGCAGGTTAAAATTCTTACCAAAGAGCCTATGATTGTTGGTATAAATGAAAGGCTGGGAAAGAGTCCAGGAATAATTGAAAACAAAGCTTCACAGTCTTTGCCTGAAAATGAGAAGCTGCATGGCAGTGCTTTCCAATATGCACAAAGGTATTTCCATAGACAGATTAACTATCCTGGGGAGAGCATGGAAAGAATCTGGGAGAACATTCACTACCAAGCAAGCAAAAATGAAGATGGGCTCATCTTAGAGTCGGTGTTCTTAAAACAATTAATTCCCAATGCCCTGATGATCCCCAATGGTGTTGCTGGCATAGGATCCGGTGGCATAGGATTTACCAGTAGATGAGTCTTCAAACCCAGCATGGCTGGCATGCCGCATTTTGAACATAGTGAAATGATACATAATGCCATGTAATGAATTCCCCTTGTTACATGGGGAATTGCCTAAGACTTAGCTATTCCTTCCATAGACAGCCTTATCAAGAACAAACATTAGAGGTTCTTTTCAGATTTTATATATCAGTAATTACCATTCTTAGGCAAAAGTATATTCACTCAGCTGTTTCTATATATTAGAACAATCTTCCTGAAATGTATGTCTTGGGATAATTAAAATTGTAGCCCAATATATTCGGACCATATCAATCTAAGGATGGATTAAAATTACAGTAATAATCAGCCAAGGAATGTCATTGGGCAGGGACCAGGAGAACTGCTTTTGCCCTGCCTTCTGGAAACCACCCCCCCTCTTTAGAGATTAGGATGATCCAGACCAGTGGTGGGTTTCAAAAATTTTTACTACCGGTTCTGTGGGTGTGGCTTGGTGGCGTGGCATGGCATGGCATGGCATGGCTTGGTGGGCGTGGCAGGGGAAGGATACTGTAAAATCTCCATTCCCTCCCCAATCCAGGGGAAGGATACTGCAAAATCCCCATTTCCTCCCAATCAGCTGGGACTTGGGAGGCAGAGAATAGATGGGGGTGGCCCAGTCAGAATTTTTTACTACCGGTTCTCCGAATTACTCAAAATTTCCGCTACCGGTTCTCCAGAACTGGTCAGAACCTGCTGAAACCCACCTCTGATCCAGACCCTGCTGGCCTTTCATAAAGCTGTGAAGACCTTGTTATATGCCAGCACCTGGGGCATGAAGGTGTTAAGGGCCCTTTTTTGTGGTTATATTAACTACTATGGCAATAGTTTTACTTGGTGATATGTACAGTATATCCCTATTTTACATGTTATATTAACTGTTTTGTTAAACAGTATCCTGCCCAGTGTCACTTGTTGGATGAGGTGGCTATAGAAATAAAATAAAATAAATAAACAATAACAACAAAAATATTATTTTTGCTATTATTATTGATTGCTGCCTTAAAAATAATTCAGAATCAGTAGATTTTTAGTTATGAATAAAGTTATATTTGACTTGCAAACTTACCAGGATCCTCAACTGTGATCCTTAGACATCCACTTTTAGTCAAAAGGTAAAACATCAGAATCCTGAATTTGTACAAAGAGAAAAGGCAAATATATTTGCTATCAAGAGATGAGCTAGTGTGTACTACACTGAATGCATCCATATTACTGTATGAGTGGATATTGCAAAAAGTGTTCAGGATAAGCAAAGAGAAAGTAGCTTTCATGTTTTCTTAATAGGTATAAGAAAATCCCACAAAGCAGACAAGAAAATTAACCATGGAGGATTTTAATTTGGAAATAATCTATGCAAAAGGGAATGGATTTCTTGGAAGAATGCAATATTTCCATCTTGTACTGTTTGTCGAATAATGTCTCGTATCTACTTTGAGGTACTCAGGTCTGAAGTCTAATGAGCATTGTAGCCCTTTTAGAAGAGCAGCACTACTGTTCTCACTGCGAAATATGCCAAAGTGGACACTGTTTTTTATGCATATAAAGCTAAGATTGAAGTGTATCATTGCCATGTATTTTGCTGATCCAAGCAAGATGGTTGCATATTCAAAGCAGAAGTTATTGGCTTTGAAAAGTCACTTCAGTATATTTTTTGAAAAACTATTTGTAAATTATGGTAATATTAATTTCAACAAGATGAGATAAAATTAAATTAAAATGTATCACTTGCACTGCATCAGGCTTTTAGTGTTCAACTAAAATTAATTCAAGTTTCTAAAGACAACTACGGCTACTAATGTCCTCACCATTGTCATGGTACTCTCTGTACCACACCAAATTATTCTGGCACATCATATGATGTTCTCTGTTATGTATCTAATTTTGGAGGGAAATTAGAGCGGGGAAAATCTCAATGCTCATTGGTTAAGACACTTGGAGAGTAGCTATATAAGGAGAGCTGATGAACTGTAAAGTTGCTGGATTCTCACTGTACATTAAAGAGTTGTTGTTCACTTCGACCTGTCTCCTGTCTCCTCACTCACCCGATCTAACATTCTCCACTTGGCTGTGCCACGGAATATGGAGCAAAAGGCTCCAATGTCTTTTCTCTCATCCATGGTGTCTTTCCCATTTCTCTGCAATGCCGAAGAATGAGATATTTCTGATTAATATAGAATTGAATCATAATAGATCAGTGAAAGGCATCTGCAATTCTTTTACAGGGAGAATGACTGATCATTATTATCTATGAAGAATTTCTACATAGAATTGAAAAAAAAAATAGTAACATTCAGCCTAGATACAACAATGGAATAGGTCTCTCTCTATTTCTCTCTTCTACAGAAAATTAATTGATTGCTTGGGAGAGGAGAGAAGAGATAGTGGGAAAAAATATTTTAGGAGATGGTTCCAGGATTTGGAGATCATTCAAAAGTGATTCTTTCAGAGGGGTTCTAACTTGGAAAAAATGAACTTGCAAAATTGCAAATTAGTGCAAAATTCTATTGTATGCTGGTAAATGAAATTGGTAGCATTGTTAGGATGATAGACTTCTGTAGAATTTGGGAAACTGGCAAATGTTCATCTTGCCATCCTCTGAAACTGGCTTTGATATATGCTTAAACTAATGCCATGCATAAAATCTCCTGCATTTTTCTAACAGATATTCAGTTTGATGGAAGAGAATTTATTTTCAAACATTATTTCAGAGGAGATGAAAAATTTGAAGAAATTCTTATGAATGCACTCATTTAGTTATGAAGTGGCTGAGAAGTGTCTTTTGTTTTTCATTGTGCAATAATGTCTCCAGGGATCTACAGTTTCCCTTGCTTCCAATGATTTGATTCAATTCTAAAATGGGATTTTTCTAAATTGGCCATATAATTAACATGCTTAATTCTCATTTATTTCATGCTACATTAGAGACTTCCTCTCTCTGTAAGATAGATTTGGTCTTATATGCCCACTTGGAACGCAAGAATAAACATATATACCTTGCCATACTGTACCAAATTGCAAACTTCAAACTTGCAACTTCCATCCTAAATGAAGCAATCTTAGAAGCCAAAATTCCCAAATCATGGAGTGAAACAATTATCACTCTGATACCCAAAGAAGACTCAGATCTCACCCAAACCAAAAACTACAGACCTATATCACTTCTAAACGTAGACTATAAATTATTTACATCAATTATGGCCCAGAGAATGAAGAAAATTATCGTGAATTACATCCATCCTGATCAAAATGGATTCATTCCAAACAGGCAAATTAACAAGAACACAAGAACAATAATTAATATACTGGAATATTATGAACAAAAATTGAATGAAAAGATGGCCCTACTCTTCCTTGACGCACAAAAGGCGTTCGACAATCTTAACTGGGGATTCTTAATACTGCAATTAGAAAGAATGGGAACCGGCGACAAATTTTTAAATATGATCAAAACAATATACTCAGACCAAACTGCAAAAATATGGATAAACAGAGAGACAACAGACCAATTTAAAATATCTAAGGGAGTGAGACAGGGATGTCCCCTCTCTCCTATATTATATATACTAGCATTGGAACCACTGTTGAATGAAATTAGGAACGACAATGAAATAAAAGGATTAAGAACAAAAAACCAGGAGTATAAATTACAAGCATTCGCAGACGATGTAGTATTCATTTTAGAACGACCAAAACAATCAGGACTGAATTTACTAAGGAAGATAGATCAATATGGCGAAGTGGCAGGATTGAGAATTAACAGGCAAAAAACAAAACTACTAACCAAAAATTTGACAAAAACCCAGGAGAAAGAATTGGAAGAGACATTAGGAATACAAACAACAACAAAAATAAAATATCTAGGAATCTGGCTCACCAATAAGATATCATCCCTCAAAGAAGACAATTACATCAAATTGGCCAAACAAATCCAGAAGGACTTAGAGGTATGGAGTAAACTGAAATTATCACTACTAGGCAAAATCGCTTCAATTAAAATGACAATTCTACCAAAAATACTATATCTATTTAGAACAATACCGATAAACCCAGGAAAATCATACTTCAAAGACCTTGACAAAATGATATTAAAGTATTTATGGCAAGGAAAAAGAGCCAGGATTAAATTGAAACACCTGCAGGACACTAAAGAAAGGGGTGGCCTGGGACTACCAGATTGGCAAACCTATTATACTGCAACAGCTTTAACTTGGATTAAGGATTGGATGACACTCAAAGATAAAAGAACACTAGCACTAGAAGGATTTGACTTGTCAAAAGGCTGGCACGCATTTCTATGGGAGGAAAAGCTCAGACAACATGAACACTTCAGGAGACATTATATCAGAGGAGCACTGGCAAAAATTTGGACTGAAATAAGGAGAAAACACTACGACAAAATCCCAAGATGGCTATCAACCATGGAGGCCCAAATCTACCCGAACACAATGGACACAGACAGGATGAAAACCTATGACGAATTGTTGAACACAGAGGGAGATATGAAAACAAGAGAGGAACTGAGACAACAGGGCACGGATATTGACTGGTGGCCGTATTTACAGATAAAATCAAGATATAAAAGTGATATGGAAAAATTTGGAATCCAAAAAGAAAGAAATGAATTAGATAAAATTATAATGCAATCAGATGACAAATTAATAACTAAAATATATAATTATCTATTAAAATACAAATTGGAAGAAGAAGTGGTGAAGGAAAATATGATTATTTGGGCCAAAAATTTTGGATATAATATTAACCTAGAGAATTGAGAAAAAATATGGAAAGTAAATACTAAGCTGACAATGTCCGTGCCCTACAAAGAAAATACGTACAAGATGTTTTATAGGTGGCATCTCCCCCCTGCACGGCTGGCAAGGATGTTTCCCAATACTAATCAGAACTGTTGGAAGTGTAAAATACAGAAGGGGACCTACTACCACATGTGGTGGTCATGCCCCAAAGTCAAAAAATTTTGGAAAACAATTCAAAGTCAGCTGGAAGAAATTACCGCCCAAAAAGTACCCCTCAGACCAGAAACCTATCTATTAGGTATACTGACAAAGGACTATAAAAAAGAGACACAATACTTGATAATACACATCCTAACTGCAGCTAGAATCGTCTTCGCACAAATGTGGAAATTGGAAAACACGCCACCAGAAGAAAAAATAATACAAAAAATTATGGAATGTGCAGAAATGGACAAATTGACCAAAGAAATACAAGGAAAAGAAGATACAGATTTTTACTTAATTTGGCAAGAATGGTACAAATGGTTAGACAAAAAAGACACGAAATAAGAGATTACCACCCAATAATACAAAAATAAGGAAATAAAAGGAAATATCGTTATATAAACATTGATACAAGATGAAAGATAATACATATAGATATATTGATATATAATTACCGAAGTAGCTCTATTTTCAAAATTCAAAATTCAAGTTATGTGACTTGATTTCATTGTATAGTTAGTTTATGTCTAGTTTGTTTTAACGTTTATGTCTATATGTGTATGTTTGTTTACAATAAAAAATTTATAAAAAACAACAACAACAACAACAACAAACTTGCAACTTCCTGAAGAATCCATGTTCTGGGACCTGTTTCTTTAGGGCCTCTAATGGTCTTTTCGTCCAAAGAGTCCATAGGCTTTCTGATCATGCCAAGTTATTTCATTGCTAGAACAAGATCTTCAACAAGGCTGATCATTGAAATACCCAAGTCTATTGCTTAGGTATTCAATGAGGGTCCAGATCTTCCACATCAATTTTGAACACTGAATTTGGACAAGCTACTTAATGCTCATTTTGGCTCCTTTCTTTTAAAAGGCCTTTGTGGTCTAAATCTGGGATGTTGCAGTTAACAGTAATGGGGGAATATGCCAGAAAAGTGCAAACTGAAAGTTAATTTATTCTCAGAATATAATGGAGGGGCTGGGTTCCATGAGCATGTCACTCAGGAACTGTGTGGTTTCATTGAAACTTGCTTCTTCATTTGGGTTTCTAGATATATAAAAAAGGAATTTTAGTATGTTCCATGCTAGTATTTGTAATCCTAGAAGCCTGGCTTGATCCACTCTGCTACTTAGCCAAGGGATTGTTTTTTGGGGACTGTTGTTTTATAGCACTTTTATTGTTATAGTTTTATTGAGCTAGCACATACCTTGGTAAAGTTTGTAGGGCTCATAAATTTCCTAGGCATACTTTGCTTTGGCTGAAAGGGCATCTGAAATCATGTGAGCTGTGAACCTCAAACCTTTTACAAAGCCCATCCTCTCTCACTTCCCACAGCTACAGATATGGCAAGGTCTCCTCTAGGGTGGCATCCTCACTTACAGAATTGTCTTGCCAGAGATGCATGAGTTGCTATTATTTTGTAATCATGTTGGTGCCAGCAATGTTTTCATTGATATTGGACACTCGAAGAGTGTTTTTAAAAGGTTGGCTGTCCATTTCATTATGCTGAGAGTGGGAAATGATGGAGTTGATTCTTATGCACATTGCCCCGCAATCATTCCATTTTGGTTTAAAATGCTTAAATGAGTTTTTATAGTTTGGGGAAGAATGTTATGGCTTAAAGGTGTAAATGTGATATGGAATTTTATACCAGAAATTAAGAATTTAGCAATGTATCTAGCATGCATGGCATTTGGCGAAAGAAAGAAAGAAAGAAAGAAAGAAAGAAAGAAAGAAAGAAAGAAAGAAAGAACCAATACCTTCTCTTTTCCAAAAGAAAAAAAAAGTTTTTCCCCTAAGTAAAATATATGTTTAGGTTTTTTCTTATTGTTTGTTACTTTGTTTGCAACCAATCGTCAACTTTTTATTCAGACAAAATATTTCATAATTCAGGCCAATTTTCTATCTCTAAATCGATAAAACTGCTACACACATTCTGACATTCAGTCTCTCAATGACCCTCAGAAGCAACAAAATATGGGCTATAGATCTTTGATATTATCTGCCATCAAACCTCTCAAAGATTATTCATTCTCAAATAAAACTCTAAACAGTTCCTTCTAGTTTTCCATGAGTTCAGTTTTAAGTAAAAACATTTCATTACTTTTATTTTTTGATGCCATTCAGTCCACTGAAGTTCCTTGCTAAGCAATCTTCATCTTACTTGCATATTTTTATTGCCATCGAAATGGGCTCTGCACTTTCTCTGCTTCTTGTAATCTGAACCATTCCTTGTTCCCTTTGACTCTATTTTGGTTCTATTTTTTTCCACATGTGTATTATGTAATTTTTTTCTTTCATCATTTTTGTAGCAAACTTTCTCTGACATTTATTTGCCAGAGCATCTTTGCCTTCCTCATTCCAGCAAGCATCCTTTTTATGGCTCCCATTGGTACAACTTCACACATTTCTGTGGCACTTCCTAAGAAATTCTTTCCCCTTAGTTCCAGTTGTTCACTTTTCTCTTGGAAGATTAGTGTATTCTTAAATATATTTCCTCACAAAATTTCGATCTTTTATTTCTTTACTTTGCTTCATGCCCATTTTTTCCAAGATCGACTCCTGACACTATTGAAAATGGTCTGTTTCATATTCAGAATCTGACTATCTTTCAATATGATGTAAGGTATATAAATGACTGCACTATATAGATTTTATTCTTTCCAAAGGTGAAAATAATTCCGTTTTGAAGAAAAAGAAAATAAATCCAGGGAGAACATATTTTAAAGTTCCAATGGGCGTGCCTTGTTTCATAAAGACCTTATAGTCCCATTTCCCCTTAAACTCTGTCTGAAACCTCAAATCAAACAAAAATTGAGCTGTTAAATATCAACTGTATCCTGTGACGTTTTGCTAACACATTTTCAGGATACATCAATATCTGTATATGATGTGGTGAAACCAAATAAGTCCCAAAGAGTTATCCACTTCTGGTCAGATCAGAAGAGAAAAACTATTTCAGTCTTAGAACTAACATAGTTCTGTCTTTCTGATGGCAGGAAAAGTAAAGAAATAAAAAAGGAACCAGTTATGACCACTTAACAAAGAAGTAAGAATCCTTCCTCCTCTGCACACGTTTTGCCCTGGGTGTTTTGCAGCTTGTATAATTTTCTGTGATCTTCTAACACTAGTTTTTGCTGTTTCCTGCTTGCTCTTCTTTTAACTCTGTTTATTTTGCACATGTTTGTGTTATGATGACACACTTAATTTTAAGAGGGCAACAGACTTTGGGATTTCACTGACAATCTGTGTTAATCAGTGGTGTTAAGGATATTCTTGGCTCATAACCGATGTTGTGGATTATTGACAGAGTACCCTTTGAGTATACGTATGAAAAGTGACTGGGAGTGGTTGTGAACAATCACAGTTAACATACAAACACACTGAGTTGTGGTAGTCATTTACTTTTAGAAAAAAGTAAAGCAAAGTCCAAAAACAATTCAAGTCATACACAGATAAGACGAGAGTTAAAATATCAATCCAGAGATATTTCAAGTACAAAGTCTTCTTACCAGTTGTAGTCATACACAATAAAACAGTTCTTCTTGAGTTTCAAAACAGGAACAAGTTCAATATCAAAACATTCAATAAATAGTAGAAAGCAACATGTAGCTATGATCAAACAGTGATCATGCAGAGAGATCAGGTAGAGAGTTACATCAAGTAAGCAGATAAAATGGTGTACTATCCATACAAGCCATGATCCAGACTTCCCTTAAGTACATTGGATACATAGCTTAGCCAATCAGGATACAGGATGATGCAATACAGTCTTAAAGCAATGTAATACTTTTCTGACTGCAAACATACATTGTTGGTTTATATATTGCCTGACCAACTAGTTAGACAAATAACCATTTCCTAACAAGTGGTTTTCCCTTTGTTTTTATTCTGAAAAAGGCTACCACTCATTCTCTGAATTGGCAATGGTTTGAGACATGAAGCCGGGGTTTGCAGTCTCATGCAGGGGCCAAAGGTGTATACAAAATAAATGCAAACAGGATTTGCAAAAATTTATTGATTCAGAAAGTGACTCTTCCTTGACTTAGACACAATATATTTTCTGTCGTTTTGTAACATTCAACCTCACAGAATGCAGAGCGCGAGGACCAGGAAAACAAAAGCAGAAAAAAGCCTCAAAAAGCTGAGTGAAATTTCTTTCTCTATTTTTCACATCTAAATACAATGTTTATAAAAAGGAGAGACTACAGGGCCAAATTGTAATGAAAGGTTGATTTAAAGGATTTCTTAGCAGAGGTGGGTCTTTCCTCTTCCCTTTCTTTTAAAAGGAGAAATTTAAATAACCGAACAGTCAACCTGTATTAAAAGTTTAGTTGATTCAACTCTGGAGTTTAATTTCTACAATCGCACACCTCTATGGATTGATATCTCAAAAGTCATAGTTTTGGAAAAAAGTGAGCTGATGGGCTGATTATTTATTTTGGCAGTAACTAAGTTGCCATGAGCAGAACTGCGGATTATAGTAAAACCTACTGATAGTAACAACATTGTCCTCCATTTTTATAATTATGGGTTGCCCCTATTGAATACTGGAATAAGTTGTGTAATAACTTGATTTTAATATACATTTTTTCTTAGATTGTAAATGTAAAACTTTTATATTATAAAATTATAATATCATCCATAAATTAATATTGTGCTGAAGTCTCTCTTTCAAATTTAATTATATAACTCAGTATTGCAGAACAAACACTCTTTGTTCCTCCTAATCACCACTCTGAAATTTGAAAAAAATAATAAAAGCGGGATATAACTAACTAACTAACTAACTAACTAACTAACTAACTAACTAACGGAAAACTCTGCCTATCATCCACGAGAATTTCAGTCAAAAGGAGTTAATTGAAGAAGAGTAAAGTTGCTATTGAAATGATCTACATAATCATCATTGGTACAAAATTAAAACAGGAGGAGCAAATCACTTCTCACTTTAAAATTTCACAACTTTCAAGTTTCTGCCTTTCCAGGTTTAAATCCAATCCTATCTGACAGATATTTCATTTCTCATAATTCTCAACATGTATGACCAAAGTTGACTAAGAATTATGACAGCTAGTATCTAGTACATCTGGATAACAGGTTGCATCAAGAATTATTTTCACAATCATTAAATATCACAGTAACAGGAGTAACGATAGCTAGCAATAACACTGAAATGGTAATAACATTAAAAGTACGTGTTTATGTATATAAGTAGAATGCTTCATGCATATACACATGTATGTGTAATTGCTAGAATTAGAACATATATTCTGATTTGAAATTTCAAGTAAGATAGGAATTGGAGGATTCTCTGTAAATTTCAAAGAACAGGAGAGTTTAGAAAAGCACAGATGACCAGCCTCAATTGATTCTGGGTAAGTTGTCAATATTCATATATAACCCCATACCTATAGAGTAGAGTAACAACCAATGGCATCTGGCATCTGTCTCTGGAGTAAATTTAGTACAATAATTTTACTCCAACAACATCCTGTAACAACAGGATGGAAAAACTTAATTTGATTTTAATCAGAATTACAGTAGGTCTGACAGTGGGAAGAAATCACTCATGCTTACCCCTTCCATCCCAATGTTGGAGTACTGAAATTCAGCCACTATTGATGTGTTTGGGAATGTAGTGACATCTGAAATCTTTCCTACCCACTCTTCAATCTGCCCCACCCTTTTCCTGTCACTGAAAGGAATAGCAGCAACAGTAAGTAAGTAAGTAAGTAAGTAAGTAAGTAAGTAAGTAAGTAAGTAAGTAAGCCAGTCATTCAAGAAAGACAAGATTAGAAAACCAAGTCATGCATGTTAATATTACTTTTATTATAACAGTAGTCCCCAACCTTTATGGCTTAGCAGCCTGGCTGGGAAGAGGGAAGGGGAACTGGGCTGCATGAGAGGTGGGTCAGCTCAACTCACATGAGCGACGGGCTGGCGCGCATGCTCATGTGCATGCAGCTTGAGTGCAAGTCAGCTGCACATGCATGTGCATGTACACCGCCCGCCACTTGCGTGAATTGAACTGTACATGCACATGTGCACACCAGCCCACTACTTGCATGGCCTAGTTCCGAGTAGGGGACCCCTGTATTATAAGGTTACAAACCAGAAACTTGTAAGACTAAGTGTATTTTCCACCTCCAAACTTTTATCTTTATGACAACTAGGGAAGCTCTTGAGGGTCTAAGAATTACTTAGACTACAATTCTGCTTGGATTCAGAGTTCTTTTACCTGGTTATTGTCTTGGTAGCGATCTTTCCTCCTGATTCTCAAGGTTGCTTCTTCTGCCCATTACGAAAGAGGGAGTACCAAAATAAAGCCTCTTGGGTACCTTGGAATTGTACAGTAATTGGTGCACCCTGGAGAGCTAGTGAAGCCCTGAAATTTTACATTTTTTTCTAAAATGTAAAAGAAGAAAAAGTGGCATAAATATTTCCTCTTTTTGTTGTACTTATGAAAGCGGAATCACTTATGAAAGTGGAATGACTAGCTATAGACTAATGGCTGTCCAAGTATGTTTATTTGTCAGGTCAAACCACATCAAAGAGCTCCAAACCAAGAAGATAAATATTGGGCTGAGAAAGAAAAAGTAGAAATCTTCATTATTCTTGATGGTAAGACTACTCTTAGATGAAATCTCGTTCATTTTGCCTGCTTTTAGATACTACCCCAAAATCACTGGATATAAGCTAATACTTAATTTTCTTCATTGGTAGCACAGAATTGTCAACTGCAGTTGAAACCAATTTTGAAGGTTTCTCCCCATCCCATTACTGAGTGCATGTGATACATTAATAGATTTGCTTGGATGTATGCTCATATATTCAGTATGAGCTACACCCAGAGGCCACACTCCATAAGATTTATATTAAATGGATTAATAATCACTGATTAGAATTATCATTGTTGCAATCTCTTTGTAAAAAAAAAACCATCCTTGTCTAAATAGGCAAATGTGAGAGAAAGGACAAGAAGATCAGGTATAAATGTGATGAAGAGCAGTTGCACTTCGGAGGGAAGAGAAAACAGGAGCAAAGTTGAACAGGGAAGAGAATAAAAGAAAATGCAGAAAGTTAGCTATTGCCACTAGGTACAGCAAGTATAAGATATACAGGCTTACTTTATAGTAAGTTCTCTTGAGTTCAGTAGCACCTACCAACAATGCATTATAGTTAGGATTGTTAAATTAGGAAAGTCAACAACAAAAGGTGTCAAGGCAAATACGTTCTTCACTACCGCTCCTTCTCATCCCTTTTAGAGAACAATGAAGCAGGAGAGGAGAAGAATATCTGGATTGCCATTGCTTTTCTCTTACTAAAAATAATTATTCTCAATAGAAGTGGAGAATCCTGGAGGTTTTCCACTCATGAATAGTCACCACAAATTTCCTCCTACAAGTTCTGTCAGTGAATTTCTATAGATAAGGCTTACTTCCATGAATGTAAGGTGACCCTTCACAGCAGTGGTGAAGGTGAATGTAAAATTTGTACTACTGGTTCTGTGGGTGTGGCTTGGTGGTGGGGGTAATGTGACTGGGTGGGCGTGGCCAACTTTTTAAAAAAACTTTTAAAACCATTTTTTTCTACAACCTCTTCAGCTGAAGAGGTTGTAAAAAATGCTTTTAAAAGCCTCTGACGATCAGGCAACACAGCTGGGATCGTCAGAGCCTTTTAAAAGCATTTTTTCTAAAAGCCTCTGACGATCCCAGCTGAGTTGCCTGATTGTCAGAGGTTTTTTTTTCTTTTAAAAGCATTTTTTCTACAACCTCTTTGGCTGAAGAGGTTGTAGTAAAATTGCTTTTAAAAATAAAAAAAAAAGTCTTTGATGATTGCGTGGCTCAGCTGGGCATGGGGGAAGGGAGCAGGGATTTTTGCTACTGGTTCTCCAAACCACCCGCTACTGGATAGGGTGATCCAATCTGAACCGGGAGCATTTTACCCCTGCTTTACAGGTAAATATTTGGAGATTTTTTCATTTATATGATTTACTTGACTTCCCATCTCACAACAGTGACTTCTGCATGGTACACAAACATTAAATGAACAGCTACAACCAGTGGTGGGATTCAGCCAGTTTGCACCACTTCGGGAGAACTGGTTGTTAACTTTTTGAGCAGTTTGGTGAACTGGTTGTTGGAAGAAATCATTAGGGTAGAGAACCAATTGTTAAATTATTTGAATCCCACCACTGGCTATAACCATAATCCACGATGCCCAAAGCTAAATAATACAGTAGTAATCAACCCTCCATCTAAAATGAAGTACCATAATACATACATGTTAGGTAAAGATAATTGATACTAATGCAAAAGAATTAATTGTCATCAGGCGATTAATTATCACACACGCCAAGAGCACTTTTAATACTGCTGGGCATTTTTAAGAAACACTGTATACCATTCCCAAGAGCTTTATTATGCATTTGTTTCATATTGTTAAAGATATGTTTATCAATTATTTCATTACATTGAAGTCTGAATAAAAGAAAGGCAGACAGACCAGAGTGGGGAGAGTGAAAGAAAAGCCAAAAGTTGTGAAGAACAGAAGCAGAAGTTTTCTCAGAGTTGGACGCCCTGTGGTTGAATAAAAGTTTTATCCTGACAGCCGTTTCTAATATCAAAACCATTTTCAAAGTTGATTTTGATGTGAATCACAGGAGGAGTAACTTTTGGGATTTGCATCCAAATAGGAACCCTGCAGACTTCTTCAACTTCTGGTGACAAAAGTATGACATTGATAACTTGTGACGATTATGCTGTGTGTTCTAGTTGCCAACATAAAATAAAATAAAAAGGCAGGAGAGGGTTGCTTGCTGCAACAGAGATATAAAAAGAAAAGGGCTGATGTTTGCATTGTGTGTATCTTGAGCCCTGGTATACTTTATAAGTATTAAAATGATCCATCTTGATGGCTGACTGGGGAATACTGGGAGTTGAAGTCCACATGTCTTTACCCAAGCTTGAGAAACACTGCTCTGTCATATTAGGCCATGACTTAGTGCAGAAAACAAAGGCCCTTCAAACTCTTCTAATAATTCCAGGGGGAGAAAAACTAGAAATGGGACCCTCAAACAGATTCATGACAGTACCCCTTTGGCATGGAGATTTTGTAGACCATAACCTTATCTGCTTACAAATGCACCAAACAAACAAGTGAGAGGAGTTTAAAATAAACTAGTTTAATAAAACAAACAAAAAATCTACAAAAGAATATCAGTAGTCATCTCCCTTTCAACAATGTCCATTCAGCTCTTTTTGGAGTCGCTCCATGCGGTTGGAGCCCAGGTCTTCCTTCCTCAGAAGGAGGCTTCTGTGACTTCAGCTCTTGTCTCTGACCCGGGAATGGCAGCTAGCAGTTAGGTAGGCAAGGTAAAGGCATTTTCCCGCTGGAGAGCAGTTCCTTATATACCGTGTTGGTGTCAGTTACAAAAGCCCGGGAAATTCAAAGTCAGGAGCTGTGCTCTGATTGGCCAATTCGAATATCCAAACCAGAAGCCAATCAAAGCCAATCAATAGGCACAGCAAACCCTGAGAGAAGTTTTCTCTCACACCCTTTTTTTGCATTATTGTCCACCCACTGTGGAACTGCTTCTTAAATATAAAGCACAGATCCTGGCTACCAAAATATTGTCAAGCCCTACTTAAAACAAGATAATATTTTTCAGTTGGGGACAGTGTATATCATTATCATGATTGATTGCTAAAATGATTGATTTTCAACCTCTGAGAACTGCAGGGTACAGTGATTTGGTAATATTACTGAAGAAGGCAGTGTTATATTTTTTGACCCTTTTTATTGCTTAGGGGAGCAGTTGGAGGATTCAGAATTGTTTGTGAAATAGTTCTTAAACTTGTGTAAGCATAACATACCTGACTTTACCGGTGAAATGGATGCATTAACACACTGCAAAATCTATTTTGCTCATTTAGTTCCTATACAGCAAAAATGCAAACAAATGTCCCCATTTTTAAAAATCACCATTTTGGGCAGCCCCAGGGGCCACAGACTATATGCTAGTGGCCACATATTAGCTGTTGAATTTTGGAGACCCTGGAATTTGAACTTTATTACCTCATTCTCCATGTAATGAACATATACTATGAAATGCCTTTATGCACCATGTATACCATTAAGCTCTTGTTGACCCCTTATGAGAGATTAACATATGAGGAGATCACCTATATAAATGCTCTCTAAAATTAAAAGCACTGATGGAAGAATTTCAGAAACAAAAGGTTCATGGATAATATGCACAGAACTGTCTTTTGCAGGCATCACACTTAAAATGTTCAAGGACCAAATAGCAGGGACTGTCTTGTAGATAGTGGTGTGAATAGAACAATCAAGAGTGATTGAGTTCACATATTTTTGGAGTGCTTGAAAGGGCACCCATAAAAATTATTTTAGCTGACAGTTAAGTGTCCCATACTCTGCCACATACATCCTCATATCTACATTTTTAACTAGAAAGGAATCAGATCTGGGATTTTTCCTATTGGGGGTTGGATGGGAAGCATTTTTTCCATTGTAGATTTAGGGAATAAAGGAATAAGAAGCATGTTTGGCAGATCAAATTCTAGCATTACACACCCACACCCACATCCACACACTACAATTAGCCTTTGTTAATTCTAAAACATATATTTATGGTAAAGCTTTTGTTTAATACAGAGACATGTCTGCAAGCATATAGAGGTTAATTTGTATATGCATTTTATAAAGTTTTTCACTTATTCTGTTAAATAGGAAGATGAATCCCCCTTTTCCCCGCTGACCTAGCTTTAATCTTTAGTAACATATTGTGGATTAGAACGTAATTCCTCAATAAATCTCAAGGAAAAAAAACCCCAGCCTTTCCAAAGAGAGGTATTTCTCGTTTATAATGAAAATGTCATGGATGCAGGTTATATAAAATGAGTACGAAAACATTTATGTGAGGAATGATTGCATTTGAAAACTTATCACAAATAAAAGCAAAACCAGCACAATCTGATTTTTGATTTGCATCACAGTTGGAAAACCAAGAGCTGTAAATTCTTAAATATAAATGTACTCTTGCATCATCTAGCTCAAATCCTACTGATTTCAGTGACTCTACTCTATTGTATTAGGACACTTCAGAATCAGAATAGAGCTGGAAGGGACCTTGGAGGTCTTCTAGTCCAGCCCCTTGGTCAAGCAGGAGATCCTATACCATTTCACACAAGTGACTGTCCAGTCTCCACTCAAAAACCTCCAGTGTTGGAGTGCCCAGGATCCCTGGAGGCAAGCTGCTCCACTGGTTAATTATCTGAAAGAAAGAAAGAGAGGAAGAAAGGAAGAAAGGAAGAAAGAAAGAAAGAGAGAAAGAAAGAAAGAAAGAAAAAAGAAAGGAAGGAAGGAAGGAAGAAAAGGAAAAAAGAAAGAAAGAAAGAAAGAAAGAAAGAAAGAGTAAGGTTTGTGGGATGTTCTGCCTCAAATATCGAAATATTTGTCCTTGGGTAATAGGCCCTGTGACTGAAGAGGGGCAATCACTTGTGAGTTCAACCGGATGTCTCAAGTTAGCCTGGTCATACATTCAGTATGTAAACTTCCCCTTTATGCTCTTGTTTTATCCATATTTATTCTTTTAATGGGTTTACAAAAGGTCTTAATTCTTGGCTTTAACATACATCACCCGGAGTCACTGGGTGAGATGTGTGGCTATATAAATTTGACAAATATATAAATAATTAAAAATAATTAAAAATAAAATAAATATCAGCTTACATGCTGTCCATTCCAGGACCCAGCTCCTGGTAAAGATTAAAGATAAAGGATAGTAAAAATGAGAAAGCCCACAAATCAAAATACAATCTCAGGATTTGGAAAAGCTACGCTCTGCAATTTATCATGAATCATTTTATCTGGTTCCTTCTGCTTTATTATGAAAATTGATCTGAATTATAGTTCCTGAGATAAAACATTAGAATCCAGTTCTTTTTCGGTTATTGCATCACTCCAAATTTTAAGGGAAAGTTTTTCATTTGCAAAATGTCCTCAATGCATATACTGTACAGTAAATAATTTGGACTGCAACAATTGCAGGAATGCATAGGGTAATCTAAAATGTGTATGCAAAAAGTAAAATTACATACTAAAAAATGGAAAGTTTGGTGAAAATATTTTTCAACTTTAATTTAATACTGTGGTATCTTTCCACAAGCATTATAAAGTGATACACAATAAATCTCATAAAATATAAAAGCAATAAAACCCAAAGGAAATATTAAACACATCAAACATGCAATTTTAGAAAATGGCATGTATACGAATAATTTTGTACAGGCAAGGATTTGATTATAAGTAGAAATAAATGAATGAAACTAAAGCAGCAGTTGCAATTGCCACATAAAAATGAGAAGCAGATTTTAGTCTTGAGATGGTGGAATAAATCTGTAGCACACAATACTGAACTATAAACTACAGTCAGAAAACAGAATTTAAAGACTAGAGGACTAAACCATCAAACACAGTCATACCAATTGAACTGTTAATTCCCATTTAATCTCTGAATACCACTTTACAGACAAAGGCCCTCTTTAATAAAGCATAGATGTAGGTATAACTTCTACACAGGAATACTGTATGCAGGTAATGATCTCAAGAAAAATAAGAAAGTGGTTTACTGTTGCCATTTTGTCAGAATTTTTTTTAAAAATGTTCCCAGCATAATCTACAGCCCTGGGATTTCCCAATAGTCACCAAGTCAGATCTTGATTTTTTCCCCCTCAGCCCACATTTATTTGACCTGGGCAAGCCCCATGTTGCTTTCCCTACTAACACACACACACATACATCCCTCAAGTGCCTTAGAAGTTTTCCTTTGTTTTAGAAACTTTGGAATGAACTCAATTCCACCCAGTCCTGAGTTTCCACACCCTTCGGAGCTTTAGCTCAAGCTAGGGAAGTTACGTGTGTTGATGTGGAGTTAAATGAACAGGAAATCCATCAACATTGATATGATTCTGGCAGCGCTTTCTATTTTCCCAGTGTCATTCTCTCTGTTTCTTGCTCAACTTCTCTAGAAGTAAAAAGACATAAAGGCAGATAGAGGATCCCTTCCTCCCCCCTCCCTCCCCCACTCTCTCTCTCTCTCTCTCTCTCTCTCACAGACACGCACACACGCACACACGTGCACAGGTAGAGTTTGTAGCAATCATTACATGCAGTGAGCAAAATTGAGCATCAGACTTATTTAAAGTCTATGGTACTTTCAACACGAGAAGTACCTTGTCAGTTAAAGTGGCTTCAAGAGACACAGGCATGGAATAAAGTTTATCTTTCAGAGAAGAAAAGAAAAGCCTATTGTGAAAATTATATGACTCTGGGTCTAACCTATAACTAGCACTTCTAGAGTCAGCTGTGCAGCCTCTTTAATCAGGAGGAGATGGAAAGTGGAGGATGAATGATCACTTCCTGTAGACTTGCCAGACATCCTGTATTTTAACAGATGCTTTGCCTTTCATGGCAGTGCAGCATTCTCCATGAAGCTCCACTGAAACTGTACTCCAGTTCCTGCCAATCACTCAGTTCCACATTATCAACAATTTGAGAATTCAAGAGCCACAGGGATAAATGCACAGGCTTGCTGCAACACCAAGAAAGTTGTTCACCAATACTAGTATTTCATGAGTGGCAACTATGTCAGTATAACTAACTGAGACTCCCATTTTTTTGTCTTCCGTGTGAGATTGATTTCTCTGGCTCCCTTATTTCTCTTGATCTAGTCTATTTTAACACCAGTTTACCTCTCACAGTCCCTTTGGCTTTATTACTGTTAAGTATTTATTACTTTATTACTATAATGCCGCAGAAGAGTCAAAGAGCTTTTAATGTAAATCCTGAGGTCCATAAGCATTTTCCTTTTTTTTTCTTTTTTAAGTGGAAAAGAAATTTTCTTTGATAACTTGATTAAATTTTAAAATAGAAAGATACATCTCTCTTTATATATAAAATTACTGCTTTGCAACTTGTAAATGCAAACTAAATGGACAATCTGCTGTATTTGCCTGGCACGCTTAGATAGCAACCTTGGTGGGTGAGCAAGCATGGAATGCAACTTTAGACTAGTCATACACAGCTCATTAACCAATACAGGCTTATCATGTTATGTGGACCTGATTTGGCAAGTAGTTTCAAATACCCTAAATCAGAGGATGTTTCTGTAAATTATAGAATCCAATTTACAGTTATCCAAAGTGGTGTATCATGTCTAATACACATGATCTTATAGAACTGTAACATTGGATAAAGAACTAAGCATGGGGGAAGAAAATACATATTTTTGCACATATTTCCTGAGCAAACTATGTACCTAAGTATGTCAGGTAAACATGGCCCCTGAGTTTACTGAGAAACCTAATCAAAGAAGTCTTAGTTTCCTTTTCATGAGGCAATCATTTCTATTTTGTTCTAGCAGGCACTTTGGTTCACGGACTACGTTTTATGGTTGAATGCTTTTCCAGCTGCTGTGAATTGGAAATTGATACATTTTACCATTTGTTTTTTAAAGTTGCTTTATCTAGCATCATGGTCCCCCTATTGTAACTGCTGTTGAATCATTGCCCATAATATAGCACACTGACCTCTCATCATTATACAATGTGGGGGAATTGTTCATAAATGACATTGATGGGATGCCCCAAATTATAGATGAATTGTAACAGAACTTATATCAAACCTAAGTCAAGCTCTGCAAAAACAGCTTAGCTATAATTGTTTTAAATTTACTTTCAAACCTCAGGTTTCCATTTCTGCAAGTTTACAACAGCTAGATGCTCAAAGGCTGCTTTGAAAAATCACTGAAACAAGAAATGAACTGCAAAAGTTAATAACCAGAAAATTCATCGTGAAGGATCCAATTTGTGGAAGGATGAGGAAACCTCAAGCACAGTTATGAATGAAGGGGAGCCTCTTCATCACCCAGGGACACATATTTTCTTTAAAAAATACATTCAGTGTTACTTATGATGGGAAACAAATTGTGCCTCAGAAATGCATGTGCCAACAGATAGAGAAATAGACAGATAGACCAATAGCTGTGAACTATGCAAGTGGCTTGATTTATCTAACCCTTTCTTATGGCAAAGAAATAAATCAGGGGTATCCCAATGGGTCAAAAAAGTCAAGATGGCACACAATCATGTAATTCATGCTCCATCTTGACTCCATCTTTCCATCTTGCTGCCCCTAGAACAAATTATATCTAAGCATCATCAAAAGTGGAGAGGTATAGTTACTCAAGCCTACAAGTTTTTGCAAAGTCACCTGGCTTTCCAAAAGTGATGTTCACTTGCTACCAGATATGCTGTCCTTAAGACTGGAATTTAGAAAGGTGTTGCAGAGGCCTGATTTCTGAAATGAAGCATAGATTTGGGCAAAGTGCTCAAAATGAGGTGGTCATGCCTAATTTTTTAGACCCAGTCCAGACTGTTATCAAGCATACAGTAGGAGGTGAACATCAGAAAGTGGAGTTTATCCAATCCTAATTACCTACAAGTTTATAACCTTGAATAAAAAGAACCTCTTTTCATTTGAGAACCTCTTTTTAATATTATCCTTAGAGTTCTCATGTGTTTTATTCTAAATCAAAGAAAATACGATTTTATGATAACACATTTCAGCATTCACTGGTCTTTAGCAAGGTGTGTGCAGAGGGGGGCGATGAGAATAAAAAGCTGTTCCAAGGTATATTTCATAATTCATTTCATTTTCAAAAGCTTTCAATTAAGCTCCTTATGTCCCATGAAATAAATGTACAGTATGCTTCCCTGGCAGCTGGCTCCAGAGTAAACTTAGAGCACCTGCTTTCTTTTCCTTTTGTTGAGGTTTTATTACTAAGTGTATAATACTTCATGGTAAATAAAGGTGAAGAGTGACCATGGCTACAGAAAAGATTCAAAGGCAGCCGCTCTCTTGCTCCTAAAGACAAGTAGAACATTGTAAGCCGTTAGAAGGGTAATGCATAATAAGTTGGCATTCATTCCTATTCAATGCCATCCTTGAATCTTCAGAAAATTCTGAAGGAACAGTATTGTCTGAGGCACCCACCCCTTTTTCCCCCTCAAGAAATGTATTGGGGGAGGGAGTAGGAATTTTCAAAGGATGGTCAAGGGCCTGTGTCCTTGAAAAGTGGCTGAGGCAAGGAGAGCTTCTGTTGGCTCCTCCTGCAGCTTAGGCTGTGGAGGGGAGGGGGAGGCATTCTTGAAGTCTTGATTATTTTATTTGTAAATAACCATCTGCTTCTTTCTGATCTGGGGCCAGAGGCACGAGGTACAGTATGATCCCTAGAGATGTGATGATTGATGCTCCTTTACCTCTGTTAGCAAGGGTTCTACACAAAAGGTAGCCCATAGGCTGCAATGAAAAAGAGGATGGCTTCTTTAGGAAAATAAGAGGTTAAATTTTATGAAGGGGTGGAGGTGGCAGAAAAGATGGTAGGAGAGGAGGAGAGACCATAGTGTCACCATTTCTGATGTCCACTGTCTCATCTTTTTGCCATAATGTTCTTGGATATATAAATATAGAGGAGATAGCTAGATATAGATATAGGTGATATAGATATAGATATATAGATATATATAGATATAGAGTAGATATAGATATAGATATATAGAGATGTGATATACTGTAGATAAATACATCTCTGTGTCTTTTTGTGTGTGTATATTCTGTCTTTTCACAAGATACCAGAGCCAGATCCATTCTCTGTATGGGAAACTTCTGTGTTTCTGCTGTTTTCACTGCAACCATCTCTTCTATTGAAGAGGTAAGCTGTGTTTTAACATGAAAGGCAGTTTCTCTTTTCCTTGCTGTCAAATAAACATAAAATGACATTCCAGAATAGCCAATTCCTACTTATATATTGTACATCCAACAAGTGTGGATGTGGCTGGGACTGTTGCTCCCCTCCTTTAGCATGACTCATGCAGATTTTGGGTGCTGGAGTTATAGGGCACAGCCAGACAGTTTACGTTAAAGTGTTATCCTCTAAAGCCATGAACTGGCAAAAAACATATGCTGACATAAACTGTGCTGCCTCGTTATCAATCCCTATTCTGCCTCAATAATAAGGCCACTGAGTGGTGCTGTCTTTACTGTTTTAATGCAGGAAAAGTAAGGAAAATTATCAGTGGATCCTCCAGCCTCATTTCCCTTTCAGCTGAACATTACTTGCTGGCAGGCAAAGCATCTGCCAATACCTCTTCTTAATATTGTGAAGGGCAGAGATGGGCAAATCTAAGGCAAATCAGAATGCCTGATTTGACAGTTTGCCAAGTTGCTCAAGAGGCTTCAGACATGGGAAAGGAAGGTAGATGAAGTGGGAGGCAGGTAAAGCAAGCTCCATCTTCAAATAGCACTGTGAGGAAAGGGTGGTGCTGGCAATGGATGGTCTTGGCCAGCAGGACCCAAAACATGACCCTGCCCCGCAAGTTCTCTATTGTACTGCCCCTACAGTACAATAGAGAACTTGTATGGCAGTTATTGGTAAAAGAATCACGATCACATATCTGTCTTTCATTTCTACTTTAAATAGCAGAACCCTGATGGTGCAGTGGTTAAAGTGCAGTATTGCAGGCAAACTTTGCCCACAGCCTAGAGTTTGATCCTGAGGTTGACTCAGCCTTCCGTCCTTCTGAGGTTGGTAAAATGAGGACACAGATTGTTGGGGGCAATATGCAGCTACATTACAAACTGTCCAGAGAAAACATTTGGCTATTATTATTTATTATTATTTTGTTATAATTCTGTTTTTTTTAACCTTGCTAATGCTCCTTAAAAGGAGACTAAAACATTATTTAAAATAATAATAATAATGCTGCACTCTTTCAAAAGAACATTAAATTCTCCTATATAAGAAGCTGGTGTAACAGCTGACAAATACTTCAGAAAGCACCAGACTGGGATTAATCTGGTCTCTCTTGCAGCCCAAACAGAATAGCTGCAGAGGGCAGGGATCAATGAGCTACTGCTACAGCGGCCTTAAGAAGGAGCTGGTCTGCCCATAGGAGCTGGGCTGTCTCTGACCACATTGTTTATGCTAGATCGTGTCCATAGCAAAAACTGTGTTGTAAGGGGTGGAGAAAACCTGACTTATACTTACAGTATTTAAGTGACTTACACTTACAGTATTTTACGCTGCCTCATCTATGGGCTAGTATGGCATATTTGTGGAAAAGAAAAGATGACTATTGATTTCATCATTAACTCTGTCCAGTTAAAATCAAGGGACTCTTCTTTCTTTAGGCTATTAAATTTATTTGCATTGCTTCCACATAGAAACAGATTGCATCCTGGGTTTAACAGTATTGTATTAATTATGCTTCAATTATTGAAATATAAGGATAAGAAAAGAATTATTCATTTAAAAGAAAAAAAAAAGAATGATATTGGGCTATAGCTTTCCCCGCTGAAACAGGTCACAGTTTCACAGTTAATAATAATAACTGATAATAAAAAAGAGCCAAGCCGCTTCTTGTATTTCATGCTGGGCTCTACCATTTTAGACAAAAGTGAAGAATGTCTTTCAGTTTGATTCCTTTAATTCTATTTTCTGGAAATTTTTCTGTTTATTGTTTTAAAATATGGAAAAAAATGTCCAGACAACCAAATCTGTAACCATCCATGATATTATATACCGGCTAGATCCGTGTTGCTTCTGGAGCTTAAATCACAGATAGCTGCAGTGAAGCACCAAAAATTTATCTTTGTTGAATTTGGCACCTGATGCCCTTACATGCCTGTTTGAAATGAAACTCTAACTGATAGGGGATGAGCAGATCTATGTAAGCTCACAAGTGTAAATTTAGTATGTGTGTGCTGTTCATCAGGATATTACTACTTTTACTACTATCTCAAAAATGATAATATGAATATGAATAAACATCCCATGAGATGCTGTGTTAAGACAGAACAAATATGTTTTAAACTTGTAATCCCTTGAATATCAGGCACTGTGAGAGAAAAAATATCTTTGTCTATGATAACAAAAAATTAGAAGAAAACTGGTAGCACAGTTTGCATCATCATGGAGTCATCACGTGACATATTGTGACTTCCCCCCCTTTGCTAAACTAGGTGTGGGCGTGGCCAGTGCATGACACATATGGCCTGTGGGCCGTGAGTTTGACACCCCTGTGGTAGCATCTTTTCAGAGTATCAAAATTTGCTAAGAAACATAAGCTTTTGTATACTATACCTGACATGATCTGATGCAACTACTTTATGCATCTGAACAAGTGAGGTACATTTCATAAAAACTTAAATCCAGAAGAATTCAGAATGATTTTTCAATTTGAAGGACTGGAGTATCTTGAAATCAGGAATGTTTAAAAGATCAAAGCTTTCCTAGATAAGTAAACAATTCCCTCTCATTCTCTCCTACTCACCCCCTTCTGTGTTTCCACTGTTACATATGTTCCTATGGCAAAGAAGTGAAACCTATTGAAAGCTGCTTCTAGTTCAGCATTAGTATTCTCACTTTAAAACCTTTTAATAACTGTTGTGAAGTATTGTTTGGATTGAGCCACAAACTAAACAAGCATGCAGTTTGGTTAAAATTTATTTGGGAGCAGCACTGGCAGTGTGGACAGGGGCTATAAATTTATTTTTCAAAATAAAATTGAAAAATTTTAGCAACTGGTTCTCTGCCTGGTTGCTGTGACTATGGGGCATGGCCTAGTCGGCTTCCTGCACCATTGCAAGGGGGTGGTGTTTTTGCCTTCCCCAGGCTCCAGGGGCTCTCCTCGAGCCTCCGGGAGGGCAAAAATGGCCTTCCCTGGGATCTGGAGACCCTCTGGAGGCCAGAAACGGGCCTGTTTCCGGACTTCTGGTAGGCCCATTTTTCACCCTCCCCAGGCTCCAGAGGCTTTCCTCGAGCCCCTGGGAGGGCGAAAATGGCCTCCCCAGGCTCTGGAGGCCCTTGTTGTGACTCTGACCCCCAAGGGTGACTTATCGGAGGGAGAAGGCTCCGAACATGAAGGAGAGGAGTTGGCCAGGCCTCCCTCTCCAGGACCCTCCTCTCTGGCAATGCCTCAGGTGTCTCCCATAGGAGAAGAGATTGGCCAGGAGCCAGGTATCTCCTCGCAGTCGGACAGTGATGGAGATAAGTCTTGGCTGGATCCATGCCAGCGTCAGAGAGACAAGCGCACACAGCAGAAAAGGAGGCATGCCAGAGATTAAGCTGAGTCACTGGACCATACCCCACAGGGATAAAAGGGGGTGAAGTGGCCATTCAGACTCTGTGATGGACAAAACTAACTACTAGCGAGTCACATTGTATCTTTGAAACAACGTTATCTGCTTTGGATTTAATACGGACTGGACTTGACAATTCTTGAACTGTGTGTATCTTGTTTGTGAGTTTATCTGTTGGAGGAACAACCACTCCCCTTATGAGTAAAGTTCTTGGCAGGCAGCTACTGGGTTGCTGCCAATCCTCTTATCGAAAGAATTTGTTGTCTGCCAGTTTTATTTAACCCCTGGATATTTGTTTGTGTGCGTGTGTGAGACAGGGACAGAACAGCCCTCTGGAGGCCAGAAATGGGATCATTTCCGGACTTCTGGTAGGCCCATTTTTCGCCCTCCCAGAGCCTCCACACAGGCCCTGCACTTACCTGGCATCCAAAATGGGCTGCGTGGAGACTCCTGAGAAGGGTGGGCAGGGTGGGGTGGCCGGGGTTAGCCAGTCCTTGCAACTGCCGGTTCGGCGAACCAGATTAAAATTAACAAACCTGTCCAAACAGGCTATAAAGATGACTATTATATACATACTGTAAACTAGGCCTCTTGCTTTTATTGTTATTCATAGATACATCCCAAAAGTCCAATCAGTTTCCTCCTCCTCCTCCTCTTCCTCCTCCTCCTCCATAAATATATATATAGTATCCCAGAAGTGACTCTAGGAGATGTATAACAAAAATATGCTGTATATAATGGCAGCAGCAACCAGGGGGAAAATTGGTGACTTTTCCCATTCACTTGACTGCAACCTGTGATGACATTTTAATGGAAGCAGCTGCAGCTGTCTCAAATTTGCCTGGTTCTTCAGCCGCCATGTCATCCATGTTTTCTTGCTGCTGTGGACTTTCCATCCTGTTAAAATGTCCATACCCAAGGTCACCAGGCAATGCAGCTGACAGTGAAATCTGTAATGCTGAATTCTTTTTCTGAGAACTGAGACAATTCTGAGAATTCTGAGAATTCTGAGAATTCTGACAAAAGAGAGAAAGAAAGAAAGAATAAATTAAAGAATTAAATACATTCCAGTTAGAATAAAGATACCAATGGTTATCATTTCTAACATTTAAAGTCATTGTCAAATGAAAAAGCTCTTAAAAATGTTAAAATACATATCTTTTTTTTAAAAAAAATTGATTTATATGCCGCCCTTCTCCGGAGACTCAGGGCAGCTTACAATGCGTTAAGCAATAGCCTTCATACTTTTGTATATTTATATATTTCTTGTAGAGGAATCATTTCTGGTATTAAAGCTTTTTGTGGTGAAAAATGTATATAATTAAGAAGAACTTTATTAGCTGCAGAGATGAGACACTGGGTTACAGCAACCAATGGGGAACCTCAGTACCCTCAGTTTGATAATTTAGTGGAATGCCATTTATCCAGGCAATTTTTTAATGGTTGAGTTTCTGAGTAGGATTTCTTGCTGGGCTGAAGTAGTGATTTTGGTAAGCTCCTAAGTATTAAAGAGGCATCCGCTTGATAAAAATTGCTTTCCATTTTTACAGGAGTGTTTTCTCTTGAAAAGCTGAGACTACACAAAAGGGTAGCAGTGTGAATTTTAACATTTCGAAAGGGGTATATCTTTAAATGTGAAAAATGGGTGTAATTTTTTTGTTTTTTAAAAAAATCACTTGCAATTTTTCTAAGGAGAACAACCAGATTGTGACTTGAAATGATGGTGGTGATGGTGGGGTTTCTTGTTTTATTATTATTATTAAAATACACATTGTATGTCAAAACAAGACTTTATTACAGCCTTTTTTGTCTTCCGTGAGGTGAAGACTTGTTCTCCAAAGCATGAAGCAATGGATGGTCACCACTATTATTACATAGTGGTCATGAGGGGATGGGAAACTGACCCAGACTGCGGTGAAAATCTTCTTGAGAAAAACAGATATGCTGCCACCCTTAAAAATAATAATAAAAAATTGGTATAAAGAACCCTTCTTACTATAAGGGGAGTTTACTTTCTGAAGGGGCAGCTGTGGACCCAGCTATTTTATTGCAAGTCTTTGACTTCCAATTTTGGGGAAATCTATTTAGGAAGTGATGGGGTACAGCTACAAAAGGCTGAGCAGATGTGATGTATCTGGATCCTTTTTTGTGAGTTCAAGCTAAATCATGGTCAATGCATTAGTCACTCTTATGAATGATCTGTGATAGGACTGGATTGGATACTGATTCTGCTTCTTGGCTTGATGGCATTCAGTACTCTGGGACTCCTTTTTACAGTGGTTCCACTTCTTTCTGAGAGGGCAGTTTCAGACAACGTGTTTAGATGAGAAGAATTCAAAGCTTTTGAACACTCTGGTATAGGGTGGTATAGGGTGCCACAGGGCTGGAATTCTCACCTATTTTGTTTAATATCTATGTGGATTAGATAGAGAACTAGAGAAGGTTATCTAACTGGAGAAGGCTATTTATTGATTTGGGTTACAATATTATTAATATGCTTTATTACATTTTTGGTTCTATTTTTTTTAAATAAAGCACAGCTTTCCTTGCTAAAGATACCACATATATGCTATACCACATAATATCCATCCAAATCCACATATATGCACAGATGCACAGTGTAATGTATATAGTCTTGGCGGGAAAGTTTGAATGTTAATTGCTCTCAGCTGATTGGCTAATTGCCAGGACTGTAAGGTATATAAAGGGAGCTGTTTCCCTGTATCCGACGTCTCAATATAGTCAGTTGGTGCCATCACTGACTATTGGGGGCGAATCATTGGCCCCCACGGAGAGGGTGCGCAACTTGGGCATCCTCCTGGATTCACGGCTGTCTTTAGAAGAGCACTTGACGGCCGTGACCGGGAGGATTTTTCATCAGGTTCGCCTGATTCGCCAGTTGCATCCCTTTCTGGATCGGGACTCCTTACGCACGGTCACTCATGCCCTCATCACCTCCCGCCTGGACTATTGTAACACTCTCTACATGGGGCTCCCCTTGAGGAGCCTCCAGAGGCTCCAACTGGCGCAGAGTGCGCCGCGCGGGTGGTAACGGGAGCGACATGGCGCTCCCAGGTAACACCCCTCCTGTGCGAGCTGCACTGGCTCCCGGTGGTCTTCCGGGTGCGCTTCAAGGTTTTGGTTACCACCTTTAAAGCGCTTCATGGCTCAGGACCTGGGTACTTGCAGGACCGCCTACTACCACCAATAGCTTCCCACAGGCCGGTACACTCTCATAGAGAGGAACTCCTCTGGGTGCCGTCGGCCAAACAACGTCGACTGGGGGCCCCCAGGGGGAGAGCCTTCTCTGTGGGGACACCTACTATCTGGAACGAGCTCTCCCCGGAGATACGGAGGATCCTGGATCTGCGCACCTTCCACCGCGCTCTAAAGACCTTTTTATTTCACCAGGCGGGCCTGGCCTAACTTTCACCCTCTTTTTAAACAATTTTTAAACAATTTTAATATTTTAATATTTTCAATATCTTTTAATTTTCAAAGTTTAAATCTGTTTTAAATTGATTGGGGTTTTAATCTGTCTGGGCCAAATTATTTAATTCGATTTTAGTTCTGTTTTTTAAATTTTGTATGTATGTATTTTATTGTTGGCTGTTCACCGCCCTGAGTCCTTCGGGAGAAGGGCGGTATACAAATTAAATAAAAGTAAAGTAAAGTAAAGTATCAGTTGCTGGATTCACACCATGAAGTAAAGAGCTGTTGTTACTCACGACCTGGCTTCTGTGTCCTCATTCACCCTACTTAACACACAGTGTTTCCATGATGCCTCATTGCCATATGGTTAGTGATAGCCAATGGTTTAAATAACTTTTAGAGAATGTTAGACCCAAGATGGAGAAATTGTGATGGCAACTACAAGGAGTCCTCTCCTGCCTTTTTGAAACTGATGGAGCAAAATAACTATACAGCAAAATAGCCATATAGGTAGTCCTCAACTTGGGGACTACCTATAGTGCCAGAATTTCATCAAAATGCTGTTAAATTATTACTCTTAGCAGCAACTCCTGTCAGCATAACTAGTAATGATGGACACAGAAAGTGGCAATTCAGCCACATCTAGAAGATTGTTAGATTCTCAGCTCCAATTTCCTCACATAATATCCATCCAAATGTGGTCCATAAAACCACAAGTAAAGGACATATCGTGCATGAGGAGGTCCCAGTTTTAGTCAAGCTCAGATCCAATAAAAAGGAATTCTTAAGTGGAATTCCAGAAGATCTTCATTTTCCCACCAGGTATTTATAGCAATGTTAAGTTAGATGGCCCATTAGTCAGATTGTGCATAAAACAGCAAATGGTAGGAGAGAGATGTCCATATTAATGTGCAGCAATGTACATTTCTTTGTATACCTTTTTCTGAGCTATTGACCAGATCCTTTTCTTGGCCAAAATCAAGAATAAATCAATTGTATGATCAAGGTTGAGTATACACAGAAAATCTCAAGAGTGAATATTTTACACAAATCATAGTCCATGAAGAGCTTCATTCCAATTTGTGGTTTATAATTATAGTCAGATACTGGCTCTGCATTTAAAGGTCTGTGACAAATTTTCTGATAAAAACTGAATGTTAAATTTCATAGCTCTTCCAATTAGAGTCTCATTAGGCTGCAGATTCTTTCTCTTCTTTGCTATACTTGTGCATACTTAAATGAACTGAGTTTGATTGAATAGGTATTTCTTGGTTATTATTTACAGCTAATCCAATTATCATTAGTCATAACTAAGACACCCAGAAAGCATACATAAAGACCTTCATTTATGACAAAGAACCTAATGACAGCTTTATCTGGACATTCGGTCCTTCAGGACATTGCTTTCACATCACTCTCATTTGGTTCAATTGTTGTCCAGCCACTGAAAGAGAATGTCTGAAGGACAGAGCCTGCATATATACAGTACACCCTACCTCCAAGTGTCAGAATAATCTTCATATGTAATAACTCCCTGTGGATCAAGAATGGGAAGAAAAAGTGGAATTTAATAACTATAGTCCTATTTTCTTAGGAAGACCCCCTTGCTTCTGTTTCTTAATAATTGCTATTGTTTCATTTATGTTCAGTATCTGCACGATTAAGATGTCTAGCCCTGGAAGCCCTTTCTATATAGAACAGGTCTCAGGCTTCATATTTTTTCTTCCAGTGAATGGATAGTGGCAAAGGAAGAATAGGAAAAATGAATGCAGTCTTAATTTCTGTATCTAGTAATAATCATGATAATTCACTATGAAGGGTTTAGATTTTACTTTAAGGAATTGCTACTTGATTATAGAGTCGCGGCCCAAATACTTGGTATGGATCATTCCAATAATAGAAGTTTTTAGAAATTCTGCCCAATATAGTCTCAATGTCCAAAGTCTAAACCTGTGAAAGAAACTTATTTAATACTAGGCCGCTGCAAGAAACTCTTTGCTTTTAGAAATGCAACAGTTGAATATATTCAACTGTTCAGTTCTGCTTGCTAAAGAAGAGTATCATTGCCCAGCTTTTAGAACCTGATATACTCTGCTGCTAATTGATTTTGACATATAAAGTTTAAATAGTTTTAGTTTCCTACATTTATAAACTACACTATTTCTTTAAAGTATTAATGAATTAAATAATATGCCACATCTTTTAGAAAGCTCTGCTTTTTATTACAGTGTTTATTTTTTTCACAGGTCAGCAAGGTTGAACCTTATTTGCAATAGTGGCAAATATCTGTAGTTCGGGTGTAGGATGAGGATGAAGGTTTGTTCTCCGAGCTTGTGGGTTGGTTTCTGAACATTTCATTACCAGAATAGGTAACATCTTTAGTGGAGTTTAAGGGGTGTTGGTGTCAGTGTTCTTCTGCTTATAAGGACTTCAGGTGTGGGTGGGTCAAGTGAGGGTTTTGTGATGGGTCAGGTGTGAGTCTTCAGTGAGAGTCTTGTGATAGATAGGTTACATCAGGTCAGGGTCATTGAGAGGTGAACAGCTGGGAGGGATGTTGCATGGGTTGGTTGAGGGTTGGTGCTGTCTCTGGTTGGCTGTGCGGTTGATTTGGATTCTGAGGGGTTCATAGGCTGTTTGTAGGTCAATGTGTCTATTAATGGAATTTGCTTATCGAGTTCAACAAAGCTTGGCACTCCACAAGCAATTACCGAGAAAGATCTGGGCCTAGACAAGAGAAATTCAAAATGAGTTATTAAAGTTGTCCTCAAATATGTAATGATCTTCAGATAGTACAAGAAGTAATGGGTTAAAACAATAGATTAGCAATAATACAACTGCTTTAGGAGACTATGAGCTCTTTTTCATTGGAAATTCTTCAACAGAGACTGGACAGTAACTGCAGTTTCTATATTGTATCCCTGCACATAGAAGTTATCTGTTCTTTACTAATTACTATTTCTAATTCTAATAGATGAACAGCTTATTCAGGTTTGGTCCAACACTAACAAATCCCTTTTTTTTTGTGTTGTATCACTTGAGACATTTGTACATCTCTGTCTTTTTTTTTTTTTTTTTTGAGGGGACAAGACCAGTGGTAGGTTTCAAATTTTTTTACTACCGGTTCTGTGGGTGTGGCTTGGTGGGCATGGCATGGCTTGGTGGGCGTGGCATGGCTTGGTGGGCGTGGCATGGCTTGGTGGGTATGGCTTGGTGAGCATGGCAGGGGAAGGATACTGTAAAATCTCCATTCCCACCCCACTCCAGGGGAAGGTTACTGCAAAATCCCCATTTCCTCCCAATCAGATGGGACTTGGGAGGTAGAGAATACATGGGGGCAGGGCCAGTCAGAATTTTTACTATCAGTTCTCTGAATTATTTAAAATTTCTGCTACCGGTTCTCCAGAATTGGTCAGAACCTGCTGAAACCCACCTCTGGACAAGACTATATAGATGTCCTCCTAGTTGCCAGTCAGTTTACATTAGACCTAAAAAAAATCCCTCACATAGAAGATGCATATTTTCTCCCCCCCCTCTCTCTAAATTTATATTTATATCCATAGAGACAACATTACTCTATTTTTAACAGGGTATTGAAATTTGCCCTTGAGGCATCAGGTGGAGTAGTCAGATTGTCAAATGGTCTCCTAACTGAAATTAACATTGGTACAATATTTACCTCCTAAAATTAAACACTACAAGGGAAATTATAAGTTTACCGCACATAATATGTATACTTTGGGAAGACTTAGAAAGAGTTCATGGAAGCATGTGGCTAATAAAATACAAAAACAAAAAAACAAAAACAAAAACAAAACAAAACCCAGCACTTCGATGGAAATTGCAAAACATTTTGAAAATAAACATACTATCAATGGAAACTAAGATAAAAGAGTTGACCAATCACCAAAGTAGATTGTTCAGTTAAAAAAAAACCATGTAGTCAACATATAAGCAGAAGCCAGACAACATTAGTTGCATATTGATATCTAGAAAGAGTCAGGAACAAAACCAAGAAATCAGTAGTTCTTCTTTTGTTTTGTCAGATTAATCAGTAACTTAGTAGTCATGCTTATATTCATGAAAACACACTGAAAAGACATCACATGCATCCTTTATAATGACTGACTCGTGACATTCTGAGTGGACTTGAAAAGATCAGCATTTTCAAGCATGAGTGAGACTTTTAGACTTCTACCTAGATAGGTGTAAGAAAGGACCCTGTCAGATCTGACTGTTTGTACTGTGCTATTGTGCAATGAATCATGGCCTGTAAAATATATTAATCCAGATTACGATAGTCTGTTTGGGCACAAGTTTTGAATGCCTTCAATTCAATATCCAGATTAAAAGAGCTAGACCGTTGATAGGAGATTATATTTAGTGGCACTTCCAAATCACTACTGAAGAGGGTTTTTGCTTTAAATTTAGTACTATTATAGACAGAGAAAAGTCATCCAAAGGACCTTTTTTAAAAAAAGTAACATTTTCCATCATAAACACTGATCCTGACAGGAGTGAACCATCACTGCCAGTATTTCACCCTTCCAGGCAAGGGATGGATGGATGGATGGATAAATGAATGGATGTCTAAAATACTGTAAACAGCAACTGCTACAATTAGTTTGTTTTATATAATAATGATGCCCTTGTATGTTAACAACAATTATAATATTGTTACATGCATATTATATTATAAGCATTGTAAGCCGCCCTGAGTCTCCGGAGAAGGGCGGCATATAAATCAAACTAATAAATAAATAAATAAATAAATAAATAAATAAATAAATAAATAAATAAATATAAACATTATTAAATACAACAATAATGACATTGCAGAACATATATTATTCCGAAATGACGTTAAGAAGAGGGTATTGTCACCTTAGGGAGAAGTTAATTCCTTTGACTTATAAAACATTAGGTAGTTTTTAGTCTTAGCAACAATTTCTCCAGGATGACTGTTCTCAATTTGGTCCTTTAGGTATTCTAATGGTGCATCTATCAGCATTTTAACTGAGCCCATCCATCTGGCCACTGGTCACTCTCTCGCCCTCTTCTTTGCACCTGTCCCAATTTTATAGGTCTTTGCATAATGTGTCTAAAATGCAATAATTTGAGCCTAGTCATTTTATCTTCAGTGAAGACTCTAGGTTGATATTTTGGATGATCAATTTGTTCATTTTCTTGACTATCCAAAGTATTCTCAAGGTTCTTCTCAGATACCAAAGTTTGAAAGCGATTGTGCTCTTTTTCTCCTACTTCCTCAGAATTCAATGTTCACTTTCATAGAATGTCACAGGAAAATTGCCTGCTCAATTCAGATTTTTGTAGGCACAATGTAGGAGAAGGAGTGGCAGAACTAGGGGCAGAGTCAAAAGAGGAATCAGCTGAGAGTCTCTACATAGCCACAATTGGTCTAAACCCAACCCCTCTTGAATTCCATAGACCCTTATCTAATCACAAGATAGTGCTAGTTGAATAGATTCTTGTGCATAGGCATGATTAGTAATAAATCAGTTCAATTGGAACCTCATATGTGGTTCTCATCTGAGCCTGACACAAAATCACATCTTGTATCTGAATTTCTTTCCCAAAGCTTTGATGGCTGTTATACCAAGTGCTAGTCCTGGGCATATTTCTTGACCAATGGTTCCTTTATTGTTGATAGTTCCAAGTAAAACGTGTTAAGTAATTCAGATGAGAAGCATGGAGGTATGAATGACAGTTGCCAGAGTCTCCTGTTCTCAAAATGATTGCACATGTTATTTTAGCTGTATCTAGGCAAAGTCTTCTCTGGAACAGTCTCTGAGTCAACAGAACCCCCAGATCACAGATCAGATTCTTCCAAGGGAGTATAACATAGTTATTCCATACTTTTGGAATTTAATCTGAGATGTTCTGCCCATCCAAACCATTCAGTCTTCAGATATCAGGTCAGATCCCCAGTTGTTGTTGGACTATAATCCTTAGCAAGATCCTAATAAAGACTGTATTCTAGCATCAACTGGAGATATCAGATTGGGAGATGCACCAAAGGTGAGTGGGCAGATCATCTTGTCTCTAATGATGATTTAGATAAATGCTTATGCTGGGTATGGTAACATAACACAAACTGGCTTTTCCAAACTGAAGACACTTGGCCACATATGGTAGGACAATGAAGGGATTATAGTTTTTTATACCACACCTTAATTTTATTAAATCAAAAATGTTCTTAATTTTAATTCAGTATTGAACAGATCAAAAACAACAAACAAATTATATAATACAATGTGTGTAACTACAGGTGTGTGGTGTCCACAAAGCGTTATAAGAAATGAAGGAAGGAACAATTTTAAAAATGTTTCTATTTTTGTCTGTAAGATGTTTGGAGTACAAAAATACTGTATTTCTCAAGATGCTTTTTAAATTAAAACAGAAATCTACAGATAAAATCAGTAAGAGGTCCTTGAGATGTATGTACGTATATGTGCAGACGCACATGCATTAAGATGCCCTTGCACTTTAAATACACATAGACATACAGATGTACTGAAATATATACATATGATTTTACATTTTTGCACAAAACAAATTGCTTGAATAAATAATTTACAGAAAAATCATTTCGAGAGAATATTAGTAAACTCTTTCAGTGGGACAGAGCCATCAAAATAGAAAAAAACCCAACTTTTTTTCTTTCTCCATAAGAGCCATTAAGTGTGATTAAATCTTTAAATGGAAAGGACAATGGCTATAGCCCTGTATTTAGCAATTCCATATCTTTAATGGTGCAAAGATTTCCTTAAAAGCATGAGCATGAAAGGAAGCTGAACGTTGCAGTATTTGCAAGGGAGAGGGCAAAGAGAAAGACGAGGAAGAATCGCTTGTTTGTAAATGAAGTGCAGCCCAGTCATTGGGACATTTATGGGACAACAACAAAAGATGGAAGGCTGTTTCCTTAAAGGGCATATATAAAAGAGGAGTTCTAAAAAGGCAGCAATTCTTGACTGGCCTTCCACGTGCACAATGAATACGATTACTGAGTGAGAGTGGTTTTCAGCTATGGCAAAACAAAAAAGAAAAAAAAATCATTAATGGCATTGCAATTAGACAAGCAGTAGATTCAAATGAAGGAGACAGTCAAGAAGTTGGGAAGGCTGGTGGACAAAATGAAGAAAAGCTACCCAGAATGATTAAGTACAGGACTGAATGATGCACTTAACTGCATTTGTGACTCTGTTCAAGAGCTTGTGAGCTTACCAGTTAGGTAGCAGAAAAGGTACCCATCATGCATAGGGCTTACCATAACCGCCTTAAGGGTTAAGTTCCTTCTTTAGGATGAGCATATTTAGCAAGCACTATGATAACCACTACAGGTTTCTCCCTTTTCTAGTGTCAGAGAAGAAATTTAAAAGTGGGCTCATTGCAATGTGACAACCCAGCTATTGTTTCCAAATGCTGTGTGACCCATTAACCCATTATACGGTTTGTTTGTTTGTCTGAATATCATGTGGAATATGAGCACAACAATTATATTTTATTAGCCCAGTTTGTAGGACTCAACATGTTTCTTTATTTTTTATTTATTTATAAAATTTATTGGCCACCCATCTTATCACAAGGTAACTCTGGGAGGCTTACAATCATGAAAGATAAAAAAAATAATACTAAAAACATATTTTTTTTAAAAAACAAACCAAATGCTATGATCCAATTAAAGATGGGTGGCCAGGTTTGTGGGGGTGGGGAGCAGTGGTGGGTTTCAAATTTTTTTACTACCGGTTCTGTGGGTGTGGCTTGATGGGCGTGGCATGGCTTTGTGGGCATGGCTTTGTGGGGTGGCAGGGGAAGGATATTGTAAACTCTCCATTCCCACCCCACTCCAGGGGAAGGATACTATAAAATCTCCATTCCCATCCCACTCCAGGGAAAGGATACTGTAAAATCTCCATTCCCACCCCACTCCAGGGGAAGGCTACTGCAAAATCCCCATTTCCTCCCAATCAGCTGGGACTTGGGAGGCAGAGAATAGATGGGGGCGGGGCCAGTCAGAATTTTTACTATCAGATCTCCGAACTACTCAAAATTTTCACTACCAGTTCTCCAGAACTGGTCAGAACCTGCTGAAACCCACCTCTGGGGTGGGGGGGGAGGTAGGATCTATTGTTAATCGATTAACCACCTCCATTGTGATGGCAGAGCCAGGTCTTTAGGCTTTTGGTCAGGAGGGCTGGAGCCGATCTCACACTGGGGGGCAAGTTGTTCTAGAGCAGGGGTTCCCAAACTTGGCAACTTTAAGACTTGTGGACTTCAACTCCCAGAATTCTCCAGCCAGCTATGCTAAGTCCACAAGTCTTAAAGTTGCCAGGTTTGAAGACCTCTGTTCTAGAGGGCAGGTGCAGTGGCAGAGAAGGCTCTGCTCCTGAAGCCTGCCCAACAGAATAATATTGGTAAACCCATTTCAATATATTGCTGTAGAAAACTCTGTTGAGATATGAGACTAACCTGTTATTTAATCCATGATTATGGCATTTACAAAGCAATCCTATTGGACTGCAGTGGGGAAGTTCAAAGTTCATTCAGGATTTCTGCCAGTTCAGGAAGTTGGGGGTAAAATATTTTTCTCCTTTCCCTATTTTTTCTGAAAGTTTTCCCAAAATAAGAATCGGTCTCATTGATTGATGCACAATCTTTTCCAAAATGAGCTATAGCATAGCTGCCTGTCCTCCTTTCTAGTATCAATTGTCAACACCACTGCTAGGATTGGTAGAGAAAGGGGGATCCAAAAATCTTTTGACCTTGGGAATGTTTTCCCAAGAATAATAAAATTTCCGCCTTAGAATATTATAACATTGTATTGTTCAGTTATTCTGAAATGTTGTTTTTCTTAACATCCAGATTATTATTGGATTTCTTCAATTTGTTCTGTTCTTCCTATCTACAACATTTGTAAATTGTTTCTTGTTTTCTGTTTCCTGCAACAATCACCAGCCTAACATTTTTTTCTATCTAGCCTAAAATACATGCCATTTATTTCACCAGTCTTGGAATATACTAGAAATTCAGATTATGAGTGCTAAAAGAGCTCTAATTTTGACACATATATGTGTTGAAAACTGTAAGATTTGAAAACTGGCCTACAAATAAATTTGTTTGGCATAATGCATGTTTATCGATTGGACATGAAGCACCAATACTCCATACTGAATTTGCATTTTGATAAAGGGTATAACGTAAATGTAGAGAGCAATAATCTGAAATAAAAACAAATTAAACTATTTTGCAGTGCTGCTGCCTTTAATAATGGCTGTAAGGCAGAGAGACACTTATCCTGGAGGAAGTATTGTAATTATAGTGCAAAAGCAAATCCTTGTGGAAAACGAAATTATGAATTGATCCTTACAACCTAGTGCACTGTAAATTTGTATAATTTTTTTCTGCTGATAGTTTGAGGCCATTACTCTCTATGGATAAGGCCCGAGCCGCTGGGTATACAACAACATATACATTAGCAAAACAGATTTGATGTGTGATGATGCTTCCCTCTGCTAACCTGCAGTGACCAGAAGCCCATTATTTCCACAGGACACAATAGATACCAGAAACATTAATTTCTGCATTATTGGAAAGAAGCAAAATGCATTATCATGTGACCTCTAGGAAGATAAATGTGTGTTATTGATGTGTGTGAGATGAAGAGAAAGTTATTTTATAAAATCGTTTATGTGTATGACAACTCTTGGGAGTTGTTTGGCTTGACCTGCAAGGAGAATGAGGAGTTCACAGATACTGTATTTAAAGAAGTGACTACAACAGGAATGGAGTGATCTGGCAGATTGGCATGAGAAGAATTGATTGGTGGAAGCGGGGGATGAATTGAATAGGCGAGACAAAAGAAGGCCTAATCCTGCAAAGCTGGAAGCTGAGAATGCAGAAAACCATTGAGTAGGAACATACAATGGTGAATGTGTTTTATTTATTTATTTATTTATTCCACTGGTGTCCCACCTTTTCATTAAAAGGTGCTTCATGCAACTAACAGTAATAAATACTAAATGAACCCAAATCAAATCAATGATGATGAGATGAGATGAGGAAAGAGGAAGAGGAAGAGGAAGATGAATCAGGCACTGGGCATCAACAAAGCCAAAATTTGGTAACAGGTTCAGAGAGGTTCAGTTATTGTGTAAATTCAAAATTGCCTCTAGTCAGAGGACCTTGAAAACTATTTGGAACCAGATTATATTGTAATCTGGCCCAATATCAGAATTCCTACTTTAGAAAAGTGGATCCCTGTAGAAAATAGGTGTGATGACCTGGGGCGTGGCACAAAGGCAACACAGCCAGAGAATAAGTAAAAGTCCCTTTATTAGCTCCAAACTTTGCCCTCAACATCCCTTTACTCTCCTGTTTGGAGAAAAACTCTTCCACAAACCTGTAAACAGACAAAACTTCCAACTATAAATCCCACAGGGCAAGATAAGGTAATTAATCCAGCAGGGCAAGCAAGATAAGAAGTCCAGACTTGAAGTAGCATGGCAATAAATCAAACCAGTTGGGAGGATGTCAGGAACTCAGATAAAGCAAATAACATGAACTCAGTGTTTGTTCCCGACAACCGCCCCTCCCATTTGCCTCCCTTTTAAACTCCAGCTCCAGGTGTATCTTGTGAAGGGAGTCGGGGCTCTCTCCTCCCTCGTAAACCACGCAACCTACAACCCATGTTGCTCTCTTCTCCGTTCTTTCCTGCGTGCTCTAGGATTAGGAGGGGGCTGGGCCTTGGTCTTCATCAGAACCCCCTCTCCCTTGTTCTATCTCTCCACTGCTCTGCTCAGCTTGACTTTGCCCTTCCCCAGTTTCCTCCACAGCCAATGGAACCACTTTCTTGCTCTCTGTCAGCTGTTCCTCTTCTATCTCAAAGTCAGACTCTGACAGGGACATGACAATAGGCAATTTTCCCTTTCCCACTCCAGTTACTCAGGGCCTGAATTCTGAGACCTGTAGACTCTGATTCTGGCACTAAGATTAGCCAATATTTATCATGATCACTATCTATTAATAGCCTTCCCTCCATTAATTTGGGTAGTTGTTTATATTAAATTGCATGGTTGCAAGAATCATGGTTAAGAATATGCTTTCTAAGTCAATATTTGCATTTACTTTGGTACATTTAGTAGTCTGGTTGTCTGGCCTCTGCTTATGCCACCACTTTGCTTCAGCCATAGCAGACAGTGTTCTGAAGAAGTCCTATGATCAAGGGAAAACCCATAATACAGGGGTGTCCAACTGGATTTCTTTGAGGGCTGGATCAGCATTGTAGTTCTCTGTGGGCTGGTGGGGGGAGAGCGGGTGGGGGGAGATGGGACAGACGTCTCCTACAGCACTTTACTGGCCAAAATGGGGCACAGGGGGGCACACACGTGCCCCTGCGGCCCGTTTTCAGCATCCCTGGTTTCCTGTGGCATTCTGCCAGTCAAAAATGGGCCACGCGGAGGCTTCCCGAAAACGGCCCATTTTGCCCAGCAGAGGCACCATGGGCTGGTCCTTTGATACTTCCAGTCCAGCCCGGTGGGCCAGATTTAAATACCCCATGGGCCAGATCCAGCCCGTGGGCCTTGAGTTTGATACCCCTGCCATAATAGATCACTGGATGCAGATTGTATAATCCAGGCAAGCAAGAAGTAGAGGCTGCACTATTTGATCCTAATTACCTGCAGATGTTTCAAAGTCCCTTCCATGTGGCAGATTTCTTGTCCATTTGGTGTCAGTGGCTATCATCCAATGGAAATGAACTGCCTTTAAAAATGAACTGGGGTCAAGATCTCTTACCAATTTGGCTAGTATTTTGCTAATGGTTGCTTTGATTTGTCTGAGCTTTGATTCATCATCAGCAGAAATTATTATGGCAGGGCTTTCAAATTCCCAGCCTGCAGGCCAGATGCGTCATGCGCTGGCTACGCCCACACCCGGTTTAGCGAAGGTGGAAAAGTCATGATATGTCACGTGATGATGCCGTGATGACACATGTTTGACACCCCTGAATTATGGTGATTGTGTCAATGTTTTATGGGGCTTTCTTTGGCTTGTAAAAACTGATGAATTTGATTGAGTGCTGTCTAGAATATTGAGTGTCCCTCCAGGTTTCATCCATGCCAGTCTTGCTTCCTTTCTGAAGCTGAAGGGTTAAATGTGTGTGCTCACCTGAATCCAAAAGACTGTCACTATCTCATTATGGAAGGTTGTGATGCCTATAATCTTGAAGAAAATGCCCTTCTAAAATCTTCACTATATCCAGTACAGGTAGTCCTCAACTTACAACAGTTCATTTAGTGACCGTTCAAACAAGTGACTTTTGACTGTTTTTCACATTTACAACCATTGCAGCATGCCCATGGTCATGTGATCCAAATTCAGACACTTGGCAACTGACTCATATTTATCACAGTTGCACTTAACAACCTAAATTTTGGGGTCAACTGTGGTCGTAAGTCAAGGACTAACTACTATTCAATCTCCAACCATTCATTTTTAGGAACAGTTATTGAGAGAGTGATGGTGGGTGAGCTACAAAACACCTTGCTAGACAGGTGCAATTCTGCTAAATCACCCTCCATTCTCTGTCAACGGTAGCGTTGTCTCTTGATGGGGGAGCATTACTCATGAAAGAACAGATCCATGACCTGAGATCTTCTGGACACATAGTACTTGCTAGAGGACCAAGTAGATGCTATGATCAAGGGATTTTTATCCAGATCTGGCTGCTTTGTCAGTTGCCACTGTAGCCAATATATAAGAACCTAGGAACAATAATTCATGCTCTCACTGTCATTCAATTAGACTAGTACATTGTGATCCATTGGTGGCTGCCATTCAGAAGCGTTAATTGATCCAGAATGCAGCTTCCTATGTGCTAATAGGCACCTGTCATTGGGAATATATTCCATTTGTGCTTCTCTCCTTGCCTGGGTTTTCAGGTGGAATCTGAAGTGCTATTTTATCTACTGGACCACTTAATTCTACTGAAATTGTCTCAACTGATAAGGTCATCTCAGGAGAAACAGTGAATAATTCTCCACTCCCAGGAAACAAAAGGGGCCGAAATTAAAAGATGACGCTTTTCAGTAGTAATGCCTGCCCATCTGAATTAGTGAACTCCAGTGAAATTAAAACCCCACCCTGATTTCATTGAAAAACATTGAAAAATTGAGCTCTTTGACAAAATGTTTACCTCAGATCTTAGAAGTAATCATTGGTGTATATCTATAGTTTAACAATGGGGCACGTTTTTGTCCATTGTGTCTGAAAGTCTTTGTAAAGACCTTTGTAAAGTTTATTTTTTTTAGTATTTTTTTAAAGATTTACTCTGTTTATTTTACAGTAAAATATAACAATAGTTTCAACTGTAACATTTCAAGTTCAAAATCTTCAGCATTCCAAATGTGTTATTTAGTCCACTGTTTTGTATCTCTAGGTGCGATAGAGGAGTTATCCTGGCATTGCCCATGTTTAAATAGTTACAATCTCCATTTATAATAAATAAAATGCAATTTGCTTGCAGGAATTACAAATGCATTTTTATGGACTGTTTGTTATCTGCTTCCTCAGTGGAAAACTAAAAAATAATTTTAAAAAAGCCCAAACTCTTTACTTAAGCTTCAATTTTAGAATTCTCTATCCTTCCCTACCTCTCTTACTTTTGTTAATTTGTCTTTTCTGTGTTGCATAAAAGTACAGAAACACAAAACTGGTTATTCTGGGCCGCTGATCCACAGCTTTTAAAATAAATGTTAGGGTGAAAAAAAAAATGAAATGAAATGAGAAAAATGGACAGAGCAATTTTCAGTGAGCAGGTGCAGAAACCTCCTTTAAGTTAAGGTGGGTTTAAGAATGTTATTAAGAGGGGAAGAAGGCACTTCAAGAAGTAAATGTGATGTGATTTTTAACAAAAGTCATTTTAGTCGCATGTTTGACTTATACATATCTGGGACATGCTTGCCAGAATAGTGGTGCCTGAAAGAAAGTCAGCTGTGAGTTGATGCAGAGAGGACAAATATTTGGAACTAGAGCCTGCTTGACGGAGTATGTTCAAGGGCTTTTCAGGGACTTTGCCTGTTAGCTCTGCACAGGGTCATCATAAGAAAGCCATGAGAAGAGCAGGAGGGCCTGCTGAATCAAAGAATGTACATGTTAATCTGTAGCTCTTCTCAGCATTGACCAGCCTTTTATAAGAACAAAAGTTTACAGGGCTAAAGCAAAATTGTACAACCATAGTTGATAGACCTCCAGAATCTCTAGTCCTGGAGATGTTATCCCTGAAATTTGATAAGAAGCTGTCAAATAGTGGAGGGATCACTTTCTGTCTTGTTTACAATAAAAAGGAGATGAAAAGGATAAGACTTCATATAAGCTGAATACTATTAAAAATGTAATATCCAAACTGTCCATTTTCCTCCTGCAATTCTATGACTAAATCCAGATTCCATGACACACATGTGGCAATATTATGTCGCAGCTCTACAACCTTTGCTGATTTTTTTTTCAAGCCATTAAACAGTTGCTAACTTTGTGTCTATAGTACGAGAAACTGTAACATCTGCAAGTGTAGGAACTGTAAATTATTCCTAAACTAGGTAAGTACTCCAAAAACAAGTCAGTTTGGAGTTTTAAGTCAGTAGGCTTGCATTCCTTCACTCAATATATTTCAAATTTGTGATAAAGGAGATGAATTAAGGACTTCTGATGTCTTTCCCTTCCCTAGTGCTTTATTCTAATTAACTTTTCCTAACCAGATGTGTGGGGATGGCAATTCCCAGAATTCCACATTGTTATAAGCATTTGTTCATCTTTTCTGGGAACTCTAGGAGTTGCAGTATCATGTAGGGCTTGTAAATATTCAGTTTGGAGTTTTTATTTGAAGGCTATTCAATCAAATCTCTGAATCAATTTCCCAGTTGGATTTCCAAATGCAACTGAATTGTCAGATTGGACTTCTTTGAACTAATTGGGACATTTGTGCATGTGCAGAAATATTGTTCTTCCAAATCAAATAGATTTTCTAAAGTAAACAGATGCATTGGAGAGTCAGTTTGGTAGCTCCACTTGGGAGTACAAAATTGAGACTAGATTGGGGAAGACTAGTTCCCTAAAACACAAAGAGATATGGCTATGTAACATAACTACAGTACATAAATAGGGAAAGAAAATAAAGAGAGGAAATTCTTAAAAATAGTTGATGCTCATCTCCATTTTAAGTAGCAATTTGACCATCCTTAAATATATTCATGAAGCTTAAAGCTTTTCATGCGCCTATTTCAAGCTTTAGGCATTTGTCTTACCTTGAAAACTACAATAAAGGGGCTTTAAAACATACGAAGCTTTCTGATCCCAACAAATATGTCCTGGATAGAGCACAGTGAAACAGAGGGACACAGTTACACTTTTTAAAAAATTATTTATTAAATTTATATGATGCCCATCTCATTGTTGAAGTGACTCTGGGTGGCTTACAAAATGATAAAAAAATAAACATAAAAAGAGTTAAAAATTAATGAGACTTAAATAGGGAAAAAATTAGTGTGTCCTCTTGATTAGTGTTAAATATTTCAGATGGTCAGTTAAACAACTGATACATATTACAGGGATATTCTGATAAAAAGCATATACAGAGAAAGTAATATATTGTGATTAGCTGTACACAGCTGGGCAAAACAAGGAAAGAAAGCTGATACCTCCATAAAGTTTTTAATACAGGAATAGCGTATGTAAAGAAACAAACTAAAATAATAAAGCATTCCATTTGCCTCTCCCATATAGAGAGAGTATTGACTGATATGGAACAAATGAAACAAAACTGTATTGTATATACGTATAACTGTTCATGCAGATGGACTTACCATGATGGGTTTCACCAAGCTTTCCTCTTGGGCTAGAATATCTTATTCTTCTTGCTAAATGGTATTTAAGAGCATAAAATACTTTTTATGAAAATGCTTTTCAAGGCTAAATTACATTGAAAGCCTTTTCTATAGCCCACATTGCTATTTAGGAGAGCATGTTATTTCTTTTTAATTTGCTCATTCATTCCTGAATAACTTTTCATAGGACTCTAGACACTGCAGCGTGACAGCTAAACCAAGGAGCATCGGATGCAATGGAATTGCTCTACAAGCAACCTTGCCAAAGGCCCTTTTTCACTGCACAAAGCTGGCTCCATCTTTGTATATTGAGAGAGCTAAATCAATGTTAAATGCTTGGCTCTTTTTACAGGACAATGACCAGGACCTAAGCTGTGTCCTTCCTTGTTTGATTGACACTTGAAACGTTGAGTCGGAATCAGCCAGAGGCACTGCTACAAGCTTGATGCCTCTGCTGGGGATAACAACTGGTGACATCTGCAGAAAGGCCGACAAAAGGCAGTTGAAAGCCGTGTTTGTTGCCTTCCCCTCTCAGATCTCGGCTCTTTCATGGAGATCCTTCCTTGCTTTAATATTATGATTCAGCACCTGGCTCTTTTGAACCTTGCTTTAGACTTCAAAAGACGAGGTGGTATTAACAAACATGAAACAAAAAAGTGGCAGTAGTTTGATTTACTCTTGTTGTCTTATCAAGGGGGGGGGGTGTCACCAGCTGCCACTTTCTGTCATCTTTGGAACCATTATCATTTCTCTAAAATCTAAAAGACTCCATTTAATAACAGCTTTGAATACAAGCGAGATCAGTAACATATATGGTTCTTGGATGGCGAGACCATCAAGTGAATAGAAAGATGTTGCCAAAAAGAAAAAAAGCATAAAACAAAGCAAAACCTAAGCAGATTTTTTTTTCAAGAAGCTTGTAGTACTTTATGTGTATTGACCTTGATTTCAGCATTAAGCAAATCAAACCCAGTTGTATTTTCTTTGTATACGCACACGTGAGTTCTATTTTGCATTTTCCTTGAGACCTTTCTTTTTTGTTCTGTTGAGGACTAAACTGTTCCAAGGCAAAAGGGGAGGGGAGAAAAAGCTTTCAGACAGAAGTTAGCATAAATTATCAAGAAGTGAAGACTTGCATTCTCAGTGAAATGTAGGTCAAATATTCCAAATGGAAACTAGTTTCCTTGGAAAAGGGAAAATGCAAGCTACCTGAAACCAATCATTCATTTGGTACAGGGTGGCAATGGCTCAACAGAAAGATCAACTAAGATGATTAAAGACCTGGAGACAAAAACATATGAAAAATTGTTATGCTCACACCCATAATTCAATGCCCCCCATGCCCTGCCCCCTGCTCATGCATGCGTGACCACTCCACACTCCTCCCACTTTTGGCACACAATGGCAAAAAGGTTACCGGTTGGTTCAGTAGGCCCATTTTTCGCCCTCCCCAGGCTCCAGAGGCTTTCTTGGAGACTGGGAAGGGCGAAAACAGCCTTCCCCACTCCCCTGGGCCCATTTCCCGACTTCCAATGGGCCCAGAAGGCCCAAAAATCAGCTGGCTGGTGCATGCATGTGCACAGGAGCTGAGCTAAGGCAATGCTCACGTGCCCACAGATCTGGCTCCATGTGCCATCGTAGGTATAGGGTTTTCTTCTTGAGCAAGGGTTGGACTAGAAGACCTCCAAGGTACCTTCCAGCTCTACTGATTGATTGATTGAAAGGGCTATTTCCTAGATCTAAATGAAACTGAGATTTTTGCAAACAGACAGGTGCTTGATCACTGAACTAGGCTCAAAATAGGCACATTCTTATTGGAGCATAATCCATACCCATCCAGAGAAATTTCAGAAATGAAGAGGGACAATTAAGTGGCTTTATAAGAAAGGCAAGAACACCTTCAATACACTCTTATGAAAACACTTATGATTGTTTTTAATCAGAAAGATGCCTTAACTTCTTGAAACCTTGAAAAAACATGTCAAAGGTATGTACCAGAGATAGCCTTTTCAAAGTTGCTTTTAAAGTTGTTGTCAATCATTTAAGCTTACCGGTATTGTCCAGTGGGCTATTCTCATGTTTAATATTTTGTATTTTACTTTACTAAGTGTTTAGAGGAGATATGCTGCATATTTAATATATATTTATTCTGGGTTGTTGTATAATCAGCCAGATGTTTAGACTGGATTTGACATTTTTATCCATTTATTAAGTCCATGTAGTTAATCTTCACATGGTCAATTGTTGATCTTCCTTGCTCTTTTCTCTACCATTTCTGCTATTATTGCAAGTTCTTTCAATAAAGTCCCCCCCTCTTCTCCACTTCCTTTATCCAACCTGCATTCTTGTATTTCTTTGGATTACCCCTTAGCTGCCTTCAGAACTTGACTGTTTCTTCTTTGTCAGATCTTGACTGGTTCACTGCAGTCTCTCTTTTGATGGATTGTAGAAACGTTTCTTATATTGACTGAAACTGGAGATTTTACCTATAGTGACGCTAAGTTAGCATGCAATTCGAGTTTTGTATCTGTTGATCTTCTTGGCTATAGCTAATTTGGTACTTTATTATTTCCCATTCTTCCTTAATCTTTCCTGTTTCTAGGTGAGATTTCTTGATAGGTACCAATTACCATTGGTATTATCTTTGCTTTCTTTTATTACTATTGTTATGGTTGGTTGCAAAGTCAGACAAATGTTTATTTATTTATTTTATTTATTTTATTTTATTAAATTTTTATACCGCCCTTCTCCTGCTGGACTCAGGGTGGTGCACAGCTCAGAATAAAAAACACCCCAATACAAAATTTAAAATTTTAAAAGAATTAAACAAATTTTGGCCCAAAATTTTAAACCTCCCGACTAAAATCCATTTACAATTAAAAATATCTAAGGGGGGGGGTGTTTACGACAGCCCAGCTTGATGAAATAGAAAAGTTTTGAGGGCACGGTGAAAAGCATGGAAATCTGGTATCCTACATATCTCCGGGGGCAGGTCGTTCCAGAGGGCAGGTGCTGCCACAGAGAAGGCCCTCCCCCTGGGGGTCGCCAGCCGACATTGCCTGGCTGACGGCACCCTGAAGAGTCCCTCTCTGTGGGAGCGAACTGGCTGGTGGGAGGCTATCGGTGGCAGAAGGTGGTCCCGTAAGTACCCAGGCCCTATGCCATGGAGCGCTTTAAAGGTGGTAACCAACACCTTGAAGTGCACCCGGAAGACCACCGGAAGCCAATGCAGTTCGCGCAGGAGGGGTGTCACATGGGAGCGCCCCATCACTCTCATAATCCCCCGCGCGGCCGCATTCTGCACCAGTTGGAGCCTCCGGGTGCTTCTCAAGGGGAGCCCCATGTAGAGAGCATTGCAGTAGTCCAGGCGGGAAGTGACGAGTGCCTTAGTGACGAGTGCGTAAGGAGTCCCGATCCAGAAAGGGACGCAACTGGCGAATCAGGCGAACCTGATAAAAAGTCCCCCTGGCCATGGCTGTCATATGCTCTTCTAAAGACAGCCGTGCATCCAGGAGGGACGCCCAAGTTGCACGCCCTCTCCGTGGGGGCCAGTAACTCACCCCCAATAGCCAGCAATGGCACCAGCTGGCTATATTGGGACACCGGAAGCCACAGCCACTCGGTCTTGGAAGGGTTGAGTCAAAGCCCATCCAGACCCGCACGGCCTCTAGGCACTAGGACATCACTTCAAGGGCATCGTTGGGATGGCCTGGGGTGGAGATGTACAGCTGAGTATCATCAGCGTACTGATGGAACTCCACCCCAAAACCACGGATGATCTCGCCCAGTGGTTTCACATAAATGTTGAACAGAAGGGGTGAGAGGACCGACCCCTGCGGCACCCTTTATACTGGATTAGGCATGTCTTTATTTTTAATCTATTTTTATTTTATTAAAAAAAAGTTAAAATAAAACACCAAAGGTTTTTTAAAGAAAAAACAAAACAAGACGAAACAAGCAAGGCATTACAAAGGAAAAAAGTGCACTGAAAAATTAACACTTATACACATATTGTCCCACCAGTTGAATACTGGTTAATATATTACAACAATATTAGTTTTCCCCCTTGTGAAACAGGCCCAAATGATTTTAAACTACTAAACTACTAATGCTATTTGCAAGTTAACCTGTCATCTATATACTATGTTAATGATAAAATAGCTAACAACAACAACAACAACAATAATAGTAATAATAATAATAATAAAAAAACAAGTGTCAACTTTGAACCGAACCTGGCAACAGCCATTTTCCTTTAAAATTCCAAAATCCTCTGTTAACAAACTGTTATTTTAATCAACTCATAGAAAATTTACCATGGCTTCTTAACTATCCCAAATCATCCCAAGAATTAACACTGATTGATCCTCGATCAAATATCCATGTTTGTTTCTTAATACCTTTTCTTATCAATTGTTGTCTGATTAAATACAATAAATCCAGTCTACAAAGCTAGTCTATCTTCCCCCCAAAAGATGAAATGACATTATTCCCCAGTTAAATGTGATAAACCCATTCCCAAATCTTCTTCAATTCACTTTAAAAAGACCACTTTATCACTTATCACTTAGACAGTTTTCTGTGTATAAGAGTGCAGACCTGAACTTCAGGGAGGCATATGGAGTAGACTCTATTATTTCTAATTCTATATTTCCATATTTTTCCCCAGCAAATCTACTCTTTCAAATCACATTCTTTTGGTGAGTTTAATGTATTTATAGTCACTTGCCTCTGAATGTTTTCCACAGCCTTTATGAGTTCATCAAATTTTTTATAAAAGCTTTCAGCTGAGAATTGCATGTTGCCAAACAGTCTTCTTTTGTGTCAGCCTCCTTCCCTTGTCTGTAATCGGATACATTGTTGTTCTACATAGTATATAAAAGAGTTCTTCAAAGCTGAATAAGAAAAAAGACAAATGACCAGGGAAGATATTTTGATATTTCAATATCAAAAATTAAAAATTAAAATAAATTCTAAACTTTTTGCAAATTGATAAAACACAAAATCCCTGTACAGAATGTCCAATAAAAATGTAAATCAAGTAAAAGCACTTTCACTATCCAAAGACATGCCAAAAGTTATTCAAAACAGCAAAAATCAAAGGAAGTAAAAAAAAAACACACCACAATTAGAGCCCAGCAGGAAGTTAAAATTGGTCAACTTTTAAAGATTAAAAAGCAAAGTAAAACAGAGGATTCAAAAAGTGAAGGTAAAACCCATGCCTGCTTAAGAAAATGAATTATTATAGAAAATAATTTTTTACAGATTTTGAACATGTCTTAAAAGAGATGGCACATGTTGAATATAGCTTCCATATTTTAGTGTGAAAAATATTACTGAATTTTATTTGTCCAAAATTTATAAACGTATTAACTTTTCTGATCTTATGTGCAATCCTCAGCAATATAGTGCCAGTTCTGCTCTCAGAATATGATGCCTACAAGTACTGTTTTCATCTGAAAGGTAAAAAAAGTTATAAAAAATAAATGGCTTTATTTCTATAAAAAAGAAGAAAGAAAGAAAATGGACTGCTGAGACGAAGATGTATGCCTAGTGACTTTCCAACCTCTCCCAGAGAAAACTGGGCATACATCAAAACTCCCCTTCCCAGGTAGGTCCATAGTCATCCAAAAGCCATCTTGGGTCATTCCTAAGTGCTCCCATTCAAATCCAGGGAGCAGCACTGCCAGAGAACTAGCTTTGGCAGGAAAATCAGCAGATCATCGGTAAGAGAGAAAAATTACCTTACCATTCAGCAGCCATCTTAGTGAGGAATTTGGCATTTCTAGCTATTTATCAAATCCTTCCCAAGGACCTGGAATAGGCAGATGTTATTATTACTGTATACACAATATTTAAAGTCATATTATGGTTCTTTAGCTAGGGTTGATGCCCTTTATATACATTACATTTTTCGCAAGAATCTAGTATGTCTTAATGTATCAGCATAGTAAACACTACGTGCGGATCCAAGCACTATGGCTTTTTGTAATTGACAGATGGAAATTTTGTCAATGAGTAGATTTTCTAAGTCCAAATTTTTTGGTATGGCACCCAGTGTGTTGATAACCACCAGGAACTGGTTCATGCCAGTTTTTAAATTTTCGATTTTATTGATTCTGGGTTTTAAATTGGGAACTTTTCAATTTTGCAGATCTGGGATTTTAAATTGGAAATGCCGATGATTTAATTTATGTTAGTTTTTTCTTAACTTTTGTATTATATGTGTTTTAAGTTTGGCTGTCCACCGCCCTGAGTCCCCCTGGGCAGAAGGGCAGTATATAAGTTGAATTAATAAATAAATTAATAAATGCCATAATTTTTCATTTCAGTTTTCAGATATTGATACTTTGTGATACACCAATTATTGGTCCTCAGTTCTATTATTCCCTAATACTACCGTATCAATTATCACACTATGATTATGATTGTTACGAATGCCATCCATTGGGACCCTAGAAAATTCCCTTCTCTGTCACAGTGTCTGCTTTTTGGAATGAGATGCTCTGAGACTGAACTGCCCCCACCCTGCTGGTGTTTCAACATGCCCTGAAGAAATGTTCTTTGCCCAAGTCTTTAGTGAGGATGACCACTACTACCACCACCAAACACACAAAGTTTTAAATTATTAAAGTCCCAGTTCTTATCCTTTAAAAATAAATATTCCTGAGTCTGGTAGCTGCTCTGGTTTTAAGAAAGTCTGAAATAAAGTTGGAATTGTATTAGATTTACATTTCCATGCAAATCTACCAAGTCTATATTCTCCCCAAACAATGACTTAACTAAAAATATCCTCTGGTATTTACACTTCTCCAAGTTTTTGTGAGGAAGTTGTTTCAGCCGCATTGACCTATTAAGAGGAATTGCACAAAATGTGAACTTAAGGAAAAATGTGCATAAAAATATGTAAAACGCACACAAAACTGATACAGAAATGAAGAAAAATAAACTAAAATCAAGCATAATAAATGTTCTAATCATAAGATAGGATAGGACAGGGGTGTCAAACTCAATTGCATTGAGGGCCACATCAGGGTTGTGTTTGATCTTAGGGGGTCAGGGTGGGCATGGCCAGCTTGACATCACTCGTGTCGAGGACCCTCCCGAGCTCAGTTTTCACTGGCAGATGGTTGCAGGAAACCGTCACAGCCGAAAATGGAGCTCGGGAGCCCGTTTTTGCTGGCAGAAGCACTGTCGGCTGGTCCCTCACTGTTTCCAGGGTGGTCCCACAGGCCAGATCTAAGCACCCCACAGGTGGATCCAGCTCCCGGGCCTTGAGTTTGACACCCCTGAGATAGGATGTATTTTTTTTTTTTAAAAAAAACAATTTGAACAGTTCAAGCATTACTTGAATAAATAATGCTGATGTAAAAAGTTATCTATGGCTTGAGTCTGCAACCAATAACAAACTTTCTTAACTGCCTTCAAATTCCTAAAATTTAAACAATTGTGGGTGTTGATGGAATCTCTCTGAACCATTGGTAATTTTTCGCTTTCATTTCCTCATCTTCCCAAGAACCTTGAAGATTCCAGGCATCTGCTCTTCTTAATGCAATAAACTTAATTATTGACATCAGCCGTAACCTCAGTCGACATCCAGGTTCATCAATGTTTTCCCAGTAGATTTCCTATATTAGTCGATTATTTTGGTCCATACTTTTCTACTCTGATTATATGATTTCCTAACAAGCAACAAGACAGTGAAGGAATTTGATTTTAAATGAATTGAAGTTGTGCATGTATTATGCCCTTTGTGATTTTGGCAGGTGTTCTGTGTACTCAGCTCAAGCTTTGGACTTTGTGATTGTGACACACCAGTTTGTACTTGGATATTGCACAAAATTGGTATCTCTGAGATGACTAGAGGGCAACTTTCTCTTAAATATTCTATTGCCAAGACTAAATTTCTGACTGTTTAGTTTGGAAGAAAAAAAATATCATCAAAGAATTGTATTATTTAGACCTAGAAATGAGGAGTCAGCAGAAGCCTGAAATCAATTAAAACAAGATATATTTCCAACAAACCAATGAAGTAATTCATATTTTTGTAGCATTAAGCTCAAATGTCTTTATACAAATAGATTTCTATTTAGAAAAGTGTTACCCTGAAACAAGAAAGATGATCAGATGGTCATCCAGGTCTTGCTGAACTACAGTTCCCAGAAGCTCTAGCAAGCATGGCAATAATGAGTTGAATTATTTGGGTGCTCTGGAAAAAGTTTGGACATGGAGTATGAGAGGAGTTATGTATTAAAAAGGAAGTTTTTTCAATTGCACATTCCCCATTTTCATGTTTCTGAATTGCAAAGGCAAACATGATATATTCAAGCAGGCCTCTCTATTCATATTAATTGCTGGACATTAAGGCATTAGACAACCAACTATCCTTTCTCCTATAACAATTCCTTGTGATTTTCCATCAGTATTTTTCTTAATTTCACATTTTTTCCTTAAAATGAATAGCTTCACCATTACATGTAATGGAATATCCATCAAACAAAGTTCCTGAATTGAATGGCAAAGTCAGATTAAATCTGATAATCAAATGGAATAACTTCTACTAAATTGAACAATTTGTATATTCTTGGGGATGGGTAGAAATGAGATTTTTCTACATTGATTCAAAATCTGATTCTGCACTGCAGCCTTAATTGCTTTTCTCCCTTGTGGCCTTGTTTGTTTCAAAATAACAGAATTGGAAGAGGTCTTCTAATCCAACCCCTTGAAATGGGCATACCATTTCAGACAATGACTGAATGACTGTCCATTCTCTTCTTAAAAACCTCCATTTATTGAGTACCCACAACTTCTGAAGTCAAGCTGTTCCACTGATCAAATATTCTAATTGTCAGGAAATTTCTCCTTATTTCTAGATTGGTTCTCTCCTTGATTAATTTCCATCCATTGCTTTTTGTCCTGCTTTCAGTTACTTTGGAAATAGGTTGACCCCATTTTCTTTGTGAAAGCCCCTAATATATTGGAACACTGCTGTCATGTCACCCCGCATCCTTCTTTTCATTAGAGTAGACATAATCCAATTCCAGCATTCATTTTTTCATATGCTTTAGCCCTCAGCCCCCTAATCATTTTTGTTGCTCTTCTCTGCACTCTTTCTAAAGTCTCAAAATCTTTTTTATATCATGGTGATTAAACCTGGATGCAATATTCCAAATGTGGTTCTTACCAAGGCATTTTAAAGTGGTACTAACACTTGAGGAGATATTGATTCTACCTTACTGTTCATGCAGCCCAGTGGTGGGTTTCAAATTTTTTTTCTGCTGGTTCTGTGGGTGTGGCTTGGTGGGCGTGGCATGCCTTGGTGGGCATGGCAGGGGAAGGATACTGTAAAGTCTCCATTGCCACCCCACTCCAGGGGAAGGATAATGTAAAATCTCCATTCCCATCACAATCCGGGGGAAAGTTACTGCAAAATCCCCATTTCCTCTCGATCAGCTGGGACTCGGGAGGCAGAGAATAGATGGGGGCGGGGCCAGTCAGAGTTCAGTTCTCCAAACTACTCAAAATTTCCACTACCGGTTCTCCAGAACTGGTCAGAACCTGCTGAAGCCCATCTCTGATGCAGCCTCTCCTAAGGGAGTTTCTGAAATTGCAGTCCATGTTGTAGCAGGTTGGTAGGGAGGCTTGGCTGGGGCTCAGCCTGAACTAGGGCCACCGCAAGAACTAATTGTCTGTTCCTCTACTTCTTTCCTTTCTCATCATGGAGAGAAAGCAAGCCAGGGTGAAATGGTCCTGGTTCGGATTGGATCGCCCGATCCGGTAGCGATGGCGGGTGGTGGTTCAGAGAACCAGTAGCAAAAATCCCTGCCCCCCCATGCCCAGCTGAGCCACGCGATTATCAGAGGCTGTTTTTTTTTTTTTACTTTTAAAAGCATTTTTTCTACAACCTCTTAGGCCGAAGAGGTTGTAGGAAAAAAAATGCTTTTAAAAGCCTCTGACAATCCCAGCTGAGTTGCCTCTTTGGCCGAAGAGGTTGCAGAAAAAATGCTTTTAAAAGTAAAAAAAAAAAAAAATGGCCACGCCTACCCAGTTACATTACCCACCACCACCAAGCCACGCCCACAGAACCGGTAGTAGCAAATTTTACATTTCACCACTGAGGCAAGCCCTCTTGGCTGGCTGCTGTGAGGACTGGCTTACTAGTTCCTGTTGTTTTCCTTTAAGGAGTGTTCTCATCTCCAGGTCTGGATGCCTTTACTTAATTTTCCTTAATGTTCACACAGTGGAGGCCTTCATTCCTCTCCTCCTGCTTTATCTCCTTTGACACTAACATAGACTTTCCTTTTTCTCCTTCTTGTGGTGCTGTTGTTCTGCCGCTGCAATAATCAAAGAAATAGGAAACAGGAACTTGTTCTATGGCTCTTTGGAGGAATGTAGGATCAACTCTGTAACAAGGAATAGCTGTTAGTTCAGCTTCATGGGGGAAACAACAATATTCCTACACTGCAACCTAAAAATGTTAAACAAAAGAATAAAAGGAATCTTTGCAGTTTTATGGGCAGGATGAGAAAGAAAGGTTACTGATGGAAAGGGTGATCACTGAAAGATATCAGGGTTGCATTTGGAGCATGGGCTTTTAGTGTTGAGGACAGTAGTTTGGCTTACTGGGCCATCGTTGAATCAAGTGCAATTTAGAGTTGGCTCAGCTACTAGAATGCCGTGAACTGGTAGAGACCATCCCATCCGAAGAGCTTAAAACAGCTTAAGTCAAAAAGCAGCAGTTTTGAATCAAAGTTGGAAAAGATCAGTGGAAGGTGCATTTGCAATGGCCTGGGAGTGAGAAGAAGACAATACTATTCCTGCACTCAGGATGTGGTAAGTGGCCCATAGTGGCAATGGGCCAAGCAGAAACAGCAAATCTGCCCTTAATCAAATTGACCCAATTCACTGATTAAATTTAGATGCTCAAACTGAAACTGATTGATTTTCTGAAACCATTTAAATTGTCAAATCATGTAGGGCTGATTTTTTGCATTGTTTGTGATTCCAATCAAAGAACCGCTGATTTGTACATTATATCCATGTGTGAATTGCTGTTTTTGTTTACTTGGAGTCAGTGTACACATTCAGTTACTAGGGCATGATAAATGCTTCTGTCACATTAACCTATTTTTTCTGTAAATCCATTATAGATTCCCCTATCCCGCAATTGCACTAAGATATGATAGGATTCTTATGAAAATAGCTTCATGCAAATACTCAGCCATTAAATAGCAGCAATACGTCATGTGCATAATTGTAAATGTTCATATCTCAAACTGGGCCCTTGGTACTAAATGCATGATAATGAACTCAGGTTCAGATTATAATGTAATGAATACACTTGGGACCAAACTTTCATTCGTTGCCATGTTTGCCTTGGGCTACATTACCATGGAGCATCCTGTTTGTTACCAAGTGTTAATTAATGTGTGATATAAAATTGAGGATTTAAAAGAAATGTCCATAGAGAACCTCAATATATTGTCTACTGATGATCTGTGGCTTACTGAGGCTTTGTGAGTGAGTCACAAGGATGTTAAAGGCTGGATTTGGGGCAGATGAAATCAGATTCAAGTATAACAAACATCCTGAAGCATGCGGCAAATTATCTAGATCATGAAAGGTACTGGCAGATGGATCTCTCTAATCTCTCTCTCTGTCTCTTTCTCTCTCACACACAGAGTGGTACACATTTTTGCTTTGATCGCTTCTTTTCACTGAAAAGTTTGGAGGTACTGTATCACCAAGGAATAAAACAGATGGAAGAAAGATGATTTAAAAAAATACTTTTGTATCATAGACAGACACATTGCCCATGTAACCAGGACAAAAAAGAGTCTGGAAATCTTGCTGTAGCTGATGAGTTGGGTTTCATTTCTCAGAAGGAGGTCAATCAAGGATCTAGTAAGGATCCAGCTGCTTTGAGGCAAGCTTACCAGCAGGAGGCTAACTCAGGCCAGATCCAACTTCTTTGAAGCTGGCTACAGCAAAAAGATAAAAGATGGCATAATCAGGCAAAGAAGCTGTAGTACTTGTTCTAAGTCTAAGTGATGGGTCTTCTCATTATACCTTCTTGTTTTCAAAGTGATGCATAAGAGTATTCCCGTATTATTTCCATGAATACTTGTAGGGAAGAGGGAAGATGATGGAGTACAAATGAAGGGACTCTTCAGCCTATTATACAAAATAACTATTGAGCTCACAGACCACAGCTTTGCATTTCTAGTGTGCAGATATTTTATATGTTATTTGATGTTAGCTGCAAGAAAAGAGAAGGAATTAAAAACATCCCAAGATCTTGCAATCACGGATATTTACAGAGGGCAAGATGGGCCCAGGATAACATATGCATCTTGATGTAACTTACATACTTGCACTGGATGCCATGATGCAAAGTCCAATATATAATTGCATTACTTGCAATGACATTATGATGCAGTTGTTATCATTTTGATATCATTGTTATGGATGGCCATGCCTGCAAGCAAGCCTTATTTACATTTCTATCATTATCCAAGAGTTCCAAAGTAGCTCCATGTTTTGTTTAAGCCCTGGGCTAGCCAATTCAGCTGGAGAGGGAGAACTTGAAGTTTGATGAGCCTCTGCACCATGGTAGTTAAAAGTGTTGGGTTCAGACTGAGGTAACTCAGCCATGGAAACACTGAGAACTAATCATTCTCAGACTACTTCCCTCACAGGGTAGTTTATGAATAAAATGAAGAAACACTCCCATGTATCCTGCCTTCAGATCTAAAATAAAAGCAATATCACTTAGATATACTACTTCATAGTGTTTTATAGTCCCCTCTAAGTGGTTTACAGAGTCAGGATATCACCCCCAACAATCCAGGTCCTCATTTTACCGACCTCAGAAGGATGGAAGGCTGAGTCAACCTTGAGTCAGTGAGGATCAAACTCCTGGCAATGAGCTGAATTAGCCTGCAATACTGCTTTCTAACCACGGTGTCACCATGGCTCCGAAGGGGATTATACCGTATCTAACAATAATTACAAACAAGGTAACCAATTCAATTTTTGACATCATTCATGAAGGCTAGACATCTTCTTAAACGTATATGCTTTGGATTCCACAATAAATGCTTGGCCAAATGGATTGTTGCTTCATTCTGCACTCCAAAGAAGGAAAACCTAGGAGAATTTTTCCTAGGGCTTCAAGTACTCTAGTAAATATGTATCCAAGATTTTGTTTAATTCTCAAAACAAACTCAATTTTTGTTTCTAAGAGTGTAACCCTTAATGGACATATAAGTGTCACCCTTTCCAGGAAGGCTACTGACAATAGCATGCTTCCAGCTGCAACTTTGCACACACTACAAAAGGCATTAATAATATGTCACTTGTGGCAAACAGCATGTTCATCTAACATGCTCTAGGGCTTCCTTGAATTCCATGACCATACAGAATAACAGAGTTGGAAGGGAGCTTGGAAATTTTCTAGTCCAACCCCCTCCTCAAGCAGGAAACTTTATACCATTTCAGACAAATGGTTATCCAATCTCTCCTTAAAGATCTCCAGTATTGGAGCACATATAACTTCTGGAAGCAACTTGTTTCACTGATTAACTGTTCTAACTGTCAGGAAATTTCTCCTTAGTTTTAGGTTGATTCTCTCCTTGATTAGTTTCCATCCATTGCTTCTTGTCCTGCCTTCTGGTACTTTGGAGAACAGATTGAACCCCTCTTCTTTGTGGCAGCCCCTCAAATATTGGAACGCTGCTATCATGTCACCTCAGTTCTTCTTTTCATTAAATTAGACCTACCCAATTTCTGAAACCGTTCTTCATATGTTTTATCCTTCAGTCCCTTAATCATCTTTGTTGCTTTTCTCTGCACTCTTTCTAGCGTCTCAACATCTTTTTTATATTGTGGTGAGCAAAGCTGGATACAATATTCCAAATGTGGTCTTATCAAGGCTTTATAAAGTGGTATTACACTTCATGTGATCTTGATTCTATCCCATTGGCTTTTTGGTAGCTTCAGCACACTGCTGACTCATATTTCAGTGATTGTCCACTAGGACTCCAAGTTCTCGCTTGCAGTTACTACTATTGAGCCAGGTACCACCTATTCTATACCTGTGATTTAGTTTTTCTTGCCTAAATGTAGAACCTTATTTTTCTCACAATTGAATTTCATTTTGTTAGATAGGGCCCAGTATTTAAGTCTGTCAAGATTCTTTTGTATCTTAAGCCTATATCGGGAGTGTTGGCTATTCTTGCCAACTTGGTATCATTTGCAAATTTGATAAGTTCCCCTTCTATCCCCTTGTCTAAATTATTGGTGAAGATATTGAAGAGTACTGGGCCTAATACTGAGTCTTGGGTATTCCACTGCATACTTCCGTCCATGTAGATGTGGTTCCATTATGGACAACATGTTGAGTGTAGTTGGTCAGCCAGTTATGAATCCATCTGGTGGTCTAATCCACATTTTTCTATCTTACCAAGTAGTAGGTTATGAGCTATTTTATCCAATGCCTTACTGAAGTCCAAGTAAATTATATTCACAGTGTTTCTCTGATCCACTAATTTTGTTCACTTTCTCAAAGAATGAATGAGATTTGTCTAGTATGGTCTGTTTTTGACAAACCCATGTTGGCTTTTGATTATGATTTTGTTTGCCTCTAGGTGTTCACAGATTCATTGCTTGATTATCTTTTACAGAATGTTCCTAGGTATTGATATCAGGCTGATAGGTCTGTTTCCTGGATCCATTTTCTCTCCTGCCACCTTTTAAAGATGGGAACTACATCAACCCTTTTCCAGTCATCTGGTACTTCGCCGGTGCTCCATGATTTTTGAAAGATATGGTTCAGTGGTTATGAGATCATGTCTGCCAATTCCTTCAGAACCTTGGGGTGTAATCCAACTGGTCCTGGTGATTTGAACTCCTAGGGTGGATAGGTTTTCTCTTACCATTTTTTTATTTTGACTTGCATTCCTAATCTGCATTTTACAATACTTTCTTTTTTGTTAGGTTGGACAGTTTTTTCCTTTTGTGTAAAGACAGATGCAAAAAATGAGTTCAGTTCTGCTTTCTCCCTGCTGCCCATCACCTTCTTGCTATTTTCTCTCATTAATGGACCCATAGTTTCCATGAGTTTTTTCTGATTTTTTACATGTTGAAAAGAACTTTTTTGTTGTTTTTATTTTTGACTTTTGTTGCCAGCCTTAGTTCATTTTGAGCCTTAGTTGTCTTGACTTTATCTTTGCAGGTTTGGGCTATTTGCTGATATTTTGCCTTAGTTATCTGCCCCTCTTTCCACTTTTTATACTTTGTCCTTTTTAATTGTTCAGTTACCAAATAATCTTTGCAGAAACACACACCTACTCATTGCATCCTCTCTGAACATCATACTGGCAGTGCATTTTAACCAGCACTCTGAAAAAAAGTGCATGAAACCCATCTGGAAGAAATTACAGGGTGGATCCCAACCTTGAAAAAGAAATTGGTCATCATAATTTTTTATGCAGTTTGACAGACACATTATATCAGCTTTGGTTCAATTGATTCTGTTTCCTATGGATTTTTCCTCTTCCAGCTGCCTTATTAATTGCTGCAACTCAACTGACAAAATCAATGGCTCAGAGGCCGGGCTATTCACTTCACAGCATTACCATCTCTACCCTTCTTTATTGTGTACCATTCTTTTGGTGACATTAACAAAAATAATTGACAAGTTAATCAACACACTAATAGATATGAACTTTAAAACATCCAAGCAGCTCTTCTATGTGCCAGGGGCACATTTTAATACCTCCTTTACTTACTATGGTTTAAAGTAATCTCTGGCCATGTTATGATTGTTCTGTCTCTTAATGTCCATTCAAGTCAATGGAAAAGCTCTTATTGATGTCATGGGTGTTGCATCTGTCTTTTGTTAGATGAAGCCTCAGCTGTTGAATCAAACATAATGATGCATTTTTGCATATCAAACATCATTAATCCTTTAACTAGGTAAGGCTTTCAGCCCTCTAAAATGCCACAGTTCACTCGGATACCTCCTGCATTATGTCTACTTCATTTTGTGACACTACAAATATTTCACGAGCAGCATCTCAAAAATTTCACCAATTCCCTCACTCCACCCCATGGTCAGACCTGATTATCTGACAATTACAAGACCACTGATAGATGTAAAAGTATCAGGGAACTTTCTCTGCAAAACAAGGTATGGAGGTGACAAATAGGCACAATGCTCTAGAGAATTCCTAGTTCCTTTTGCTTGACTGATGTATAACAAATGTCAGGAACCTTCTATTCCCAAACAAAGCCCTGCCTAGATTCCTTTCATTAGAGTAGAAATGAATCACAGCAAATGATTATGATTGCCCTCTTGAAATCAAAGTGCTTGATGTACCTCCTAGGATGTTAGCTTTATTGAAAATAAAGTTCCAAATTTAAAAAAAAAGGAAAAGAAAGGAAAAGGAAATCCTTTATGGATAGTACTTTTGACATATAAGAGATTAGTTTAGCCATAACAATACTCTTGTTGGATCAGATCCAAGGGTCACGCAGTCTAGCATGTTGTCTTACTTTTCAGGTGCTAAGGGAAGCTTACTGGCAAATCAGAGAAGCTGACCCTGGGTTTCTATCAGAACATAACTCTCATTTGTACACCACCCTTGAATGTGGAAAAAGATCCATACTGGAGTAGATCACAGGCCTATGTAAGCAAAAAAGGCCAAGTCAAGGTACGTGTAAAGATGTCCACGTACAAGACACAGATGCAAAACTGTAATTCAGAAATATATTTCCTTCTGTTATAGACATTTAAGATACAGGCATCCTGACTAATATTCATTGCCAACCTTATCTTTCATGGACTTGTCTAATTCAGTCTCTTTTTAAAGTTCTCTGAAGTGTGGCCTTCACTACATTTTATGGAAGTGAATTCTACAAGTTAATTATACTCTGCGTGAAGAAGCATTTCTGAAAAAGAAAGGGATTGCAGCTTGATGTGTTTTGCACATAAAGGATTCCAAGATTTAGTTCAAAGATTCAATCTCTGGTATCTCCAAGAAAGGCTGATAATTTGTCCTTGAAATTCCAAAAAGCTCTGCCATTCTCTGTGGACAATACTGCACTAGAGAGACCATTGATTTGATTATTATAAGGAATCTTCTGTATTTCTGTTGTTCTGTCCTGAATCTCTCAATATTCAGCTTCATTGGATGACCCTGGGTTTTAAAATTACGAGGGTAAAGCTGTTTCTTTGCATTCTTTGATGCTTCTTTACTTTTATTTTCCATAGATCTGTCAGTCAGTGTCAAAATGAATGCATGAATCAAAACTCATATTCTGATACAATTATATAAACTTGCAGGAGAGGGGGGATTCAGGAGAGAGGGAACCCCAAAGGTGAAATTGTGTCAAATACAAGTTTAACTGCCTTTTAAATTGAGATGTCTGTCTAATCTTCCTACTTTCAGGTGAATGAATATAGGCACCACTGAAGCTTATCGGAGCCTGATGTTAAAGAAACACATTTCAATGGACATATTTGCACCTGTCAGGATTTACTTAGAGTTTGTTCTCTATATTAATGTGACTGACACTGAATCTTTCAAATAAATGCTAATTTGATTTCATCAGACTTTTTACCAATTTTAAAAAATAGGAATCCTGTCTTTAAAACTAAATATATATGGATCTGAAATGAAAAGTTAATTTTACAAATGACCATCCTTTATAATGTATGAAGGATGAGTATTTAAGAAAGCTATTATTGGATTAGACCATCTTGTCCAGTTTGTAGTTCCAAGTTTACAGCAATGCTCAACTAGATTCTTCTGGAAATGATCTGCAAATATGAATTCTTCTCTCTCTTCCTCCCTCCCTCCAGAATCCTCTAAATTTGATCTTCATCAATATGTAGGTGTGCTTTTTATCTTGCATCTGGGCGTAGGTAATTCATTCTCTAAACTGGTTTGCATGACATGCTAATCCATGGCATGGTTATTTGCAGCATGAACAACAACTCATGGACTTGCATATTGATTTTGATCCTGATTGGACTGCCACAACTTTTAAAATGCCAATTTGAGGGAGGGAGGGAGGGAGGGAGGGAGCATGCATACTGTCTGATAAAAGAGGTGACCTGCAAATCTTGGCTAAATCCCTGTTAGCCAAATAAGGGAGTTTGTGATTCAGTGCCCTATAAGAACTTTACTATAATCTTAGAAACTTGCATGAACAAGGTCATCACATTAGGTCATTATGTATGATTTACACATCTCAGCTTTTTATGTGAACCTATTAACTTGGGTTTAGAAATGTGTGGATCTAGAGAGATAAAGAATAGACAGCATTTTATTTATTTATTTATTTATTAGATTTTTATACCGCCCCCTCTCCCGAAGGACTCGGGGCGGTGAACAGCCAAAGTTAAAAACATACAATATAAACAATTAAAATATGTTTAAAACAGAATTAAATCTAAAATGGCTCCCCAATTTAAAATGCCTTACCCATACCCCTATAAAAAGACGAATTTAAAATTTAAAAATTTAAAATTTCCACATTTAAAAAGGGGGAAGATTTAGGCCAGGCCAGCTTGATAAAATAGAAAAGTCTTAAGCGCGCGGCGGAAGGTGCGCAGATCCGGGATCCTACGTATCTCCGGGGGGAGCTCGTTCCAAATCGTAGGTGCCCCCACAGAGAAGGCTCTCCCCCTAGGGGCCGACAGCCGACATTGTTTGGCCGACGGCACCCGGAGGAGCCCCTCTCTATGGGAGCATACTGGCCGGTGGGAGGCTATTGGTGGTAACAGGCGGTCCCGTAAATAACCAGGTCCTAAGCCATGGAGCGCTTTGAAGGTGATAACCAGAACCTTGAAGCGCACTCGGAAGACCACCGGGAGCCAGTGCAGCTCGCGCAGGAGAGGTGTCACATGGGAACTCCATGTCGCTCCCATCACCACCCGCGCGGCCGCACTCTGCACCAGTTGGAGCCTCCGAGTGCACCTCAAGGGGAGCCCCATGTAGAGAGCGTTGCAGTAATCCAGACGAGAAGTAACGAGGGCATGAGTGACTGTGTGTAGGGAGTCCCGATCTAGATAGGGACGCAACTGGCGGATCAGGCGAACCTGATGAAAAATCCTCCCGGACACGGCCGTCACATGCTCTTCTAACGACAGCCGTGAATCCAGGAGGACACCCAAGTTGCGAGCCCTATCCGTGGGGGCCAATGATTCGCCCCCAATAGTCAGCGATGGCATTAGCTGACTATATCGGGACGTCGGAAACCACAGCCACTCGGTCTTGGATGGGTTGAGCCTGAGCCTGTTCCTCCCCATCCAGATCCGTACGGCCTCCAGGCACTGGGACATCACTTCAAGGGCATCGTTGGGGTGGTCCGAAGGTCTTTTCCTCCCCCCCCCATGGCATTAATTTATGGCTCTTCCATGCAGACAAGGAATAAGACTGTTCCAAGATCTACAATCTACAATCTACAATCAGGCAGAAACAGATAGGCACATGTGCCATGCAAGAGACAGGTTATTTTGGCTTTAATTATATGCCGCCCTTCTCCGGAGACTCAGGGCGGCTTACAATGCATTAAGCAATAGCCTTCATACTTTTGTATATTTTATACAAAGTCAGCTTATTGCCCCCACAAACTGGGTCCTCATTTTACCTACCTTTGAAAGGATGGAAGGCTGAGTCAACCTTGAGCCTGGTGAGATTTGAACTTGCAGTAATTGCAAGCAGCAGATGTTAATTACAGTGCTTTAGTCCACTGTACTACAGGCTCCATTTTCACATGTCTATAAATGGGTTTTTTCCCCAGATACTACTATAAATGTCCAAAGACATAGAGAATAAAATTGTTGCATGCAGACTGTGGCTACTGATTTCCCTTCCACACACAATTAGAAAATAAGTGAACAGTGCTTATATGTTTTGCCAGTGCACCTGGCCACAAGTCTCTCTAGTATACTCAGTTGTCCCATCTTTTCCTGCTCGGCAGTTAATGTTAGGTGCCAGCTAAGCCTGACTTTCCTGTGCCTGTCATGGTTTCAGCTCTTGAGCAGTCCAACTCTGTTCAAAGACTTCTCAACCTTGACATTCTGTTTTCCTTTTGTAAATCCTTCCCTCCTGTAGAAACGGTTTAACTCCCCCTTACCCCCCAGCATGCTCCCACATCGGGCACAATTATCAGAATAATAATTAACAGGCTCTCATTAATTTGGGATCAAAGACTAGCCCCTAATGAAGCTGAGTGCAGCCAATGAGATCCCTTAAAGGGAGGTATATGCTTTCCTTACACCTGGTGGCACATCAGCTAATGCAACTGTGAGGCGTCGAACTGGCCGTAAAGGTCTGGATAACATTGAGTCAAGGACAGTTAATGGATGCCGGAGCACAAACAAGAGTGCTCCAAGCATGTCAGTCAAGACTAACCTGAGGCAAAAACATCAAAATGCAGGTTGGAGTTTTGACATTCCTGCAGGCTCTGTGTGCCTCGCCAGTGAATTTTTAAAGTCAATAGATCCCCCTTCTGCTTGTGAACATTTTCTATCTGATGAGTAGCGGTAAAAATGTGGACCTGATTGAACTGTGTCTATAGTATTACTTAAAAGATGGCTTTGAATGTGTGGGCACATGTGCTTCTCCCTTCTCCTCCCCCTCTTTCCAAAGGCCTTTGATAACAATAAAGAGAGTTTACACAGATTATCACAGGCTGTGTCTTTAGACTCCAAGGTTATGTGATTAGGAAATTAGAAAAGAGATGAGATTAGAAAAAACAGAGAACACGATTTGAAATTTATTTTTATTCTTCCTCTCTTCTCTTCCTGCCCCCGCCCCCAAAGAAAAGCTTTTTACAAATTATCTGTGTACCGAATTTACACAGGATCTGATAGATAAATCTTCTAATATTTGAAAATGGATAAATGTGGTAATGTAAATAGGAGAGGAACCAGCTTTAGAGCTCAAGGTTGGCAAAAGTTCAAGAAACATATTAAGTATTCTAATTCGCTTAAAGCTTACTTATAAAAACACGCATACAGTGATCTAATAAAATGTAATGATTCATACACAGAACAGTAATGAACAATAATAATTACTCTAGACTAACACAACCCAGGCTATTATATAGTAACCCATTTTACTTCCACTTTTCAGATTAAATTATTGCCTCTTTCTCATTCTTGGCCCAGCAGTTGGTAGTCTTTAAAGCAACATGTACATTATATAACAGTAAAATAATATAAGCAGCAGCACAATGGAATCAATTGTTCTTAAGAGCCATTTGATAAATCTGGATAAGGTACTGAAGCTATTTGGAACATAAAGAGTTTTACACAAGGTGTGTGTATATTTGTCTGGTACCTGCATATAACTGCCATGAGCATGAAGTTGGTCGGCTCCTTCAATTCCCATTCAAAACATGAAAACTAATGAAGTATATGTGGTTCAGAAATGGGGTCAAAGGGGAATTTAATGAATGGAAAGATCCGCCTCCTTTCACTCCTATTATGAACTGTACTCTTTAGGACCAGTTTATAATGAGCTCACCTCTTCCTTTTCCAAGAAATTTATCTTTGGGTAACAGAAGGGAAATGCTAGTAGGAAAAAACTGGCTGGGAATTGAGAGGCCTTCCAGGCCAAACTTTTCCAGATGGGAATGCTCTCCTTATTGGAAGAGGCACACAGCCCTTTCACCAATTAAAATTAGTGTAGCACTGGAGAGATTCACTCTCTGGTAACAGCTCATACAGACTATGACAATGTGCAACACAGACAGCAACTTTCAGTACCGATTAAAATAGAAATAGATATGGAATACAATAGTGAAGTTAGTACATACTAGGACAGGCAGGGTTATAAATATTTGCAGATTTGAAATAAATTGCCCCCTTTAAGCACAGTTCAAAATGTTTGGTCTTTGGATGAGTTACTCGGAACCCTGATATTGGGGCAGATTGAGATCTGAAAGACAGCCCTCTACTGAATGAATTTGCCTAGGAATTATAAGAATCATTGGATAGTCATTTCTCAGTTATCCTGCTCTTTATTTGTACTTGGGAGATGACCTTTTCAGATCTTTGCTTCAGGCACTGAAAGTGCATATGAAGGATATTTGAAGCCTCGATCCTATAGTGGGCAAGCACATACATGACCCTCAATGTCTACGTCTTCAATCACACAATATGGAAGTGCTGTACATACATACAAAGTGATGTGAGTCAGAGGTGGGTTTCAGCAGGTTCTGACCAGTTCTGGAGAACCGGTAGAGGAAATTTTGAGTAGTTCGGAGAACCGGTAGTAAAAATTCTGACTGGCCCCACCCTCATCTATTCTCTGCCTCCCAAGTCCCAGCTGATTGGGAGGAAATGGGGATTTTGCAGTATCCTACCCCTGGATGGAGGAGGGAATGGAGATTTTACAGTATCCTTCCCCTGGATTGAGGAGGGAATGGAGATTTTACAGCATCCTTCCCCTGCCACACCCACCAAGCCATGCCCACCAAGCCATGCCATGCCCACCAAGCCACACTCACAGAACTGCCACCACTGATGTGAGTATGGCATCCATCCATATGCTAGTTTATGGATAGGGTATCTTTTGGTGATTAGGGGATACATTTCTTGGGTTCAAGGAGCCAAAGGTTTCAATGGGAAGGATGTTATACAAACTAATAGGATCATGTTGTTGAGTAGTGGGCGCAGACAGAGGATGCAGGACATGTTCGACAGTTTAAACAGCTTTATTCAGCTCCAGTAACAGCAATGGCAATGCGAGCCATGGCAGCCTCTTTTAAACGGTGTGTTGTATGCTTACTAATTTGTCTATCTTTGCCTATATGTCCCCTGGGCCCAGTCTAGCTAGTGTTTCCTTTGTTGTTCTCACCATCATTCAACCTGTCCATTAGTGGAGGGCTTCCCTGGTACGGATAATGCATGTCTGATCCCTTGGCTAGCTAGGAACATCTCAAATTGATTGGCGGTAAACTGCAGCCCGTTATTGGAGACTACCACATTGGGCAACCCATGTGTTGCGAACAGTCTCCGTAGGACTCAGATGACTGCTTCTGCTGTTGTCGATGGCATGAGATTGACTTCTAACCATTTAGAGTATGCATCGACAGTGATCAAAAATGTGTTTCCCTGGCAGAGACCCGCAAAATCAATGTGTATATGGGACCATGGTATCCTTGGGCTTTCCCAATCATGTGTGGGTGCTGTGTGCGGTGCTGGGCGAGACTCCTGGCAGGGTGTGCATGTCGCTACCCATTCCTCTATTTCCTTGTCCATTCCCAGCCACCAGACATAACTTCTAGCTAGCACCTTCATTTTAACTATCACTGGGTGTCCCTCTTAACAATTTTGAAATAATTACTCTATCTCCCCACAGTAAACACCCTTTTAATCCCAATAGTTCGGTCTGTCATGTCTTGAACGGTTTGAATTCCTCATCTGTCTCCATCTCTGGCCACCCTTTCCACACCCAATTCAAAACCTGTGCCAAAGTCCTGTCTCTTCCTGTTGCTCTCGCGATGTCTGCAGCTGTGATCTGTGTGTTTGCAAGAGTCTCTATCAGCAATGTGGTTGTGGATGGCGGTGGGTCTTCCACCGGCTCCGGCAGCGGGCATCTGCTGAGGGCATCCGCATGGTTGATCGTCTTTCCCGGTCTGTATAGTAGCTGGTAATCATAAGCGGTGAGGAATTCTGTCCATCTCAGCATTTGTGGAGATGATAGAGGGGGTGTAGGTCTATCTCCTGCGATGATTCCCAGAAGCGGTTTATGGTCCGTAATTAGCTCAAACCTTCTCCCATAGAGATATTTGTGGAATCTTTTGATTCCCGCTACAGCAGCCAGTGCTTCCTTGTCGAGCTGACTGTAGTTTCTTTCCGGTTTGGAGAGAGTTCGGGAGTAGAAAGCGATGGGGGCTTCTCTTCCGTTTGGCATGCAGTGGCTTAAAATTACCCCTATTCCAAATGGTGATTCATCGCAGGTCAGTCTCAGTGGTAAAGTCTCACTGTACTGTACTAGTATGCTGTCTGATGTCAGCAGTCTTTTGATTTGTTCGAAAGCATTTGTTTCTTTGCATTCCCATGTCCAGTCCATCTTTTTGTCCAGTAGACGGTGTAAAGTTCAGCAATCGTGGCTTTCTGCAGTAAGAATATATTGTAGAAATTTAGTAACCCCAGGAATGCCTGTAGTTCTGTTCTGTTGGTTGGGGTGGGGGCTTCTCGAATTGCTTTTAGCTTACCCATGGTGGGTCGTATTCTGGTACCATTAATCCCTAAAAACTCAACTCTCTCCACTGCTACCTGGCACTTGTCTTTTTTTACTTTCAACCCCACTTCTTGGAATCTGGTTAATACTGCCCTTAGCCATTGCTGCAGCTGGTTCTGTCTAATGGTTGATATCAGGACGTCATCAAAATAAGGGACGACTCCTTCAATTCCTTGTAGGAGGTGCTCCATGAAGCTTTGAAACAACACCGGGGCCACACTTACCCCAAACTGCAATCGTCTGCATTTGAATGCTCCCCTATGTGTGACTATTGTTTGTGCCTCTGCTGTGGCATCATCAACTGGCAACTGTTGGTATGCTTGAGTCAAATCGAGTTTTGCGAATATTTTCCCTCTACCCAGGGAATGCAACAGATATTGCACAACGGGCACTGGGTATGCGCTCTGTTGTAAAGCCTTATTCAGGGTACTCTTGTAGTCAACACACAGACGCACCGACCCATCTGGCTTTGTGGGGGTTACTATCGGTGTCTCCCACATGGCATGGTCTGTTGGCTCTAAAACCCCTTGGGCAACAAGTTTATACAGTTGCTCATCAATCTTGGGCCGTAGAGCAAAAGGAACCCTTCTGGGCTTTATTCATACAGGGGTAACCTGGGGATATAGGTTAAATGATATAGGGGTCCCCGTGTACTTGCCCAGCTTCTGGTTGAAAACGTCCATGAAGTCCCTCAGGAGCTCTTCTTCCCAGCTGTTGTCTCCGACCTGCTTGATTCCCGTCACTGCCCCAAAGGTTCGAACCATTCTAGCCCCAGGAGGCTAGGTCTGTCCTGGTCTACTATGGTTAGAGGCAGCTGTCCTCTGAAGTCCTTGAATTTTATATTGAACTGGCCGATGCCCATTACTGGAATTCAGTTTCCTTGATAGTCTTTTAGGGTGAGTCTTTGCGGCTTGAGTGCTCTGGTTGTGATTTCAGGTATTAGCTGTTTGATGGTTGTCCAGGAGACCATGGACAGATAACATCCTGAGTTGACCTCCATCTTGCATTGTCTCCCTTCGATGTAGACGGTCGCCGCCATCTTCTTTGCTTTTCCCATGCTCGAATGGCCGACTAGTATGGTCTGGTGGATTTCACCTCTCTCTGAGCCATGGTCTTCATTTCGGTGGTTTCTTCCAAACTGTTGTTTCCTGTTGCTTGTTTGGAAATGTCTGGCTCTTGGTGGAGGGCTGGATTGCCTGGCTCTGTGGGATACTGGTTGGGATGCTCTGCAGGCTCTTGCAATGTGTCCTTTCCGGTTGCAACGCTGGAAGATCACACCTCGGAACCTACATTCCATTCGGGGGTGGTTCCCTTTGCATCCTGCACACCAAAATTATTTTTTTCCTTTTTCCTGGGGTCTCCCTTTCCGTTCCGAATGGAGGTGATGTACTTCATCCTTGTCTCTATCCTTGGATTCGGTCTCTACATCCTCATAGTGGATCGAGGATTCTTCCTTTCCTTACGGTCCCTTATTCATTTTTTTCATTGCAGCTGCAGACTTTTGGGACACCTTGGTGGTAGTTGCTTCCTCCATAGCTTCTTGGAAAGTTATTCTGGGCTTAGCAAGCAGTCAACTTTGTAGGGTGAGATCTCTTCCCAAAACCAACCGGTCTCTCATTGCCTCATCCAGGTTGGAGAATTCACATGCGGTGGCTATCTCATGTAAAGTTGCCACAAATTCACTAATTGACTCGCCCTCCTTTTGGTGTCTCCTGTAGAACTCGTGCCGTCTCACAAGGGATGAAGCTTGGGGGGCAGGGCGTAGTATGCTCTCAGGATACCTTGTAGTATCAACCAGGTCATGGTTCTCAGTTTTGCCAGGGAGGCTAAAGCTTTCGCCATCTTAAAAACAGTGGTTTGCAGTGTGTGAGAAACAGTGCCTTTTTCCTCTGTTCCGACAGGCTCAAAAGGTCGTTCGCTTCCAGGAACATGTGGAATTGCTCCATGTAGGATTCCCAGTCTTCTCTCGCCGGGTTGAATGGTGTGGGTGGAATTATTGAAGACATCTTGTGCTGGCTGTTTGTAGTATCGATGGCCATTGATTGCCACGTGGAGATTTCAGCAGCCTAGTGTTCTATTGTCCTTCTGAAGATCCCACCTTCGTCGCCAGTGTTGAGTAGTGGGCGCAGACAGAGGATGCAGGACACGTTCGGCAGTTTAAACAGCTTTATTCGGCTCCAGTAACAGCAATGGCAATGTGAGCTGCGGCAGCCCCTTTTAAACGGAGCTGTCCACGGCTTCAGCCACTAACCCACATTTAATTCTCCCACTCTAGCTACTGGCTCCTGATTGGTCCTGGTGCCCGTCCATTCAGTACTTAACACATGTGATATACAAGAACATTAGTTGGATTCTGTTTGATTTCTAAATGTTAAAGAATAGGTTAACTTTTTATTTTAAGGTGTATTGCTTTTTTGGGGTGTGCACTGCAGCTTTCATATATTCCTTGCCTCTTAATGGAAGCAGTGCCAAGCAAATTCCATAGAATAATGAAGGGGTGAAGGGGAGTTTGATTTATGTGTGAGGTTTTAGAACTGCAAATGGTCCACCTCTGAATTAGCAGATTATTTGTCCTGGAAAAGTAGTATGATATTTCTCCCACATTCAGCATGGGTGGTAGTTTGCTCATTGGTTTGAATACTACTATTTTCTTCAGTGGTTTTGAAATACTTTTCTCAGCAAAATTCATTTGGCATCTACCCTAATCTTTTTCCATACTGTTTTTTTTTTTATTGTCTAGAAGTTTTCAATTTTTACCATTTCAACTTTTAGTGCTGTTTTAATGTTTTGTGGTTGTATTGCCCATTTCATAGTTTTGATTAGATTTTACATAAAATGCTTTGAAGTGGCTTTGAAATCTTTGGACTGAAGAGTGAACTGGAAACTTCTGCACTTCTTCACATACATACACAATGATTGCAGTGATATGTTATAATTGAAAATACATTGCAATCATGCTTTTAACTGTATTTTAGTTCATTTTCCTTTTCTTTCAGTCAATATTGTGAGGTATCGTTTAAGCAGATGTGGAGCATAATTTAAATGCCATCTGATTTGTAAACAGCTGTGTAAATAATGACTAAGGGTATTCTAAATCTTTATTCTTCATGAAGACTGTTTTTTTTTTTTTTGTTCTTAGAGATGATAGCATCTTCAATGAATCCCTGTATTTGGTCTCACATGAATATGAATTACTTGAAAATTTGTGGTTGTGGTGATATGGGATTTTTAATCTATGCTGTTTCTGTGCAAATATCATAATGCTGCAGGGATCCAAATCATACATTTTTGTCCCTGGGACCCAAGTGTTGACAAAGGGCATGAGAAAAAGGTAAGAAATAAAATGATAGCAATGAGAAACATTTTACTTCCTGAGCCTTCTTAGTAGCTGCATGGAAGAGAAGTTGCCACATTAACCCAAATGGTTGCAAAATTAACAAATCTCAGCGAGCAACCCATTATAAGCCTTACCTTTTGCTCTGAACATCTTGATCTTGTGTCACGTTGCAATGGCTCCAAAGAGAAGAGGCCATATTAAGATGTCATAATGATGACAAAATGATGGCAATTCAAGCCTGTGCAGACCATGTGACAATGATGGCAAAACAGACTCAATGCAAACCTATCAGAGCACATTATCATGTCAAGAGAATGGGACCTATTAGGCCTTTTCTTATTTCATGAGTAGCAATATTAATAGCTGCTTGGGCAAAACAACAATGTATCAAAACAACAATAAAATAATGCCTGTAAGTAGTAAATTATCATCAATCTGAGAACATGTTTTCTTTAAGAAGACGTTTGATAGGGTGTGAATTTATCCTAAGCACTCTGCACATACTATATACTGTATGCTGATAATGATAGACCTCTTTGTCATATGGCAGGGCTCAAATCTTCAGTGACCTATCTATATTACCACCCTCCTGCCTGAGAGTCACACAGACTACTCAGTATTTCTCTGCAGCATTTAATGGGTTAAAAGTGCAAGTCTGGATGACAAAGAATTAATGGAAGAGATGCACCTCAAACTCAGAAGTGAAAATGACAAGACTTTGTCTTTTTACCATTTGCTGATTATTCTAGAAGCACAGCTTACACTCTTTGGGAAAGAGGAAACAGAACTGCCTCTGGCAGATACATCAAAGAGATGGCTCTTGACCCCAGATTTAAATTCCCTTGCCTTTTCCTGCTATACCTTGCACAAGTGGATATCAGAGATTGGAGGCCTGCCTTTAATCCAACATATTCAGGTAGAATCCTAGGTAATCACAATGGAGGAATTCGTCCACAACTTCATCCATATCCAAAGGCAGACATAAAGTTCCATCAGAAATTGGAACCATTTTTTCTTGATTACAAAGAAAATACAAAGAGGTCCTTGGAAATATTCTTAAAATTCTTTGCATTCTCTATGCAGATTCGATAAGGCATTGAGACTAACTAATACAGAACCATGCAGTGCTGCTAATAGGACAGGCTTCTTAAGTAAAAGCCAAGGGTCCCACTAAACAAAACAAATAGGGTTTAAAAATAAATAAAATGTCTTTGACTATTCCTGTCTGGCCTAAAGGAGGTTGACTGGAAATTAGAAATCAAATGTAAATAAATGCGTTTCAGAGGGCAGAAGAAGAAGCCGAATCAGATCTGGCTCTGCACAGTCACCACATGCTCCTTCAGTCGGCTAGTGCCGCCATGTAGCCCTTTTGGAAAATTAATTGCCCATCCCTGCTTTAGAATAATGGACAATGGACAATGCAAAATATAAGTAAAGATTTATTGATAGCATGCTTGCAATTCATAAAGGCCCCTATTACTCCTCAGGGAAACTACTCACGTTCATTGCATCTGACATTCGGATTCTCATGAAAATTATAACAAGGGCAATCCAGTCAGTACTGCATGGAATAGAAAGGATAGAACAGAATGATAGAACATCTAGTATGTATACTGGAGAGTCTTAGGTTCAATTCCAAGTATCATCAAGTAGAAACTGTTTTGAAACCAAGAGAAGTCAATATAGACAGGGACGGGCAAACGTTTGAAGGCATTCTGCTTTCTGCAGGGGAATCTAGGACTATTTAAAAAGTGATTGGCTCCAAGCCTGAAAAGTGGATGAGGCTGGAGTAAAAAGTAGAAGTTATCTAGGCAAAAATAAACATCCCTTAAAAAAGGGAAGGGAAGGGAAATGGAGAGAGGCGAAGCGAGGTGAGGCGATGTTGATAGCGGGGAAACATTATAAGCTTTTAAAGACCCTAAAACCACTCCAGCTGAATTCACAGACCACAAATGGCCCCTCTTAGTATAAACATAAACTAGATGAACTAGATGGATAGTATTCTGAATCAGTATAAGGCATATTCCATATATGTAATAAAAACAGTACTTTACTTGCTAAATTAGAAAATATTTTCAGCCTGGAAAAAAAAAGGCTTTCTTTTATTAAAATGAGGCTTTGATCTGATTCAACTTTGACGCTTACCTTATAAAGATAATCGTGTACAGCTTGCTGCTAGATTACCTACTATATTGATGGTTGCCTTGAACTTTGGAAGTGCTCAGTTTGACTGAGAGGCCTGAATTCCCAGATGGTCATTAGCTGCCTTCTGAAAGACCACCACATCCCCCATAATTACTTAACATCTTGCCTATGAAAACACATTAGACAAAGTGGGTTTTTAAATATTTAGATCTAAATTACATTAAGTAAATGTTATTCTTGATAAATAAATTCAGTGGTGGAAAGTACTTTCTGGAATTAGAAAATCATTTTACACTTTTCTTTTTAGCAGGGTGATACAAATTAATCTGTGCTGTATAGACCATTTTCTAGAGTGACATTTCAAATATCCACAATTCATTTAAACTTCATGTTGCTATTAAACAATGTCAATGAATACAGGAAGCAGAGAGCTTTTAATAAATTTGAATGGTGAACTCCTTAATTAAAAGGATTATGAAAAATAGGTTGGGGCACATCCCCTTGCCTATGAAGTGACGTTGGTTCACATATAGACGTAGGGAAGAGGGGAAAAGTGATGAATCAAAGCCATCCTTCCAAACCTATCTTGTATCTGTATTTCTGAATATTGTCAACATTTGCCTGCACTGTTCACACATCTCTAATGCAATTCAGTGAAATTCAGGCCAGATCCTGCCATCTTACTAGATAATTTTCAGATCCTGGGATATAATTTACTGAATGTCCACATTTATATTGACAGGCTCACATAACAGTCAAAAACTCAAGAGATAGATATAATTGTTAATAGGCAACACTTGTCAGAATACACCTGATATCAGACATTTCATGTTTATTTCTCTGGCATCCTCAATACTCCTATATGGTGCATTTCATGAATATTCTTTGTGGCTTGGCCCACAACCCTGTAAAGCAACCTTAATCTCACACTGTCCACTCATGTCAGAGTATAAGTCTCATCAATGAAAGGTTGATCATGGATGGCTTCTTTCACTCCTCTCTGCTTGTGTCTTATTGCTACTAGTTCAATTGTGCTGGGGAATCACAAGGAATGCAAATTATTCTGACAAACGATAAGGAGAAAAGGGTGGCTATTGGTAAGTCAATCAAGCTGCCTTAGAGGGCATACAAAATAGTGACTCTGTATTAGCCTATGTATGAGAGAGAGGCTTAACTTGCAACATAGGCTTATATCACTCTATCAAAAAGCCCTTGATATATAGGAAGCTTCTTCAAAACCTACTGTTGAACAGAAGTTTTTTTATGGCAAAGGGAAAAATACTATGTGTGTTTAAATATAATATATATAAATATAAATATAGGTAATCCTTGACTTGCAACCATTCATTTAGCAATTGCTTGAAGTTACAATGGTACTGGAAAAAAAATAACCTTAAGCCAGATTCTCTTAATGACTGCATAATTCACTTAACAGCTGCAATGAATTGCTTAACAACTGTAGTAAAAAAAGGTTGTAAATTTGGGTATAAATCACTTAACAACTGCCTTCCTTAGCAATGAAAATTCTGGGTTCAAATTATGATAATAAGTCGAGGACTACCTGTATATACCAATGTCTTTAACCATTACATCAAACTGGCTCTTTGTACTTTATATTAATTGATTCCCCCCTCCCCTTTGGTTCTTCTAGAGCTTTTACATACTTTTTTAGTATGCTATTCAATGGCTAACTATGATCCTTGACCCAGAAAATGGTGCACATCCTCACTGTCTCATTTTTGGAAAACTGCTTCTTACAAAACGAAGAGAAAGATATTACTGAGATTGCATGAATCTTTATACTTGTAGAGCAAGCCAGAGAAAGAGGGAATGAGGAGCTAACTCATAAATTAGAGTACACTAACTTATGAGTAGATAAGGAGTAGACCAAAATACCTTGAGAACAGGTATAATTAACTAGCTACAAATTTGGGAAGCTTCTTCAGTTTGCAATAATCTGGCACATATTCTGCATTGGAAGTAATTTTCAAATGCAGAAATATTTTCCCCCTTCACTTACTTGGCACCAATTCACTCAGTGGCCTTGAAATGCAAAGGTTTATAGTCTATTCCCAATCTGCTTGAGCCAGTAAGTTTCCCTCTGATTACCAGCTTATTAAATTTCTATTAATGTTAACAACAGGATATAGCTCCACCTAACATATTTTAATAGCCTCCAATTACTTGATTAAGTTTTGAGGGAGACAGGAGGGAAATGTGTCTAGATTTACTACTTCAAACACCTGACTGTTTCATTAATAAAAATGGTCTCATGGGTATCCAACAAATCCGCTTTGGAAAATGGCCCATTTTACTGTACTTGTGTTTTTATGAAGGTTGAATGAAAAGTGATGCCTCCATGTGCATAACTTTGGCTTAAATAGAGGCATTTTCCTATTTGAAAAAGGAAAATAATTCTTGAAATGAGCTATTTTGTTACCTGTATTTGCTCCTCCACATAATTACCACCCTTTGCTACACACTTCTGTGAACTAAACAGTATGTTTTGTCTCTTCAACTGTATTCTGGCAATTCTTTTTACTTCTTTGAGTCAAAAATATGCCCATGGAAATATTCCTTCAGTTTTGAGAAAAGTTAAAATTGTATTATACAAAGTCTGTGCTGTATGGCAGGTGGGGTAAGATGGTGATAGTCACCTTTGTTATTGTGTATTGAGTGACTTGTGACATAGCAAGATTTCTTTCTTGTTCTTCCAAATTCTGCTGAATCATTGCTTCAGAGTTTTGAGTGCTGCAAAATATTTGGTTTGATAGCGGTGTCAGATTCAAAGAAATATATGTGAATAAAGCTATCTGTATCCACAAAAACTGTAGCCATGAGATTTCTTGCCAAAACCTGGGTTTTGAAATTTCCTTTTACAGATGAAGATTTATGATGATAGTTTGGAGGCTCACGCTTTGTTTCTGAGTCATCCACATTTTTTCAATTATTATGATGTTGCAAACAAATTCCTCACCTTCATTCTCATGGTGTGACAATAATTGCTGGCAAATTTTAACTCGTGAAGTTTTCATTACTGCCATCATCTTATGAAGAACTCATGTTGCATAAACTTTGTGATATTGAATCAATGTAAGCCACATGTTCAAGTTAAATGAAAAGCTAGACAAGTTTTCTTTGAGTGATCCACTGATTAATCAGTTCACCAGCCTTTTCATATGAAATTCATCAGTTGCTATCACAAGACCATTCATTGTGTTATTGATCACACAAATTAGCTTTTCCTGGGTTTAGTGTCTTTCTAGTTTTTTGGCCCAGTAACACACAGTGTTCATGTCAACATAGTCATCATCTATTTGGTATGAAAGAACAGATACTAAAGAATATGTCAGAGCTGCTAGAGCGGGGGTCCTCAAACTTGACAGCTTTAAGACTTGTGGACTTCAACTCCCAGAATTCTCCAGCCAGCTATGCTCCCAGAATTCTGGGAATTGAAGTCCACAAGTCTTAAAGCTGCCAAGTTTGAAGACCTCTGTTCTAGAGTGTCAGTACTGCCATCTGTTGGCATTTTACAACATCAGAGGCATTACATTTCATTCAGAACTTGTAAAAGGGCATTGAAAAGTTTAACAAAAAAATGCTGACGAGAAACTGTAAATTGGTTACATTCTCTCCATATCTCAATAGATTGAATAGGAAAACTGGAAATTCATAGGTACAAAATACCTATCTGGAGCTATATTGGAGAAGAAAGATGTCATATATTATCCTCCCTGCCACACTTACATTTGGATGAAGGGGTATCAGTTCAGTTATAAGACACCAGTAGTTCAATGAGTATCCCTCAGAAATTTGCCTGAAATTGGTAAAGGGAGGTTAAAGGAAAATTAATTCTAAACAATAAATGTACAGGTAGTTCTCGACTTACGACCACAAAATTTCTGTTGCTAAGTGATACAGTTGTGGGTTTTGCCCTATTTTACAACCTTTCTTGTCACAGTTGTTAAGTAATCACTGCGGTTGTTAAATTAGTAACATGGTTGTTAAGTGAACCTGGTTTCCCCATTGACTTTGCTTATTAGAAAGTTACAATAATGATTTACATGACCTTGGAACACTGCAACCGTCATAAATATGAGCCAGTTGGCAAGCATCTGAATTGTGATCACATGACCATGAGGATGCTGCAATGGTTGTAAGTGTGAAAAAGGGTCATAAGTGACTTTTTTCAGTGCCATTGTAACTTCAAACGGTCACTGAATGAACTGTTGTAAGTTGAGGACTACCTGTACAAACTCTGGGAGATTGGAAGCTGATGCAGATTGTAGTATATCTTCCTTACTTTCAAACTGAAGTGAAATGATTAATCTGAGACGGGGTATCCAGGAGAGGAGGAGGAGAGTGTTAAGAAAGAATTCCATCCAGGGGAAAACAGAGCTCTTCAGTAGGTTGTGGAAGCATAACAAAGCATTGATGTAATAACAAGACTGGCAGTTATGCAGATTTTGAAGACGCAAAAAAAAGGTTCCTCATTAGGAAAAATAACTCTGAGAAGGAACATACAATGGATAAGAGACAGAGTGGCTTCTCAACCATGAAAACTAATACTAAGTAGGATATTCAGCTAGATGGAAAGCATATCTGAGACTCCCCTGAGGGATGGGTGGATGGAAGGATGGATGGACGGATGGACGGACGGATGGATAAATGGACGAATGGACGAACGGTCGGATGGACGGATGGACAGACAGATGGATAGATAGATGATAGGAATACTCAATAAATGTCAATAGTGATTGCATTTGCAAGATTGAGCTATTTTCTACAATATGCCACATATCACAATGAGAAACCATGAGAAAAATGAGCTACCATTCCTTCAAACCCGCTAACTGACTAGAACTTCAGTCAAAGGATGCTTAAGTCCCCAACTATTTCAATGATTTTCAAGTCAGCCTATTTTGTGGCAAATCTTTCTCAGGTCCATGAATTTTTTTAAAAAAAATCATATATATCATTTTTTAACAAGGCAAATGTTGCCTTTAAAGCATATTTCAGACAGCTACCAATATTTGGATTATATTACATGTTGGAAAATTGGAAAATCTTATCTTCAAAACTGGAGAGATACCACTTGATTCAGGAGGAAATATAAGGACAGTGGTAGAATTTATGCATTGTATGCAGAGGCTTGTAGGTTTAGTTCCCATCATTTTATTAATTTATTTATTTAATGGATAATATGGATTTATAGGGCCACCCAGCTCAAAGAATGTGACATTTTGTACAACAATAAGAAATAATAAATAGAAAGAAAATAGCCAAACTGCATTAACCCCCCTCCCACAATATATAAAATACAAATGCTACTTGTATATGATAATTAAAGGGGACTCCACTCAATTTGACCCAAACCCCCAAAATTTGGGAGAAAACCCCAGATCTTAGTAGCTTTTCTAAAGGAAAATAGAGTTGATACTTGTTATATATTTTTGCATATCATCTCTAGATGGGAGAGCCAGTTGTGTGCAGTGGCTAAGGTACCAGGTTGGAAACCAAGGGGCCATGAGTTTTAGTTCAGTCTTAGGTACAAACTGATAGATTTGGGTCTGTCTCAGCCCTGGGAAGGAGGCAATGGCAAGCCCAAAAAGTGAATGGACTAGTCCAGTCAGTCCCCAGGAATCAACACTGACTCGAAGACACATACAAAGTAACCTACTTTCATAGAAGAGTATGAATAAATTATGTTATGGAACTTTCTGTGTCCATACAAAAAATGAAAAGCAATTTTTTAAAAGTTGAATTTATAATAGTTCTTGAAAATTGTTGCTCTTTGTAGGGGGGAGGGGATATATATACCCATTTCTTTTTCTTCAGAAGCAAAGAAAAAGTTAATTCTAGACTTGACCACTACTTTTCAATGTCATTAAAACTGTTTTCAGTTGGATGAAAACTGTAGCCAGTCTTCTGAATAGCTTCAGTTTTAAATTGGATCAGCAAATGACTTAATCTTTGAATTTTTCACATCTCTGAGATTTGTCATTTACTGCTGATAATCCTTTTTTTGCCTAGGAGGGTCAAAAGGTGAAAACAACTAAGGTACCTTTTGCTATGAATATTTTACAAGCTGCCTGTCCCTTTTTCACTGAGATCTTAGTGCTGACGGAGGACTTCTTCAGGATGAGTCCTTAGCTGACTGATGAATACAAAACACCTTTTGAACAAAAGGCATTCAAGATTACTGGAAGACAAGACAGCCTACTTTAGTTTCTGTGTTTAATATCTGGCGCATCAATGGAGATTTTTTTTTAAAAAAATCATGCAGATACTATACTGAGTGACAGACTGTTGAAAATTGGGACACCGTATATATTGTTTCTCTGAGAATTGCAGAAATAATAGGGAAGTTTGCAACTCACTGTAATGTCATGAGCAAATGATGAACTTTGAAGAACTCAAGTACCCCAAAGTAATATGAAACAAGGAGTAAATTGAAGATAATATTTGGTTACAGCGCAGTTCTCAAATTGTCCTGAAACACATCCTCTGTTCTTTGAGGCTGGGTGGCTTTTAAAATGAAGACAATGGGAAGAAATTGGTGGCTGAAACAATATAGCCATTTTATTTTATGACTGCCAGTAATGTGAACTTCTTGGAAGACATCTTCTTTCAGCACTTTATTGCAACAGAGCACATTCAGTGGCAATAATTCAAAGCCAAGCTACCTTAGGGAACTTTCTCCTACAACTTGCTGGAAAGAATTGGAGTTGCCCAGCACGGAAGTGAGAACTTTCCCAGACATAGTTTTGAAAAGTGTCAGGAAAAAAAGACACCGGCAAAGAAGAGGTGCAAGGGAGACATTTCACACAATTATAATCAATTTGCTATTTGATGTACTTTGATGCCCAAATAGATTCTTACTAAATCTACACATTCTGCTAACCCTACAACTTACAAAGTTATAGAACTTTAATTGTCCATTTCCTTTGCCTCGTTTTTTAAAAACACATCTTGTTTCAGAAGCGACCTAATATGTGACACTATTTTTGAAATATTATTTCTTATTTTTAATCACATGAACAATATATATAGTATCTAGGATTCCAACCGATTGCATGACTTTATTTGTTTGTTTGGCTGTTTTTTCTTTTAAGATGCACATAAGCAAAAACGCTAAATCCATTTCTATTATCAAACCATTGCCATAAAAACAAAATTAAAACGTACTGCATCTCTTCTCTTTTTCTTATTTCAAATGCCCAGGCTAAAATCTTGTCTTCACTTGCTATCTGAAACTTGACAAAGTGGGGATCAGTTATACTTCCCCCAAGAGAGACAGCTTCAAAACTGTCCTGTCCAATTGTTTTATTGTTTTGTTTTATTGCTATCAAAGGAAGGACAGCAACCACTCCACTGATGAGAACCAAGGTGCTGCTTAGATTCACAGCATGGCTTCAAAAGGCCACATCACTCAGATCTACACACTAAAATTGTTAGTGTTACTAAAGTTGTTACTGTACCCAGCTGACCATTGGAGGAACCTCGTGTTGAGGCTGAGGAACATTATCCTCAGACTTTCTTAGTCTAGCATTCAGTTCCCCCAACTAGATATTGAAGCTCATAGGCAGGACTTAAAAACAGGACAAGTTATATGGATCAGTTCCTGGAATGTCCCAATCGTCAAAAGGTTGAGAACCACTGCCCTAATGGGACAGAAAAAATATACTGCCTCTTCTTTGTGCCCCCCTTCTTAATGAACCTTTAAAAAGATCCAATTATAAAAGCTTAGCCTTTTAAAAAAATCTGATAATTTGTGGTTAAGAAAATGTTCCTGTTCTTAGCACTAGCAATAGCACTTAGACTTATGTACCACTTCATAGTGCTTTACAACCCTCTCTAAGTGGTTTATAAAGTCAGTATATTTCTTCCAACAATCTGGCTTCTCATTTTACCAACCTCAGAAGGACAGAAGGCTGAGTCAACTTTGAGCTGGTCAGGTTTGAACTGCTGGCAGTCGGCAGTGTTAGCCTGCAATACTGCATTCTAACAACTGCACCACTATGGCTTTTCCCATTCAAGATATGCACCCATATCTTCCCCTTCAAAGATATGTACCCTTTTCAACTACTGCATTATCTCAGGAAAAGATGCAATACTTCAAAGAGTTACAGACAGGTACACAAGCTCTGAAGGACCTTTTAGTATCCAAAATATTGCAGTTTTCTATTGTGCAGATCACAGGTGCTAGTTACGTAAGATGAAGTTTACCTTATGAAAAATCTGATTCAAACATGTCTTTATCCATACAGGGTAACATATAACTAGTTATCCAGGGTATTGGAATGTCAAAATAAGCCCAATCCTACAAGAGTATCACCTAACATATTTTCATTAAAAAAGCCTTTTCCATTGGCACAAATCAAGGCTTTTCTTCAGAAGAACAATTTTTATCCAAACAATATTTTTGTGTTGTTATCCTGATTGTTCTCTCTGAATTTTTGCAGCACAGATCTGATAGCCCTATTTTAAAAGAAAAATATGCACATTGAATCTAAAGATACATTTCATATTACAGATGTTTCATCTTAATCATCTCAGATTGTATTCCTGTAAACAAAGGGACTCTGCTTAAATGCAAGTGAAGCAGGTTGCAAAAGTTTCATTCCTAAGACTAATGTCTTTGTTTTCATTCTTTTGTGATACACGTCCTTAGCACCCGGCATCTACACATGTAATTGTACAGACATAATTACTCTGAACCTTAGATCTTGTGAGTTGATACACACCAGGGCGGCATTGTACTCTCCCGTAAGAGAAAATTAATAAATGCATGCCAAGGATTCAATCAAAACAATATATTATATTTTATTACAAAATAGAGAAAGATTGATTAACATGTGTCTTTCACGCAGAACACAATTAAGTTTGGCCCGCAGCTATTCAGAGCAGCAGAGAGCTATTGCTGAGCCACCATTCCCAGTTCCATGCCTTCTGCCAGAGAGAGCTGAGTCCCTTGCTGCAGGGATGGAAGACGACTCCTTCCACAGGTACTATCAGAAACAAAAGGAACTGGGTGGCATAAAGCAGCTGATGAAATCTTGCCATAGAACAGTGGGGAAGAGGAGCTGCAAGGGGAAGAGGCGACAGCTGGCAAAAGCAAGAGTGCCAAGTAAAATTGGCGCAGCCACAGCTCCTACTACATTCAACCAGACAACTCATTCCAATCCATGTATCTTTTCAGGAGATTGCAGTTTTGTGAGCCACAACTTCATGACTGCTGGGGACCAAAGCATGAGCACCATCCATGGTTGAGAACTGGGAAAAAAACCCCTGTGTCTGCATTGCAACAAGACCACAGTTAAAGAAGTGGCTTTGGAAATATTCTGTATTCTTTCAATTACATTGCAACTGTGTATTATTATACTGCCCATTTGTAATGTTGCTTCCAACACAGTTCAATTTAAAATATTTTTCTCCAAATTTAAGAAATTTTTTAATCTACTAATCAAAAAATATAAAATAGGCTAGATTTAATAATGTAGACGAAATACTTGAGATGAATATGTTAATTTGAATCATACTCATTTGCACAGGAATTTTTTTTTCTGGAAGAATGATAATTCTTCCCATAGTACTACTTATTCAGGCCTTCTGCTCTCCTCCCGCCAACAAAGGAGGCGAAGGATAAGCTAATTAGCCTTGACTTCTTTGTTGTATCCTCTTCTCCTGCCCAATCTCTTCTTCATGTATTGTAGGAGTGATTTTTGATGTGGGAGGCATTCTGCAGTAATGTAACATCATAGAATAGAGAGGTGGAAAGGATCATGCCAAACCAATCTTATTTCATTCTTTGATGATGTCACTAAATTAGTAGACCAGCGAAATGCTGTGGACATAATATACTTAAGATTTCAGTAAAGCATTTGACAAAGTAGACCACAATCTACTTCTTGGTAAGCTACAAAAATGTGGAATATTATTTATCTTTATTTTTTATTATTCATATTTCTATGCTGCCCACTCTCCGAGGACTCTGGGCGGCTTACACCAAAGACAGTATACTAAATAGCATATTGCCCCCAACAATCTGGGTCCTCATTTTACCCACCTTGGAAGGATGGAAGGCTGAATCAACCTTGAGCCGGTGAGATTTGATCCGCTGATCTGCTGAACTAGCTGCAGTACTGCACTCTAACCACTGCGCCACCTCGGCTCATAGACAACATCACCACCAGATGGATTTGTAGGTGGCTGACAAACAGTATTCAATGAGTAGTCCTTAATGATACTACATCCACATGGAGAGAAGTAAGCAGTGGGGAACCACAAGGCTCTGTTTTAGGCCCAGTACTCTTCAATATCTTTATAAATGACTTAGATGAGGGAATAGAAGGGGAACTCATCAAATTTGCAGATGATACTAAACTGGCAAGAATAGCCAACACCCCAGAAGACAAATTCAGGATCCAAAAAGATCTTGACAAACTTGAACAATGGGCCCTATCCAACAAAATGAATTTTAATGTGGAGAAAAGCAAAGCTTTACATTTAGGCAGGAAAAATCAAATGTATAAGTACAAATTAAGAGGGACCTGGCTCAAAAACAGTAACTGTGAGAGGGACCTTGGAGTCCTAGTGGATGATCACTTGAATGTGAGCCAGCAATGTGCAGCCGCCGCCAAAAAAGCTAATACAATCCATAAAGAGGCATAGAATCAAGATCATGTGAAGTATTAGTGCTGCTTTACAAAAACCTAGTAAGACCACTCCTGGAATACTGCAACCAATTTTGGTCACCTTACTACAAAAAAGATGTTGAGACTTTGAAAAAAGTTCAGAGAAGAGCAACTAAGATGATCAAAGGAGACTAATTTGTATGAAGAACTGCTACAGGTTTGGGTCTGGCTAGTCTAAAGAAAAGAAGAATTACGTGTGACATGATAGCAGTATTCCAGTATTTGAGGGGCTACCACAAAGAAGAGGGGGTCAAATTATTCTCCAAAGCACCAGAGGGCAGGATAAGAAATAATGGTTGGAAACCACCGGTAATCAAAGAGAGAAGCAACCTGGAATTAAGGAGAAACTTCCTAACAGTGCGGACAATTAACCAGTGGACCGGCTTGCCTCCAGGGATCGTGGGTACTCCAACACTGGATGTTTTTGAGAGGAGACTGGACGGTCACTTGTCTGAGATGGTATAGGTCAGTGGAGGGTTGCCCCCGGTTTGTACCGGTTCTATAGAACTGGTAGTAAAACCGGTTGGGAGGCTCGGCCCACTGACCCCGACGTCACCAAAATGCTTCTGTACACGTGCAGAAGCTTCTGAGCATGCGCAGAAGAAGCGTGTGGCCCCACTGCGAACCAGTAGTAAAGGTAAGTAGAACCCACCCCGGTATAGGTTCTCCTGCTTGACCAGCAGGCTGGACTAGAAGTCCTCCAAGGTCCCTTCCTGTTCTGTTCTGTTCTGTCCTGTCCTGTCCTGTCCTGTCCTGTCCTGTCCTGTCCTGTCCTGTCCTCCACTCCACTCCACTCCACTCCACTCCACTCCACTCCACTCCACTCCACTCCATTCCATTCCATTCCATTCCATTCCATTCTATTCATATGAGTAGAATTTCCATAGTCATTTGCTGCCAGAGTAGATTAAAGAATACTTCCCCTCTCATATCAACGTATTCAAGCACGATCAAACTATATGTGTACTTGAGGATTAAAAATACAATAATAAACAAATAGCAATCTTCTATTTTGTTATGACATCCCAGATTAACTTGCCTGAGGCATGACAATTTTATAACATATACACTGGTATGGTTGCAATATTAAAATTTCTATCTGTATGTGAAAAGATAATGTGTACTCAGAAGTAAGTTAATTTTGTGGGTTCCCAATATACTGTTCGAGGGGGGAAAACATGATACTCTTTTTTTTTTTTTGTAAAGACAAGCTGCACTGAAGTTCAGGTAAGCAGTATAAAATTGCAGCTTCAATTTACAATCATTTGAAAATTCTATTTCAGAGTAGATCTCATAGGGTTGTGCTATTATCTCCTCTATCCACTTACTTAGGCGTAAATCCTACCCAAAATCCCAAGAACCAGGGTTTGTGGTTCATCAAACATATCATGGGATTGAAATAAAAATCTGAGATTCTTCTCTTCATGTGAGTGCAAACACTGTCCAGGTTGGTACACAATGCTCAGCAGAACAGATGCTGCTTCTTGAGCCAAAGAAAACTTTCAGACTGGCCTGCTGCGTCAAGTAAAGATAAAATGTGCCACAGATAAGTGAACACGCTGCGACCAAAGACTGGTGCACTGTGCTAGTCCTATGCCTGAAGGATGGTCCCCTGGTCAGAGTTATGTGGAGGTTGCTTTCCATGAGTCATCCGGCATCTCCTTCCTCTCAGTAGCATTCAAGCTTTCAACTTGCATTTACACTTGAAAGGTTGCCCAGTGGGGGATTTACTTGACAAATTACCTTTCTGAAGTGACAAGAGAAGTTGAAAGAAACTCTCTTTTTCTACCCTGCCAAATTTGTTTTATTATAAAATCCTTCAAAAATGGAAAGACTGAGGAGTTGTTAGATTTTACTCTTCAGAATTGCAGAATGGGAGTGGGGAAAAGTATACACAAATACACATGTAGGCATATAGATCAACACAACAGCAACAGAAAATATCTCCGTATTTCAATTAAAGTCTCCAGGGCTACCAATTTGTTAATAAAAAAGATGAAAAGAAATTGATTACAAATAATTTGAAATAACGACATTTTTCTCAACTCATCCAGGATTAGTATTTATTGAGCTGTAAGCAGATGAACTTATGGGCCACAAACATTTGCTGAGCACTTTCTACCCTTTTATAAAGAGAAAAAGAAGCAAATTTGTCATCACAGGATTGGCATCTCATGTCATTAGATTACAGCATTCATCAAATCATGCTCATGTAACTTGGTTTTAATTGTGGGTTTTACTTCTGGCAGTTTTTTGAGGTTATAATTTGACTGAAAAGTATTTGCTAATTTGTAAATGGGTCCTAATGGATTATTTTGCTTGAATCTTTCATCTGGTGAGCTGTTCATATTTACATGGTGTTGCAGACTTCTTTGATCCAATTCCTCATAAAAAAGAGTCAACTCAGTGTAAGACAATAACCCCCATCTCTTAGCACTTGTAGAGAATCCAGAAGGATCCCATAGTTAGTGGTATCAAATGCCATAGTCAGATCAAATGGACCAGGAGAATCAATTTATGCATTCCATTTAGGCTCCACCCGTTCTCCAGGTTGCATAGACCCTCAGGGCCCAGGCCTTCGGCTGATGCTGTGCATTGCCAGGTCCGTAGTAAATAAAGCCCCCCTCATTTGTGATCTTATTCAGGAGGGGGGTGCGGACCTGGCAGGTATTACGGAGACCTGGTTGGGCCAGGAGGGGGGGGTTCCCCTCATTGAAATGTGCCCACCAGGTTTCCATGCATTCCATCAGCCAAGGTCACAGGGGAGGAGCGGGGGGGTAGCGGTTATCATTAAAGATGGCCTGAGACCGAGGGAGGCCACTGTTCCTCAGGCGGCCGGCTGTGAATCCCTCCTTGTGAAATGGGGTCACGGGGTTCAGAGGGGTTTGCTGATCACGTACCTGGCTCCCTGCCACGTGGCAGCAGCCCTGCCTGAGCTACTCAACGTCATCGCCGCGGTGGCGGTTGATACCCCTAGGCTTATGGTCATGGGGGATTTCAACCTGCCGTCCGTGGGTGAGGCGTCAGAGGTGGCTCAGGAGTTCATGGCTTCCATGACAGCCATGGACCTGACCCAGTTAATTCATGGCCCTACCCACACGGGGGGAAACACGCTGGATCTGGTTTTTGTCTCTGGACAGTGGTTGAGTGATCTCGAGATAGGGGATATAGTCACCAAGCCCTTGTCATGGTCTGATCACTCTCTCCTTTGTCTCGACCTTCGAACCGCTACACCCCGCCGCAGGGAGGCGGAGCCGGTAAGATGGTTCCGCCCCAGGCGCCTGATGGAACCTGATAGGTTCCAGATGGAGCTTGGGCCATTCCCTGAGGCTCTGGCACACGCCTCGACTGGAGACCTAGTGGCCGCCTGGGATAGGGCGGCCGCTGGAGCTCTGGACCGGGTCGTGCCTTTGTGGCCTCTGACCCGGCGCCGATCTCATTTAGCTCCTTGGTTCACTGAGGAGCTGAGGGAGTTGAAGCGCTGGAAAAGACGCCTAGAGAGCAGTTGGAGGGCCAGTCTTTCTGAATCTGACCGGACACTGGTAAGATCTCATATTAGGAATTACCTAGTGGCGATAAAAGCAGCGAAATGTAGCTATTTTGCTGCTCTTATTGCGTCATCAGATAATCGCCCAGCCGCCCTGTTTAGGGTGACCCGCTCCCTGCTCCACCAGGAAGCGCGGGAGGACCCCTTGGAGGGTAGAGCCGAGGATTTTGTCCAATATCTGTATGACAAAATCGCTCAGATTCGGGAAGATCTGGACTCCGACTGGATAGTCTCAGGGGGAGGGACTGGGGCAGGTCTTGAGAATGTTATCTGGGATGAGTTTGATCCTGTGACCCCTGAGGACGTGGACAGGATTCTGGGTAGACTGAACGCGACCACTTGTTTATTGGACCCGTGTCCCTCCTGGTTAGTGCTGGCTTCTCGGGAGGTGACACGAGGCTGGTTCCAGGGGATTATAAATGCTTCGTTGGGTGAGGGTGTCTTTCCTGCTGCCTTGAAAGAGGCGGTGGTGAGGCCTCTCCTCAAGAAGCCTTCCCTGGACCCGGCAATGTTGGTAAATTATCGTCCGGTCTCCAACCTTCGTTTTGTGGCGAAGGTTGTTGAGAGTGTGGTTGCGCAACAGCTCCCCCAGCACCTGGATGAAACGACGTATCTGGATCCGTTCCAGTCGGGCTTCAGGCCCGGGTACAGCACGGAAACGGCATTGGTCGCGTTGGTTGATGATCTCTGGAGGGCTCGGGACAGGGGGTGCTCCTCTGTCCTGGTCCTGTTAGATCTCTCAGCGGCTTTTGATACCATCGACCATGGTATCATGCTGCACCGGTTGGAAGAGTTAGGGGTGGGAGGCACTGTGTTGCAGTGGTTCTCCTCCTTTCTCTCTGACTGGTCGCAGTCTGTGTTGACAGGGGGACAGAGGTCAACCCCGAGGCCCTCATATGTGGGGTGCCGCAAGGGTCGGTCCTCTCACCTCTCCTGTTCAACATTTATGTGAAGCCGCTGGGCGAGATCATCCATGGTTTCGGGGTGGAGTACCATCAGTACGCTGACGACACCCAGCTGTACATCTCCACCCCGGATCACCCCAACGATGCCCTTGAAGTGATGTCCCGGTGCCTGGAGGCCGTACGGATCTGGATGGGGAGGAACAGGCTCAGGCTCAACCCATCCAAGACCGAGTGGCTGTGGTTTCCGACGTCCCAATATAGTCAGTTGATGCCATCACTGACTATTGGGGGGGAATCATTGGCCCCCACGGAGAGGGCTCGCAACTTGGGCGTCCTCCTGGATTCACGGCTGTCTTTAGAAGAGCACTTGACGGCCGTGTCCGGGAGGATTTTTCATCAGGTTCGCCTGATTCGCCAGTTGCGTCCCTTTCTGGATCGGGACTCGTTACGCACGGTCACTCATGCCCTCGTCACCTCCTGCCTGGACTATTGTAATGCTCTCTACATGGGGCTCCCCTTGAGGAGCACCCGGAGGCTCCAACTGGCGCAGAGTGCGGCCGCGCGGGTGGTAATGGGAGCGACATGGCGCTCCCATGTGACACCTCTCCTGCGCGAGCTACACTGGCTCCTGGTGGTCTTCCGGGTGCGCTTCAAGGTTTTGGTTACCACCTTTAAAGCGCTCCATGGCTTAGGACCTGGTTTTCTACGGGACTGCCTACTACCACCAATAGCCTCCCACCGGCCAGTACGCTCTCATAGAGAGGGACTCCTCCGGGTGCCGTCAGCCAAACAATGTCGGCTGGCGACCCCTAGGGGGAGAGCCTTCTCTGTGGGGGCACCTACCATCTGGAATGAGCTCCCCCCAGAGATACGGAGGATCCCGGATCTGCGCACCTTCCGCCGCGCTGTGAAGACCTTTTTATTCCATCAGGCGGGCTTGGCCTAATCTCTTCCCTTTTTAAACATGTAAATTTTAATCTGTTTTTAAATTATTGGGGTGTTTTAAATTTGTCTGGGCCAAAATGATTTAATCTGATTTTATCTGGTTTTTTAAATTTTTTGTATCTATGTTATTTTATTGTTTGGCTGTTCACCGCCCTGAGTCCTTCGGGAGTAGGGCGGTATACAAATCAAATAAAACAAACAAACAAAAACAATTCCAAATCCTGATGAGATTATCCACAAAAGAAATAAATGCCATTTTTATCTCATGGATGTCCCTTGCTTTTTGTCTTGCCTACAAGTGCTTTGGAGAATAGGTTGATCCCTTCTTCTTTATGGAACCTCAACCTCAAATATTTGAACATTGATATCATGTCATCCCAATCCTTCTTTTCATTTCATTAGATAAGACATACCCAATTCCTGCAACTGTTCTTCATATGTTTTAGCCTCCAGTCCCCTAATCATCATTGTTGCTCTTCTCTCCACATTCTAGAGTCTCAACATCTTTTTTATATTGTCGCAATATTCCAAGTGCGCTCTTACCAAGCATTATTGCGTAGCATTATTCTACTCTTCCTGTGGAGGATTTTTTTTTCTAGTGGAAATGACAATTACACAGAGTTTCAGATGCACATCAAGACCCAGATTTACACACACACACACTGAATTTTTACAACTGCATTGATTTTTACAGATTTGTAAAACTTTTATACTTTGCTTTTAAGCACATTTTGCATTGTAGTTGGTTTTACTATGGCTTGCTAAATAAGCTATAGTGGTTGACTCACCTATAACAATATCTATATTATAAATATTGGTTTCCAAACAAGAATATATGGATGTTTGGGCCACACTAAACCAAAAACAAACACCTCTGTGGTTAAACACATGTGTGAACTCAATAAAAGTCTTTGAATATAGCACAATTGATCAAGAAGCATTTCTGGAACTATTTATTATTATTATTATTATTATTATTATTATTATTATTATTATTATTATTATTATTATTATTATTATTATCATCATCATATGGCATATCATACATGGATATATATAATAAATATTATATATATAATATATATATAATAAAAAATAAAATATTGTTTTCATAGATTTTTACCGGTAGAGGTATGCAAGTTTTGGTATATTCGGGTCTTTTCCCGTGTAAGATTGAGAGTATCATGGCAACGTTTTAACGAGGTCCCACTTGTCATCTTCAGGCTGGTTCCTTCGGCTTCGTGCCTATGCGAGCAAAGTGTGATCGGAGCTGCCGTCTCTCTATAAATACTGGTGGGGAGGTGTGGGTGCTGGCTTTGTTGCTGTGAGCGGGTTGGTTGTCTGTGTTGTTACATCTTGATTGGTTGATGGAGTTGATGTTTGCAGATTAGTCAGCTGTTTCGTAACATCCTGTGTGGGTGGGGTCCTTGATGTGTGCCCATTAGTTTTTTGTGTTTTAACGACCTGGGTAATGGGCTATGTGTTAACATCCTGAGTTCTAGTGTTGTGATATCCTGAGTTTTTTGATGTCCTGAGCAGATGGCTGTGATGCCACATCCCGGGCTTTGGTTTGGCTACAAGTTTGGGGTCTTGCCATGTGTTCATGGAGTGTGTCAGTTTGCTTTGTGTGGGGATTGGAGGGGGGTGCAGCAGCTGGTGATGCCGCCGTGGTCTGGCTTCTGGATGGTGGTTGTATTTTGTGTATGGGATGGGTTTGGGTTCGAATCTGGTGAGGATGATTGGTGGTGGTGGCATGTGTTATCTTGGGTCTGGTGTTAATCTTCGTGGCTGGGACTCTTCTGTTGACTAGGGCTAGTTTCCAGATGTCCGGTAGACGATACCTCCCGCCTACCTTGCATATGCAAGTTTTGTGGGGTGCTGGCTTTGTTGCTGTGAGCGGGTTGGTTGCCTGTGTTGTTACATCTTAATTGGTTGATGGAGTTGAGGTAACCAACCCACTCACAGCAACATTTCTAGATGAGTAAAACAGAACAAAATATAAATGTCAAAAATATCTCTGTTCAAATACCAATATCTAGGCCATCTAACCATTGAAACTCAACATCATTTATATGAAAAAAAAATCAGATACTGAACCAGTATATGCTATGGGACTATTTCTTCTAACTTTATTATAAAGTTACATTAACAAAATCTCGCAAGTCTGAAAGTACATAATTCTTCCCTTGCATTTACAACCCAAGAAACTAGGGAGGGACTCTTCTGAGATTTTTGCCCTACCCCCATTGCTCTTGTGAGCTAAACTGCCTCATATCTGACCATTGTCTACTTTGAGGCTTTTTCTTCCGTTTCCCAAGGTCATTCCATTCCCACATACCATTTTATGAGGTTATTATAGGCCTGTAGTCAATTGATCTTAAGAATTAATTAAATAATTAAAATTGCAAATCTTGCACTGGAGGAAAAAAAAACATCATATCAAAGGAGGAAGGAAATAACTTTTATTTTTAGTTGATGCACAGAATCAACTAAATCGCATCCAAATAGCACCCTTTCTCTCAACTCATGGTGTAGCACAACAAAGGAAGGCTAAATTACTTCTTAAACTAGAATAGAAAATTTCATAAGCACTATGCCTATGCAAAACTTCTCTTTGGGGATTCCGTTTTATTCCAGTGAATTATGGTATCAGATTGAACATTCAAATCAAATTTGATGCCTTCAAATGAATATAAATGATTCAGATAGTTCTGCATGTGCACAGACTCTTCAAAAATGACTGTTCGTTGTTCTTGCTATTGGTGGCTTATCCTGTCTGGATAAGGTGATTGCTGCTCCTTCCAGCTAAAGAACAAGGGAATGCCAAATGCCTGTTCTCATTTTTAGTTCCTGCAGTTTTTGTTTTTATTTTTAAAGGGACTAGTCAGTATGAGGATAGCTTGACACTAAGGTAGCCTGTATGTGTGGGGAGTTGGAGAGACCAAGAGGCAGGTGTTGGACAAGGGGGAATGTCTACCAATGAGAAATTCTGTCCCAGCAGCTGTGTTTGCAACAATTCTTTCTGCATCACAGCAGACCTGGAAGTTAATCAGATCTACAGCTCAAGAGGGGTGAGGGTGAGCCTTCTTTCCTTTCTGCATTTCAGCCTTTTCCAACGTGGTATTTTCCAGATGTGCTTGATTTAAAACTTTTAGTACAAGCAAATAATTTTCCACTAGGAAAACTGCCTTAGGTGACTGCTGGGCTTATCGAATCTTGTGGAGCCACCATGAAAGAGGCCAAACTAAGAAATATACTGGGGAATCTGCTTAGGCCACATTAGTTTTGGTCATCAAGTTGGTGTCTGATATTTAAAACAAACAAAAACTGTTTTAATTCTATATTATTGTTAATGCATCCTACAGGTTTTTGTTTGCTATGTTTGTAATCGATTGGATATTGCCTTGAGTATTCAAATAGAAATAAAGACATTAAAGAATTAACTGATCAAATAAAGCCTTCTTCAATAATTTTACAGCTAAGCAGGAATGACTCCAAATATTTTGTGAATCATAATTTTATTATCATAATTTTAATAATTGATTAAATTTATATGGTGCCTGACCCCCAGGGAGTCTGGCCAGTTTAACAATTTTAAAAATATTTAAAATCAAGAAAACAAAACAACACAACACAAAAACAAACAAAATGACAGTGAAATGGTGAGATGGAAAAAGAAGAAAAAGGCAGGGGCGAAATGCTCCCGGTTCCGACTGGATCACCTGATCCGGTAGCGATGGAGGCGGGTAGTTCAGAGAACAGGTAGCTAAAATCCCTGCCCCCCCCATGCCCAGCTGAGCCGCACAATCATCAGAGGCTATTTTTTTACTTTTAAAAGCATTTTTTCTACAACCTCTTCTGCCGAAAAAATGCTTTTAAAAGTAAAAAAAAAAAAAGCCTCTGATGATCGCACAGCTCAGCTTGGATCGTCAGAGGCATTTAAAAGAAAAAAAGGGTTTTAAAAGTTTTTTAAAAAATTGGCCATGCCCACCCAGTCACATTACCCCCCCCAAACCACCACCACCAAGCCATGCCCACAGAACCAGTAGTAACAAATTTTAGATTTCACCACTGGAAAAAGGGTGTCAGTTACACTCTCCAAGATCGGATGAAGAGCCATATCCTTGGAACCCTTCAAAATACCAATAGAGTGGGGCCATTTGAATCCCATGGGAATCACATTGCACAGGGCAGGCACTGCTACAGAGAAGACTGTTACAGATTCCCAACAGAAAACATTGCTTAACTGAAGGAACTTGGAGCATGCCAAACTTTCCAGAATGCACCAGCTAGGCAAGTATTATGGGAGGTAGGAGGTCTTCAATTAATCAAGTCCTCAGCTGTATAGGTTGAATCACCCTAAAAGGCAAAGTGGCAATACCTGCAACTTGCAAAATAGAGGTATTACATGGCCATCACTCAGTATTACTGAGGCATGCTGATGATACCAAATCCCAAACTGGCCGATGATCTCATCCTTTAGAAATTGAAGTGGAGAGATAGAATAGAACCCTGCGTTACCTCACAAAGGAGCAGTCCAAGGAGTAATTTCTCCCACCCCCATTATTGACTGAAATGTGTCCCAGAAAAAGGAAGAAAACCATTGTAGAGTGGTACTTCCATTCTCCAGCTCACAGAGCCAAATCACAAGGGATATCGTGGTGGATGGAATTGCAAGTAATGATGTACCATCACCATCAAGTCTCTGCCAGAGGTCATCTACAAGCACAACCAAGCTATCTCAGTACTACATCCTAGTTTGAAACCTGACTGAAATGGGTCTAGATAATCTGTTTCTCCAGGGTTCTCATCAGTTGCAGACCAATCAATTTTCAACAACCCTTCCCAGAAAGGAAAGGTTGGAGATTAGTCAACAGTTATTAAAGACCATTGGGTCCAAGAATGGCCTCTTGAGGAAGAGCAAATTACTTTCTGACACTAGGGCATGTATACAACTGGGGGTCATCTCTCTGGTTGTTTTTTTGACTTAGGAGATACGTAGATCTAATAAACAGGTCACCAAGCTGATAGCACAGAGATCCATGCCTACTTCCTCAGGAGTCACTAGCTCAAACTCATCTCAGGCTACACCAAAGACTGTACTTGTTGGCCTACCCTGCCCAATCAGAGTCAAGATGGCTGCTGCAACTCGTGATCAAAGTCCTACCTTTTTTTAAATGTGCATGGCACAAAGGGCTTTTATGGCACATCATGGCTGGCCATCTTGGCTTTTTTGACATTTACCTCCCCCCCCACTCATGCCCCTTAATATATCAATTGCATTGGCCAATAGCTTCATTGTGTCTAATAATAGAGTAATTTGATTAATCAGAGCTTTGAAAGAGGCCCAAATCCATGTGGAATATTAATCTGGGACCAATCTTTAATTACTGGCCTGATAAAAGGGAAAATCCATTTCTCTCAGGAATTAAATCTAGTATAGGGCGGTGGGAGTATGCTAAAGCAGTCCCACTGACAAACAACCAATGTGAGATAATATTTCATTAGAACCACTAAAGGTTTACAAAATAACTGTACTTGTTGGAATTTCTAAGAATGCTTTCTTAAATAAATCCAGGAAATGAAACAAGTGACGAATACCACAATGTAGCTAACATTCAAGCCAAGTGCAAAGTTGGCTGGAATGTCTGAATAATCTACTGATATTGGTTTGGATCTAATATAAGATTACATTGTATTGATAGTCTCACAATGTTTGCTGGTAAGAAGAATTTATAGTTCATCTCCCTGTGTTTGAAATAAAAAGTCAAACCACACCCACTGTAAGACTGGACTACCTAGTGAATTGACAAGATGTTTGTACTCACCCTTTCAAGCTAGAACGAGGTGAATCCCTCCTACTAACAGCATCCCCTTTAGGCTGACAATCTTCCAAATGTTCTCCTTGATCCATGGCAGCCTTTTTGTATAAAAAGAATATATTCATCAATGTTTGTAACATAGCATCTCTCTCTTATTCCTTTGCAAGGCCACCTACCATTAACATTAATTAAAGGAATCTTTATAGAAGTGTAGGTCAGTCTAAACCTATTCCATGTCACTGTGGCAAGCTTTGTATATCATATTTTCCAACAATGTTTGGATTTTGTTTATGTATTGAGAAATCCACATCTGTTTCCAATTTTGCTAATATACAGTTGTGTATGCAGTTTCATATATAAAAAAATATAAATAAATATATACTCTCCAAACTCATGCTGCTTTTTGGGATGCATCAACGATAAATGTTATGGGGAAAGCGTTTGCAGATTCCATTACATCAAATGCATGCAGTATTATCTTCATTTGACAGATATATTTGCCTATATTAATATGTAGAGGGGGAAACCTGCATTACTCTTAGCCCATTCTGTTATCTTTTCCATTTTTTTTGAGAGTTCAGCATTATATCTAAGAAACATTTTTCTTTTTAAATCAATTTTAAGTTTCAAAAACAGATAAAAAACAAAATAACAAAAAAATTAAAATTGGGGGAAGTAATCAAAAAGGGGGGAAACTTAAAAAGTGACAAGTAAAAAAAAAAAGAAAAAATACTTTTGTCTTTCTTTAGTCAAGTAACCTTTAGCATATGCTAAGATAAAACAAAAATACAAAAATATTCTATAAAAATATGAAAAGTAAGCAATGAAAATACCATTAGAAATATATAACAAAAGAATGTCTTCCTCTAAGCTTAAAAATAAACCTGAAAGAACACAGTATACATGTCTAATAATAAAAAATAAAAATGCACAATATTTCTATAATTCTAACAGATCTAATCAAATCCCAAAATTAAAACTTCCTTTTTAAGAGCCGGGGTGATGTAGTGGTTAGCATGCAGTATTGCAGGTTAATTCTGCTGACTGCGAGCAGTTCGATTCTCACAGGTTCAATATTGACTCAGCCTTCCATCCTTCCGAGGTTGGTAAAATGAGAACCCAGATTGTTGGGGGCAATATGTTGAGTCTGTAAACTGCTTGAAGAGGGCTGTAAAGCATTATGGAATGGTATATAAGTCTAAGTGCTATTGCTATTGCTTTTTAATCTTTCTCAAGCAAGAAGTCCAAAAGTGGTATCCAAAAGTAGAAATGAAGCTAAGTAGGCTACCCCTAAGGATATTTTTTCTTAAATGATTAACGTTTAAGTAGAATTGAACATTCCAACAAAAAAAACCCTCTTCATACTTTGATATAATTACAATAATTCTCCAGTTCATAAGAAAAAAATCTGCCTATTTCATGAAAACAAAAAAATAGTCCTGTTTAATACAATTCTCATAGTTTAAGCAAATGGATAAATGTTCCTGAACAAAACAGATGACTTTTACTGAATGGTATCATTATTTTAAGAGACTTCACATCAAGAAATAAATAATTGTTCATGCTTTGTACTATTTTGTATATTATAAAAATAGACCATGCAGAGTGACTTAATATCTCTTACAACAACTTAGTAGTGATGGGGAACTTCCTAAGCCTATTACTATGTCTTTCTTGATGTACCTTTTGGGAAATCTATCTTTCCATCCGCCCCTCCCTTTCACAGTGACTCCAGGCAACTGCTTGTACAAATCCCTGCAGTTTTCTTGGCAAGGTTTTGGGGAAGTGGTTTGCCATTGCGTTCTTCCAAAGCTGAGTGACTAGCCCAAGTCATCCAGCTGGCTTGGTACCTAAGGTAGAATTAGAGCTTACAATAATGGATGGTGCCTTAACCACTACACTAAACTGCTCTGCCCCTCTAGTACCTTTTCATTACTTCATGCTATTTTGTACAATTTACTAACAAGACTAACAAGTAATATAAAAAACTGTTTTAAATGCATACATTGGATCAACCATAGGCTCAAACTAAATATAGGATCATGCGTGTGTATGTATTTGTGCAATATTTTAATCAGGATTGTAGCATCTGAATTCAAACTAGCAATGTGACAGAGTGGGTTAAGCTTTAAGGCTAAAATGGGGAGACTTAGATTCAAGTACATCCATGGCCGTGAAAACTCACTAAGTGTTTTAGGGCCAATCATTCTTACTCAACATTACCTATCTCATAGGGTTGTTGTGAGGATTAAATGAAGGCAGAAAAAGCATATTTAATACCTTGCTAGAACTGAATCTAGCTGTCCAGTCCAGTCATCTAGAGAGGCCCTGTTAAGAATATTCTCCCCAAAAAGTACACGAGGAAATGGAAGCACGCCTTCTCTGTGATAATTCCCATTTTCTGGAGCACAAGGTTGTCCACAAAGCATGATAAAAATAGTCAAGGTGGTATCCTGACAATGCAATCAAGGTTGCATCTGGTTTTTATATGTGAGTCACATGTATAATGCACATAAAAGTCAGGTGGTACTTCTAACATGGCTGCCACCTTGATTTTTGTGAGTACATCGTATGGACATCTCTGCTGGAACAGCTTCCTTTCATAGGTTTATATGATGTCTACCTTGTTAATATTCTAAAAAGAAGTAAGATCTGTACTATTTCAGTGAGTCTTCAGCTCCAGTTGATGGACTGGCTGATGGCACCAATGATAAGTATTGATTTGAAGGCTGTATTTTGTGGATTTTATTATCTTGTCTTTATATTTTCATGATTTTGCTCCATTGTGTCTCTGTATAATATTTGTACCTCATGATGCCAATACATTCCAAGTTCAAGGAAATATAATCACCAAGATTCTCTTAAGAAACTTTGGTGAGAAATTATTTTGTAATCAGGAAAACAGTTTTGCTCAATTTCTACAGGTTATACTCCTTTGCAAGTATTTTTACCTATTTATTTCATACATATTGCAGATCTTCATTTCAAGCTCTCTAAAAACAATTCTTCCAACCATCCCCAACAATAAACCAGCCATGATCTTTAGATTAAACACCTTTAACCAGTAATTTTTAGGAAGCAAGCAAATGAATCCATGTAATGGGAATCTGAAATGATAATGGCTTTCTACCCGCCCAACTAAGGTATGACACAATCATGGCCTCCTAAAGCAAATCTGAATGAAGGCTGGCATATCTTTATTTGAAAAGTTCTTTGCTATTTTTGCACTGTTAGTGTTTTATAGAGTGGAAAGCAATTAGTTTTATAACAGGGGAATAGGTTCAAACCTTGTTTAAAAGTCAATGAGTGCCTAATTGTTCGGTTGCTTGGAAATACCACCCAATCATTGCTGTTTATGAATCTTGCCGTTTTGATGAAAGCCTACAATTTAGAACCTTTCCACCCCATGGACACCTTTTTCTACTGTTTCTTCCATCACAAAGAAATCTATTACAAACGTGCTGTATCTAATTATGAGTGAGTCTGCCGTCACAGCTGAAGTTGCAGAATTAGCACTAAATTTTCAAGAATTAAAAAAAAAATACCTCCAACTTACTTAAACTGTTTTAAACAAAATGGGAACATACATAGGGATATCTCCTGCAGAACAGCAACATATGTGAGAAATAAGGACTAGTAAAGACAATCAGACTTCTTCTCAAGTTAGAGATTTCAGAGGGCCCTACCATGTCATAGCAGTTTCATCACCACATCCAGTCCCCAGTCCCTCAAAAGCCTGGTGAATTTAAATTGTCATTAACCTCATAATTTCATCTAGCTGAAAATGTGAAGAATAATGAAGCCAAAGGAAAGGAATCAAGGCATTTCTGATCCACAGAGGAATGGATCATCCAGAGGTTCTGCAGAACTGCACTCATTTTTTTTCAAAGAACTAGTTTTGCCATAGGGGATTGACTCAGCTCTCAGACATGGCTCTAGTGAGAAGAAGCAATTCCAAAGCTGATTTTAGTCTGGTACAAAGATCCCATGTGGAAGTGTCCAGGATGAGATGAGGTGATTTGGCAGAGCAAAGTGATATGACCCTTCAAACTACAGATGGTATTCATGATTTTTTAATGTTCCCATAAAAGTTTTTAAACATTTTCTCTGAAGTAGCATACAATGAAAAGACCTGGGATAGTACTTTGCTTGCTGTTTTTTTCACTTTCCATATAAAGGAGTGGAACAACTTTATTTATTTAAAGAAACATTTTTTAAAAAGTATTTTACATTTGTAAACTGGAAATGTATCAGTCCATCTTACCATCTGAAGAGTCTATCATCTCAATTTATTTTATTCCACTTCTTATTTAGAGCCCCTTTAAGGTCTCTGTAATCTGCATTTCTAATATAACTGGTTTTATTTCCATTCTTTTCAGACCAAAATGCCAATACAGAAAATTGCCCCAAATCATGGAACAAATATACATGTAAGGGATTGTGTCATTGCTCCATTGTATGACCAAACACACTTTCTGTGTATGAATACTGTAGGAACTCATCCAGTACTCATCCAAGGCATTGGATGACAGCGTGGATTTATAGCATAAAAATTGTACACAGCACCCTCTTGATGCTTTGCACTGGGGTGTAGCACCATTGTGGCCCACTGCAAGTTGTGAGCAAATCTTGAGCATGATTTATCTGGGAATTTAAAAACTGCAACATTTGGGGATAGCAAAAACCATGCCGTTTGTCATCTTAAGCAGCAGAAATTTGATGGAAAAGTTATTTCCCAGCCCATGGAGAAATAAAGGAGGAATGGCAGGCAACAGACAGGAAAATCAGATTGTCTTCTTCTTGACTTCATTCTCTCTATCCCACAAACAAAGAATTTTTTTTCTTTCTGTCATCCTCTTTCCTTCTACAGCTAAATGGAGAAACAAAAACAAAACACCCTCTTCTACTGCCCCCCCCCAAAAGAAAAAGAAATTTTTTAAAAAAAATCAAATGGGCAACAAATAATTTTACCATTACCAGGTAATACACGTTAATTGCTCAGTTTATATACTCTGAATGACATACCATTAGAGACTGTGTATGCATTGTAACTAGAGCATTAATAAATTTAAAATGTGCCTATTAGAATGACAGCTTTGGAGGTGCAAAGGAATAACAGTTATCACTTGGCAGAAGCCGATCTCACCCCATCTGCCGAGACTTTGCATACATTTTCAGCTTCCTGAGCAATGATTAGGGCTGTCAGAACCTCTTTAACCTTCTAACTGCTGGTCCCAACTGGCCTTAATTAGAGACTAATGAATTCAGAAGATGCAGGCCGTGAGGAAAACTGCCTTGACAGTTTGTGTACAAATTAAGCCCCAATTACTTCATGCATCTTTTGCATTGCTGATACAAGTCTCTGTTATTATTTTTTGAATATGGTCATTTTAGCATAAACCGAGAACTTTGCTAATATATTTTGTCATTTTTATGGCTCATCATAAGGAAGAGGAAGAAAACACACACACACACAAACACACGAAAGGGATACCAGGAGGGTCATGAATATGTGAAATAAGCTACTGTAGATGATAAAAGAAATTAATTTCCCTGCAGGGAATATCAGCAACTTTTTTTCCTTCATTCTTCGTGCCTTCCCTTCTTTTTTATAAAGAAGAAGACAAAAAAAGCACTGTCCAGATATTATTAGTACTAGTATTATTTGGGTGAATCAGGATATCAGCATAAGACCTAGGTTGAATCTTGCACTCTGAATATTTTTATTAGCACTGTAAACACTGCCATTAACACAGAAAACAAACAAAAGAGAAATTATTCACAATGGGAAAAAGGGGTTGGCAGAAAATTTTTCCACCTAGCTGCTCCAGAAGGAGGCCTCTTGTTGGACCCCTCGTGCAATGGCTCCTACGTGTTGAATAAAGGGCTCTCTCCCCAGAAGGCCTTTCCCTCCCTCCCAAATCATAATTAAGGGCATTTCCCCACTTGTACTCAATCATGGTAGAAACAGATTACAACAGTATTTTTTTTCCTACTGCCATGTCCGTATTGCAATGATATCTGGATAGTTTGGGACCTGTGGAGGAAGAGAATCATATTCTTTGTAATACAACCTCAGCCAGGGAGGACAGCATTTCTCTTGGCTTCTTTGTGCTGCTAAAGAAGAGTTTCAGGGATGTCCATGCTTCTTTAAGCATTGAAATTATCTAGGCCATCTTGAAGGAGATGGTGGTACACTGTAGCTTTTGCGGTTAATTTTATAATTGAGTGATTGACGAAGCATCCCTGTATTTTGGGTTGTTAGCCAATTTCCTTGAGTTGCTTCTGTACATTGTAAATAACTGGAGTTAGTTCTAGAAAAAAAATAGCTCCTGACTCTAATGTTTGATCCGTAGAAAAATAACCACAATAATAATAACAAAAAGGGATGATAACAAAAAGCCTTGTCTTATCTCGGGAGGTGGAGAAAGAGCAACAAATTACAAACAGGAAAAAGTGTCCGTAGCCTCTTACAACTAGCAAAGACAAAAAGCCAAAGAAGGCAACATTTAATGGGAAGATTAATGTGTTTGATTGTGCCATAGATGACAGCATTGTAGTCAGAAAAACTTCAACTTTTTAAAAATTGCTAAAAAAAAAGAAGGAAAAAAGTTCCTGTTTTGCCAAGTGTTATAGGAGGAAAAGAAAACAATTTATTAAGGAGCTTATCTGCTTTACAAAACCCTTGTAATTCAGCCTTGCAGAACTCATCAAAATGTAGAAACATTCGGCAGCAAACTCACTGTTGCTTATAGAGTGTTTTCGGTTTCATAAGTGCAAAGAAAAAGAGTCCATTGCAGTACATGTCTGAACATTGTATATTTGGTGAAGAACTGAATAATGCATTGAAAAATCAGTTTAATGGAATGCTGAAAGAAAGCTTTTGAAAAAGTCTCTTAACAGAAGCAGATATAACATATAAGAAAATGTTTAGAATTGCTATCTCCGTGCAAGCTGTAACAACTGTAGTTATTCTGTAGAATGGCAATTAGGAGTAGAAGCTCATAGAAATACATACATACAAGGGATAACAAAATGAACTATGTTCTGTTGTGGCAGAGGTTCATACAAACCATCTTAGTGCAGATTTAAAGGAAAAACCTGCAGAATATGAAATAAAAGGGAATCTATTTAGAGAGGCTGTCACTCAGGAAAAGCAAACCATTTGTGAAAGCTAAACTACCAAACAATTACTTAAAAGGAGCATAGTAGTACATGCTACAGATGAAATATTTGATAATGAAAGTGAAGCAGATATGGCTAACATCATAATTTATAGCCTAAAAAGTGAAATGAGGCCAGCAGTATGGTTCACACTAGAAGTGAGGAAAACCATTTAAGTGCAAATGGATACTGGTTCTCTTGTATTAGTTATATCTATCTGAGCAGCATTTCAGAGATGATAAACTAAATCCATTAGAAAATTAAAAACATAGTGGACAAAAGACGTTCCCACTGGAATAGTACTGTAAACCTAAAGTACAATACTTAGCAAGGTACATATGCCTAGCAAGATATGTGGACTTCAACTCCCAGAATCCCATACCCAGCACACAGGGTAAGGAATCTACCATTGGATAGGAATTCCATCAATAGTCTACAGGCTACACATCACGCTCACTCATAACTTCAGATAAAAAGTATGCACAAAGAGACTGGGAAATGGCTAAGCTTGGTCTAGGGAGCATTTCAACCAGTTGTACAGAAGGCACTTTAACTCGTCACTGATCATCAGCCACTACCATCAATCACAAATGAAGGCAAATATACATGTTCCTGGATAATGATGCAGGATCCAATCTGGGTCTGTCATCAGAGGTTTTGTCTTCCAAGCTTTTGGACTCTTGCTGGAGCCCATCTTCCTACCAGCTACTACCATCAATCTTCAACCCACTTAAAGGGATTCTGCTTAAAGCAGCTGCTCAAATGCTGTGATTGTATTTGTTGGCTTGAAGGACACAGATACAAAATAGAATTCAAAAGGGCATACAATTATGCAGATGTAGATAGGTTATCTCATCTACTTCTACAGGGTAAGCAGTCTGAAAAATTCACATCAGATGATAAGATTTTTCCTCCCAGAGATGGAGAGTCTTGTCATCATGGCTGAGATGATTCAAGAGAGAGAGAGACTAGGAAAGATTCAACATTGTATCTGATATTCATAGAAACTCATAATTACTTGAATACATGGCAAAAAAAACTTGAGGAAATTTAATTGGCATTGTAAGAAATTTACACTTGAGAATGCTGTGTTATACATATTATGTGAAGACTAGGAGTTATGATACTATCCAGGCTGAGAATTAGTGCTAAATGGACATCTTGGGATAATAAAGATAAAGGTACTAGGTCACCATTTTGCTTGGTGGCCAGGAATGGACCAACCTGTTCAAAGCTTGTGATGAGTTGTTTAGGTTGGAGGTAGATTTGAAGAGTATACAGTATAAATGGGCCAAATAGCCTAATTCATTCAAATTGGCACCTCTGAGTTTTAATAGTTCATGTAATAAAACAAACCATGTCTCAAATTCAGTCTCCGATATATTCCAATCAGAGGCTACCTGTCTGAAAAGTTAGAAAACTAGTAGAAGTAGCTTATGAAGTTTTGCTATTTAAAGCAAACATAGCAGTGAAATCTTATTGTAGTGCATTGTCCATTACCATTAAGGAGCTGGTAGAGGACATTTGAAAAGCTCTTCCTTTGACTCTGTTCATTAGTATATATTTTTTGAAGTAGCCAGATGGACCTGTTGCCTAATTTGGTGTTAAATTGCATTCTAGTTTCCTAGTGTAGAAAAAAAAGAAAAGAAAAGCCAATAGGATGAGCCTTTCTCTAGGATATTCCATGGAAGCCACAGGAAAGGAAGTTAGCTCTTCCATTGCCTTTCCTATTCCTCTAACCCACTATATGCCATGACTGATTTATCAGTAGAACCACAAAGTAACTGTTCACCACTGAGCAATTTGTGGGAAAAGAGGCAGAAGCTGGGATAGAGACTAAGGCAAGGATGCAGAAAGATGTTTCTAAAGTCACATTCTTAATTTTATTGGATAACAGTTGCATTGATTTTTATACAAATATAATAAACATGTAATCTCATTTTTCCTTCCAAATATTTCATTGAGAAGGGCCGCAACAGGAAGAATGTTTTAGTTATGGTTCTTTTTTGTTATACATTTTAGAACAATTAACCCAATTCAGGAGTGGAGAATGGGGGAAGAAAGGGAGGCTTATCCTTCTGTTAGGTTGGTTCCAATGAAGCCTCTGTGGCAACTACATCAATGTAGTTACACTATAGTCACACTGTACAGTGATATAGCACTGTATTTGCTATATCTGTTCTCAGAATACTCTGCTCTCAACTCTGTACAGGGATGTAGGAGTTATGTTTCTGACTTTATCCAGAAATAATATATTTTATTAAGGAAATATAATCAATCAAACAAATCAGAACATATCTTATCTAAAGACTGAGTATCTTTTATTCAACTATTTCTATATTAAAAATATATAATTTAAAAAAAAAGTTAAGGGAAAGGAGTGGAGTGAAACTTCCTTTACAACATTATAAGTATGAAAAACAATTTAAGGGCAGATACCATTATTATTGTATTTCATTACCTGTAGACTTTATGACTGAGATTTTTTTTTTTAAAAAAAGATAGTTTGTTAAACTTTTTTAAAAACACACGTAGTGAAATGCCTTCCTGCCCTATTTGCAAGATGTTAAAAAAGTTTCAGATATTGCCTTTCCTTTCTTAACTGTACATTTTTTTTTCACAAACTTACACAAAAATATTAGACCATATCCAAATTTTCATTCTCTTTAAGAGCAGAGGTGGAGTGGAAAGTCAATGAAATTGGAGAGATAGACATAGCTTGTGTTGTGGGACCTGAATAGATGAGCAAACTTTGGTTAGTGGTAAGTCAGAGAGCATTGTGTAGTCCATTGCTGTAGAAGTCATATTTTAGTTAATTAAACAATAATTAATGCCTTGCATTCAAGCCCATCTTTGTGCTTGTAATGTCACAAATGACCTCTTGAGTCAACCCTTGTCTCGTGCCTGATCTTTTCTTGCACTTCTATCACATGCATCTTATCCAACTATTTTTAAACATCCCTAATGATAATGAACTTACTTGCTTCAGCATTGCATGCAGTTATTTCCCCTGCCTAATTGCCCTGATCATTAAGCACTGATTTCTTAGTTTACCTAGATATTTTTAAGTGTTTCATTTTAGATTAATATGACTGATATGCATAAGTTGTAATCACACTCCCAAACGATTTATATTTTGATTGCCATTGTTCTTTCCTAAAGCCAACTTAACAAAAGTTTAATTACTATTATGACTATAATAGTAATTACTATCTATGCAAAAACTACTGTTTGTCCACTTGATAATATACTAACTTGCACACAGAACTGTGATTTGCCTTTAGACACATTCAGCAATTGATTTACTGATCATAGTGTCATAAAACATGTTCCAATTTCCAAGCATGTAATGAAATTATTAAGAATCTGTTTCCCAGGCTTCTTATATGGATAAATAACATAAGCAATAAAACACAGTTGGAAAGGCTGGTTTCACTAAAGACCATTGCTTTTATGTTGAGAAGAGATCGGCATATGATATCACATTTTGAGATGGAGGAACAATGAAAATAAAATAAAGTTTCTTCACAATTCAAGAATGTCTTGTAATTTTGGGCAACCACCAAGAGCTTTCTCAGTGATAAAACCCCAATTACAGAATGTCTTTTTCACAGAGGCTTGCTGGTTGCTTGCCTTGATATTATTTGAAACCAGAGGAAAACCACTCCAGAACATTCATAATGTGGATTAGAAACATTCAGATAGGTTTTGAAATTGAAACCCTAACCCTTTTAATGTTTGTTCTACACATGGGATACACATCTGCAACAAATAGAGAGTGTGGCTGGACATACTAAAGGTCAAAGTAAAGGTGTCTCCTGTCATGTCTGACTCTAGGGGGTGGTGCTCATCTCTGTTTCTTACCCGAAGGGACCAGCAATGTCTGAAGACACTGCTGTGGTCATGTGGCCAGCATGACTATATGCTGAGGCATACAGAATGCTGTTACCCTTTCACCAAAATGGAACCTATTTACTCACTTTTGCATGGTTTCCAGCTGCTAGGTTGTCAGGAGCTGAGGTAAGCAACAGGAGCTCACAGTGCTCAGGGTCTAGAACCCGGGCTGTCAGCTTTCCAGATGACAAGCTCAACAGGATCTATGACAATTTGCCATGGCCAACTTACTTCAGGACCATCTCTCCACAGGACAACTCGCTGCAGGATAAGAGTTACACTAATAGCAAAGAAATGATGGAATAGAATAATTAAAGAAAGGATGCAGAAGGAGGGACTGAATGAAATGTGAATGGCAAAAATTAAAATAATTAGTATTTATTTTAAATAATTAAATAGAATTGTTCAATTGTACCACAACGAGTTGTCTCGCAGTGAGTTGGCCTTGGTGAGTTGTCCTGCACCAAGTTGCTCATGGTGAGTTGGCTTTGGCAAGTTGGCCACAGTGAGATTGCCGCAGCAAGTTGGCTATGGCAAGTTGTCCCATTCCCACTTAGCATCTTTAACTGCTGAGCCGTAGTGCCCTGAGGACATTAATTTTACTTTTTGACCCATCTTGTGGACACTCCTGGACCTCTCTTTTTCAGAAGTTTGAACTGTTCCATTTCCAATCATTTGTACAATTTTCATTTTTGTCTCTTATTGGTGAACAATTTTATTCAATGTTCAACGGTGAACAAAATATACAATATATTTATTGTATATATTTCATATTTGGCTTTATTTTTGAAAACATATCAGGAGGCAAAGAAATGCTCAACCTGAATATTTAATGAATGAATAAAATATATGTCACTTGACTTCATCTATGCTATACTTTCCATAGGTCTTACTTCAGAGTCAGATATTTAGCTGAGGGTGATCTGTTTTTTTACATGATTATCTTGAGTATGACAATGGCATATCTCGAATTACTATTAAAAAGGTCTGCAGCACATAAATTATAGCATGCAGCAGCATTGAGTATTATATTGGCCTTAGCAAAATGATTTTTTTAAAAAAATAATAACAGTTGTTCTGAATACCCATTTTGTTTCAATGGCATAAATTGCTTTTTGTTCCTACAGTTGCTGCTTTGGCACATATTTTTAGTCTATATTTTTCCCTTCATTCTATGGTGATTTTACATATTAGTATGCATAATACTAACATGTCAGCATGGCTTATAAATGTATTGATAGAGCTCCTTATGTATAAAAGTTTCATATATATATATTAAATATATATTAATATATATATTAAATGTATTCATAGAGATCCTTATATATAAAGGTTTTCTATATACATTCAATTTTTAGTAGCTTAACATACCGATAAAAATGATATACTGCCCAGAAAATGTATTGGAGCAATTGTAAATTCTGGTGATTTGTGTCTATGTGGTCAGATATATAAAGACAGTTTCCTGATCTGCATAATCTTTGAAGGTTATTGAAATGTCTGTATATTGTTTCTAGCATATCCATGCCAGGACTATGGTTTATGCCAACCTGCTCAATTGTCTATATCCTTTCCCTACTGCTAAGCTGAAATGCCACCTATCATCCTTGAACCTACTGAAAATTATAGCTTCATAAAATTTGATATCCCCACTGTCAGTTACTCTCCTTTGCAGTAGTCCTAGTAGTCACCTAATTTTTTTCAAATGCTATAGATTGTCAATGGATGGCAAAATCTAACAGAGTCTATAGTTTTGGAGACTGTCTTTAGATTGTGTGCCAGAATTATAGGGAAAATACTGTTTAATTAGGGTATAAGCCTGTCTTGGACATGGGATGAGTTGAAAGAAGGTTGCCTATGCTTCCCCGATAATTCATCATAAGGTCTGAACCAAGGAATACATGATTTTGAACTCAGTGTTCAAAGATGAACCTATATGGTATAATGGGAAATGGAGAGAAGAGGCATATTATATAAACAATATCAGGCAGGTGTTTCCTTAAATCACAACAATCTTCTTGACAAGACTACTGTTAATCATCCCAATCATAGCATTTTAAAGTGGGGAAAAGAAATTATAGGAGTTTAGAGAGAGTCTTATTTTAATAATTTTAACTCACTGTTATGCAGACTCTCATCTTTAGTGAAGGTTTTGGGGTAAGAGACTGACCTGTTGGCCAGTCTCTTACCCTAAGAAATGTATGAATGAGTTTTGCTAGTTGGGTTTGTCATCTGATCTGGCCTAGTAAGCTACCAATTTTTATAAAAGTGAGTCAAAAGAAGCCCTACACTTTAGTTGTAGCTCTAGTCTTACAGAGTACCCTCCTCTTAGAATTAAGGCTTACTCCGTTTCTCTTATTATTCTTAAAATAGAACTTTTTTGAACAGTGGATAGTTGGTTGTCACCATCTTTATCCTTATTTTAGTTTAATTTAATTTATATTGTTTTACTTCTATTTATATTATTGCATTATTATTATCTTATGTATTTTCAAAATGTGATGAATATGTCTATTATTTCTTATTTTTTATTTTATACTTTACTGTGGCAATTTTAATTCTGATTTTGTCCTCTGATTACTTTTATAGCTACTGGTTCTGTAAAGAGCTATGAGTTGATTTGGCAATTGATAAGGAGAATGATTACCCTAATCCAGGGGTGGGTTCTACTTACCTTTACTACTGGTTTGCATCGCACAGAAGTGCATGCGCAGATCAACTATGATAATGTCCGGGTCAGTGGGTGGAGCTTCCTGCCGGATTTACTACCGGTTCTTGCGAACCGGTCTGAACTGGGGGCAACCCAACTTCCCTAATCCACTTCCATAAAGTGCTCAGGCACAACAAATGACTACACAAGTCATCTTGATTTAATACAAACGAGTTCCATGTATATGCCCTCTTATATATATCCAGAAGTTACTCATTGGGTGAAACAAGACAAGGCAGCCACTCTACTCCTAGAGGTGTTGTTATGCTTTGCAAAGTTCCTTTAAACAGTAGTTTGATAAACCAGTAAGCAGAGCGGAGCAGAGCAGAGCAGAGCAGGAAATTTCTTGTAAATTATATGTCATTAGAGAAGACCATTGAATTAATCCTTTATATTTCTATAGTAAATTCCACCATGTTCAAGAGAGGACATCATATTTCTTTACAAACCTGCCTGAAATTTAACATTAGGGCTCCCTACTCTAGGAGCTAGTATCATACAAATCGTGTCACATTCTGTACCTTTAAAAAGATGCTGAGACATCGGTCTTAAAAAAGTTAATCTGAAAAATTGGTCTAAATTTCCTGTTAATTTTGTCTTATTCTGAACACTAAGAAGTTGAAACTATTTTTTTTTCTTATACAAGAGGTACATCTCTAAAATTGTTTTTAAAAATCCTTTACTTTTATGCCATATCCATATCCAAGACTGAGATTGGAAATTTGTACAGCCATCAATTTGGACCCCAAACCAGATTTGGGTGGTCTCTACACACTTAGCTGCAGGGAGTCGTTTCCAGAAATTGTAGCATGGATTCTTTTCTTCCTTGATGGAAATAAAACTGGCTGAAAGCTTCAAATCTCTTCTCTGCTTTCAAGCTTTAGCATTCCATCTGGTAAAACCATTCAGTTAATCTATCCCACCAGGCCAGCTCGAAAGGGGGGAAAAGGATTAAATAAACAGCAAATTAGAAATCATGCAGTCGTTAGTATGCCTCCTCTCCTATGTAAAACATTTATATTTAACAGGTCTGTGTGATCGCAGAGTATCTTAAAAAGAAAAAGAAAACCCCAACATACTCTACATATGAAAATTTAAAACCTCATTGATAACCCCATCTGGCATACCCCTAATTATGAATCCTGTAGTGACCTAATATTCCCATCAGAAGAAATACAGTAAATATGGAAAGGGAGTATGATTATTAATTTCATTTCTGTTTGTTTCTTGAAATAGGTATTCATTTCTACCTTTTTTTAAAAAAAATAGTCATATCTTCTAAAACAGAAAAAAAATGTGTTTTTTTATTTTAAGCATTCTGCTCTGATATGACTTTAGGAGTTTGATTTTAAGACATAACTAATGTTAATTTAAATTTTCCATAGGGTAATCCTTTAAAAAAAAAACATTACTGTACCAACTTCATTATTTAATTAATCTATTAATTGTGTCTGAATATTACAAGAAGCTGTGAATAAATGATCAACCATTATCTTAGGCATGCCAATAATTTATTAATACTAATACTAATATTAGTTCAGCTCAGCCTTTGATTGCTGCTATGAAATGTGAGGATGCACCAGATTAAATTCTATGTGCCAGATAGCTGTTACAAGAACAATCATGCCTCACCAAAATGAATTATTTCCCTTCTGATGACATGATAGCATTGTTCCAATTTCTAAGGGGCTGCTACAAGGAAGAGGGTGGTCAACCTATTCTCCAAAGCATCTGAAGGCAGGACAAGAAGCAATGGGTGGAAACTAATCAAGGAGAAAACCAAGCTAGGACTAAGCAGAAATTTTCTAACAGTGAGTACAATTAACCAATGGAACAGCTTGCATTCAGAGGTTATGGGTGCTCCATCACTGGAAACTTTTAAGAAGAGACTGGACAGCTGCTTGTCTGGAATGGCATAGAGGGGCTCCTGCTTGTACAGGGGGTTGGACTAGAAGACCTCCATGATCCCTTCCAACTCTGTTATTCTGTTATTCTGATGCAGAGATATAAGGAACTTATCATATGACAGATATTATTTTTTTATTTTAATTTTGTTTTGCTTTCCTTAGTGTCAACTTTTGATGGGATAGCATATGGCCAAAACCTTGGGCACATGGTGGTGTGATTAGATATGGCCATCTTCTTCCCTTCACATGTAGGGAGAGCATATATTGGATATCCAGTTAAATGAAAGCATCTCACTGAGTACCCTTCAGCTTTACAGGGACAAAGAAACTATCCAGTGGGGTGACATCACTGGTGGATGTAAAATGTAACTAGTTTGATCTAGACCCACATATGGATTGTAACTAGGATAGGCAGCTCATGGAGCTACATCAGTTTGTTGAACATCTCCAAGCAAGTCCATAATACTGTATAAATACTGTATAGTATGAATGTAGTTTTTTTCATTTATATAGTAGTGTATCCTCCACTGTTTGAGTTCCTTATGGCCATCCTTTGACAACTCTCTTAATACCTCCAGCTGTGTGGCTTCCTACTTTCCTGTACCCATTGTTCTTGGTTAGGAAGTTGGACCACTTAGCCTTCCTGGGTGCTGAAGTATTTCCCATACTTTACTCCATACATTGATTTCTCATTAAGAGCTGTGTTAGCAAAGACTGGGATTCTTAAATGTTAAGAAAAGGAGAAAAAGCAAACAAGCAAAGAATCCTTTAACCAAAATGATGCCACATTTCACTGATAATTCTTGTAAAACATGACAACTGGGAAGGAAGAATAGAAGATCTGGAAAATTTTGCGTAAAGTTTTCAGAGATCAAGAAGCAATCTTGTTCTGTTCTGGCAATCACAATTGAATATATCTGGAGAGCAACCAAATGAGGAACATCTTCTTACTTCCTTGTCCAGATCTCAAGAGATAACAAGATACCTATCTTAGAAATAGCAGTGTAGTAGGGCATCTTGCTATTAGCAAGGGCAGGATTGCAAGGCAGTCCACTTACAGTAGATGAAAGTGGAATTGAAAGCTAAACTACAGCTTCTATAAAGAATTCAGAGTAAGCTAGTATTGGAACATCAGACATACCATAACTCAAGGTTGAAAATAGTTTCCAGAATTAATTCAAGGGTCAAAACATAGAGCTTCAGCAAGTCAAAATAGATACAGCTTGAAAATCATAGCTTGTCAGATACTTATTGCTCAGCATTTGCTGTAGGACAATTCCTTGGAATCAAACCTTCAGGTAGTGATCTCTGAACGTTGATGGAGTATCACCTCATTTCTTGAATTAGCTGAGAGATCTTCTGTATATTAATGGCTTGAGTCAGAGCTTTTGTCTCTGTTGCTCCTGGAATACTGTTCAAGGCCACGAGAACCCCATCTGGTGGTTTAAGCTGATCTACAGATAAGGAGATTTCTAGGAAAAATATGTTAATAAAGGCCAAATAAAAGGCACACACACCAAGTCTTATTTCTGTACATTCGGGGGAGAGGGGGAGAAGGTTATTTCCTTATTATTGTTGTATTATTACAGCTACCTCCAACTATTTACAAAAATAGTTTAATTTGAAAACATTAGCAGTACCCTTCTCTCAAAGTGGCAGCTTTATGAATGCCACATCTCTCCCTCTCTGTGTGCATTAAATAAACAAGAGAATTGCAATTACGGTAAACCATATATCCAGTAGCATGTATTTGTAACAAAAATGCACTTCTGCCTCTTAACTTTGTTCCTTTCCCATCTGTTTCTGGGACTTGATTGATTCTAGCAATACCCCAGGGCTCTTTTGAAACAGCCTTTTTTAATTTCTTCTTTCCACCCCACTGGATCCACCTACACAAAACTTATTCCCACCACCACCCCATCCACACTGATCTTGCCATTCCCAGGTGGTGGGCTTACTTTTTCCGGAAAAGTACAATTCTATCCCAGGTTGAAGTTTCATCTTTGAATCTGGTTTCCTATCTTCCAGCATCATCCGGGTCTTATCTAGATTCAATTCAACCTAGCTGGTCCTCTGTTTCCCTATCCACCTCACTCAACTTAGGCGAAGTTCAAGAGCATTGCTTGCTTCCCTATAGTTACATGGCAAAAAGCATTGGAGCTAAGTGTGTGTCATCAGCATCCTGATGGCATCCCACTCCAAAGTTCCTAATGATCTCCCCTGCAGTTTCATATAGATGTTGAACCACTTTGTTGCCTCCACTGCTGTGTAACAGACTTTCAAATGGGCCTCAATTCATGCTTGATCTGATTCATCCCAAAGTCTTTTTTTCCCCATTTGCACTTCAGCTGTCTTCCTGTCTGCTCCATTACTTTTGGTTTCCTAGGAAAACAAGGGGCTGATTTGGCTCTGCACGAAAAAAGTGGCAGGGGGACAAATAGCATCAACTAACTAGGATGTTTCTGTATCACACAGCTCAAGCAGACCTGCTGGATGAGGTGAAAAGCTCTCTAAACAAGTTCAGGAACTATTTGGGAGCTGTACTCTGAACTGCCTGGCTGCCCGGTTGGCTGGCTGGCTGGCAGGCAGCAAGAGAGGGAATTTCCTGTTGTTTCTTCTTCTGCTCCTGGGCAAGATGGCCTCTACCAATTTGTTGGGGAAGCATGGTGGTAATGACAGGTTTCAAGACAGTTTTCCTTTAAAGCACCACCCCAGCACAACCAAGGCTCTTGTGCTGATCACAAAATCTCAGGTAGATTCCAGGTTTGTAGTTCATTTCAGTCATGTTAGATACAGCAGGCTGCCCAGAAATCTGTCACACAGAAGAGGAAAAGAAAACCCCAAATCACCTAACTTGGATTTTTTCCTTGCCAAAAGGTCAGGATGGCAACCATGCCCACACGATCAAAATCCCACTCTTGTGTAACGTGCTTTCATTGGGTGGTCACAACTATCGTATTTAGTTTTTGACACCCCTCCTCACAGACGTGGCAGTATCAGTCATGTAAATTCTTTGGTGCTTTTATTCTTTTTATTATAATCATTAAAGAAATTCATTAACATCCTAAATGTGGAAATATTTACAGTGCAATTGCAACAGTTCTCCTTGTGCTCTGTTTTCTTTTTTCTTTTGGCATGGAAAAGAGATTTCTTTTGAAATCCACGACCCAGTGTTGCACTGAAACAGACCTCAGTCTCTTAATCTAATGGCTGTTACTGAGGGTAACTATTTTAGTGAGGCATGGTTGGAAAATGAACTTTGCAATAAGTGACCTTCAGAGGAGAAGACTATTCATGTTAATTAGAAGCTCTTTTCAAACTGAATTCATCTATGCATTAGGCCATGTCATTTGTGAACAATGTGAGCATTGTAGTAAACATTAAGACATGACTCAAGTATTGTTATCAAAATTTTAGAAAACTCATCCTTGGTGTCGCTTCCCCACTCCCTGAAAGATTACAACTGGTTCCTGCAGCAGCATCACACAATAGTATCTCTCCTAATGGCTTTTAGCTTTTGCCACTGCCAACTTTTATATTTAAAATCCATACAATTATGGACAATTTGTAAGCATTATGAGGCTTGCCATTTTTCCCCCTGCCCTGAGTCTTCATCAGTGAAGACTGCTTTTATATCTAGCAAATGATTTTACTTATAAACCTACATTCATCTGCCCCAATTTCCACTTTATTCTTATTATTGCCATGACTTATTATGCATTTTTAATTTAAGAACGCATTTTCTCCATTAAAAAATTAGAATATTTTCAAGTACTAGAAAGTGATTATCCGTGTTGGTTTTCTTTAATTAACCATTACAGGGTGAATATGTTCTTTCTAAAGTGCCTTAACAAAAGAAAACTAGAAAATGAGAGCAAAAGAGGAGGGTGGAGGTGGGAGTGAAATTATCATGCAAGATTGGCAAGGGGGAAAAATAAATAAATAAAACATCTTGCCTGACAGCCCTTACAGCAAAATAACATTTTTGTTACTTCTGCTTGTCTTCTTTAAAGAACCAGAAGAACACGTTGGATTGCAACAATAGGCCATCTAGATTAGTGTTTCTCAACCTCAGTCTCTTTATGATGTGTGAACTTCAATTCCCAGAATTCCCCCACCTGCTTTAGACTACTGATGAACAATTTTTAAATTTACGATCCTTTTAGTATCACACTTGCCTCCATTGCATGAATTTATCCCATTTATTATCTGGATTTTGTTCTTTAATCAGTTGCTGATCCAGCTGGGCTCATAGACACGCACACATGTATTGATTGGTGGGTAGGAGACCCTCATCTATCTTATGGCAATTTTGCTGCAAATCATACTTTCATTTCTACCCTCATTTATTTCACCAATCCATGTGCAATTCCTCTGAAATTCTTTTTAAATGTTAAATTGGCAGGGTATAATATATATTATATATTATACTATATATATATAGTAGATGATCAACCATCATCAAAGCTGATAGCAACCAGAACATACAAAAACTCAAAGAAGTAGCGTAAGATTGGAAAATGTGGAGAATTCTGCCCATAGAATTGCCAAGAGTTGGACACGACTGAATGGATAACATCATCATCAACAGTAGATGATCAACAGTTTCACATTTCAGTGCTTTAAAATCTCTCAGGTATCATTTGAATCTGGCAATTAGCTTGTTTGCAATTTTTCAATAAGATCTTGAAATGTTTCTCTTGTCACCAGTAGTTGTTTTATTTTTTGGCAAATCCTTCCTGAAAATATAAATTCATCATGGTTACCTATTGATCAATTTTTTTGAGGAAAACGAAGTATTCATTCAGTCTTTCTATAATTTCATTATTTTTCTTTCATACTCCTTGGAACACCCTACATCATTCATTGATTTATTCATTGATTGATTCATTCATTCATTCATTCACTCATTCACATATTTTTTGATGATTGCATTGCCTTTGTATAAGTTTTTCTTCCATTCTGTATTCTTCATTTGGCAAACCTTCAAAATACTTTACTCCTTCCCTTTTTCACTTCAGTTTTCCTGTCTTCAAAAATGAAGAACATCACTTGCCTATTACGTTGTTTGGGGGGGGGAGGGGCTTAAGAGAATATCCTCTAAGATTTTATTTTTGTTTTAGAATAACTTTGTGCTTCCCCATCCTTGAAAATGCTCTACCTTCCTCTTTTAGTTAGTTAGCGTGGTTTGGCTCCAATCTTGTCTGCTTTATTTGAGAAACTAATGCCACCACCTTCAATAATAATCAGAATTTGGCAATAGCTGAAGGTGTCTATCCATGGTAAAACTCTGAAAAACTCAGTAGATCCACAATGGTCTAATCTGGAAGGCTTATAGGATGTGCATGTGATTTACATCATGTAGGTACAATGGGTCCCATTATGTTATAAAAATCTCCAGGATACCTCTTGTTCTGGTGAATTCAAGCAAAGAAATTAAAATTACATTAAAATTGCAAGTCTGAAAAAGATTCCAAAGTAGAAATGGGAGAGTAGAAATTTTTGAGCAGGCTTTGATGTATTTTGAGGAAAACAGAATTCAAATAGCATAAAAGGTATATCTAGTACAATCACTTGTTATAAGAAAATGTTATAAGAGCTTGTTCCTTTCCAACATTTTATAGGATGTCAGTTTGAAGACTAGATGTGACAGCTAGGAAAAGCTGGGATAATACCAATGGAGCTATTTATATATATTTATTATCAATTGTTTTATATGAGCAGATTGTCAACTCTTAGTTTACTTTGAACATTTTATAGTAATGGGTTTCATTTACTGAATATCTGTTCTGTTTTTTGAGAATGTTATTTCTATCTATAATGTGAAAATGAGGACTGAGAATTAGAAAAGTCAGTTCAGAATGTCTTGTACTTCATGCTGCCAATTCAAAACTGTAAAGGTTTTTACTATAGTGAGGCAAGTGCATCATACAAGCACAAAATGTGGTTATGCAATCTTGCTGGCTTGCACATAGGGACCTATACCTTCCGCCACAACTTAGAAACAGAGGAGGCCACAACAGCTCCACTCACTGTAATATAAACCAAAACCTATAGCACATCTAGCTTCAACACTGGTTTAATTAGTTAATCTCTAACCCAGATTTCTAAGACTTGAGGTTCCTTTTCTCACCTAACTTTGTTTCAACCATGGACCAGAGATTTATCAGAAAAAAGATAAAAGCAAAAATGAGGCTGACCCCTTCTCTTCTTCAGAAACCCACAAGAAATCGGAATGTTCAATATGGTGTTTCTTCAGAGCACAGCATTTAGCTCTAACTTGAACTGTAACCCTTTGCTGGCATCAATTGGCCATCCTGATTTTTGTCTACCAAAATATGATATGATATGATATGATATGGCTAAGAGAAAAAGATGTTCAGAGGATTAAGAATAACTAGCTCTTCTGAGGGAAGAAGGCATGAGTATTGTGTGCATGAACAGCTGTATTTGGAAAGAGAGAGGAAGTCACCCCCCCCCCCCATTGAGTCTAATGATTAAGTCAGGGGGCTATGCATGATCCATGGAAGGTTTCGCCCACTGATACAGCAGTGGGCGAAAAGTTGCTGTGTGGCCCTCTTCCCTTTCTCTGGTTTCCCCTCAAATTGTGGTGGTCAGCATTCAAGCTCTCTCACTATTGGGGAAACCACATCTGGGAGGTTTCTTTGGGCCTAGAAAATTCAGTTCCTATGCCAGATTAGTTCTGCTGTTTCTCACTATCTTTACTCATCCCAGAGGATTTGTCTTTAATTCTTTACTTTGTTTTAATGAGGCGTCACAAAGTTTGATTGGAACAACCAAACAAAAGAGCAGCAAAAGCAAAATAAAACAAACAAACCCCAGAATCTTATACATGAACCCTTGGCACAGTTTAGGAATCCTGTGCTTTTATGATGAAGTGAAGCATCAAATTGGATCAGTGATGGAAAAAAGCAGCTGGGCTATAGTTATTACACAAAGGCTACATTCACATAATATGTTCAACCTGGTTACTGAATTCTCATAGTTTGAGGTTTGGAATCATAAATTAATCCAAGAAGCTGAATTCATTTGCAGAACTTGCTAAAACCCGAAATTATATTGACCAAGCATTGCATGCTGTGTAACAGCAACTGCTGGAACTTTAAATATAACTGGGTATTAATGTTGTGTGAATACATCCAAACTGTTTACCTAACAAAAAAAAAATCAGTTTTGGAACTGATGTTCTGATCTTTACATAGAAATTTTGGTATATTTTAATATTATTATTTAAAAGGGAGCTTTCTAATTAGAGAGCAGATTCTGTCTTGGGGTTACCACATAGATCAAAATACATTTATTTCTGTTCCCTTGTACATAAGATTGCAAGACAAATATCCAGAAGTAAATTTGATGAGATTTATTCCTAAGGAATGTGCACAGAGGTACTTAGCAAAAGTACATTAGTTTAGGGAAATTCATAGGAAGTGAGTTGAAAAATCAATGCTTATTTGGAAAACAAACCTCTGAGTACAAATATGTTATAGATTTCTGGTTAGCATAATGGCTGTCTAATAAGAAATATTATCACTTTGCTTCTGCATTTTTAAAATTTATATTAACTATGTTCATCACCTTCTTCAAATACCTATTTTCAAACTCTGATAAAAAGTGCAGAACCTCCCTTATCGCTCGCTTGTGCTTTTATATTATGTGTAGCGCTTATCTTTTCTAAGAGAAATCAGGTTTTCTTTAATATTGAATATGAAGTGAAAGAACGCTCATAGGTCAAAGCAGGATTGATCTGAAGCAGTTAGAGTTTAAAATCCCATTAAACAGCGGACAAAGAATCACACACTATTAAAATAAAATGCTTTAAAATTTGAAAAGTATTATGCATGCCACACAGCAGAAGATCAGATTTTTATTAAAGCAAGTTTTAAATGCTGATTAATCCTCTTGAGAATCAGTTTCCGAAAGCTTTGGCCAGCATTCAAGTTTTTTTTTTCCAAAGGGGCCCTTCACTTCCATTACTGGGAATATTAATTGAGGGACATTATAACTAAGGAAACTAAATTACAGCTGTCATTGCTTACATCTAAATAAGCCATTGGAAATTTAAGCAGGGCAGTCACACTGAAGAGTTCTCTCATCTGAATGGTCACCCATTCCCCATTATCTACACACAGGCAGATCAATATGCCCCTAACAAGTTTTTCTGATGACTTTTCGTTCAGTCAGAGGACAGCTGGTCAGTGGTCAGTCCACCAAAGAAAGGATATTGTCACTAGGATCCTAGCAATCCTAGGATGACTATTACAAATTATATGCAGGGAGGATTATTCCAACTATTAAGTGAATATAAATGTATTTATTTGGATTGTGATGGTTGAATAAGGGATTTCAAAGCAATTCTTGGAAAATATTAATTGTCTAGATCAGGAAGCCTTGGGGACCTTTGAGTAAATTTTTCAGTGCTCTTAGCATGTTAAGGAATATTTTTATTGTGAGGATTTTGGGGACTTGTTATATCCCTGCTATGAGAAAGGTGCTTCACCTTTCCAAAACGTTTGTTCTAGTCAACTAAGCCAGTCAAAACAGCCAATTACTAGAAGGCAATTAATCAACTAGATTCCCACTACATCCAATTCCTCCCCACCTTTGTCCAGGGGTGAAATCTACTTACCTTTCTTACTGGTTCGGAAGTGCATGCACTGCGTGCGTGCGCTTGCGCGTGTGCATCACATGCGCATGCAGACCTCTGCACATGTGCAAAACCTTCTGCGCATGCCAGAGAGTAAAAAACACATTACTTCCTGGTTAAAACCAGGAAGTAACGACATCTGGGTGGGCGGGCGGAGCCTCATGCCACCAGTGCTACCGGTTTTCTGAACCACCTGCTACAATCACTACCGGATCACCCGGTTTGGTCCGAACTAGGAGCATTTCATCCTTGCCTTTGTCTCTTTCCTGGCTAATCAGGTGTGCTGTGTGAATTTCCCTTAAAATCCAAGAAACATTTCAACTTCAGAGGATTTTGTCCTGGCTGCACTGAAACTATATCTTCATTTCCACATTCTCAAGAAGTACATACAAATTAACACTTTTTAAACTCATGATAATCTAAAACAATATGAACAGCAAAATAAAATAGGAATAAGGAGCACTGATCAACATGCTCAAATCTTAAAGACTTTATTTAAAATCCAGATTTCATCACTTGTTTACAGCAGAGCCATGCTAATTTCAGGTGTCCCTACATTAAATGAAACTTTCTGTCCTGAGAATTTTAAGGCTTTCAGACTGAGTTATCTATTTTATCTTTGACTACAGTTCTGCAACATGAGTGGTTGGTACCAAGACCTGCACTAAATATTTCTGACTCATTGCAAACATTCTGGGTACCCAGACTTGACTATTTGAGATCACTGATGAAAAGCCATCAAATTTGGATTTGGTTCCCATTGGCTACCAGCAATGACTTATGTGAAAACATGATCCATCTATTTTTGGAAGACTGTCTCGGTCTTTTCTAACTCATTCATTACTTATTAAGTTTATTTGGCCACCTCAAGTTAGTATCTTACAGGGACAAAAAGTTGTAGGTAGGCAGGCAGGCAGGCAGGAAGTAAGGACTTTAAAAAATAAAATCCTTCAATTTTTCTCCAGAAGTGAAGAATTTAAGTTAAAAAATTGACTGAAGCCAACTTAACTTCAATCTTCAGCCTTACACACAATTTTAAATATTTTTTGTCTGACTTTCTGCTGATTTCCTTTTGCGTCTGACAAACTAGGTTTTTGGACTAATCACTGCTAATTCATGCCAAAGAGAAGTGAGACTCTAGTATTCTATCTATGAGGAAAAGTGATATTGTTTTGCTCCTCATAAGGAAGAAAATTCTTGGGTGACAATGGGACATTTAGGGGTACAACTGTTTTGTGTCATGGCTTATGAAAACGTGACATCCAATCCAGTGATGGATCTACTGGTTCTCCCCGGTTCTTGCGAACCGGTAGTGGAAATTTTGAGTAGTTCGGAGAACTGGTAAATACCACCTCTGCCTGGTCCCACCCCCAATCTATTTGCTGCCTCCCGACTCCCAGCTGCTCGGCTAGAAAGAAAAAAACTGTTTAAACTCTTGCCCCAGCGCTTCAAAGGGCTGCCCTACAGCTGATCAGTGGTAAAAGGCAGTGTGATGGTAGACCAGTGCGCTCCAAAAACAAATAGGTAGATTGGAATGCTCCAAAAACAAATGGGTAGACAGGTACGGCTCTGCAAACAGTTAAAAGCCTGGTAGACCAGTATCTTGATAAATCCTAAAGAATTGTCACATGACCATCAAACCATGCCCATAAAATAAGCCACGCCCTCAGAACCAGTAGTAAAAAATTTTAGAACCCACCCCTGATCCAATCTGTCAAAAGGCAGCCAGGGACCATTTGGCATTCATCAACAAACCTTTTTCTTTGGCCATTGATATAGATTTTAGAATTTCTCATACTCCTTCTCATACTCCTTCCTGATATTGCTGTCACCATGCTGTCTTCTGTTCCTTATATACTACCATGATATCTGATTGATTGGTCAGTACCTGCCTGTCTGTTTGCATCTAGAAGTCCCACAGGATCTTAGCTTTCTTGTTCTCCATGATATTCTGTGGAATTTCCCATTTGGAGTTTGGAAGGTGTAGCCCATACACTGTGCAGCTGATCCTGCACACAATGCTAGCTACTTAGCTGTGCCACTCATTGTAAGCTTTTCCTGATCTCATCTTATACCTTGCCACTTTGTATTGGACTGTCCCTGAGATCTCTCTGCATAGTCTGTACCTGGGGTTCTGTCTAGGGTGATAGATTCCTGCTTCTATATATCTGGTCGCTGTTTTTGTGCTGCTGTGATCAGTGTTACCTTTTAATCCAGCTCTTTCCAGCTACTGATAGGATTTCCCAATGTCTGCCACCTCAGCACTCTGTGAGATGTACATCCCATACAGGGCCTTGTTTTGCCACACGCTTCCTGTGTTTGATTTTTCTTCTCATGTCTGCTATTGCCTGAGGCATTCTCTCAGCACCTCAGCTTTGGGTGCCATCTTGCTGATGTAGTCCTGGATGCTCTGGGTTTGGCATATATATGGCTTTGATTCTCTCTCTCTCTCTCTCTCTCTTTCTTTCACTCTCTCACACATACTCATTCTTATCAGACCTCAATGTTTGCTAAGGGTATGTGTATATACAATTAAAATGAAGGGTTTCCCCACTTGCAATAAATGAATGAACACGTAAATAAGTATGTGTACTGCTGTGATGTTAAAATATTTGCAGATTCCACAACACCAGGTGGCTTTGGATCTGATGATTTGGTAGTGAGCTGAGTAAGTTCCTGCTAATTTTGCTGTCACTTCAGTATTTCCTTCACTGCATGTGTGTGGCTGATTAAGACTTTTGCTGTGATAATTTAGGAAAACAGAATCTTGGTGAATTTTCAATGCCAAATTCATAAAACACTTACGGAATGATGTTTCTGTGACTACATAGAGACAATTACTTCTCCTACTGATTAGGCATGCCGCATTATAGCAGGATGATTAAAAATGTATAGTCTCTTGTTTTACTCAGCTTATTTGTCAGCCACAGAAGATTGACTCTTGCATAACATTTTTAAAAAAGGATTGAGTTCTAATTATGAAAAAAAGTTTTTTTTTAAAAAAAAAAGATAATGGTGCAATCATAACATCTCTCTGAGTTTATACATCTCAGTTGCTGTTTGGCACAAGGCACGACAACTTCGTGCCAAGCTGGCACAGAACTGCAGTATGTTCATGAAAAAGGGGCTGCAGTTTAAGAGGAAAAGCTAGAAGTGTTATCTATACACTGTCTAATTATGCAACCTTACTGTCCCAGAATGAGATTTCTCAAACCATTTCTGACATATGGGAAGAGGGGAGAACAGCTGGTCATTAAGGTTTTCTCAAGACTATTTAGCAACACACTTGAATGTAATTAAAGTGCTACATTAAATACTGCACTTGCGTACAATGTATTTTTAATCTTTATGGCATGCTATAAAAGGAAATACATGCAAAGCACGGAAGTCTCCTCCTTCATCCTCTTTGCTCTTAAAAGACAGCAAGGGATTCCCTTCTGCCCTTTTTGGATTGCCTCGAGGATGATTGGACCCTTTATGGGCATTTTACCTGGCAATTTAAAACCTCAGAACAAGCAACAGAGGACAAATTTAGCTGCATTTTTAAAAGGACTCTGCTAATTTTTAAAATGGAAACTGGTTTGAATTATGATAGCACAATTTTTCTTTTCCCTCTTATCAATATATTATTTAATGTTCTTAAAGTAACATTAATGGTAAATACAGGCTGAACTTATGACAACCACAGAGCAGTTTTTACCAAATGTTTTCACTCTTCAAAGACTGAAAGGTGAAATCATGGCTCTGTTTCATGACTCAGCCTTAACTAAGTCATGGGAAAGAAAAAGTGGGTCATGAAAATTTCAAAACCCAGCCAACCCCCGAAAATTAATTTTAACCCTAAGCAGACCCTTCTTTCTGGTATAAGAAATTCCCCAAGTCAACTGACACCATGCAAACTATTGTCTCTGTGGCCATTTCAATTGTCATGGCCTGCAACCACAAGGGCCAAGGTGAACAAGTTAAAGAAATGTGTGATTTCATGATGGCACTGACCCTAACTGCCCCGCAATTGATTTTAACCCTCTAGTGTGTAATAAAGTAATGAAAGCAGGAAGTGGAGAAGAAAAAGGCAAACTTCCAGCATCTTTGCAATGGCTGGGAGGATAAGAACTCAGCCATATTTTGCTGCTCCATCAAGGTGACTGAATTGATGGTGAGCCTAGTAGAAGTGATGATTAGATCAGCTATCTCATATGAACAGGATCTATATATATTGTAAGAGGTAGGAAATACTGTTCTTTACCTTAATGCAATAGAATAGAATAGAATAGAATAGAATAGAATAGAATAGAATAGAATAGAATAGAATAGAATAGAATAGAATAGAATAGAATAGAATAGAATTTTTTATTGGCCAAGTGTGATTGGACACACAAGGAATTTGTCTTGGTGCATATGCTCTCAGTGTACATAAAAGAAAAGATACTTCATCAAGAATCATAAGGTACAACACTTAATGATCATCATAGGGTACAAATAAGCAATCGGGACACAATATCAATATAAATCGTAAGGATACAAGCAATAAAATTACAGTCATACAGTCATAAGTGGAAGGAGATGGGTGGTGGGAATGATGAGAAGATTAATAGTAGTGCAGACTTAGTAAATAGTTTGACAGTGTTGAGGGAAATTATATTTCCTGAGTGATGGCATTTGGGAAAAAACTGTTCTTGTGTCTAGTTGTTCTGGTGTGCAGTGCTCTATAGGGTCGTTTTGAGGGTAGGAGTTGAAACAGTTTATGTCCAGGATGTGAGGGTTAGGGTTAAAAATACCAACCAGATATCAAAATAATCCTCCAGTTTTGCTACATTTTTACTATAATTGATAATTTTCTATTCTGATTTATTCCTGAGCAAACTATTCATAAATCAAGAATATAAGTAAGTGCCTATTAAAGAGAGGGAGAGGTAAGAGGAGGATATAAATTGTGATACATAGATGAATACATATGGATACTGAATACTATATGAATCCTGATAATGTAATGGTTTAATGTGCTGTACTTTTAGTACCGTGTTTCCCTGAAAATAAGACATCCCCTGATAATAAGCCCAATCGGGCTTTTGAGCGCATGCACTAAAAATACCCCCCCCAAAATAAGGTCCCCTGAAAATAAACCCTCCCCCAAAATATTTAAACATATGTGCAGCTGGTCCCCGCCATTTCATCTGGTTAGGGTTAGGTTGACATAGCTGGAAATCAAGTAAGACGGCAAGAGGAGCCCTGTCTTGTTCCATGCACTCCAAAATAATAAGACTTCCCCAAAAATAAGACCAAGTGATTATTGTAGAGTTCAAAAAATACAAGATATGCAGGGGTGAAATCCAGCAGTTTCTGACAGGTTCTGGAGAACCAGTAGCGGAAATTTTGAGCAGTTCAGAGAACTAGTAGCGGAAATTTTGAGTAGTTCGGAGAACTGGTAGTGGAAATTTTGAATAGTTCAGAGAACTGGCAAATACCACCACTAGCTGGCTCCAGAGTGGGGAGGGAATGGAGATTTTGCAATATCCTTCCCCCAGGAGTGAGGTGGGAATGGAGATTTTGCAGTATCCTTCCCCTGCCATGCCCACCAAGCCACACCACGCCCATCATGCCACACCCACAGAACTGGTAGTAAAAAAATTTGGATTTCACCACTGAAGACAGGGTCTTATTTTTGGGAAAACACAGTATTCCTTTTCCAGGAAAATGGCATGGCATGTACCATTTAGGAAAAGTCAGGATAGAGAGGATGAAAGGGTTTGGAAAAGCTAATAAGGATTCAGAAGAATTTGAGTTAATCATATTAAGCATTCTTTTTCCCAATGGTTGACCCACATGGAGTCATCAAATCATTAAACCTGCTCTGATATTTTCTGCCAAAAGATACTATTCATTCTCACCACTGTGAAAGCCACAGTGCAAATGTAATCAGTAGTTTAGCAGTCACCATTTTTCCCCACTGGCCATTGTAGAGTGATGCTATTTAATGATGCAAACCCATTACAGGAATTTGTAAGGGAGAGGTAAGAGAGGCTCAATTGATGGGAAGCGATGGAAGATGCTTTTTTCTCAAGGGTTGCTGTATATTTTTTTTAGCACTGAGTGACACTCACTTTACAACATAGAACTTTAGTTTGGAACATTCTGACAAAGAATCATGATAGTGACAGAACCAATGTGATGTTTTTGTGGTTAAAAGATGCCAGACTTCCAGAGCTTCATGGCCCCACCCCCATGAAAACTCATTGGATGATTTTGGGTTGGTCACCTCCCTAGCCATCTTACCTCATGCATTTTTTGTTGTCAGGAAAATTTGGAGTGGGGAATACTATGATGTTCTTGAGCTCTGGAAGGATAGGATATCATGAAGGCAAGTTACCAATTAGTCAAGTAAACCATCAAACTAACTTCTGCAAGCAAACTGAAGTCTGACTAGTGTAAGAATAAGGCTGCAATATAGGTAGATCACTTACCCACCATTAACATCATACTACATAGCATAACACTGCCAACTACTTTTTTCTACTTTCAAGTAAAAGAGGAAAAATGGGATGTGCAAAGAACTGGTTCTCCTGTTACATACAAATGACTTTCACTAATATCCCCATAAAGTGCAATATTTATACCAGAAACGTTTTAACTTTTCTAGATTCCCACTCCATCCAGACACCTCTTTTAATAAATCAAGGAATTAGAATGAGAGATTCTCTATTTCAAGCCTCATTCAACAACCAACGCCCAGATCTTCTTGCTATTGTATGTGTTTGTGTGTGTGGATTGATATATGAATTGAGATCTTGGAATTTGTATTTTTGTCTTTATTATGTTTTAAGTTTGCAAGGTGAATAGAAGCCTATTTTTCGTTGAGTTTGGCTCTGAAAAACTCATTTTATTGGTTCCTGCTTAATCCATCACTAGAGCAGGATATTGTCCTTCTATCCAGTTTCTCAACCAAGAAAAATAGAAGCATTAACTGAACCAAGGTAGAAAATATATACAATGGTTGTGAACACCAGCTCATTAAGAATTTGCTCATTTAGGAAAATTATGTGGTTTTAAGGCTCACCTCTTCCTTGAGTGTCATGTTCCTTTTTGTAACTTGGTCATAGCATAGTATTTCACAGAAGCTTTGGCAATTTGGAATGAATTAAAGGTAGAAGGATAGCTATTTATCCCTCTAATTTAAAGTAGCCAAATGCAAAATATAAATGAAATGATGATATAATGATACTATCCAGCTCACTCCTCTCAAAACCTATCAATACATCAGACTTACTGAAATATACTAGTGAAGAGTCTGTTAATTTTTCAAAAGAGAAAAAAGCATATCCAATAAACAACCTCTGCAGCATTTTTTTCTGATGTATCTAATTCTCAGGCTAAAGCCACAGCTGCAGAAAACTATTGTGTATGTGAAATGTTTTCCCCATGGTATTGAAACAACTAGAAAACTACAGAGATTACATACTGTAAATCAGATCTACCCATTATGGATTTCAAAAAATCCTGCTATTCAATGTTCAATATTTATTTATTTATTTATTTATTTATTTATTTATTTATTTATTTATTTATTTATTTATTTATTTAGCCTGATTCCATGTTGGTTTTAATGTTTGATACTGATTTTTAATTGATATGTTTTAAATTATGGGCCAAATTTCATTTAATTATTTTTAATAATTATTTTAACTTTTGTGTACAAATGTTTTTATTTTGGCTGTTCACTGCCCTGAGTCCGAAAGGAGAAGGGCGGTATACAAATCTAATAAAAGATAAAGATAAAAGATAAAGATTTATTTATTTATTTAAATTTTTATACCGCCTTTCTCCCGAAGGACTCAGGGCGGTGCACAGCCAACACTAAAACACACATATAAAAAATTTAAAACCATTTAAAAATATATTAAATAATTTAGCCCCAGTCTTATTAGAAAACTAAAACAAAATTCATGTTTAGGCCAGCCCAGCTTGTTGGAACAATAAGGTCTTGAGGGCACGGCGAAAGGCGCGTAAGTCAGGGATCATCCGTATCTCCGGGGGCAATTAATTCCAAAGGGCAGGTGCCCCGACAGAGAAGGCTCTCCCCCTGGGGGTCGCCAGCCAACATTGTTTGACCGACAGCACCCTGAGGAGTCCCTCCCTGTGGGAACATATTGGCCGGTGGGAGGCTATCGGTAGCAGAAAGCGATCTCATAAGTACCCAGGTCCTAAGCCTGGGTACTTAATTAAGTACAATTTAATACAATATTAAAATGTAATCAAACCAATCGATGAAACTGGTTCTCAGAGCACACAGATAAATAAGATTCATCCAATTTAGCATCTCAGACTGTAGGGATTCTCCAAGAAAATTACCACATTAACCTACAGACCTTCATAACCTATTGTTTTTTCAGAATCTTCAGCGTGGCTACAACAACCCTTTTGCTCAAATCCTTAGTTGAATTATCACAATTGCCATCCATTGCACATGGTGAATATTTATATATGATGAGACTCAGAGGGGGGAAGAGAATAGAGATTGAGATTATGTTGAGACCAGTGGCACCATAGTTCAAAGGGAAAATAGCAAAGTTCACTAGGCAAGAGCAGTCCATGAACTTTCACTATAAACCTGGCTGGATTATTGTGAACAGGACATAAAAGATTATCTTCTGTAAGCCACCCAAGTTGCCCTATTGAGATGGGCAGCAAACAAACAAATAAAGGCTAGCATACAGAATCATCTTAGTGTAAAATTTTATCAGACAGTCTTTGCAACATGCTCAGCCTGTGCAGAATTCCATGTCACAAAGCCACAACTGCTAGGTTCCCTAGATGAATGGTCAAAACTACTGGAACCCTGCCTCTCCTGCTCCCAGAAGAACTTCTGCAGAAGTTCTCATGATATTCATAAACAATTCAAACTAGTGAATCCTAGAATGAGGGACCTGCAACCTAAATTTAATTTTGTGGAACCTTGTGGATTGCCTGGCTCTCTGGACACCATAGACTCTAATCTACATAATGTATGTGGCTCTTCTTTATTTCTTCCTCACACAACTGCCATTTTATGTGAGGATTAGGAACTGATTCTGTGTCACCCATTGGGCTTCACGGTTTAATGGGAATGTGAACTCAAGCCCTTCCGTTCTCTAAGCAATACTTCCTAAGAACTCCTCTCTTCTCCACCATGGGAGTTCTGAGGAAAATACCTCCTTTTGGAACATCATTATACATGGAAGCAATTCCTCCTTAGCATCAGAAGGGGTCTAAGAGCTTCTGCTCTTGCAGACAGTAATTGAGAAAGGATAGAAAGAGAAAAAGACAGCTCAGAGAAAACAGGAAATCACTTGCAGCAAACCCTGTTACATATAAGCACATACATCACAATTTCAGGAAACAGAAGCAGAACCTTTCAGGAAGATGATTTCTTTGACCATCCTTTTAAAATAATAGAAGGGCTCAGGAATAGCAAAGCAAGTCTCAAAGCCAAAGATTCTCTTGTATTTTCTATCTCCATGTTCAAGACAACATCTGTTTTTAAAGAATTTTGAATAAAGATGTTTCATTCCCCTCCCCCCCATGAAAAATATCTGCTGCTCTGAAAAATTTAGAAAAACATCTCCCCTCCCACTCCCTAAAGTTACCCAAGCAGCCAATGTATTTTTGTCTGAGACCAGCTGATTTCAGTTTAAAATTCTTTTAAGCCCTTCTACAGAATTGGCTATTATCTTGCATACCCCCTGGAGAGAAGGGCAGCTTTAGAGGGATGAAGAATGGATGAGATCACTTCTCCGGTCAGGGAATTTGACTATATAATCTTCGTTTTCTCTTATTCTAAAACAAAAATGCATTAGTAGAACTAGATTGACTTGAAGGACCATAGCAACAATAATATGCTATCCAAAATGACATTATTCAGTGGTGGCAACATACTGCAACATTCATGAACCCTGGGTCAACACTCCTAAGATAGTGGCCATAGTCATTGAAAATTAAATTAAAATTTAGAATGGTTAACATTAACACTTAATAAATTACCAAATCTTGTATTTTTTAAAAAATTCATTTCAATGAGAACATCTGATGTCTCAGGTTAGAACCAGCACAATATAAAGGATAAAATCGTGAAAGATTGGGAAATCCTATAAAAAGGCAGTCTTTTTCCCCGACCATTTTTGCTGCCTATAGACAATCTTTGAAAAGGTTGCCAATTCTTAGCATCGTTGGTCCAGCAGCAGCCCTCCAGATGTTCTGACTCAGAAGTTCAAATATAGCACAAGAAAGTCAACTTTATTTTTCATCCCTAATTTTCCATCTCAAAATAGAAAGTTTGTATCAGTCAGAATCAGAGGTCCTTTCATGCCGATCTATAGTGGTTGGAACTTCCCAGCAGGTATAATACAGTCTGAAGAGAAGGTTAGCTGAGGTTCAGGGTCCTATGCTTTGCAACACAAACGTGACTGATGTTTCAGTTCCATTTTTCCTTCAATAGAATTATTGCAGAACACTTTGAACTGGTCTCTAAACACAAATAACCAAGTTAAGTAATGAACGTGTAAATTATATAAATGTGTATCAAGCAGTGCAGTTTTACTTTTACAGACATTACAGTATGCAAATGTTTGTTTTCCTCTTTTTGTAGTCATTTCTCTAGGTTATGTACAGCCGCTAATATTATTTTATGTTGAATTATGAACTGCCAGTTCTGCGAGAGATCGGTTTCAAAAACAAGATGCACTTAACACGGGCAATTTCTGAATCTTGGATCATGCACTATGCTTAGGAATAGTGATGATCTAAAGCAGAAAATTGCTGGTACCTCTCATGGGGAATGCTGCCCTCAGACAGAGCCTGATACCAGGATCCAGATTATAAAGGTATTGCAGTAGCAATAAAGGGTATGCATATCCACATGTTGCTCTTCCTTTAAAATATGTGAACAGAAAATCCAAGGCTAGTAGATGTTGGAGAGAGAAAAAATGACAAGAGATACTGTCAAGATATTTAAAATTTAATAACTGGAGCAGAGAAGGATTGGACAATGATTAAAAATAATGCAGTTATAGTTAATTGGTTAAAGAGAGCTGGTCACTGCATGTGGGAATCTGAGCTGTGATTGGTTGCTGTGAGTGAAAAGGGCGACTTTCCTTGTTTCCTGTGTGTGCTCGCTGTGATTTACCTCATGATGTTCCTGCTGTGTTGATTTACCTGACGATGCTCCTGTTTGCCTATCTTATTTACTGTGAATGTATTTATTTATATAAAACTGCTGGTTTGTGTCAGCATCTCTGACTACATTCGGACACCGGCTACGCAATCCCTTGACAGATACCTCAGAACTTGACCAGAGGTGGCAACTAATCTTTGCACAGCAAAAAGGGGACAGAATACTTAGCACTCCAGGAGCAAAAAAAGGGATAGATCTAGGCTTCACTTTTAATACTGCAGTTCAAGGCTGACCCAGGTTGTTGTACTGCTTTAGAATTAGAATTAAAATTCTTTATTGCCAAGTGTGATTAGACACACAAGGAATTTGTCTCCGGTGCATAAGCTCTCAGTGTACCTACAGTAGGTGATAGGTCAGTATCATAGTCATTGTAAAAATAGGCAGAATAGCAAAGGATATACTTTTCCAAAGCCCACAACCATAGCATGCAATATAGTTGAGAAGTCACAGAATGGTGGCCTTTAGCACCCAAAATCAGTAGCCAGAGTTATCCATTCTGCCCAGTGGTGGTGTTGGTTGTATCTGATAGCTCTATAAAACAGGAAACAAATTCCAAAGACAGCCAGGTATAATTCCATAGGCATCAGAGGTCTTCTATTAGAGGTCAGATTGAATAAGATAATAATAATAATAATAATAATAATAATAATAATAATAATAATAATAATAATAATAATAATAATAAATCATAAAGAATGAGAAACTCAAGATCTTGTGGGACTTTAGGATTCAGACTGACAGGCACTTGATCCACAACACACCTGACATAACAATAGTTGAAAAGAAAAAAGTATGGTTCATTGACATTGCAATACCTGGTGATGCACGAATTGAAGATAAGCAGCAAGAAAAAATCACAAAGTACCAGGACTTACAAATTGAAGTTGAGCGACTGTGGAAAAAGAAATCGTGTGTTGTCCCGATTGTAATTGGAGCCCTCGGAGCAATACCCAAAGGGCTACCCCGCTATTTAGAAATTCTAAATTTGCCAGACTTGAACATTTTGACTCTACAAAAAACCACCTTACTCGGAACAGCTTACATCCTCCGACGATACCTTAACAGTTCCTAGGTCCTTGGTTAGGACTCGAGCTGCTGAGCTATTAACCAGCCTCAAAGGCTGTAAATCTCACTAAAGATTAACCAATAAATAATAATAATAATAATCATTATTATTATTATTATTATTATTATTATTATTATTATTATTATTATTTTATTTCTATACCGCCCTTCTCCTGAAGGACTCAGGGCGGTGTACAGCCAATTTAAAAACACAAGACAACAATGATTAAAAATTAAAATAATTTTTAAGATGGAAGTAGTTTGGGAGCAGGAATGACAACTCACTAATCTGAATGTGAATGGCACTTCATTGATTCATGGGTTGCTTGGCTGTCAGCCCTTTGAGGTAGCCCAGACAGGAAACCAAAATGATGAGTACTAATATTGCCTTTGTTGTAAAGTTATAGGAACAGAATCTTGCAAGTCTGAAAGCATTTCTTTGCTCCCTTTCCTTTACTTTCCAGAGAACCAGGTAGACTCCTTCAAGAGATTCTTTCACTGCCCTTATTCCTGTGTGGGTTGAGACACCTGACTTTTGTATAGGCTGCAGCTTTTCCTCCTGTCTTCAAAGGTTTTTCTAACATCCCATTACATTGGGATTCTATTGCAACCTGGTGATTGTGAGAAGCATTGGTGTATTGGTTTGAGAAGCTACTCAGCACTTCAGTTCATCGGCTAAACATCTATTTTGTAGGCTGCTAGAAAGAGTGCACCTTCAATGGGGAACAGTTCCTAGGACAATACAAGACCCTGGGGGACAGTCATGGAAAACTGTTCTCCATTCTGGCAGAATTTTCAAGAAAGAAGATATGCCTTATACCTCCCTGCAACAGTACTTTAGGCTCTAGAGAAGCAGGAAATAATTTGTTATGTGTTTGTTATATTGTTATAATCTGAATATATGTGAAGGAATACTGTATATGCAGGCAACACAATTATCCATTTCCCCTCCTTGATCTGGTGCACAGATTGCATGCCTTTGTTGTAGAGAATGAGACAGGGAGGGAGAAAAACAACCACCTGTGGAGTTGTCACATGTGCATCCAGATATGTTGCTAGAAAGTTGTTGTTGTTTTTACAAATGTGATTGGATCAATGTTAAACTCCTCTGAATTCAAGAGAGCTTTCTCCCACATCATTGTGCAGTCGATTATAATTTAATGTGAAAGAATATTGAAACAGCATACAGAAGATCCCAGATTCGTTCTGCTAACATTACCATTTAAAAAGTCCTTAATTTTGTTTGGAAATGGCATGGTTTTTCCTTCTTTTTCCAATTTTTATTACATACCACAGCAGAACACATGAAGGACTAAATCCAACATTATGTTTAATGCATCACTGAAAGCCATGTGAATATTTCTTTAAAAAGTACTCAGGTAAGAACATGTATTTTGATGAAATCAGTTCATGCTTAGGAAGAGTAACTCTTTCATCTTCCTATAGTGGCCCGGATGTTCAGAATTTCCATAATTCATAAAGAAAGAAAAGAGAAGAGAAGAGAAGAGAAGAGAAGAAAAGAAAAGAAAAGAAAAGAAAAGAAAAGAAAAGAAAAGAAAAAAGGAAAGAAAATGCTATTAACTCCAGGTGAAGCTTTCCATTGGTTAGTCATGAAATCTTTCTTGCCAGCATTAGTAGCAGCTTTGGACAAATTATTTTCCCATTAATCAATTTCTTAAATTAACGTGGCAAGGTGATGCAGAATATATTAGTGTCATGTATAAATTCTCTGATCATTCACATGATGTATACTGGGTATTATAAGTAACTTATTCTGTGGCTCCTATCATAAAGAAGCTTCTTCAGCTACTGGCTGGAGTATTGGATTCAGAGGGGGAAGATTGTGGCTGAAATATGCTGCTTAGTTGCAAAGCTCACTGAGTGACCTTGGGTCAGTCACTGTCAGTTGGTTTAATTTACTTTCCAGGGATATTGTGAAGATTGGAGAGGGGAAAGAGATCCAGGAATAATGATTCTGATTTCTTGGACATTTCTGAAAGTGAGATGTCAATATAATAAATGCATAAATTAAAAAAAAAAAACCTTTTATCTCATGGAAAGTTAATGCTGGAAGCAGGGCAGAAACATCCCCACTTTGGTGAAAATAGTCTATATTTTCCATAGTCCATAGGTCTGTTGTTGATTGATGAGATTTTACTTAGAAGTTTTATTTTTGCATATAGGAGATACAGCACATTGAAATGACCATAAAATTGCAGAATGTTTCTGGAATTTGGAGCTACAGAATACAGAAGGGAAAGGAAGTGTCCTCACTCTGTAGGAAAAAAACTTTATTCCCAGCAAAGCAAAACAAACAAACAAAAAGACATTGGTATATGTGTAATGGGAAAATGGGATAATATGAGTGTCTTTGCGTGTGTCTGGTCATGCACACAGGGTGTTTAAATTCTCATTCAAAGCCTTCCATCTCTAGTAGAAGAGCCTGCATCCTGAGGTGGAACTAGACAGATCTTTTACGGCCCTCGTGGCCATTCCTGGGCTGGTAATGAATGCCTGTGTTAATAGAACACCATGCTGATGCATTTTTTCCTGCCATTGTATGTAACATATTTTCTAATTCTTCTGCTCTATTCAGCGTTTGACCCCAACGATAGGGGATTATGGCATTAACTCTCAACACAGCACACATTCTTTACAGACTTTCACTAAATACTGTAAGCCTGCTGCAGGGAGGAATAAAAGTGAAAGCAGACCGTCTGGTCTTAAGCTGTGCACAAAGAGGGCTGTGATCCAATTGGAAGAGAAGCAGAATTTTAAAAAGAAAGAGGTTTGACAAAATTTTAATCCTTGTCATTTTCATTTCTCTTACCCTGTGGATTTGGGTGATTTTATTTACACTGTCAGCTTGAGCCTAGGGATTGGAAATCAGGCTTTTATGGAGATTATTAAAAGTACATACAGTACACTCAAGGTTGGACTACCAGTATATGCTACTAAAATATGAATATGGAATCACTGTGGGTTAGATGTTAAAAAAAAGGAAGGGAAGAAAAAGGACAATTTGGAGCAGCGTTATTAAAAAATAAAGACCTTACTGTCCTTAAAAATTTCTAGGTGAGAGCTTGGGTTACTTTGTTATAAATATGAGTATTATTAAATGAATAAACGATGGACACTGCTTTGATCATAAATGACTCAGCAACAGGGCTGCCAATTTATTTCTGATGGAATCTATTGGCAGGCTGAAATTGAACAGTTCAGTATGGGGAAGGGGAAAACATCATTGCTGAATTTTGGTCAATCAGAGAGATGCTTTAACCAGCCTCCAAAGCCTGGGCCTAGCATTCATCTGAATAGACATCTGTATCTCCCCAGAAAGAATGGAGAGATGTAAATCTAAGGTGATTTTTTAATCCCTCAGGAATTTTTGATACCATCCTTTGAATGGATTCTATATATCACCACAATAATAGATGACCTTTCAGACTAAGCTTTTGGTACTTTACAATGGCTGTATACTTAAACACTTTGTTTAACTTTATGGAATCCAACCAGGTTCCACCTTCTTTTCCCTTTTTCTTATTATCACTGTGTAGCAGCTGGCTGAGATCATCCAAAGGTTTGAAAATGGATGCCATAAGCACTCTGATAACAACATGGCTCAATTTCTCCTTGTCATCTGAGTCAGCCGAAGCTGACTTAGTGCTTAACAAATACTGGATATGGGTGATGGGTTAGATGACAACCAATAACTGAAGCTTGATCTCAACAAGATTGCTCTAAATGGGATTGCACTCTGCTGGAAAAGGTCAGGTTCTTAATGTGAAGGTTGTCCTGCATCTTGTTTTGTCACAAGATGCACAAGTAGCCACAGTGATAGAGATTTCCTTCTAGCAGCTTTTGCTGGCTTAGCGGGAGGTGACACAACAACATTTAAAGAGACAAGATACACTTCAAGGCACTTTCCTCCCCCCACCCCCATAATTTCTCTCTCTCTCTCTCCTAGGTATTTCCTCTTGGTTCTCTTCCTCTCCTTCCCCCCCTTATACTCACTCTTAGTCTTTTCTTCCCAGACCATGCTGACAGTCTTTCTCTCCTCCAGGGACTGCATTTTTTAAAAAAAAATAATTTTCAGTGATCATGACAGATCGTTATTATGTTGGGAGATTTTCTTGTTGTTTTAGACATGCCAAGTCTACCTGTAGGCATAGTGCCTTCACTTGACATATTTAATGTGTTGTTGAAATTGGTGGGAAATCTGTGTCACCAATTTGTGATGATTTGCCACTGAATTTCACTGCGTGATTCAAGAAGGCTTGGGAAAGGATGCCAGAAAGGGATTTAAGGGACATGTGTGATCCATTCCTAATCTATGCTAAGCCAACTATGGGGGTTTTTTGACCTCAGGTAAACTGTTTTTAATTATCTTTGCCTTTTTAGTGCAATGATATTGTAAAATTAACTTGCTGATAGCTTGGTTTAGTCTGAGTTTTAAAGATTCTGTGTTTCTTCTGCTATATTTATTGCATAAATGAAACTCAATTTGACAGCTTTTAATGAAGAAATGCTTAATCGTCTACTGCTGGATCATCCACCCAGACATGTTAATGTGTTTCCCCCCCATCCTAGAGAAGAGAGGAAAATATGCCAAAATAAAAACTGGTGTCCTAGAACCGTACCACAGCAATGAGGCCATTAGTATTGTTGCACTTGCACAGTTCAATTTATAATATTTTCAGGCAGCAATTAGATACATCGCAAGACCCTTTCCTTCATCTATGACACCTTCATCCTAGCCATTTCCATGGTCACTCCTAGAGCATGAAAGGGGGCACAAGGGGGCAGAGAGAGGAAGAGGAAGAAGAGGCAGAACCCACCTCAGCTAGACCTCAGCTAGACAGGAGACACTCATGCTCATGTCTGCAACTGCATCTAAACCCACTCAGTTGTACATTTGGGTCATTGCATACAGCAATAGTGTGCCAGCTGTATAAATTTAAATTAATTAGCCCTTCAACAAGGCTAGAGCAGACCAGCAAGGAAAATCATATGGGATGTTACAGGTTCTCATTTGTTGCTGCTAGCGGAGATGGATGTTCCCACCCCTGCAGCATGTCCATTCTATTTCCCCCAAGTGAAAGAAGTGGCTGCATGTCGGAAGCTTGACTTGGTGCCAGTTTTTTGTTTTTAATGTTTACAGTGTTTAATGTTTTCCTCCCCTACATACACACAGAGACACAAAGAGGGTATTGCTGTGGTGCTCAATATGGAGGTGCTCTTTGCAGCTTCTCTTTGCTGCCCACAATTGCTGACTCTGCTTTCTGCTTACCAATGGTCTTCCACAATGGACTTCCACAAGATCCATATTCTCCTAATCAAATGATGCACACATACTAAAAAAAAAAAGAAAAGAAAAGAGCTGCATTGGGCATAAGCCATATATGGTTTCTCTAGCAGCCATAACACAAATGGCCAAATAAGAGAAGTGTGGTCCTGCAACAGGTCAGAGGCTTCTGAAGACTTCACTTTCACACAACTCTGGAAGTCCACGCAGGAATTTTTTTTGCCATAACAGCTTGGGAAACAGTACTTTCTTGCTGGAACAGTTTGGATCAGCTTCAGCCGACCTTACCGGTTGGGCTATCCATAAAATGGAGGCTCTGTTATAAGGCCATGTGTCATTAGCAAATGGTAAGCAGGATATCTTTGCAGGTTGTAAGGAAGAACCCTTTGAACTGTCACATTTTATTCTGTTTTTACTTCATTTTCTCCTGAAAAATTTTTCAGGGTACTTGTGAAACACTTTGGAATTTTATTATATAACAAAAAGTATCATTTATGATTTTCTAAAAATTTAACATTATTAACGTATGCAATCAACAAAAAATTAAAAAAAAACTTTAAAGTATTGGGAAAGAAATAAGCCAAAACAATAAAAAAAAAATACTAAGTAAGAAAAGAAATCTTATATTTTATAATTATTGGTTTAATAAATATACTACTATAATATACTTGGCTCAAAATATTACTGTAAAAGATCACAAAATCTCTGCCATAATAACAAATATTGCCATACCCTTTGATTAGTAGAAACATAGCCTTTTCTAAAACAGATAGATTTCATCTTTCCGAAAACCCCTCCTTCTAATGAAAATGGTATAGAAATACAATAAAGAAATAAATTCCAAAATGTCCTGGAATAGAGGAGAAAGCACTCTTCTTAAAGATGAATTACTCTAGGACAAAAAATAAAAGCATTTCCTAAAATATCGGATTTCTACCATTTAAATTATGCTTTGAAAACACTGCTTAAGAGAGAATGTTTCTAGAAATGATTTAGCAAAGTGAATATACTCTTTTGGCATTTCTGCCTACAAGCCCAGTGTTATACACCTGCTCGGAAATGAATTAAACTGAATATACTGAATATATAAATGGGGCTTATTCAGACAGAGGTGCATATAGGATTGCAGACTAAATATTAGTTAGAACCGGTAAAACCATAGTCAAGATTAAAGAAGCATCACAGTATTTACCAAATTTAAATAGTGTTTTAAACAAATAGTTTTAAGCAATCGCTTTAATCCAAGGCTCACTTCATCTATTTTCTTTTTTTTAAATTAATGTATCATTTTACTGCTTTACTGTTTCTGTTATATTGCTAACTTTATCTTTTATTTAATTCTTTAATCTGCCTGGAGAACACCATTAATTGGCAAAATTAAAAATGTAATAAATTAAACATATTGAGTGCTTGTTGTCCAAAATCTTGCATTAATGCTGAAACATTATGATACATTTTGTTGAAATGGATCCCCCCACTTCACCTACTCTTGTATCTTGTCTAATCAAGGAGAGAACAACCTAGAACCAGCGAGAAACTTCCTAACAGTGAGGACAATTAACCAGTGGAACGGCTAGCTTTCAGAAGTTGTGGGTGCTCCATCACTGGAGGTTTTTAAGAAGAGACTGGACAGCTACTTGTCTGGAATGGTATAGGATCTCCTGCTTGAGCAGGGAGTTGGACTAAAAGACTTTCAAGGTCCCTACCAACTCTGTTATTCTATGTTCTATGTCTATTTTCTATGCCAGTCTTCAGCTAAGAGGTCTAAATTGATATCTCCTGAAAGCTAAGGATGAAACTGTTGCCCTTAATATGGGATTCCCTGTTTGTGGGCCATATCCAACACAGTGCTGAGGGCATTCAGTTCCCACAGACCTTACCGAAAGTCTTTTTCTCTGCTTTCTAGGGACTGCTTGCCATGTCACAGGATTTAACCTTTTGTCCTTAATACTATCTCATTCCCATTATGTTCCTTTTTTGCCCACAGATAATCCCATGGCATTATTCTCATTATACCACTTTGCTACTCCCATTATGCTCTTTACCACTGATCAGCCCATCTTTTCTATTTAACTTCCTAGGTAAAAGTATGCAAATGTTTATGTTGTGAATCTTCACGGGCTTCTGCAGGATACCTTTGTCAGGCTTGTGGTTGTCTTTTGTTAACATCCTATAGTTGCCACCTACTGCATAACTATTTTATCAATGAGTCCTGAAATAATTGCTATTAGAAAAACTAACACTATGGCTGCTGCTGCAATTATTGCCGGTTATAATAATGTATAGTCAATGAGGATCCTGTTGCAATCTGTACTTAAAGCAATAACATAACTGTATTTTAATAATTTTGTTGTTACAAAATAGATTTATATATATATATTTGCATTAGTGTTACTAATGCATATATATATATATATATATATATATATATATATATATATACACACACACACACACACACACACACACACACACACACACACTAATACAAATGCACTAATACATATTATTGCATTAGTGTTAAGTGAAAAGAAAGCATTGTGGTGGATTTTTCCAAGTAGCCCCTCCCTGCCTTCCTCATAATAGAAAAAATTATTTAATAAATCCAAACAAACAATTGTCCAACATTGTATTATAATCAATAAAATTAACACAGTAACACAAGCTACTATATCTAGTGCATTTTATTTTTCCCCACTAAAGGTATCAGCCAACTCTATTTTTTCTCCTTTCTTCTTCTTTTTCTTATGGATCAACATAGCTATATTTGTTTTTCCTGTTCCTCCTAAGAAGCATGTCAATATTTAAGTACTATTATTATTTGGTTTTTTCTTGGTCTTCCCTATTAGAGTGGCCCAGAGAGCAAGATGCTGAAAATGAACTTACTACCGGTATACAGATAGATTAACGAATGAAGACAAATATAGCTGGATTAACCTTTTTACTCTTCAAATACTTCCACATATTTTACACATAATACTGTTTTGCTTTTGCTGTTTTTTTTAAATATCAAAATGCATATTTTAAACAAGTTTTTGTCTACCTCAAATATATACCTATACGCTCATATTTTTTCTGGGTATTCAGTGCTGTGTTAAATGATTTGTGTTAAGAATGACCAGGGGATGCTGACTCTATTGCTTATATTGGTCCACAATGAATATCATTGACTATGATATGCTTATAGGCCACCTACAGTAGGTGGGATAGTACTTAGAGACATTAGATTTCCTGGAGTAATAAATTTCAAAAGAGGCGTGATGGCCATCACATAGGTCTATAGATTTAGTCCCAAAGGTGTTTTTCCAAAAGCAACTGGACTTTGTTTTTTCTTGAAGATGTTTCACTTCTCATCCAAGAAGCTTCTTCAGTTCTGACAGTTCTGAAGTCAAAACTGAAGAAGCTTCTTGGACAAGAAGCGAAACGTCTTCAAAGAAAAAAAAAAGACCTGTTGCCTTTGGAAAAGTACCTTTGGGACAACCATAACCTGGATGACTGAGAGTCTCCATGGACATCTATAGATTTAGATCTCACCAATAGGGTTGTTGTGGTGAAAATAGGAGGAAGAAAGAGTATTGGGTATGTTTGCCACCTTGAACTACTTATGAAAATAATAAATAATAAATAAATAAATAAATTGTACAGGATTCTGTATCATTTCTTCTGCCATTATAAGTATCAGTGCATGTGAGGGCCTGGATGGGAGTCAACAGGCTCAGACTTAACCCAGACAAGACCGAATGGCTGTGGGTACTGCCTCCTAAAGACTATGTCAATTGTCCATCCTTGGTCCGGGGGGGGGAGAAATTGTCCCCCTCAGAATGGGCTCGCAATCTGGGTGTCCTCCTAGACTCACAGCTAAGATTGGAACAACATGTGACAGCTGTGGCTAGGGGGACCTTTGCACAGGTTCACCTGGTACACCAATTGCGATCCTACTTGGATCAGGAGGCTCTCCTCACAGTCACTCATGGTTGGATTATTGCAATGCGCTCTACATAGGGCTACCCTTGAAAAGTGTTTGGAGACTACAGTTGGTCCAGAATGCAGCCGCGCGAGCTATTGTGGGTGCACCTAGATACACCCACATTACACCAATTTTCCGCGAGCTGCACTGGCTCCCTATTGGTCTCCGGATGCAATTCAAGCTGTTGGTTATTACCTTTAAAGCCCTACATGGCTCAGGGCCAGGTTATCTTCCAGACCGCCTTCTACCACATAGCTCCCAGCAACCTGTAAGATCCCACAGAGTCGGTCTCCTCCGGGTCCCATCAGCTAAACAATGTCAGTTGGCGGGCCCATGGGGGAGGGCCTTCTTTGTGGCTGCCCCGGCTCTCTGGAACCAATTACCTCCTGAGGTCCGGACCGCCCCCACCCTATTGGCCTTCCAGAAAGTGGTGAAGACCTGGCTTTTCCGGCAGGCCTGGGGCTGTTGATCTCACTGCAGTGATCTTGCGAGACCCGGCCATGGAATGGAGTGTATGGGTTTTTAATGTTTTCTTTTTTTAAAAAATTATGGGATATTGTTCGCATTGTTTTTTGCTGTAAGCCACCCAGAGTCCCTAGGGAGTTGGGCGGCATAGAAATGCGACTAATAAATAATAATAAATAAATAAATGAAAGTGAAAAAGATCTTCCAGATTTTTAAGACTTAATGCCAACAGTATTTTGATGACACACACAAATATTTAACACTTTTCCCTCTAAATCTAAATTGACTATTCAATAATGAATAGTCTCTTTAGATTAGGGTTAATCAACTGGATGAGGGCAGACAAACTGAAGCACAATAACTGACAAGACTGAGGTGCTTCTGATTTACTGCAAAACAGATCAATAGGAGTCAAGTAGAGTTAGGATGGCTGGATTAAACTCTTGAGCTTGTATATACACATGAGGTATTCACCCATAACACTGGATGCCTGATTTTGCAAGGATTGTGTTTTCATGGTTAGCATGGTTAACAGTGGAGGTGTTATAATATCACTGGTCATAGTGACACATGGATCAGTAATATTCCATTTGAACTACACTAACTATAGTAACTATAGCTATTTCTTAATTCAGCAACCAGACTGTTAGGTGGAATTGGTAATATACAGTATACAACTGATTACAGATAGTCCTCAATTTACAACAGTTCGTTTAGTGACTGTTCAAAGTTACAACAGCACTGAAAAATGGGACTTGTGACTGTTTTTCATATTTATGACTGTTGCAGCATCCGTATGATCACATGATCAAAATTCGGATGCTTGGCAACTGGTTCATACTTAAGACCGCTGATGTGTCCCAAGGTCATTTGATCACCTTTTGCAACCTTCTGACAAACAAAATCAATGGCGAAGCCAGATTCACTTAACAACCGGGTTACTAACTTATCAGCTGCAGTGATTCACTTAACTGTGGCAAGAAAGGTTGTAAAATGGGGCAAAACTCACTTAACAAAAGTTTCACTTAACAACAGACACTTTAGACTCAATTGTGGTCGTATGTCAAGGACTACTTGTAATCATATAGGAACTGCCTTGGGAATTGGACTGTCTCTGTCACCTGACATGATTATGTCTTGTGATCAGATGGTGTGGGGGTTTTGCATTCTCTCATAGGAGTCTGCTGACTTTAGCAAACTTTGAAACCAGCTCTTGTCTTTATTCCCAAATTATATTGTAAGAATGTAAGTAAGGACCTTCTCATTGGTTGCTGTCTCAAGGGAAGTTACATTAGTTTCATCTCAATTCTCCTTTCAACAACAATTAAAAACATCTTCTTCAGTCAGATTTTAGTATTAAAACTAATTTGCTACTGAAATAGAATGTAACCAGTATTTGCTATCAATTACATAATTAAATACATATTATTAATAAATAAACAGGATGTACTAGTTAAAAGCTACTTCCATAGAAAATCAGCTTTGCTGCCTCATCATAATTTTAATAATAATTCTTAATAATTACTCACACATTAGTGAAAAACTAATGAAAAGGCTTTGGAAAAGAATTATTCTACAATAATTCTTACTCAAGTACCCTAAAACTGGATACTCTGACTAATCACTGAACTGAAATGCATGTCCAAATAGTTCAATCCAGGTTCAGAAAACAAAATTGTATAATTGGTGCACAAATGGTATAATAATTATAATTATAGCCCAAATAACAAAATGAGCTATAATTCGAAAATCCATATATGCATCTTTTGTTCAGAAGTTTCCATAACGGTTCATTTCTTATAGCCTTATGGACAGGGAACATCAACTAAATACTTTAGCATTAAATCTAGTATGTTGTTTCCATCCTTTCGCCCAGAACGATGAGTGAATTTACTGGATACTGTACCATTTAGAAAATCTCTATATAACCTTTTGAGTCTACCATATAGCGTGGAATAGGTGGAATAATTAGAGAACTGGTAGAAATGAGAGTAAATGTAAAATTCTGTACGATAATAATAATTTTAAAATATGCATCGTTAATAAGACAATGGACGTGAGACCAAAGTTACATTTTTTCTTTATGTATTCTCATCTGTATTAATATATGTATTTTGTATATACATGGTATAACATTTTACTTTTTAGATGTTTAATAAAGTTTTGTTTTTAAAAGAAAAAAAAAGAAAATCTCTGTGGGGAAAAAAAAAATCTACCCCAAGAGTGTTTTGTTCTCAAATATATGATTAGGTATCACCACTGAATAGTATAAAATCTGTGTACGAATGTTTTAATGGTTAAAAAGTAGTGATGTTTAGTAAAGTATCATGAAAAAGCATTATCAAAAGTCTCCTATGGACATATGGACTTCTCTAATATTGAGCATGGAGCTTTTCTGCATAGGATGAAGTCAAATATAAGGGGAAGAAAATCTGTTCTCTCATGGCAAAATATGAAGTGATGGATACAACCTGAACATTGTCTGTCTGTCTGTCCGTCCGTCTGTCTGTCCGTCTGTCTGTCTGTATACATCCATAAAGCATGAATGATTCTTTTAAAATGAGAACATACTGTAAGAGCAAATATCATAGAAAATGGGACATAGTGAATGCTATGAATCGATGGCCATCCTGAAAGTATGGCAACAGCAATAATTATTGCAACAATTTGAAAACTTCTGACGTTTCTAGAGTTGTCTTATTTCTTTAAATTATGCAGGTGTCCTTTGAATAACCACATGGAAATTGCCAGTTTTGCAAACTCTAATGCGCATATGTGCAATTTTGCATTTTCCAATGGTTTTTATATGAACTGATAATGGAAATGTTATAGTTTAATATCTTTTAGTATTAAAATTGTATAATGTAATCTGTTCTGAAAGTGTTCTTCACCTCTCCTGGGGGTTCAGTTAAAAAAATAGATATGAATTTGCATGAGTTTTAAAATATTTCCTAATTTTCTCAATTATTTTTTTCCAGTCCCAAAATGGAGAACCACTTTTATGCCACAGGCTGCCATGAAGGCAGCTTGTGTGTAGAATTTGGAAGAAGTTGCAATACTTTTGGCGTTGAAGTCATGAGCCCATATGCGCCACTGCTTGCAAAATGTTGCTTTTTTTCATACCAGGAGAGGAAGAGATGATGGTACATTTATTTGATTTCTTTGGTGCTATTTGTTTTTGCCAGAATGCTTTCCCCACCCGCTTCTATCATGGAACATCTTGTCCCATTTGTTCAGAAGCAGAACACTACACAATTAATATCCAAATCAGTGGCTCTTACCAAACTGCTTCTCATATCTTCCCAGTCCATGCAGAAAGGTCCAGCTCTATATTTTAACAAATGTGACTTTCTAACATTGCACTTACTTTCTAAACATGCTGCCAACATTAGAATGACCACCATATAGATGTGCAGATAGAAGCTGCCTTGGTTCATAGTACTTCCCACTAGTACCAAGTTAATGGATTGCATTTAGTATTAATTTTGAAGAAGGCAAGGCTTGCTTACTTCAAACATCTGATAAGATCAATTACCACCATCTTGAAGATGTCTCTGAATGCAGATTGCTATTGTGATTTTTCCTCATATAAATTAATGGCTGTCACTTGCTGTGGTAGCATATGATTCAGTAACATGGTAAATACTAGTTGTCCATATTATAGTATAGTTGGGCCCAGATGAGAGATCATTCTGGAAATGAAAATGTTCACTAACTTGGGTTTCATGAGATAGGGAAGACAGATAAAGTTGTAGTTTCCGTGTGAGTTTTCTATTAAAACTAGCCCTCACCAAGAATTAAAATAATAGTGCTGAAACAACAGACTAAATACATGTGAATATGCTGAAGCCTGTATCAAAACATTTTTGTACTTTCTCTACAGCAAATGATCTGGTTTGTAGAAGAATGGGATAAAATAGCACAAGGGATGGGAAGGATCACGATCAAGCAATTGGGTCATGGGGTAATCATACAAAACCAGGAAAAGGTTTTTAAGGGGTTGCAGACAGATATTACACTTGTGCCCCCACACATTGTGAAACAACACATTGCTTTGATGATCATTCTGTTGTACTTTCAAGATGGCTTTAAATAAGACATTCAAAAATAAAAAAAACCAATGAACTGTAAAATAAGCATGAGACTGAGGAGGAACATTCTTGATTACAGATTATAAAACATGTAAGCAGAGTGTCAAGTTTCCAAAAGATGCCCTAATTAATTCATGAGCCATGATCCAAACTTCAAAGGAAATATAGTGATTTATTAGGAGAAACATTCCGACAATACTCGGATGCATTCAGGACTGATCCCATGTAGATTTACGTTCCCCTATGACCCTGTCTCTCCCCTCCCCCTTGGCCATGTCATAAATCACATTCTCCAATTAACCACTTTGGCTGGCTGTGAAACCTAACACCCTCCTTCTGATTGCGGTCAGAAAAATGTATGGAATTCACTTCAGTTCTCCCTCCCTCCTGCTCATGGCAACTTGAAAGCTTTGCAAGTTGACACAGAGTGGTTATGATCAGAATGGTTCTTCCAGAGTAGAGAGATTGATAGCAAAGTAGATCAAGTATCTCTATTGTGGTCAGTTTTGTTTGACCATCTGGAATATGATATACAGGAAAATTTATAATGGAAGAATCATGCCTTCTTACACTAAAATTAAATAGCAAGCATTTGATATGGAATCATCATACTATCATGACCAGAAAAATGCAATGTTCTGAAAAAGAGAAAGAGAAGTGGAAGTGGATCCTGGCTGCAACATGGTAGAGATCTAACTTAATAGTAGCTCCAGAAGAAATATGATAGGAATTGGCTCTTCCATATGTAACAAGAAAGAAGAAGAGAATTATTACAGAAAATGCATGTGTTGATTTGCCACCTCTCTGGAGTGATAGGTAATGAAAAGGAGGAAGCAGAAGAGTCATCAATACAATCTAGTGCACCACATTTCTGGACATTTGAATGCTACAATGTCTGAAGATTTATGCATGTGATTCAGAGAAAAAGAAGGAGGGAGGGAGAGTGTGGAATAACTGTATTGGCCATGTCTATGGAGATTCTTACTCATCCAGGTCATAATTGTTTCAAAGGTGCTTTTTCAAAAGGCAACTGGACTGTTTGGTCCTTGAGGAAAAATAAGATGTTTCAGTTCTCATCGAACAAGCTTCAATGGTCCTGTTAGGATGGTGGGGGTGATGGAAGGATTACTTGTAACAGGATAGAGGGGGGAGTTTGGAAGGATTATATTTCTTTGCAGTCATCTGGTCATTAGCACTCTCTCTGAGAGCTCTTGAGGCCACTTGGGGGCTTATTTGTGCCCTCGGGGTCACCTGTATCAGAGTGCAAATGGGGGTTGAATCTTCTTGGACTGCACTGTAGACAGAAGATAGGTGGTGTCTTATCCTCTGTTGAGAAAAGGCTGCTCAATGTTAATGGTCTTTTTTACCCCTCTTTCAAACCAATGGTCCCCTCTATCCAGAATGTGGACTTTGCTGTCTTCAAAAGAATGACCTTTGTCTTTCAAATGCAGATGGACTGCTGAATCTGGTCCTGATGCTTTCATTTTGCTTTGTATTTTCTTTGATTTGTGGCCTTCTCTAAGAACTCTTGGTCGATGAAGAAGCTATTCTATCAGCTTCTGCTATTTTTCTTCACAAATAACTCATTAAAAATATGTCATGTATTTAGACAAATAAGATAAAACGATAGTAAGATATGATGCCTTAAAGCTACTGAGGACTTTATAACCAAAGGCCAATGGTTTGACTTACGGTGCACTTAGAAATTCATATTCTACAAAGACATATTTAACATATGGCATGCATTTTCTACCCTTAAATGAAATCTATTTGATCATTTTTATCATCAAGTATATCAATGACGTGGAACTTTCCACTGTTCCATGGGCAGTCGGCAAAACACTAAAACTGGCACTTGCCTGTTCTAGTGCTTGCATTTCCATGGAAATCAGTGAAAGAGCAGCAATGAGAAAGCTCCCCAATAATGACGATATCTGTGATAAAGTACGCAAATAAAGTACAAGGCATCTGGAGTATTTCAGGAACACTACTAATTTGTGAATATTGGGATTAATAAAAATGATTGTGATTTTATTATTATTTTTAAATAAGCAAATGCCAATAAATAGGAACACCATGTCAGTAATAATAGCAACGTGAAGGTTTCACATCTGACTATTCTAAAGGATTACAATTAGTCCAATATGGAATGTAAAAGAATATATTTTCACTTTTTATAACATATAATTCCCAACTCCTTTTCTGATGAATTAAAAAAAAGTTGACCTTTCTACTTCTTTCTGTAATTCTAGTTTGTAACAGTAATAAAATTCTATTCTAGTACTAGGAGGGGGAGAGGGGTGAAAAAAGAGCAAAGGATTTGATTGAAAGTCTGGACAAAAGATAGATAGAAGAGAGAAGAGGACAAGAACTGATCTACATGAGCCTATTTAACCAGTGTGCCAAAGATTGGGATGACATTTTGGGGAGACAAAATTGTACAGAGTGAGAGGTATGGGTTTGGGGAAGAGTTTCTGGGAAAGCTCTTTGCTTTAAACTATGATTAATTATTTTAGGACTTACACTACAATTTGTAAGAGCCAGTTTGGTAAAGTTTCTAGTCACCACACTAGAAACTGGAAGACTGACTTCTAGTCCTGCCTTAGGTTCAAAATCAACTGACTGACATTGGGCCAATCACTCTCTCAGCCCTAGAAAGAAGGCAGTGGCTAGCTCCTTCTAAAAATATTGCCAATAAAACTTCAGGGACTTCTCTAGAAGTTGTCAGTAGTCAACACTGACTTGAAGGCACCAAGAAACACCAAACTTGTTACAATTTTCACATTACATCACATTACAATAGTGAGAGCTCTACTATAAGTGTTCAAGAGACAGATTTAGAAAGATGTCCACTTCTTTGGGACTCAAAAGATCTTTGAAGCCCTGAAGCTGCTTGTTGACCATTCCACCGAAGAGGAACAGTTTCTACAACAAAATCTTCTCCACTGTACTATTTTAATAGGAAATAGCCTCATATACAGTAGCTTGGAATCACCTTGGCAAGACATTTCAAACTGTGAAGATGGCATAATTCTCATCAAGACCAATGCTCAGCCTTGATTAAGACTCACAATTAAATGACACATGCTTCTCTGCGTGCTTAAAAACCTCTTTCAGAGCTTTCCATAGCATAATAACCCAGTAGCATAACAGTATATTGTCCTGATGCTTGTCACTATCCTATGTGTTTCTAAGCTGGTTTAAAAAATGTATTTAAACTGCAGTTGGCAGGTGAATATTTTGAAGGCAATGGTTGATGGTAGTCAATGGCATGTCTATCCCATCCTCTTTCCTATACAAACCATAGTTTAGGCATGAGACAAGACTAGGGTAATGAATTCTGTGAACAAAACTGTGATTGCCTTACAATATTATAATAGGACCCCTTTCCCTAGGGTCAGGGATATAATGTCATATATTGTTGTATACCCAACTTAAAATTATTTCAATAAAACAATTATGTATTCAGTAGGGATCCTGTTTAAAGTCTATAGAAGGAATAACAATAAGAGTAATCCTAGGAGGATGGCATGTTTAAGCTCCCAATTTGGTTTTCTTAAGCAGCTCAGAAAGATATATTTATTAATGATATAGTGACAACTAGGGAGGGTCCCAATATTTTTCTCTACAAGGTTTCCATAATCTTATCTGTATCCATGTGAAGTCCTGAGAATAGGAAAACAACTGAGGACTGTATGCCCAGGGAAAGCAGTTCAATAGCCTCTTTCCTTTGCTACTCCCCTTCTTAAGACAACTGTATCCAATTGTTATTTTGTTGTATTTTTAAGAGAGCAGGACTTTGTTACACACAACTGCATGATTGTAATATCCAATTTGACCGAGAATTAACAGTAGTTCAAGAGAGCACCTATTGAAAGCTAAGAGTTCATCGTCTGGTTTGTAATCATTTCCTGTTACAATGAGGCACTTTGGTTTTCTCTTCAGATCCTGGGATTGTTTTTGTCTGTAATATATATCTTTTCAGCCCAGAAAAAAAAAACCCATAATATTTTTCTGCCTGGTGGACATCCAACTTGATGAAAGAAGCAATAAAAACAATTGTGTTCTCCAGGTTACAACCAAAGCTACTTTTGTGTGATCAACTGGTATGGAAAATTTTGGACTCAGATAAAATCATTGGATTTTTTTTTTCTACCTTTGAAATGAACACTGCTGTAAAGGAAACCTGCAATAATCAGATAGTACGAACGAAAAATAAATATTTCACTTGTTTTCATACAAACGCAAGAAGCACAAAAGCACCTGCTGAAGCAGGAGTTGATATTTGTATTACTTTGGAGGTGGAGACAGTATTTGTGATTTTATATGGACTCCAAGAGGGAGAGAGGATGAGGATTTTAGATAAGATGAGAAAAGCTCAGTATGTGATTGTGGTATTGAACAATTGTTTTCTGAAGTGTTTTGAAAGTACTTTAAAGCTTTGATTATGATTATAGCTGCACCAAAACCCACAATATTTTTCATCTGGATGAGACATCTGCAGGACATGTCAAAAATGTTAAAAATGGATCTTCCCTCTTGGAAGATCCTTTAAAGGGAACTGAAACATCAATGGGAAAACTAAAAGAATTTGATGCAGTAGCAAGTTTAAGATGAAGATGTTAACAAAAATCATGAAAATAGAAGATCAAATGGAACTGATGAATTAAAAATGGGTTTTTAAATTGCGAAGAAAGTAAAATATTTGGTTATCACCATGAGAAAGATGAATTGTATGTTATTTCAAAATAACTATATTAAGACATGGAATGAGGCTTTAAAAACATGTTTAGATGTGAGAAACTATAATTGTCATTGCATTCAGTGATAAAAGTTTTGCTTTAAAGTGAAATGAACAGCAAACAAGTGTATTAAAAAAATAAAATGAATAATAAAAATGAATGTCTTGCCTAGAATGATGTTTTTGTTTCAGACAATATTTATTTGACAACTGATACACTATTTAAACAGTAGCAGAATATATCTAAATTTGTGTAGCAGAGAAAAATCCATGAGTTAAATATAAAGCGTTATAAAATGCAAAGAAAAGAGGATTGGATTTAACCGATTTGAAACTGTATTTTGCAGCTTGTTGTTTGTTTGGATGAAAGAGTGGGTGCTGCTAAGAACTAGAGATTTCTTGGAATTAGAAGGACATGACCTGAGATTTGGGTGGCATGGATATTAAATGGTACAATAAAGTCAAGGTTAATGTGAGCTTTCAAAATCATTATGTTAGATGGGTAACATTGAGAATATGGAATAGGTACAAACCCAGGTTGTGCCCAAAAACACTTTTGTGTCTTTCAGCAGAAGCAGCTTTTTATAGATGAGAAATAATAGGCAAACACAAATGACTATTGTGAGATACTAGAATTTTGTCATGGGATATAAAAAATAAAATCAAAAGAACAACCGATGACAGAGAGAAATAGTTGCTAATGGTTTTCTTATTTACAGCTATCAGAAAGATTTAAAGTAGACACAAAAGTTTATAGTATTGAATATTGTAAGAGTGGTTTTGAAGAAGAATTGTGTACAAATGATGTACTAAAATATATAAACTTTTATTGAATTTTGAAACAGAAGAAGAACAAGTGAAAGAATGTATGATAAAATGGGCTAAGATTCCTTATAGTAATAATAGCAACAATAGGAAAATATGTAGTTGTAGTTGAAAGGACTGAAAATTGAATTAAGTCCTAATTTTAAACATATTTTTAATAAAATGATGTACCACTGACAGAGAAATCATCTGGAATTATAAAGACACTTCAAATTTGTGTTGAAAATGTGAAACAAGAAGAGACAAAATTAATTCAGCAATTCCATAATATGCAATACCTTCTCTGTACAATTCTTTTAGACATTCATTTTTTAAAAATTCCTATTAAAGCCTAACATTTTCCACAACACTTATGAATGCTTGTGGACAAATGGATATATTGCAAAAACAGTGTATGTTATAAAAATGTATGTACAAAGCTCATATATTGGTGAAAATAGTACAAATTTATTTGTGCTTTTAAACTGCAGACTGAGAGAATTGGATCCAACAAAATTATGACTGAATACATATATAACCAATATGGAGCAGAAATAGATGTATTATTCTTTTCCTAATCAGAAATAAATCTGAATTCAATGGGACTTATTTTCAGGTAAGAAAAAAGGGGTTAAAATTGGGTTCCTTGCTTGTCCTTTCAACTCAACAGTGGTAGGTACATTCTGCTTACCAAATACATATCTTCAGGGCAAAAAAATCGAGCCCACCTCTTGTAAGAATCTTATTCTTGAGCATTTGTTTCTTTTTCCAAGCACATAGAGGCAATGATTGCAAGCATCTTCAAGGACAAGTCCAGTCAGCTTGCACTGCTGTTATCATGATTTCTTTCCCCCTGGAGTGGCTTTACATCACCATCAGCTGAACGGTAACTAGTGCCATAGTAAACCACTCAGACAGCAATAAAGACGTACAAGCAGCCAGCAAAACACTCCGTAGCTTCAACAGGAAAAGTACATTACAGAACCCAGCATCTGTGTCTTGCAGCTGCCAAGTATCTTCCATGTGTTGTTACAGCTGTTGACTATTGCAGAGGAAGGCAGAACAGAAGGATGGAAAGGAAGAAGCATTAAGAATATTCAGCTCCTGGAGAAGTATGCCAAGCAGGTAGCCAGACGATTTGCCTGCCTAGCCCCTTGTCTTTCCTGTGCACAAAATCCTCCTTGGCTGCCGTGAGACTGGAAATCACGATACTATCGAGCCAGACAACAGATGCTTTTCAACTATCTCAAACAGAGAATCTGCTGAAGTTTTATAAAGTACCCTCTACTTACTGCTTTCTAATATATTTTTTATACATCTTCAAGCAGTGGGGTGGGGGAAATAAGGTATACCCATTCAAATTGATGAGAACCAATGAATAAAAGGAGAAAGGAGGCGATTTTAATGAAACATTTTGGGAAATTGCTTTTTGGTAGGATTGCGAAGTGCTTCAGATTTGAGGGCAAAAATAGTGCTGTGGAGCACGTGGGTGCACCTGTCTGCAACTCTTCAAGCCAAAGCATCTTTTCATTGTGAAAGGCAGCTGCATGATTTTGGGAAAAGGCAGAGTTGCTTCAAGGGGTTTGCAGGCAGGTGCTACATCATGCCATGTGGGCTCTGAAGAGCATCAAAACCCCAAACAATTCACAGCTCCATTTTTAAATATATAACTAGACTAGGGTGTTTTCCCCCTCCCCCTTTGCTTATTTTCAATAAAGCAATAACATGCAATTGCCTCAGAGTCTATTGGCCTTTATGTCCAGTTTTCTGAATGAAATTATATTCCTTTCTTAAAAGGGAGTCTGGTTCTTATTTATCAACTTGTATGCTGTCTCATTCACAAGAATAACTCTAGGTTCCTATTAAAAATAGAAAAAGTGAAATAATAAAAGTGCATATACTTTTACAGGACATAAGGGAAAGGATAAATCGAGTATAGTCATCAAATTCCTGATCGACTCTCAGAAAGCAGATCATTTACCCTACCCCAGAGTAACTGAATTGGATAGATTGTATAGTTCAAGTGTGAGTAAAATAAGGACCCAGTTATATGATAAAGGCTACAGCTGTCCTTCATCTCATGCATATCCTGGTAATGCTTAGTTTTAGTGGCTGCATGGCTTAACAACGTCATACTTAGCATGTCCCCATCTGGTACAAGCAAATGGTGAAACAAAAGCACAGAAACACTATGCCACTGATGTCATATGTGCACTGTACTGACACATTGTATGGAAAGAAAGGCAGAACTATGTCAAGGACAACTACTGTATATTCTTAGAGGAATGTTGTGGTTTTAAACAGAGTTGTGAATCCTTATAACCCAGTGTAACATTGTACAAAGAACAAGGACTTTGATCATATTCAGTCAGACTTGATGGCCCAAAATACATATTGAATACAAAGATAAACTCTAGAAGTGAAATTTCTGGCCAAGGACTAGGAATGGGGAGATCCAGGTTCAAACTGCCACTCAGTTAAGAAACTCACAGAATGACTTTGGCTCATTTATCTTTACCTAACTGGTTTATTGTGATGATGAAGAAGAAAGAACATTCATGTCCCCCAAGTTATTTGATAAGAAGTGCTCTAAAAATGTAATTAAATAATTGTACATTTTGTAGTTCTAACATCCATGACTGGACTGAGGCCAAAGGCAAGGTGTTATCTGAAATTTATTTTTAGCCCCCAAAGCAACATTCTTCATTGTGATGTTCCCATTAGACCAACAATTATGGCTGGGGATAATTAAATTCAAAGTCCAATATCTCTGAAGGACACCAGGTTGGAAAAAGCTATATTAAAACATGAAAAACAAAATATTGTCTAGTAAGACATCAGTCATATCGTAAGAAATTCATGTAATAAAACCCTCAGAGATTTGCAGTGGGAGGGAGGAGTATTGTATCAATCTGAAACACAAGATATTCTACAAGCCACAATCAACAGTACTCAACCAAGCAAGATATATTCATTGTAAGAAATTATTGTTAAAAATATCTTATTTAATTATATCTTTAGGTCAAGACACATAAAGACAGAAGAATTCCTGTGCATTTGTTTTAGAATAAGAACTGTATGGATTATCTCCTAAATATCCAAGTTAGTGCCATAAAAATAAAGGTAAGTGAGAGTAATCCCAACCAAATGTTACTTCATAAGCAGGATTTATTATGTATGCAAAGTGGCAGGAAAATGTACTTGAGGCAAAAATGATCTGAATTTTTGTAAAATAATTGCAAACTACTAAATTCTACTTTTGGACTTCTTATTTGTAAAAGGCATCATGACATCTGAAAGAAGTTGCCCTGAAAGTTTCCTGAAAGAAACTGAAATTTAAGGAGTTATTCATATCCTGAGAAGGACCTACCTTTCATCTACTGCTAGGTACCTACTAATTATTCCATTTTCCCTGCTATTTCTCTCATTATCCTCAACAACTATGATCTTAGGTATTGTAGTATTTAAGTAAAAATGGTAGTTCCTTCAATAGTCATTGAGGAGAGTTGGGAGGACCCAAGAAGGGCAACTAAAGTAGATTCTGCAAGGATTGGAGTTCTTGAAATCTAAATCCTAATTCACATATTCCCTTTAGGAACTGGTATTCTAGAAGTAGTTCAGCTGTATGTATGGCAATGTACTGACTCCTCTTGCATATGGTCTCTGGTGCTGCCAAGAGAAATCACATCACTGTTATAGAAGAAAATTCCACATGATTATTACTCCTAATGCATGGCCTGAAGATAGATAATACATTGCTGAAGTGTCTAGTTTTTGCAAGGGTGACATACTGACTGAGTACCCTAAAAAAGGGATTGATAGGTTGTGTTTAAGTCTGCCATAGGAGAAAAAGGGGAAATAAGTATTTATGCCAAATCTCACATAATAAACATAACCTGTAAGTAATTTGTTTGGGGTAAGTACCACACATTCCAAAAATTTACAGTGGGTGCTACGATTGTCTTTACATCAAAGATGGGGAATTCTTAGACTTTTAGATCCATGGTGGCACAGATTTTTGGAGTGGGAATCAAATGCCATTTGTTGGGCATGGGTACCCAACCAACATGGTTGCTGCCATCTGCATATGAGAAGGTGCTCTCTCTGCAGGCTTGCTGTTTTCATGATCTTAGCATTGCAGTAATAATTTCACATGTTCTCTGAACTCTGAAGAACACTGTGTGGAGCAAATTAAACACAGTATGATCCATTTCTACTGTTCTTTTATCGACAGCCACTTAATGCCCATTTGGCATACATAGAACTGAATAAGGCTGCAGCTTCTATCATCCATTGTTTGAATAAAAGCATTCAAATGGTTTTAGAGTAGAATAAGGTAACAAAGACAGAACAATAACCAACAATGAAAGATACATCCCAAAGGGACTGGTGTCTTCCATGCTGAGAATATCTATTCCCTTACCAATGGTGTCCCTAAAAATTAGGCCATTAGTATTCATTAAATGAAAAAATGATTTTTTTTCTCCCAATATCTTATTATATTTCTGCTTCTGAAAATAATTGTTATCTGGTATAAAACATTGTTGCAAGTTCAGGTCTTGACTCAAGTTCAACCTATTGAACCTATTTTGAATTCATGAACACTGATTCTCTTTTCTTTATCCTCAGTACTGCAGCATCAACTTGATCTTAAGCACTCTCCGCACCAGACAATCAAGTCAACTACATCAACACTTTCTTTCAGATCTTGAAGTTCAACATGACAATCTTAGGGATTGAGACCATATGAACCAGCTTGATGATTGCTATGACCCAGGAGTTCAGCCCATCTTGCTTTATGCCTTAGAGAGTTGCTGGAGGATGGGAACTGCAAACATGGTGATTGCTGTATGTTCACACATTCACGTCTCACACAAGCGCAGAATGATGTGTCTTCTCCCTCACATACCTGCACACAAACAGATACTTACTGCAAGCCTTCAGTTAACTTGAAAGTTCTTTGAATATTCCTTCTTTTTAGGTAAGTCATGAGGCACGACTGTTATTTTTATATCTAACTTTTTCAATGGTTTCTTTTAATTCTTTCTGCTATTCTCATTTAGTTTAATTCACGGTCCTGGTTTCCTGTGAATTTTAGCCTACTTTCATAATGGACATATGGGCACCAGCTCTAAGATAGGAGAAAACATTTAATTGGACCAGCATAATATATTAGCTACAAGAAAAATAATATTTTTAAAACTTTGGTGACCTCCAAAAATCAGCTCCCATCAGCCTCAGCCAATATGGCCAATTTGTATTTATATATCTCCGCAATCAATATAGGTCAAGTTTGGCTTTACAAGAGAAAAATTGTAAATTCCCATACCCCATTAAAAAGTTGAGGAAACTAATAACACTAACAACCAGTGATTGCCTCTAATTACGTATTATGGGTTAGGGTGATGGTTAAGCAGAATGGATTTGGAGCATTCTGAAACAAGAGTAAGGACCAAGCATACCTCCAGAAGCTCTATTTTCCACAGTGAGGGTGTGGTTATGGAAAAAAATTGCTGTATAACCCATACCCTTTTACTTCATATGGGAGCAGGGCCAGTGACAAGGGCTATATTTGTAATCCATTTAATATGCAAAACACCTTATTGCTTACATCTGATTAGTATTAATAAGGCCAAAATATCAGTGTCTATATTATGCATTATAGAACTAATGAAACTGACGACTCTATATTAAGTTATGGGTGGAGAAACCAAAACTGTAGTTCCGAAACAACTGAAATAATATTTCTCAGCATCTGAAGTGCTAAGGAACACCCAGAGAGTGTGGCACCTAGCACAGTAGGCTACCAAGCTAATCTGCGGGAGTATGCTGCATCGCAGAGTGGTAGGATGCCCACATATCCTGCAGCCTAATGCAATGGCAGAAAATCTATCCAGAAGCACCAAATCACTAATTCTTTAACTAATTCTAAAATGCTTGCTGAATACAGAAATTGGCACCAAAAGTTCCATGCTCCCAGTATTGGCCAACATGCTTGCTACTGAAGATAACAATGGAAACTAAAAGTGGATCTAAAAATAAAATGTAGATTCTAGGTCAGTCTTCCCAAACTTGATAGCTTGCAAATATATGGTCTGTGTGATATCCGGCTAATGCAGTTTTAACAGGGTTGAAGGGTACCAGAGATGGGTGAGTGGGTAGGAGTGGCTTATACAAAGGAAAAATATACAGATTTTTCAAGGTCTTTAAGAAATGCACATAAAACCCATTGAAACTACAACTCTTACCACTGAATAGACTTTTAAACTACTGTATCTGCTCCATAATTCACATTTTCCCTTGCTTTTCTAATATCCTGCTATTTCTTTTGTGAAAATCATGGCAATGCACATAAATCCTCCAGGCACAAACACAAATTTGCCTATCTTTAGGATGATTTCCTTATTATTATCTTCAGAACAGATTTTTTATAGATTACACATGAAATGAAAGTTTATTTAGTGACAACATATATATCTGTGCCCATAGAAAGTAATGCTTGTTTTAGGTTCATTTTTTTTTCAGGAAAGAGCTTCAGATCATCTAAGAGAATTACAAAACATCTGCTTCTCCCTATTTAGTGCCATTATAGGGCTATCACATTATAACTATGAATATATGGGTATCTGAGTGTGTTTTATATATATATATATATATATATATATATATATGTGTACTTCAGATACAGCATATATCATAACTATATCCAGCAAATAAATAGTAAAGAAACAAACAGCACAGTGATCCAATATTATAAATCTATTTGGAAAGACTCATTTGAACCAGGTTATTTATTGATGATCTGGCAGTGATGGAATAAAACTCCTTTTTCGATTTAAAATAAGATTAGGGGGTAAAGAGAGATTAATTTCAGAGCATCCATAAGTACAGTTTCTTAAGATGATTTTTGAAGCAAAGGAATATGTGTATTAACCAAGCTTTTGGTATAGTATTAGGGAATTTTTAATGGTGTTTAGCGATTGAATGCATGATACAATAGATTTATGACAAAGAAGCTTATGACAGACCTCTAAAATAGCTTTTGTATTACTATAAATCATTATACTTAAAGTTTGCTTTTTGTTGATGCCAATGAACTGCCAATGACATGAATTCTAACTATCAACGGATCACGAACAAGAATTTCAGTACTGGAAAAAACTGTACTATTTTACTTTTCTTTTCATATAATACTTCCATAAGACCACAAGAGGAGAACAATTTTTAACTCAGATGAGTGGGTGTACAGAATCCATTAAAATGTTTCTTTTCAGTTGATTTCTTTTCTCAGATATGCCAAGATATGGATACTGTCACAACAGATGGGTAGAAAGGATACAGAACAAAACATTTCAGAAAAGGCAAACCATCGCTACGTAATATCTTTGCACTTTACTTACAAAACTATGGTGTGATTTCTGTAAGAAATCCCATGTATTCCAGGTATTAATTTTCTATTTCTAAACCTTAAAAGGAAGATAAGAACAGAATAACCGGATGATCATAGCACCCAAATGACTGTGTTCACACAGAGAGATGCTTCCATTACTAAGTGGAAGTGCCATCCATCTATCCATCCATACATCCTCAGAAAACTATCATAAAATTTGCTGAACCCTTTGCTGATATTTATTCTGCATCTGCTATAGTTGTTCTGAATCAACATTAAATTGTGCTGTACTGATTACATACATAGGGCATGATAAGGAAAGTGATTGGTTGATATCTTTGGCTCTGCTGCCCATTTTCCAGCCCATCATTCCCCAAAAGGATCTGGGTCACTTTAAAAATGGCCACTGGCCTGGCATATGTGATAATATTGCTGTTTTACCACATTTATCATCATGGTCTATACTCAAACCTATATTTGACTTATTCCTCAACTTTTGTGTGGTGCTCCAAATGTTTTATTTGGTGCTTCTTCTCCTGGAGTTCCTCTGTCATTCTGTCAGTATGAGGGGTTTACCATTTGTATTAAGTCATAACACGACTTCTTTTATCTTGGTATGGCATGCTTTGCAAATATTCAAGTATTATAATTCAGATATTGTGACACTGTGTAATGCAAATTTGGACAACCATTGTTTTTTCAATTAATTATAATTAAGCTAATCATCAAATAGACTGGTGCTTAGTCTACGTATTTTTCTTTCGTGAGTAAAGGCAATCCAAGGATTCAGGTATTTTATTCAATGTTAATAGATGTCTGATTTATAGAGATACGATTATATACAGCTTCCAAAGTCATTTAAATTTTGGCCCCTAGTAGCTCTCAGTCCCCTAAAGGTAAAGGTAAAGGTTCCCCTCGCACATACTGTATGTGATAGTCATTCCCAACTCTAGGGGGCAGTGCTCATCTCCGTTTCAAAGTGACCATTTCAAAGCCGTTTCAAAGCCGAAGAGCCAGCGCTGTCCAAAGACATCTCTGTGGTCATGTGGCCGGCATGACTAAACGCCAAAGGTGCACAGAACGCTGTTACCTTCCCACCAAAGGTGGTCCCTATTTTTCTACTTGTATTTTTTACGTGCTTTCAAACTGCTAGGTTGGCAGAAACTGGGACAAGTAACAGGAGTTCACCCCATTACACGGCACCAGGGATTTGAACCACTGAACTACTGACCTTTCGATCGACAAGCTCAGTGTCTTAGCCCTGAACCAGTGTGTTCCTGTTTCAGTCCCCTATAATACCCCTGTGTTTCAGGTGCATCTTTGCACCTTGAATGAAAAAAGTTGCAAATTATAATGTTTAGAATTTTTAGTCTTAAACTAGTTCATGTACTTTAGAACTAGGCATGACCCCTGATGCCACTAAAAATGTTCTTCATCTCATTGAAGCTGAATTTACTGTTCAAAAAAGTAATCTCTCAATATTCTTCAGAATCCTGGCCTAGAGGACAACCAACAAGATTTTGATTTTCTCTTTGGCTGGAAATTTAATAGTAGCATCTTCTAATAACCCACTTAGAGGCTAGTGTAGAGGTTCTATTACTTCACAAGTTTACTCTGTAGCAGTTGTCCTGAAGGCCAAAATAGTCATCATGAGTCAAAGAGTTTTAGGTTTCTAACCTTTATTATCCACCAGAAAAACCACTAAAAGCCTTGCTCTGAGTCTCTATTAGGAGTTAAACAAATGTATATTCTTCCCTATACCTCTATTCTATTATGTGGCCACGAGAGAAAGTGGCCCCCACTTTGAAACTTCAACTATTCAGTTAATCAGTTAATTTGGTTTTTGTATCTCAGCTGATAAAATTAAGATTCTCAAACCCACTTTAAATTATATGAATTTATTCAATTTTCAGGAAATAATAAGGCAGAAGAAGCTAAAATTTCATCTTTCAATCCTCTGAGAAAGAAGGAGGAAGACCTTAATTACAAAGGTAAAATTTATTTGTCCCATATTGCTTTTAAAAGCTTTGTTTTTCTAACTCAAACTTAATTTAAAATATATAAAAGTTAATTTAATTATGTTAATAAAATCTCCTATTCACAAAGAAAAAGAGTAAAATCAAATGTTCCAACGTTTATGTTCCAAATGTTTGACTATGTTCATTTGTATTGTTCACACATATCAAACAGTTTTTAGATGGTCCTAGTTCCTTTTTGCTTTCATAAATCACAGCCTCCAAAGAATAAGGATTACATCAACAGAGGCTTTTGTTTCTTTGTCTGTTTCTTGTTTAGAAGGACAAGGGGCTACTGAGACCAAGGAAGAAGACAAGCTAGGAGAAGGAGCTGCAGATAAGGTTCACTCTTAGCAGATGTGCCAACCATGATGCCATCCATAAAGCAGGCTTTCAGGTCGACCCATTTTCCTTTTCTTGGAGGATAAATTAATTTTCCAATTTCAGCAGTTGGCCAAACTTGACTGGGCTTGGAAATTAAACAGGATTCAATTTTGTTGGAATTTAGTCAGGAGATCTCCAAAAAATGCTGTGATTGCAGACTAGAGTTGGAATATGAAAAAAGAAGTCCAAGGAGGAGGAGGAAAGAGAGAAAGAGAAAGAGAGAGAGAGAGAAAGAGAGAAAGAAATAGAGAAGGAAAAAAGAAAAAAGAAAGAAAGAAAGAAAGAAAGAAAGAAAGAAAGAAAGAAAGAAAGAAAGAAAGAAAGAAAGAAAGATCCTCTCAAAGGCTCTACTTTTTAAACCTGCTGCCATTGGTGTTTCTGGCAATAGCAGTGTCCTTGACCAGGATCATAAGTACAAAATCCAGATACAGTCACACTTCCTGCAGCTGATCTTTCTTGTTACATGGGATGACCAAATCTTCGGACATAGATAAAGAAACAGCAAAAATGGGAAAATTAATTTTCCTGAGGTGTATATATAATTACTCATCCAGAAATAAAATGAGTATAGACACCCTTTTGGTTGGTTAAAGGCCCATTTCACTTTCTGTCGTGGGAATCGACTAGGACCTAGTGGGTCAAGTGATGATGCAAAGTGGATTGTTTCAGGATTTTCGGGTGATGGTTGCTTCCTTGTTATTGGAGGAGGAAATTCTTTTGGTTTCATTAATAATTTTATTAATTAGTTAAAGTTTGCATTATATTTGTGTTTTGTTTTTTTAATCAAACTAATAGGAAATGATCCCTTCAGATTTTGATAAATATGGTTAAGGATGGTTCCCTGTAACCCAGAAAAGGGCTTTGGGGTAGTCCTAGGCAGGGGTGAAATCTAAAATTTGTTACTACCGGTTCTGTGGGCGTGGCATGGTGGGGGGGTAATGTGACTGGGTGGGTGTGGCCAGTTTTTTTTTTTTACTTTTAAAACTATTTTTTCTACAACCTCTTCGGCGAAGAGGTTGTAAAAAACTGCTTTCAAAAGGCTCTGACGATCCCAGCTGAGTTGCCTGATCAGCAGAGACTTTTTTTCTTTTAAATACCTCTGATGATCCAAGTTGAGTTGCCTGATCAGCAGAGGCTTTTTTAAAAGCCAACTCAGGCAACTCAGCTTGAATCGTCAGAGGCATTTAAAAGAAAAAAAAGGGAGGGTTTCTTTTAAAAGCCTTTGACGATCCCAGCTGAGCTGCGCGATCATCAGAGGCTATTTTTTTTTACTTTTAAAAGCATTTTTTCAGCCGAAGAGGTTGTAGAAAAAATGCTTTTAAAATTAAAAAAAAAAAGCTCCTGATGATTGTGCGGCTCAGTTGGGTATGGTGGGGGCAGGGATTTTTGCTACCGGTTCTCCAAACCACCCGTGTCCATCGCTACCGGATTGGGCAATCCGGTCTGAACCGGGAGCATTTCGCCCCTGGTCCTAGGGTGTCATGTTACATTCCTCTGGAAATAAGTGTAACTGTACAAAGAAATATGCATGGAACGGTCCTACTTAGAAACAGCTTTTCTAGTGTTCTTCCTGTATGATACTGGAACATCCACAACGGGGACAAAAATCCAGATGGTGATTATGACCACTCAATGGAAGCCCTAGCTCTTTCCTAAGACATTGCAGGAGATGTAAAAAGAGGGTGGGGTTTAGATCACATGGTTGTGACTGCCATTTTGAGGTTTTTTATTTCTCTGGTTGATAGCTATAATGTAGCTCTCCCCCAACCTTTTGGAGGCCAGGAACTGGTTCCACGGAGGGAGTTTTTTAACAGACTGGGTGTGTGTGATTTCACACACTGCCTGGATCCCATGCATGCATGGATGGGGTTTTGCTTACTTGCACAGCCCATGCATACCATGAAACATTTGCAAAAAAAAACCCATTCCTAATTCTTTATATTTATATTTCCTGTGAATTTTAAGCATACTGAAAAGAAAGCCATCATGATTACCTTTCACAAAGATAGATATTTTTAAAAAGTCAGCTGTGTCATTTTGAAAAAGCTACTCTTTTTTTAGATTTCTGTGTTTATGACTATCCCGTTTCACTTTCAAAAGAATTCTGCAAGTTAAACTGAAAGATAGACCACACACACTCACTTAACATTATGGTTTAGAACAGCATTTGAATATAGAAATTTGAATATAGATCATCAAAATACTACATCCTCTCCATTATGCAGCATTGTCTCCCTAAATGTATGAATCTAGCTGCCAACTCCAAGCACCCAGGATTATGAAATGCAAAGCTAAACTTCCATCTACATCAGATTGTCTTCTTCAAGATCCAATAAACTTCCTAGTCTCAAAAGAACATATAGGGATAAATGTTAAGTTAAATGAACCTCTGGATTCTGACAAGCTTGACAGTGTCTCTCTTTTGACGTTTCTTTTTATGGCCCTCTTAATGGCCCCATTGGAATCTTAATGCTCTTTGGTTCTTTATGTATACATTAGAGCAACATGCACATACATTTGATTAATATTTTATGGCTACCTGGCTTGGCAAGGAGCCCTCATAAATTTCATGGAGGGATATTAATGTGAGAGATCCCTGTTCTTGTGGAATGTTATCAATCACTTCAGCATCCATACCTGAATGCCAAAAGATGTCTTGCTGAAGTACTTTTAAAGGGTCATTGACAATTAATGTCTTCCAAGAGTTTCATCACTAACATCTTGTTGAATGACTACTGAAGTGATCTCCTTTTTGATCAAAATAACCTAAGCCCAACCTAACCATTTCAATAGCTCAGAACTACTTAACCTAAGAAAGAAACAAGCAGTGATGCATATACTGTGACCTGCCAGATGTTTATCATGGATGCAGTCACACTCACAAAGACCTTTACAATTTTGAATAAGGGACAATTTTATGTTTCCGACTACACTTAGTTAAATGGATAATATGTGACTAACTAAAACTTGGCCATTGGCTTCAGAGACTGAATAAGTGCTATTAATTCAATCAATTTATTAGGTAGGCCACAAAGCGCTCCCTCTGCCTGTACAGGTATTCCTCAATTTGCAATCATTTGTTTAGCAACCATTTGAATTCATAGTGGCATTGAAAAGAGTAATTTATGACCAGTCCTCACACTTAAAACCTTCACAGCACCCCCACAGTTTATAAGATCAAAATTCAATAGCAGTAGCAATAGCACTTAGACTTATATACCACTTCTCAGTGCTTTACAGTCCTCTCTAAGTGGTTTACAGAGTCAGCATAATGCCCCCAACAATCTGGGTCCTCATTTTACCCACCTCAGAAGGATGGAAGGCTGAGTCAACCTTGAGCCTGCTGAGATTTGAACTGCCAAATTGCAGGCAGTGGGCAGTCAGCAGAAATAGCCTGCAGAACTGCACTCTAACCACTATGCCACCATGACTCATGCAATAACTTGGCAACTAGCAAGTATTTACAAAGGTTGCAATGTCCTGGGGTCACATGATCACCATTTGCATCCTTCTCAGACAGCTTACGACAAGCAGAATCAATGGGGAAGCTGGATTCATTTAATGGCCATTTGATTCACTTAACAACTGCAGTGATTTACTTAACAACCGTAACAAAAAAGGTCATAAAATCAAGTGCGACTCACTTAACACCTGCCTTGCTTAGGGAAGAGAAGAGTTTAGAGCATTGATTCTCAACCTCAGCTGCATGAAGCATGGCTAGCTCGGGAATTCTGGGAGTTGAAGCCCACACTATTTCAAACAGCCAATATTTCAAATTGCCACAAAGAAGAGGGAGTCAAACTATTCTCCAAGGCACCTGAGGGCAGGACAAGAAGTAATGGATGGAAATTAATCAAGGAGAGAACCACCATAGAACTAAGGAGAAATTTCCTGACAGTTAGAACAATTAATCAGTGGAAAAACTTACTTCCAAAACTTGTGTGTTCTCCAACACTGGAAATTTTTAAGAAGAGATTGGACAACGATTTGTCTGAAATGGTATAGGGTTTCCTGCCTGAGCAGGGGGTTGGGCTCAGGGGTAGGTTCTACTTACCTTTACTTTACCTTTACAGTTTGCAATGGGAGCGCGCGCACTTCTGCGCATGCTCAGATCATCAATTATAACATCCGGGTGGATGGGCAGAGCTTCCTGCCGCTTTTACTACTGGTTCTAAAGAACCGGACAGAACTGGGAGCAACTCACCTTGGAAGACATCCAAGGTCCCTTCCAACTCTGTTATTCTAACTAATTCTAAGATTTAGAAACATTGGTTTAAAGAGTGTACTACACTTAAGGCAGTGTACAACTTTTGTAAGGATATGACTTGGCCTTAGAATTAGATACTGGGAAGGCTAGAGCAAAAAACTTGAATTTACATTAAATCCAATTCAGTTCAATTAATACAATTAATATGAGCATTCCCCATGTGTTTTATACTTTCATCTTATCTTACATTACAATTTACTGGCAACATTTGTAATAGGCCTGGGACATTCAAGATGTTTAGCAGCCAAAGCGATCCTAGGCCCATAGGTTGTTTACTTCTGATCTGGTGAGTGGGTAATAAACAATTAAATTCTTCGGTATAAACACAATACAAGTAGAGAGATATTTGAGGAACTTAACCTTTGAAAATATGACTCATAAATGAAATAGACCAATCTGACCACTCCAATATATCTAACAAGTTGTGCAGATCTATTAGGTGATGATGTTGATAATTTCTTTGAAATAATTATTGCGCATGCAAATGATTGTCTCTGTCTCTTTTTTGTGGTCGTTTAAGTTTGAGCTTACAGAATTTGCAAACTGAGTAAAGTATGGAAGATTGTGTTTTGTGATGATTTCACTGCACAAGCAATCTAACTTCTGTTACTGCACAGGGCTCTCTTGAGGTGAGAAAAACTCATTAATGTACACATTCCTTTCTCAATTCCTTTCTTTTTTCTGTGCATACTTGTTTGTGCTAAATATTTCTGTTTTAATGTAATCCATGTAAGTCATACTATAGGGAACTACTGTAAAAAAGTTAGAAACAGACTGCTGGACAGCAGTTAAGCTTTGAACTTTTGGTTGGTTGCACTCTATTCAAGCAGAAACTGAACACTAAACACTAAAGTGTTCACTAAACACTAAAGAACACTAAAGAACCAGAAGCTGTAATATCTCACTGCAAATCTTTTCAACCATTCCGTTTCTTACATATACCCATGATAGTGTTCCCCCCCACCCCCACCCAAAGGACTACAGGTAAAAGTCATCACACTCTCACTACCAGTACTTTGTTCACATCTAAGATTTGCAAGAGACTTGGAAGTTGTCCCATATCTGCCTGGATACTGTATTTTGAAGTTGTAAAGTAGCCGAGAATTTGCAGTAACACACTCAGCAATTTCCCAGAGTTCTTCTCTAAGGGCACTTTGTCTCTCTGTTTCCTTGTAAGAAAAGAAGAGTCAGGACTTTCTGCCTTGGACTGATTATGGGATAGATGGGATGATGACATGCCCTGCAGAAATTAGGAACATCTCAACCGGTCAGAAACAAACAGAACCAAAATACGCATTTGCCATTCCTTGCTTCAAACTCTTTATGTAATATCCACATTAAGCGAGTCACGACTGATCTATATGACATTTCACTACCTTTTCTTCACATGCGCTAAGGCAGTTCAGCAAACACAAATGAATTCCAAGGTTTTCTGAATATTTTCCCAATGATTTCACTCAGTATTCATTTCATTTTAATGCAAGGGCACAAATCCTAGTTTATGTCATAATAGATGGACAACAATAGTGCAGTTTAATGAAAATAAAACACTAAACAGTGCTACATGTTGACAGAGTCATGATGGATATAATTTGGAGTGTTTTCGATGATGTGGATCTTTGAAAAATATCTGGCAAGCATGCAAAGTGACAAATGTATTTAAGGATCTATGCCATTCAAATGATATCACCACATGTCTGTTTTGGAATTTTCCCTATTAAATGTGGGGAATATGGGCAGAAAAGCACTTGCATATTGTGTTCTTTAAACAAAAAGTGTTTGCGTTGCACAGGGGGATGTCTGTCAATAACACCCAACAATTCAATGTTCCCAAAGATATGGCTGCATAAAGTGCACAGATTGGAACTGGGGGGAGGAAGGGAGGCAAAAGCAAAATGCATTGCTAATGCATCTGTGAATTTCTCTTCTTTTAAAAAAAATGCTTTATTTTGCTCCCCAGCAAACGTCATATGTATTTACATAGATTAGAGCATAATTTCTGGTCACAGTTACAGTGATATAAAAGTATATCACTTGAGCTTTATTCCAGCTTGACAATTGCTCTCTAGCAAATCTGAATTTTGAGGACACATGGCTGTTGCCTCTTTTCTTTTTCTCTGTCAGCATAAGCAACCTCTTTGGCTTACTTAATATCTATCCTCTATCTATCTGTCTATCTATCTATCTATCTATCTATCTATCTATCTATCTATCTATCTATCCATCCATCTATCTATCTATCTATCTATCTGTATCTATCATCTATCTAATCTGTCATCTATCGATCTGTTTATCGTCTATCATTCAATTATCTCACATCCTTGTGCACAAAGTACCCTATATAATGATGATGACATAATTAGCCTTGCTTTTTCATTATAGATGCAGTTCCCTTGTTTTTACCCAGTTCAGCTTAGTGGATTCCCTAATCTTGCTGAACACTTCAGTTTAGATGGTGTATCAATGAGGCATTCAAACCTAGCAGTTTATACACAAAAAAATTCTGTCTGCTTTGTAAAAGATTATCCTTTTATAAACACTCCGCGGAAAACATAAAAGCAAATAGAGGACAGCACATAGGACAGGAAAGATGTTAGCAGGGAGATTAATGCTGAATGGGTAGAAATGAATGGTGCTTACCCAAACAAGGTCCAGATACTTTGGCTGCAGTGAAACATAAATAATGGGAATGACACATCGTTTATTCGGGATAATGAGTTGATCCGAAGTAGGGGCCTAGAACAAGAGATTAAAGATTAAATATCCATCTCCTGATGAATATCAGTAGCAAACTTTAACCTTTTCCTTCCAAAAGCACAATTTCTTTGAACAAATCATGTTAGTGCAGCACAATGAAGAAATGTGCTGAAGCCAACTGAAATGGTATCTCGACTTGAGTCAGGAAGAAAAACACAACCAGCATTTTGTCTCTTTTAATAATTGGGGGGGGGGGAGGGAGAGAAAAGTGTAAACAAATGTAAACAATCTAAAGATTCACTGGTGCTTTCAAAATAATATGGAAGAGTCAGGAAATATAGTTTTCTATTTTATACAGTGGGGGAATGTGCATGTCCTGGGGAGTTGGGGAGACTGGAAGGCCCTGATTTCTTGGCTGTTTTTCTAATTTGTTACAATATAATTACTGAAAGAACATACATATTTGGAACATTTAGCTTGTTGAGAAATAATAACCAAGGGCGGCCTGCTGTGAAAAGCAGACAGCAGACCACATGCTAAATCGGAAGCTTGCATTCAAGGAGGACTTGGAAGATGTCACAGGCCTTGGACCAACAGAGGTGTGAAACAGAGTGAGAAAGGGACAGGCACAGTCCATTGGGGTTTGGGAACAGGCTGTATTGAAATCCTGGCAGCTTTTACAGCTTGGTCAATTAGTGGTCCTTCCTGCTCAAGATGCTGTAATGCCACGGAGGCAGAAGACACAGGACAAGTGGGAATCTGGATAGCAGTGTGGCTTGCCCAGAACTTGGAATATAGCAGCTGCTGAATGCATTCAGCCAGCCAAGACTAGCCTTGTGGTTTTGTTGCTGATGGCTGCCTCTTGAAACAAGGATAAAAAGATGGGAAGGGGGTGGAGGTGGGGTAGGATGGGGGAAGGGCGCCCTTTCCAAAGCACATTGAGCAATGACACAAGGAAAACTATGGCAGGATGAATCACATTAGACAAACTTCTTACCAGCTCATTGGAAAGTGGGCTGAGGAGTGAAATGAATTTAGTGACATTGTTATATCTTGGGTGGTGAATGTAGTGCAGATGCCAAACCCACATGCATGTGCAGTTGGCAGGAAAAGACAGGATTTGCTTAGTAAATATTAGCTTGCAGAAAGTCGTATTCCAGAGAGGTTTTGGATTTTTAAGGCAGAAAAAAACGGGTGATGGGGTCTGCTTTACTTTTTTCACTGTTGCTTTATTATTGCTGAAAATATGTCACAGATACTGAAAAATAAGAATAGCATTCTATAACAAAAATAATTTAATGGGTTTGCTATTTGCCTTTTTAACCAATCATTGAACTGATTGGAATGACACAATGTTCCAAAAATTATAGTAGACCTAACAGGTTTTTGGCCTAGACCAGGAGTATCTGCAGGTGGATCAAAAAAATGAAAGTTGCCCAAACTCATGCAATCAAAGCCCTTTTCCTTTTTTTATGTGAAATTTTATTTTATTTTTTATTTCATTTTATTGTTTTTTATTTTATTTCTCTCTTGGAAGAGAGCCCAGCCCTAATCACTCCTTTCAGACAGGACTAACAAGTATTGAGAAGAAATTATTATTCATCCAAGATTTTTCTTTAAAGAAATAGAATGAAATATGACAAAAGTCTGCAATGACACCAGCTTTACTATTTTTATTTAAAGAAACTTCATAGAGCTGAACTAGATTAAAAACATGAACTAGGTCGGATTGCCTAAGATTGTCAATTTTGAGTGATATTGTGTTAAAAGGCAAGCAAAGCTTTTGAATTTGAAATTTCTGATTCAGTGTTTGAGTGAAAAACTGATCAATTTTACAAATCTTCAAGATTTGCAAATTGCCATCTGAACTAATATACATCTGAAATCAAAGGAAACAGGAGAATATAAAACAGCCCAGCTGTAATAGAACCATCTGGTCTTCTCTTCAAATTTTTTTTTACATTTGTTGGACTTCCCAGGGAGGTATGGTAACGGTAGGGTTTACAACTTCATCAAATACTAAGGAATTGGTAACCAGTTGTTTGGGACTTTTCCAGATAAGGAAAGTACAGGTGATCATTCACATGTGCTCTGGGTGGCTGCTCCTTGAAAGGAAACCACAGGACACATATTTCCTGTGAGTTTGAGTGCCAGGAGATGATGGGATTAGCCAGTTTATTTGCAGCCATGGAGGAGATGTTTAGAGGATACTAACTTGGCAAACCACACTTCTTAATCTCTTTCAAAAATTGCTCATAAAATACTTCACAGGTATGAGACACCTAGACAGATAATTCTGAAAATTCTGGATGTCTGCCTTTAATCCTGAATGAAAAAAAATCTTATTTGTAAGTTTAAGAATTTAATCAATCTGAAATAATTAGCAAAAAGCTAAATAAGATTTAATTTTAGAAAGTTATAAATGAACTAGGGTCCAAATAAAATTAGAATATTTTGGACTTAATTATAAAGAACAACAGCTTCTCCTGGGAAATAGATATTGCTTTGTTTTTTACAAGATAAAACAAAGATAAGCAATTTAATAATTGCTAACTGGACACTATAGGAGACTAAAATTTTTTTAGGAAAGATATACAAAACTACAGAATGTTGTAAAGCAGGGGTATCAAACTCAAGACCCGCAGGCTGAATCCGGCCTGGGGGGTGCTTAGGTCTGGCCCAGGAAAGAACGGGGCCACCCTAGAAACAGAAAAGGACTGGCCCACGGTGCCTCTGACAGAGAGCTAGCAAAACAAACTAAAAACAAAACAAAAGGAGAAATGTTTCCTCTTTTGCATTTGAACATGCAAGAAGGGACAGGAAAGGAGAAAGGGAAAAAGGAAAGAAAAAGAAAAAAAGAAAAAGAAAAAGAAAAAGAAAAAGAAAGAAAAAGAAAAAGAAAAAGAAAAAGAAAAAGAAAAAGAAAAAGAAAAAGAAGGAAAGATGGGAAGAGAGCAAGGAAGGAAAAGTAAGGAAAGAGGGGAAGGAAGAAGAAAGGAGAAGGAAAAGGGAAGGAAAAAAGAAAAAGAAAGAAGGAAGGAAGGAAGGAAGGAAGGAAGGAAGGAAGGAAGGAAGGAAGGAAGGAAGGAGATTATAATGAGAATGAGGGAGAGTTTGAGGGAAGTCCTGCCTTAGCACTTGGCCACCACAGGTGCCCCCGACATGAGTGATGTCGAGCTGGCCATGCCCATCCCAGCCCCCCCAATGAAATCAAGTTTGACACCCCTGTTTTAAAGCATTCTAATAAAGAAAATACTGAAGTAGACTATTGAAAAATGGAATCAAAAAGTAGCAGCTACAGTATGTGTAATACCAGCAATGATATTTGTTTCTGGACTATGCCCAGAATATGTTATTGAGGAAATGGCAGATATAGAACAAATTTTAGCTAACAGGATAGAAATGGCATCAAAAGTAGATTTACAACAGACAAAACAAAGGAATGACTTAAAAAGGACCTTTCACTCTATCTACAAAAGAAACTGTATGAGGTTTTAAAATGTAAAAGATAAATACAAATGATAAACCAAGATAGTGACCTGGAAAATTGTTTCCTACTGGATTTATAAAAGAGGTTTGTTACAACAAAGAAATCTGTGTAATGGGACAAAAAAGAAATCAAGAGAAATAGAATCCTAAAACAATATTTTAATGAAGTAAAGATTAAGACTGCTAGAAGTAAAAGGAAAGAATATAAAGTTGGCTTATTTGATCAAGGTTAAAACATAATTAGTTACTTCTGGCAATGCTTTACAGACTTTCTGCTGACATCAGGATTGAAAAAAATGTTTTACGGATTTGTTTATAAATAAATGGTGGGATATGGGATGAAAAGATAAATGTTTGTAATCTTAGAATGTGAAAAATCACTAAAGTTCGTGTGATAACAGTTGGAAGTCACTTCTTTATATGTTTCTTTCCTCTTTCATTATTATATTCTTGTTTTTCTCTTCTCTTTCTTTTTTCTTTTTTTAAAGTTTTATTGTAATAGAGTTTATAACAACAACAATAATAACAACAACAACATAATAATAATAATAAGTTAATAAGTGGTTGTCAACTTCTTCTCTTTCCTTCTATTTTTCCCAGCAGTATAATTTGAACCAGGTCATTTGAACCTTGATTGCAAACTCGGGATAGATTTATCTGATGTTTTCTTAGCTATCCATGGTATGCTTGAAAGTCTTCCCTACACCAAAAGTATCAATAATCTTTTTGTTTTGCTTCTTCACAGCCCAAATTTTGAAGCTTGCCCTCCTTATATTTGATTTTTTAAAAGCATGTACTATAAAGTATGTGAAGCAGAGTTTCAGAAAGGCTCAAGTTCTCTTCTGGGTCTATTCAACAGGTATGAATATCTCTTAAAGACCAAACAGATACAAATGCACTAAGACAACTCCTATCACTTTTCACTTAGCTTTGGAAACAAGATTTGGCGAACATACTGAATAAATGGCAGACCTAAAATGAACTCTACATCATTAGGAACATAAGCAGGTGGCAACCTCTGTAGCTTTCAGCAATCCCCTAAAGGTTTGTTTTTTATTTAGGTTTTCCAAACTGCCATGATTGACATGACAGAAAAGGACATTGCAGAAAAGATACAGATGAAGTGGCTCACATGCAGCTATCTTCTGCTGTGCTGTACAGTGACAAGGACTAAAATTGTCTGCATTGTAAGAGATATCTTACAAGGGAGACCATTGCCTTTTCACTATCTGCCCTGCAAAGAGAAGGAAAAAGAGAAACTTATTTTTTTTAAAAAATGTAATCAATCTTCAAAGGAGATAAAGATATAAACCCTAAAGCAAATAAATATAACTGTATATATCTTTTACAGACAAGGTTCTAACTTCCATAGCAGTGTATATTTATTACTGGAACTTGTATGCCGCCCTATCTCCAATGGATTTGGGGCAGCTCACAACAATTAAAACAAAACAAACAAACCATTAAAACAAAAATCCAGGTTAAAATTAACAAAAATTCAATAAAAACCCAGATAAAATTCTATTAAAACCCCCATGAGTCCAGGGCGGCCAGGTGAAATAGCCACGTTTTCAGGCCATGGCAGAAAGAGCGAAGGTCGGGGGCCACCTGGAGCTCCAGAGGGAGTTGATTCCAAAGGGTACGTGCGCCCACTGAGAAAGCCGTCTCCCTGGGGGTAGACAGCTGACACTGTCTGACCGATGGCACCCTGAGTAGGCCCTCCCTGTGGGAACGCACCAGGCGATGGGAAGCTGTTGCTGGCTGCAGTTGGTCCGCCAAATATCCCAGGCCTAAGCCATGTATATAGACTGGGTATCCGTGGGGAGACAGAAACAAAAGAAATAAAAATAAAGTAACTGAATTTGAGAAGCCATGTTGCTCTTCTCCATACCATGAAGGCAATTCATGTTGAAATTAAATTTCACACCTTTTGTAAACCCACCAGCATCTAAAAGAGCAGTCTGAATTTGGAAGTGAAACACAATGAAGCAAAAGCTGCAAAAAGAGAAGAAAAGAATAAACATGTAAAGAAACCTAACAGTCTGATATATCTTTCATGAACTGAACGGCACTGTCCTTCATCAGATGAATGAATGAAATGGACTTGAATCAATACAAGTTGTATCCTAGTAAATTTATTGGACTTCAGGGTATTTTGTGGATGTTTTCTTCTCCAGCAAAATTTAAATGTACATTGATATATGGCTAGTCAAAAATAGTTAAATATTTAAATTAAAAGTGAGAGATCAAGTTGTTGATACAACACACCTAAAGTTTTAAAAAATATTCTGGAAAGACACTTGCTAACAAATTCCTTTCTCAGTTGCTCATTGCTCATTGTAACACCAATGTCATAGGATTTTCCTTTCCTTTTTTAAAATTATGATTCAAATCCCCTCCAGGGATGGAAGCCTTTGAAGTTCTAACACAGCGTGTTATAAGTATTTTGATACTTCCTCATTAGGCATAGAACAGGAGCCAAAACAAGCCTTGGAGTGCCAAAATTGCCCCTGATAAATTAGGCACACGACTGGAAAAGGGTGGACACTTCCTTGAGTTGAATGTTCATTTCCTCCCCATTCCATTTGAACAGGAAGTCATTGGAATGGGGGGAAAGGAGCTTTCCTTGAAGAACTTGAAGGGCTGGGATTGATACTTCATGCAATCAAAAACTTGGAACCAGCTCCAGCCTTTGATTTTTTTAATATATATTTTCATAGTGACTTCTTTTGCCTTCACTGATGGTATGATGAATAGGATGTTATGATTTATTGAACACTTAAGGCGAGCAGAAGGACAAGGTGGATGATGCCCTTAGTTGTAGTTTTTGAATAATTGAAGGCTCTAAGCACTTAATTTTTCCTCAGGGAAATCTTTTGATGGCAGGTGGCTTTACAGCATGTTTAAGTGTTATAAATTAAGTTGTGCCATTTTAAAACAAAAAACAAACTAATATCCCAAACAAAAATATGATGTTGTTCTCCAATTGCTTACTGGAATAGAAGGCATGATACATATAAAGGTTCTTCTGTCTATTGGAACAAGCTGGAATCAGCTTGTTAAATGGAACAAGTGTGGGACCGGTGTTAAATTTAGTCCTATGCTGTTACATCTAACAATCTACACATGCATTACAGACAAAAAATAAATTGGCCTGTAACACAAGCCTAGCACAAAACCCAGCATGGGTGTCTCAAATCCAGTTGAAGGTAGCTACAAAGCTGAGGAACAAGTCAAGCAATGAGTTTGTCAGGAATTATGATGAGGACAAGGGAGAGGCACCAAACCTTTCCCACATGTAGCACAGGGGCTTCATAATCTTCTAAAAGTAGAGGTTCTCAATGGTGTGCTTTATTATTGAGGACTTATCTGTCACTCTAAGCCAGAACTCCAAGCACCCTACATTTCTTTCTATAGTAAACAGTGCAATAAAATTTAAAAGAAAACATAACAAAATAGAAATCACCAAAGAAGAATAAAGGAGTAGAAAACAACAGTAAATATGTACTTTTTTTGCTTTTGTGTAAGTAGGGAGCTGTCTTATACCAGGTTAGAACTGGATCCCACTGGGCACATTTTATCTACGTAGAGAAAGCAGAGACAGGTGTTGTAATGAATGGCAGAGGATAGAAGATATAGAAGTCACCCAATGCTTGAATCATATTTGCATGATCCACCACTGAATTATAGCCCTTCCCAAATGGGGTCTTTCTTACTTTACTCATCTGGACTTATCAAAAATTCAAATATTAATTTTCTTAAATCCAAAGCAACATTCCCGCTTGTTGATCCAAAATTTTGACCTTTAACTCTTCTTAAGCCCTTAGGAATTATCTGTATATTATCTCAATAATTAAGCAAGATAGAAATTTTTTATTCCCAACTGTTAATTATGGCTGAAGTGTGGGTAACTTTCAGTATTTCTTTTTCAGAGGTCGTGCAGTTATAGACCCATCCTGGTCCTCTATATCAATCTTTTGGGGCATGACTTTGTTTCAGTGTGAAAAGAGCATCCTCACATCATGCAGAGATGGGATGGCATCACCCATCTAATACGGCGATGGGAATCTTGATTGGCAAGGGTTGTCATCTCCATATTGGAAACCATAAGTGCAATAAAAGCAGATTCTTTCAGCTAGCATTACCGTGAAATAATTGCTTCCATATGCTGAGGGCAAACCCCACACTTTCCCACTGATCATCCACATGTTCAGGAGTGAATGACAAGAAGAGTATACCTGTATATGTTATCTATGGTAAATTTCAATGGAGGTGTTCAGGTAATCCATCACACATTTAAGAAATGAAATTATTTTACCTTTTTACAAACTACATATTATTTTCACGTACAATGTGTTAAATGTTGTAAAACTATCAATTCTGTCAAAACCTATCTGAAAGAAAACAAGAGACCCTACAATCTTAACATCCAAACTGACTGGTGATTATCGGAAATTAAATGTGCAGGAATTCTAAATCTGAGATGTCTAGATGACTTTTGTTTTTCCATAATTGTTTGAGGTTTCTACATAGTATTTAAGAATCAATTATATTGCAATTGATGCAATTAACGCTAATAATCCAGTAAAAGTCAGTTGGAGGTCTATTCAAGATAGTAGAAAAGAGAGACTATGGGTGTTATTAACCTATGCTGAATTTTACTAGACATTTCCTTTCTCGCATAATAAATATACAGTAGTTAGCAAGGCTGTCATTATAATTTTACAGGAACAATGGCTCATCACTTTCTCTTCTAGACACTCATAACTAATTCAACGTACAGCATGTAAGCAAAATGAATCTTTAAAAAAAAAAACCTGTAAACTAGATCATACATCACCCATCCATCAATCATCTGTTACTCCCTGATTAGTAAAGCTGATGTTTACAGAGCTGTTAAAGATATTTTTGAAAGGACAACAGTTGCCAATATACCTTCTCATTCATATAATTTCATGCTCTTATACTTACACGCACCATTGTCCAATCTTATTTGTCACAATATGCTTGGTAGCAAATCTTTACTCTTTGGGTAAAATTGTAGAATGCATTACCATCTTTTTAATCTAGTTAACTCCTGGTCCCTTGCTAGCAAAAGATTAGGATTGTGCTTGGTCTATCATTTTACTTGCCACACCAGCCCTGATCCTGAATATCTACACAATTAAGGCAATGTGAGTAATTTTTTATGTGCAAAACTGTATATATTATATCTTTTCCTTTAAGAGTTGTAGGACACAAATGTCAGAGTTGGGGCCAGGGGGCATCTCCTATTCCTATGCACATTTTCAGTCAAAGTATGCAGAAGGCTAGGCTTGTGTGCCTTGACTAGGCCATATTAAATATTCTGGAAAACAGTATTCAGTAGTGTGGAAGATATGTATCATTCACTTCTCCCTTCCACAGATCTTCAATTTCCTATTATTAATCTTTACTGTTGTAAACAATTGTAAATAATATATCATTGTGCATCTGTCTTCTTCCTGTCTTATGTCTGTATAAGATGTATGTGTCAAGCCTGAATACGATTGGGGTGTGGGATTGTTTGTATTCTTAGGTATTCTGTAATGGGTGCATTACTTGGAGCCTAGCTGTATGTCTCTGACTATTTCAATTGTTCTGGTTATATTGATAGATATGCCTGTTTTAGTATAGAAGATATTTTCCATAGAAAAAGAGAGAATAAGTAGAGGTGGGGATCTTAGTCAATTGCATGGACAGGAAATTACCGGAAACACTCAAAACTGGTTTGTGCAAGTGGCTGCCCTAACCAAAAGAACAAGGCTTGGGGGGGGGGGGTAAAAAACCTGTGTTGATTTCAACAAAATCCAGCATCCATTGTCCCCTGATAGTGCTATATTTTTTTTTCTAAATTTTGTTATGTTTCTAGTAAAAAGCAGAAAGATTTTTACACTTTTAAAAACAGATTCTAAAGAATATACCTTGAAATTTTCTTTACTTTCTCAAATATTTCATACCATTTTGTTTTCAGAAAGAGAAATAAATGCTCTTTGGCACTCATGTTTCTTTCTCCGTATTACAAAATGGAAAAGTGGGGTTCCGGTTTTCATAAACAATATTCCAGAGTCAAGAAAGCATTGGGATAAGCAACATTGGGATATTGCTTCCTCCCCAATACACACACACACAGAACATGGAAGCATGAATATGGAAGTATGTTCAGCATTCTAGAACCTGAATCTGAATGTGTATTTCTCTTTAGCCAGGTTCTTCCTACATAAACCAAGATTTTTATGCAGCCCTAGTTCAGTGAAATCACAATCCACTAGTTTCTAGGCTTTTTTTTCTGGCAGCCAGCAAACACTCTGCTGCTTAGTCTCCCAATGAAATCTTGCTTTACGTAGGAAGAAATACAGACTAAAGAGAAATACATACATGTATGTATGTATGTATGTATGTATGTATGTATGTATGTGTATATGCATATGCATATGCATATGCATATGCTTATGCATATGTATTTATGTATGTATCTATGTATGTATATGTTCTGCCCCAGCTACGGACCCCAAAGAACGCAGCACACACCAAGTCTGTACAAAACTTAATTTACTAAAATAACTCAGTCTTTTTCAAACAAAGGCTGTTAATAAACTTTCTTAACAGCCTACAAGAAACCAAAGATAATGTAATCACAATCTTACTATGGTTGGCAGAAAGCCCAGAAGCAATTTGCAGAGAATCCAGACACGAAGGAGAGTGAACTAAAGTTGTTCCCTACAATTTGCTTCAGTCGGTGTTCCTCCTTAAATAGTCTAAGGGAGTGGCCAATTAGCCCCAAGCCTTACTCTCAAGGAGACTTTCTCCTGAGGAGCCACTCCTGCCTTTTGGCAGCTCTGCACGCCCGTGCATCGAGAAGAGGCTCCTCCTCTTTGTCCTCTTCATTTAAAGGAGCTTCTGGAGGTTCTGAAGGCCCTGGCTGAATCCCCACCTCTGGCACCACATCTTCTTCAGCCTCCTCATTGTCTGACTTGAGTGCCAGCTGCACAGGCTGCTGGCGCAGCACCACACCAGCCTCCTCATTGTCAGAATCAGATACAATCTGCACAGGCTGCTGACGGGCCACAACAGAATATATGTAGGTACTATAATATTGTTCATAACCACTGTTATGAATTTTATCATTCACATATCATTCTTAAACCATTGAATTTATAGCTTATGATTTCTCTAATCAGTTACTTGCCTATCAATATGATCCTGTCAAATGATGGTAATGAAGCCCATGATGAAGAACATCCTAAACCATGTAGCTCACTTTGATCAAAAGACTGTCAAAAGCTATAAACTCAGAATTAGGAACATCAAGCTATGGATGTTGTTTCTCCATATGTTGCACCACCAAGCTACCATTTAGTGTGTAGTTGTGTATTCTCAAGTTTCAGACATTTCCCACCCAGATAGGTTGCTCAAATATAGAAACAACTCCTTGTCTGGGTACAGGAACATTAGTAATGGGAAACAAGCAGTTTTGATCTATGACTTATTCTAGAAAATAAGCACGGAGAAGACAGGCAACCACTAAATGGACTAAGTGTGCTGACGATGCCATACAACAACAAAAGCAAAAGCCAAGTATCCTGAATAACAGCAGTTGCACAGAGCTTGACCCCTGAAGCACCAAATGACAGGGCTTCAGCTATAGAATACAAAATGGACCACTCAGCAGATTTTGAATGAACAAATGCATTGCAACTTTGGAAAACTCTTCCCTGTCGTATTGTGGGTTCTCTTTTAGCTATTCCATTAGATCCCAGGCTTAGCAGAGTTTAGGGTTCTAAAGGCTGAATATTTAAAAGTTCTGCTTTGTGTAGCTAGGATTAACAGCAATACGTGCTTTGAACTTATTGGCATTATGTGAAACAGAGATAGCAATAGCTGAAGAACAAATATTCAATACACCAAATATGGCTGTCTATATCATGGAGATAAATTGCATCTGTGCCATAGCTAATAAACTATACAGCCATACCAGTACTGTATATTTGATAGTTCCTTACTTATGCTAATCGCTTTTAGAAGAAATGTGATGCCTTATAATGTAATAGACAAGCTCTACATATAACCCCTGGATGGGGGTGACTTTAACAGTATCCATGAGGCAAAGATACAGATTGGAAGCGACTCAAAACTTTAGGTTAGGAATGAGTAACTATGTTTCTTTTCTGTGGCTCCCAGACCAGAGGCCATAGTCACCAAAAATCGATGTAATGATCTTCTGTCATTTTGAGGTGGGAGACATTATGAAAGCAGGGCAATAAACCCTGAGAGAGTTTTAATATAGCTTTCTTAAAAACAGAGAATATCACCAACATTTCTTCTAAATTATAAAAAAATCAACTTTGCATTCTTATCCTAACATGATAAACCCTGCATCAGGGTGAAATCCAATTTTTTTTACTACCGGTTCTGTGGGCGTGGTGTGGCTTGGTGGGCGTGGCAGGGGAAGGATACTGCAAAATCTCCATTCCCACCCCACTCTGGGACCAGCCAGAGGTGGTATTTGCCAGTTCTCCAAACTACTCAAAATTTCCGCTATCAGTTCTCCGAACTGCTCAAAATTTCCACTACTGGTTCTCCAGAACCTGTCAGAACCTGCTGGATTTCAGCCGTGCCCTGCATGTTCATGTGACATACATCAAAGAGGGCAGAGTTTCAATCACACAATCACAGCCACCATCTTAACTTTTTTTTTTACTTCTCCATGGTCACACCCTGTTTCCTGTGGTTCAAGGGTTATACCCATACATATTTTCATAAGCTTAAACTACTATTTTTAAAGTAGCTATAACACTGAAATGGAAGGGTCTACGGAGATTCTCAATCATCCCGATCATGGTTGTCCCAAAGATGCTTTTTAAAAGGCAACTGATTTTTTTGTTTTTTTTTTCTTTGAAAGTATTTCACTGCTCATCCAAGAAGCTTCTTCAGTTCTGAACTGAACTGAAGAAGCTTCTTCGATGAGAGTGAAAGGTTTTCAAAGAAGAAAACCAAGAAAGTCCAGTTGCCTTTTGAAAAGCATCTTTGGGTCTGAAATGGAAGCTCTGTCTCTTTCTTGGTATTGTTGGTTTTTTTACTGTATCTTGCAGACACTCCTTTCCATTATGGAGTCCTTTCCCTCTTTTGTAAAACCCCTAAGAACAATTTAGGGATGTAAGCAATCAGGGAACAGATTTAAAGCTTCTTACTGCACACAATGCTCTCAGGCCAGATCAGGGACTGTGTTCTTATTTCCAGCAAATAAAAACAAGAGGACAGTCGTATACACTATAAACCTTTGAGAATATCTTGCTGTTGAAAAGTCTTACTTCTCCCCAGGAATCCCCGAGTTCTGAAATTCAGGAATGTATGTTAAAGATCCTTAACAAATAGTTCTCATCATCTTCACAGTCTTTGGAATTAGGACCGAAATGGTAGCCAAGATACAGGTCTTTCTATCAACAAGATCATTTCAAAGTAATTGTTAGTTAAAATAGCAGTTCCGATATCAGGCTAGAAAACCATCATATATTTTATTTATTTTATTTATTTATTAGATTTTTATACCGCCCCCTCTCCCGAAGGACTCGGGGCGGTGAACAGCCAAAATTAAAAACATACAATATAAACAATTAAAATACGTTTAAAACAGAATTAAATCTAAAATGGCTCCCCAATTTAAAACGCCTTACCCATACCCCTATAAATAAGACGAATTTAAAATTTAAAAATTTAAAATTTCCACATTTAAAAAGGGGGAAGATTTAGGCCAGGCCAGCTTGATAAAATAGAAAAGTCTTAAGCGCGCGGCGGAAGGTGCGCAGATCCGGGATCCTACGAATCTCCGGGGGGAGCTCGTTCCAAATCGTAGGTGCCCCCACAGAGAAGGCTCTCCCCCTAGGGGCCGACAGCCGACATATATACAAGATTAATGAAGTATACTGTAAAAGAGTAGTACAGGATAAAAAGATCAGCAACAATTTCCACGCGCTTTGCAAAACTACAGTTCCCAAATCTTTTGCCAGAAGCCAACATAGCTAAGCATTAGAAACTCAACTTATTCATAGATCTGAATGTGGAAAGCAGAATTATGTCAGTGAACTCTGTATCCTGACCTCTTTCAAGTAGGTAAACAGAACCTATCTGTTCATAATCTCAACCTTAGCCTTTTTTCTTTATAACATGCAGAGTTTAAACTAGAAGCTCACTTACAAAATGCAGATATCCACTTATCCCAGAACAGAGGATAGGGGGATAATTTCTTTTGCTGAGAAACAGTGCCAAAACTGAGAACATTATAGGAGTAATTTAGCAGTCAAAATCTCCTCTAGTAAATTTCAAAATACTAATTTGCAAATTCATCTTCCCAGTTTCATTGCAAATCACAAATAGTCTTTTTAAGAAACTAATTAAGTTACAGTCCAACAGCAGAATGCAAATTAAATAATAAATTGGGAGAGGAACCAGCAAAAGCATGTTTTCGGGTTTCACGGAAAATCCTTGTAGCCTTATCTCTATTATTTTACTTGCTGTTAAAAAACACAAACATACAAAAAAAAAAAAAACCCTCAGATCGCTGCTTTTGGGTGCACTGTGGAAAACAACTAAATATAGCAATACTGCACAGTGGGTGGGAATGGAAAACTACAGAAGTAGAAGCCGAGTTCCTGCTGATGTAACGTCATTCATTATATTACTACATTTCCCTCTTCAACTATTTCTGGATAATACCCCTTGAAAATGACAAAAATTCTAATTAATGAGATAAATTGTTTCTTTCATGTCCCGATAGACAGCCAATGGTTCTTTCAAGGATGATCTTTATGTGGGAAGGATAATTCACATTTCTTAGCTGGAGGATTTAGAAGAGTTAACCTGCCTTCTTCCACAAACGTCTATTCTTGTCCCATGGATCAATTTTATTTCTGTCCAATATCCCAATAAGGAATCCCTCTCACCTAAATACATTCTCTACTTTTGAACAATGTTGTGTTCTTCCAAACTTTCATCTGTGCAAGGATTGTGCCCTAGGGGTAAGAATGGCCCATTGACTTCAGGCACAAAATGTTATTGAGTCAGGGTTACTCTGCTTCATAAATAAATGAATCAAGCAATTGTTTGTTGGTATCACCACTGGTTTCAGTGGTTCCAGCCATATTTGAACACAGACCAACCTAAGCTCAAATATATAGGAATATGTAAAAGCAAGAATAGGAGCAGCTATGTCAGACACGAAAAATTAGGTTCACATGTGAAGGTCCAATTGAATTGATTTATTGCTTTAAAAAAAATCTATGCCCAAGAATCTTCTCAACTAACAGTTATCACTTGCTTGGAGTTAGATAAGGGTGAATTGGGAAGGGTTCGATTTTGTTTGTGGCTATGTAGGGATTCGAGGCCTATCCCTCCTTTAACTCCTCCCCCGGTTCTCCTCTTTTTCTACAATTACTTTTTAAGCTGTAAATAGTAAAAGCAATAAAAAATTCTACTATTCTCTGAATATTATAGAGTGACCAACTTAACATGTCAGAAAGAGTCAATAGAAATCTTAGCTTCCCTCCCTCCCTCTCCCTCTCAATTCCTCTAATTGTTCTAATGGGAATCCCTTGAGCTGGACTCTGCACATGTCCTTGTGGTTTTCTTGGCAACACAGGCCTGTCTGGCCTACAGCTCTGGATTTCCTGGTGGCCTATCATCCATGTCTTAGCTAGCTGTGACCCCTCTTATCTTCTTTAAGACCACCCAAGGTCAGCCAGATGCTGCCATCAGCAACTAGTGGGCAACCCAAACAATTGAAGAGCACTTTGCAAATTAAAAGGGCTTTGGAAATGATTGAAAACAACAATGCAGAGAAGAGAGTGACTGATGTGCTTAGGTTTCTACACATCATCAAATGACTTACAGTGAAATATTGCCAACTGTTATGGGTAACAGGACAGTTCAAGATTAAATCAAGGATTCAGGGCATGTCATGAAGTTGACATACAGAAACTACACGGCTTGGGGGGCTGTTGCTCTTACTGAACCGGCTGCCGGCCAATCCTTCGAGTGTCACTTACATCAGCTCCAAAGTAATCTGTTTGCCTGCCCTTCAAGCAAGAGATAAGATGTCACCATCAGTTAATAGAAAGTGGCAAGAAGGAATAATAGTAGATGGGGAAGCGGGAGGAGATTGGAGAGGGCACGAACCATTTTTTCTCCCTTAACAGCCATGCTACCAGGGCCTTTCAGCAAGAGTCATTCATTGTTCTCCAAACCATGGTTGATTAATTCAAAAATAACTGCTCTTGAGCTAAATAGGACATTTGGATTTTAGAAGAACTCCATAGAATCACCGTGTCTGTTATTAATTGGGGCATCCATAGGGGCTGGTCAAAGAAAGTCAAGGGGGACACTGCAGTGGTGGGATTCAGCCAGTTTGCACCACTTCGGGAGAACTGGTTGTTAACTTTCTGAGCAGTTTGGCCAACTGGTTGTTGGAAGAAATCATTAGGGCAGAGAACCGGTTGTTAAATTACTTGAATCCCACCACTGGGACACTGTGGCTGTGTGACAGAACTCTGTTCCCCCTTTTTTACATATGTCATGACTGCAATACACATCAAAAGAGGTGGGGCTTCAGTTGTGCAGTAATGGCTCCCGTCCTGACTTTTTGGTCTCCCCCCTCGTTCACTAGTTCTGATAATTTGGAGATTTAACTTAAGAAAAAAAGATTGGACAATGTGTCCTTCCAAATGTACCTCATGACGCTCTTAAATTAGCCTTTTGTAATGACACAGTACCTAAAATAAAGATTTAGCTTCTCAAATATGGCATTCATTGATCCAAATGTAGTCTTAGACACCTATTTTGGTGTCTGCTGAGTTTGAGGCTGTATTCTAATTTTTAATTTATATTATTTTTAGGCCAAAAGAATGTAAAAAAGATATTATGTAGAGACTTCAGATTCTGTCTGTTATAATCAGACAGATTACTCTCTGAAACCTGAATGGAATACAATTAAATTGGGGGGAGGGAGCAAAAGAAAAATTGAGGGGAAAATTGGTGGACCCAAAAATGGAATGGGGGGTCCCCCTATGCATCCTTTTGGAAGAGGTCATGGGATAACAGTTTGGAAGGTGGGCAGCTGCTCCATTCCAAGTCCTCTCCCTTCTCCCTCCTTGTCATATGACTCTGAACAGATAATTGTAGCAGTATTTCTCGATCTCGGCAATTTAAAAAGTATGGACTCCCAAAATTTCCAAGTAGTACATCTTAAAATTGCTGAGACTGAGGGCAGTCCATCCTGTGCTTCCCAGTATATGAATACACACAAATACGGCGTAAAAGGGGAACAGAAATCCAGAAACACAGTGCAATTGTCACATTATTTATTATACAGAAGGAAATACATATACCTCCTTTGTCCACTGGTAATAAAGTGGCCTAGTGAAGAGAAAGATTAGAGGGGCATATGATAACAGTTTTCCAGTACTTGAGGGGTTGTTATAGAGAAGAGAGGATTAACTTATTCTCCAAAGCACCTGAGGGCAGGACAAGAAGTAATGGGTGGAAGCTTTTTAAAGAGAGATCCAACCCAGAAGTAAGGAGAAATTTTCTGACAGTGACAACCATTAATCAATGGAATAGCTTACCTCCCAGAGTTGTGGGGTCCTCCATCACTGGAGGTTTTCTAAAATAGACTGGACAACCATTTGACCAGGATGGTATCAGGCCTCCTGCCTTGAACAGTGGGTTGGACTAGAAGACCTCTGAGGTCCTTTCCAGTGCTATGATTCTATGGTCTAAGTTCTAGACTAAAAGGAATTCTGGCAGCCATTTTCCTCCCCTGAAATTAAAAAAAAAACTGGCATGCTGGCAAACAAAATACAAACCTCTGGAAATATCTTGATTTCCAACAAATATTTAATTATTTATGATATCCTGACATTTCAATGTCACTCAACTCCAAATGGCTCTAAACAAGCAAAAAAACAGAGATTAACCAGAAAAAGAACAAGAAAGCTGTAAACCATCTGTAGTCACCTATAGGCAGCTACATAAATTGGTTAAATCAATCAATACAATACAATACAATACAATACAATACAATACAATACAATACAATACAATACAATACAATACAATAAAAATCCAGAGTCTGATCATATGAAGATGTTTTGTTGTGAGTTAAACGATGCTAAATCCAAAACCAACCATCTTATGTTAGAAATTATTTTTGTAATGTTTAAGGGTAGAAGCTTAGAGTATGATTAATCCAATTAAAGGATGAGAAAAATTATGTAAGGCTCTGGAGATCCTTCCTTTCCAGCTTTTTCTACATGGGCTCATTATCCCTTTCCTCTGAAGAGCTGCATCATTGAAAGATAAAGTAAGAAAAAGACTTCCTTGATACCATTTTGATTCCTGATGTCTTCATGATGATGACAGTGGCCTGCCAGGCTTTTTACAATAATACTGAAGTAGTTTGCCATTGTTTTCTTCTAGAATTTTTTTTTGTTCAAATTCCCAATTGAAACCATAGCCCAGGGATTTCCAGTGCTTCCCATCTAATAGCCCACTACAACTCTGCTTAACTTTTTGAAATCAGCCAATGTTATCTAAGTGCTGCCACCTAGCTGGAAGGCAGGAGGAAAAAGGAACCGATAAAATGCTTAGGGATCGCTTTATTGACAAATTTATATCACTTTACATCTTAACATAGGTTTATTGACAAAAAATGTCAATCTTTTGTCAATAAAATCATGTCACTAAAACTATGTATTCCTTTGGTGTGTTCTTTTGCTGATTGTTCTAAGTACTTTTGGAAATTCCTGGAAGTCCATCGGCTGCTTCTTTTCACACCTTCAAAAAACATTCTGTTCACATTTAAACAAATATGATTGAGAGGAATGAGTATCCCCAGAATGCATTATGTATTAAGAGGGGATCCATAAAAACTTTAACTGTCCTTTTTATCTATTTCCCAACTAGGTCAAAGTACCTAGACGTTAATTATAATTCAAGAGTCCCTTCCCTCACCACAAAATCATGGAAACCTTCTGGACAATTTGTAGAGATTGGGAATAGGCAGTGGTGGGTTTCAAATTTTTTTACTACCGGTTCTGTGGGCGTGGCTTGGTGGGTATGGCATGGCTTGGTGGGTGTGGCTTGGTGGGCGTGGTAAAATCTCTGTAAAATCTGTAAAATCTGATACTGTAAAATCTCCATTCCCTCTCCACTCAAGGGGAAGGTTACTGCAAAATCCCCATTTCCTCCCAATGAACTGGGACTTGGGAGGCAGAGAATAGATGGGGGCGGGGCCAGACAGAATTTTTACTACCGGTTCTCCGAACTACTCAAAATTTCAACTACCGGTTCTCCAGAACTGGACAGAACCTGCTGAAACCCACCTCTGGGAATAGGGGAAACTTTTTGCAGTAGTTATCCTCACTCCTCTAAGTATAGCTCGATTTGGTAGTAGCAGAAGAAGCGCCTTTATCCTAAGGTCCTCTATTTTGGTTGCTTCAAATCTGTACTCTTTCTCCTATCCTATTAAATAGTTACATAAACTCGGGGAGGAGGTGATCTGCCAGCACGGGGACTGGAATCATCAATATGTAGATGATAGATACCTATTTCAACCCAGGGCTGAACAGAAAAGACCACGTCCCAATGCCTGGAAAGGATGAGGTCTGGCTGAGGAAGAACAGACTTAGCTCAATCTCAGGAAGGAAACATTCCCCCGGGATTAAAGCATTTCCAAGCCTGTTAGGGTTTGGGAAGGCCACTAAGACTGTTCTCCAAGAATTCTGTAGGAACCAAAAGCAGAAGATTTAGAAGAAATCTATTATTACTTATTAATAATCAAGTAACTGATTATTAGTTAAATAGTTGTGAATGTATTCTTCACACAATGGGCTGATTATATTATTATTCATATTATTTTATGAATAATATTTGTAGTAATATGGAATGTACACTGCTTAAAGTAATTTTAGCAACCTGGGAGCGTGTATAATAAATAAAAAGAAAAAGAAAAAAGAAAAATATAGAGTAATGTCACAGGAAATTCTCAATAGACAGAATAACCCATGCCAAACCTGTGGCCAGGCTATTCTGTTTCCTAAAATAATTACCATATTACTTGATCTATGTTAGTACTTTTATTTTTTTTTTCTAACCTGGAAAGCACAAAAGGGATTGGCTACTATGAAAAGCCATCTGGTTTTTAGCAGCCAGGCAACACTTCTTTGGGGTCCTTCATTCTGGGAGCAGCTTTACTGATTAAGTTTAATGAGACAACTGCAACTTGTAGTAGATTCAGGAGGTGCAGCAACATTAATGCTTCCCATTTCTCTTAGTCATTCCAGGCAGAGGGACAAAGATATCATAAGATTCCCTCACCTTTCAATATTATTATAAGGGCTCCAACCTAAGGACCATTGGGTGAGTCTCCCATCATTTTATCTTCTCTTCATTCTCACTGGAACAACCCTGTAGGGTAGAGGGGGCTGAGAGATAATGATGACATCAGAGTCATCATGTGAACATTGTGATGGAATGGGGAGCTGAATGTGATTCCTAAAATCCCAACCCAGTCCATGACTGCTATCATTCATGGTATCAGGGGTGAAATGCTCCCAGTTCAGACCAGATCACCTGATCCAGTAGCAATGGAGGCGGGTGGTTCGGAGAACCGGTAGCAAAAATCCCTGCCCCTCCCCATGCCCAGCTGAGCGTGCAATCATCAGTGGCTATTTTTTTTTTAAATTTTTAAAAGCATTTTTTCTACAACCTCTTTGGCTGAAGAAATGCTTTTAAAAGTTAAAAAAAAAGCCTCTGATGATTGTGCGGCTCAGCTGGGATCATCAAAGGCTTTTAAAAGCATTTTTTCTACATGGTTTTATTTTTTATTTTATTTTTATTTTTATTATAATTTTATTTTTTTTACAAAAATGGTTTTAAAAGCCTCTGATGATCCCAGCTGAGTTGCCTGATTGGCAGAGGCTTTTTTTCTTTTAAAATCCTCTGACGATCCAAACTGAGTGCCTGATCGTCAGAGGCTTTTAAAAGCCTCTGCCAATCAGGCAACTCAGCTGGGATCGTCAGAGCCTTTTGAAAGCATTTTTTAACAACCTCTTCACCTAAGAGGTTGTAGAAAAAATGGTTTTAAAAGTAAAAAAAAAAAATTGGCCATGCCCACCCAGTCACATTACCCCCCACCACCAAGCCATGCCCACAGAACCAGTAGTAACAAATTTTAGATTTCACCACTGCATGGTATTACTTGCATGGGCAAATCTCAAGGAAATAACCAAAATATAGGTTGGAGTTTGAAAAGCATCCACCAAGACCAGGATGGCAAGCCTCTTTCCAGTTTCTAAAAATGCACAGTTGTGACTATAACATCACCAGGAAACAATCTGAGTGAGCAGGGATGGGTTTCAAAACCCGTCGCTACCAGTTTGCTCATGAGCATGCGCGCGCTCTCTTTCACGCAACGCTTCTGTGCATGCACGGAAGCATCCAGCCGGGTGGGCGGAGCCTCCCGCCACCACCACTACTGGTTCACCCGATCTGGGGCAAACCAGTAGCAACTCACCACTGTGAGTGAGGGCATCTTTACTTTTAAGGCATAGTTCACTATATAGCATAGGATGTAACCTTTTTATTTATTTATCAAATTTAGAGACCGTAACTCTTGTCCTTCACTTGAGGACCTATCTTATTCCAATCCTCTAAACTTCCCCAAATAGATTTTCAGTCTTCTGTGGCCAATGAGCACCTGTGATTCTTACTGGACTATATGCAGGGGATAAACTTCTAGTAGTTGTTTTCTGCACAATATTTGTTATACCTCTGTAAATCTTGGGGTTCTCCCAATCACATTACTACCTTCCTCTTGTTTCTCATTGGGCACTGTTTTGACATCAGTCCTGTGGCTCACAGCTTGTTGGCTAAGTTTGCTATAATATTTGTTTATTTGTTTGTTTGTTTGTTTATCACATTTAGAAACATGGAAAAAAATGGAATGAAAAATTTTAAATTTCTGCTGGGAGGTTCAGAAGGATAGAAACAAATGAGGTTAATGTTTAATATTTTCCTTATCTTAAAAAAAACATTTTATTTAATTAGTTTGCTTCTTAATAATCTTCACTCTTTACCTTTTCTGTTTCCTTTTCCATGAACTTTCTTTGGGGGGGGATGTGGAGGGTTATTTTTTAATTTTCTAAATTGTAAGGTGCCTAGATTTGCTGTGAGCAAACAGGCAGCCATATAAATTTCTAAATAAATAAATAAATGTACTGATTTAACAGATTAACAGAGTTGGAAGGGACGTTATAGGTCAAGCAGGAGACCCTACACCATTTCTGACAAATGGCAGTCCAATCTTTTCTTGAAGGTCTCAAGTGATGCAGCTCCCACCACTTCCGAAGGTAAGCTGTTCCATAGGTTGATTGTTCTCACTGTCAGAAAGTTCCTCCTCATTTCTAGGTTGAATCTCTCCTTGTTCAGTTTCCATCCATTATTCCTTGTCTGGCCTTCAGGTGCTTTAGAAAACAGCTTGACCCCCTCCTCTCTGTGGTAGCCCCTTAAGTATTGGAAGACGGCTATCATGTCTCCCCTGGTCCATCTCTTCACTAGACTAGCCATGCCCAGTTCCTGTAACCGTTCTTCATATGTTTTAGTCTAACCAATCATCCTGGTTGCTCTCTTCTGCACTTTTTCTAGAGTCTCAACATCTTTTTATAGTATATTAATATACTTAATAAGTGTATTATGCTTCTTTGCTTTATGTTCCCATAATGGGTATTTTGGTTTTTCTGTGACAAGACTGAAGAAAAGTCACCCACAAGGAAGAATAGCATGATGCATTGGTTAATCAATTGCTTTTTTTCCAATAAAAATGATGTCTCTTTTCCTTTCCTTTCTGCATTTACTGCCCTCATTTTTTTTTTGACCATATTGATCTAAGGGGCCATAAATTGTACAGGCCTGCCACAGAATTTCATGCCTTCTATCTATCTATAATCTGTGCATTTTAAAATCTATTTCTTCAAGGGAAAAAAAAAAAGGTTGACCCTGAATTTCCAGTTCCTGGAAGGAAATGCTTCCAGAAAATGCTTCTGAGAAAATACTTCTGAAGCCACCTTTGAAAGGTAGCAGAAGCAAATACCAAGTCTAACCAGCCATAATTTTCCCACGGAGAGCCTGAACCTTCAGGAAAGGAACTTGATTTGTGAAGGAACTCTTAATTGGCTGACAGTTAATTATTGACAGATTTGGACAACTTTATCTTTCTATCAAAAGCTGGACCAAGACCAAACAGTATGCAATTTATAGTCAGAAAAGTCAATGTATCCACGTGCCTTTTAGTGTGACTTATTCCTTTCCTAATGCTTCACATAATTTGCCCCTGTTGCTACAGCCAAATCTCTCTCCCATGTGGTGTATTCCTCTCAGGCTGCCAACCCTTTTGGCAGCAACTGATCTGCAAAAGGCTCCACTGCAGGCAATCCCATGGGTGAAAGGGGAGAAAACCCAGAAGAAAAAGCAAGTAAACAGAAAAATCTCTCTAAAAGACTTTTACCGAATTCAAGGTATCCACCCACCTTAACCCCATTTGGCAGACCAGGAATTACTGGAGGGCTGGGGGGTGGGGTGGAATCCATCTGGAGCTGCCTGAGATAAGAGGCGTCCAGTGTTAAAAAACAGGCTTCCTCTATACCTCAGCATGGCCTTCCTTTTGTAAACAGTCTTCTTTTAATGTTGTAAAATGTTTTTTTCCATTTATCCAACAATAACCCGTATGGTGGTGGAAGAGGGAGAACGGAGGAGAAGCAGGGGAAATGGACAGCAGAGAAAGGGGGGAGTAATTTATATTTCCAAAGAAGCCCCTCATCTGCTTTAAAAAGAAAGAACTCACCTGCTTTCAGAAGTAAGAGGAAGAAGAAAGAGAAAGAAAGAAAGAAAGAAAGAAAGAAAGAAAGAAAGAAAGAAAAGAGAGAGAGAGGGAGAGAAAGAAAGAAAAGAAAGAAAGGAAAGAAAGGAAAGAAAGAAAGAAAAAGAAAGAAAGAAAGAGAGAGATAGAGAGAGAGAAAGAATCAGCTTTTCCAGAATCAGTGATTTATGTTCCTTTCTTATCTAAATTATTGCTGCCCTTCTAGCATTAGCCAACATACATCAGGACAATCAATGGAATAAACATTGTTGATTCTTCCTGCAGCATTTAGGAAAATGAACATTTCATGTCTTACCAAGACCACATGAAAGAAACGCAGCATCCAACTTAGGTTAATGAATGAATGAGATGCCCTTGAAGGTTACCTTTGTCCAAACAAAGGTCAGAGGACATCTTCAAAACAAAATATTGATTAAAGCAAGTTAAATGTTTTGACTGAAGGAAACATGAAGGATTAAAAAAGGGGGGGAACCAAAATGAAGCGGCCCGGATAAGAAAGGGACAGGAAAAGTGGGGGGAGGGAGGGAGGGGGCATTCATACCCAGACACAAAGGAAATGGTAGAAAACATATCTGAATCAGCTAGTCATCTACTAACAAGCTGTAAAGATTTCCAATGACAAGTTGTCACATTAGTTTAGTGAAACTGAAGCAACACTTATCCCTTTTCCTGTGCTTAATCTCTCCCTGCGGTCCACAGAAACATGCTACCGCGTTTAATAGGATTAGGAGAGTTCACTTTCCCTTCTCATGAGCTCTTTCCTCTTTCCCACCCCCTTTCCTTTGACAAATCTATTTTCACCAGTGCAAGAGTCTGCTTTTTCCTAGACATTTCTCCCTTGAATCATCATTCTCAAGAACCTTCCCCCCCTACACACACACACCAATAAGGTTCCTGGAGGAGATGGTAAAACATGTGGAGGGAATTATCTTCATTATTAACAGTTACCGGCCAGGTTATGCTGGTTGGGTTCTGCTCAGGCTGTGGAGGTTTTTCTTCCTCAGTTCCATTCTGCACTTTATAAATATCCCCAGTTCTGCTTTGGACCCTCTTAAGAAATCTGGAATGTGTTTGGGAAATGGAAAGTCTGATCTGGTTCTATCTTGCTGGCTAACAATTGGGTATCATCCGGTGGCGATATGATATATTTTTAACCTGGATGTTTTGTAATATGAATACTAAGGCTATTTATTATTTATGCCAAACAGTCCTTAAAAGGTATTTTTGTGATTTCTGTCAAAAATAATCCTATCGATAAAAAGCTTGTTTTTATATTTTAAATTTATTGGTTACATTTCAGTGAGTTTATGTATGGCCAAAGTTTCACTTTATTGGCTATTTTGGAGATAAGGCAGGTCTACCTAGTAAGCTCCTGTTTAAGCTATAAGATTGAATGGGGTGTTTCACTAACTATTCATTTTAGCTTGTTTCATTTGCTGTTTGTAATACAGTTCTTACAGCTGAAATGTATAGACCCCCCCTGTTCAAAAACTGAAATTCTGGTTTTGACTAAATCTTCACAATCCTACCCATTCTCACCTTCTCCCAGAAGTAGGAATTTGTCTCTAGCTGTATTAATTCCCCCCAGACCAAAGACTCTGGAAATTAGATATCTATATCCCTAAAGAGCCAACTCATGGAACCTGGTGGGAATGAAGAGAAAGGTGATGGTCGAAATAAAATTAGCATATTTGTTTTCACTCTTTTCCCTAATTTAATAAACATTGCCTCTAAATGCTTGGAAAGAATAAGGTCTCTTGCTTGAACAAGGGGTTGGACTAGAAGACCCCCCCCCCCCAAAGTTCTTTCTAGCTCTATGTTGATTGATTGATAGAAATGTGCCAACATATTATAAATGAAAGAAAGTTCTTACTACAGAATTTTCTTTTTGCAAGTCCTCTGCTATGCAGTCTCCTCTATTTTCCTTCCCAAAATTGCCTTCAGAGGGTCAAGGAGATTCACTGAAGTGGAAACTATACTCTGTTAATCTGCAGAGGGGAGGCGGCAATTGCTCAAAACTGGAATATTCAATCAAATACACTTGGTAGTACAGCAAAAGTAAACTCAGACATATAAAGTGAAAGTTGCAGCAAAATGTTCCAGTTGTGGAATTAGTTTTAGAAATTATCTTGATTGAAACTATTGTTGCTGCTCAAACTCACAATTGGCTTTAAAGTTGAACTTAGAGGGCCTATCATCCCTGAATGAACCATGAGCTCTGACATGGTTGCAGACTTTTAATATTTTCACAATTCAAAGTAAAACTCATTATCACTTGCATATGTATGCCTTGAAATGCCACTATTTTGCATATGCCCAAAAGTCATGAAAAAATACCAACTGCAATGCTCTAGAGCAGGGGTGTCAAATTCACGTCGTCACAACAGCATCACATGACATATTGGGACTTTTTCCCCCTTTGCTAAACCGGACATAGGCATAGTCAGTGCGTGACACGTCTGGCCCGTGGGCCAGGTGTTTGACAGTCCTGTTCTAGAGTGTAGACATTGAGTAGTTTTATTGAACTCTTTTTTCATTTCCTCTTCCTTGATGCATCACCACCATTGGGAACCCACAAACATAGATAATGATGCCAAGTATGCTCTCTTAATACAGGTACGAGTTCCAGTTCCACCATAACTTCTGCAGTTGTGTTTTATTTCTATGTCAGTCCACCGTGGTAAACAAAGCATATATGAGCTAGATAAAGGTATCATGATTTGAAGATGAAAAAAGTCAATGTACTGCAGATGCCTTGTTCCCATGTGCACAATCAAAAGTGTATAAAAAAGGACAATGGATTTCTCTTGAGGTTCAAATCTTTCTCCCTCCCACTCTCTCCCTCCCCCTCCCTCCCCCCACCCTCTCATCTAAAATTGACATGATTTTCTAGTTTCTGCCATTATTTGCTTACATATTTCACATCTATATCTTCAATAATGTTCAAAAATAACTTCAAAAATGTTCTCCTTCAAGTTGACCTTGTTTCCTGGTGATTCAAGGGAACTATGCATGTAATGTTCTTGGTAATAACATGGAAGTGATATACCACTGCTTTCTACCATCATGTTCTTTTGTCTTCCCAGTGCAGCCTTCAGCTCTGGGATTTCTCAGTGGTTTCACATGAAAATATTCACCACATGTATGTAATTTTGGGATTTAGCGAAGATCTACTAATGGTACAAACCAATAATAGAGATGAAGGTTATTTTTCTTGTATGAGACACAATTGTAGCTGCATTAATGGGCACATGGATGAAAGTAATGAAAAATATGCCGGGTTACCTCAGGTATAGGCCATAGGCCAAAGTGTAACACTGTCAATTCGAGACAGGAGGAGGAGTAAACTAGCCAGTTCCTCTACTGTAATTAAACTTTCACTTTTGTTTTTTTTTCTTTCTTTCCACATCTTGTCATTGTACACATAGCTTTACATATGCACAATAATAGAAGTGCTGCCCAGAATGGGCAAGGCCAAATCAGGCCAGGCATTACCTATATTGAATAAATGTTGGAAAGCGAGTAGCCAAAATTGCTTTTTTTTTTCCATACTCAAAGCTGATATTTATTATTTATTAAATTTATATGACACCTAGAGCTGCCTTTTAGAGTGAGAGGGGCAGCACAGAAATTTAATAAATAAATAAATACATATTTATCTCCATATTTCTTCTATTTTTTTTCTGCTCGTTATTCTCCCCATAATTATTTCTCTACCTAGTTGTTTCACTTTCTCCTCTTCTTGAACAGTTAAACAGGTAATAATACTTCTTTTTACTTTTTTAAAAACCTACTATAATGGCTTCCACAACATTAAAAGAAGCTTACGCAGCAGTTCATGGAAATACCAATACCCCCAAAGAGCTATCACATAGTGTGGTAGCATCTCTTTGTGTATTATTCTTTTAGTTTGATCTTTTTTTAGACTTCTTAATGTTTTCATTAATTGTTTTTAAATTCTGTTGTACGCTTCCCAGATTTGCTTTTTTGTGAGATGGGCGACTATGAATTAGTTTAATACATACATAAATAAGTAATATAAAATCTGTTCCAAGAAATATATAGAGTATTGAAGGGGGAAAAAAGCATTAGGAGGAATGGTAAGGGAGTGTGTCATATGAATTAGTCAGATATCAAAATAATGGGATAAAAAATTACAATGGTTTATCTGTGTGATATAATTATTCATTAGATTGCAATGGTCCACTGTTTCCAAAGTGCCTCAGTAGTCCAGTGCATTTTGCATGATCGTGCAACCCAATGCTATTTGGATTCCAAGTTCTTTATCCAAGGGTATTGAAAACTCCTTCAGTCTGTGTGGCTGTACACAGTTCACTTGTCTGTGTATTTCTATGCACCTGATACCTTATTTCCTACTTGTTTAAAAGATGCCATTGGGGACAATAAGTCTGTAAAAAGTAGACATAGGCAGCTTAGAGATAAACATATTTATTACCACATAAGCTTTTGTAAATCGTAGCCCATTTCATGCAATAGATGCATGAGAGTAGTAGCATATAAATACATAGAGCTTCCCTTGGGAAGTATAGAGGGAAAGATGGAAGGTAAATGAAGAGATGTGAAGCAGAGAAAATTTGTCCATAACAAAGCAGGAGACAGGTGTGACAAACACATTCTTGAATTAAATAGCTAATTATTACAGTTGTTCTCTGCTTGAAGATGAATTGGAAGAAGTACCCAGAACTCAGTCTTTCTGCTATTCATTAAAGCAGCCTGAATTTTTGTTCAAGCTTTAGTATAACCCAGAGAAGAAGTTGAACACTATAAAGTCACATTGGATTTAAGGGAGCATTTTTTCTTTAGGCTCCTGCTAAAGCCTGAAAAAGTGAGTTAAGACTGTGCTCACAGTTATACAAAATCCGAAACAATGTTGTGAAATCTTTTTTGAAGCAGGCACAATTGAGGGGTGGGTGGGTTAGGGGACAGCCACAATCATGCAGATGAAACTTTGCCCCTTCTTTACATCCATCACAATGGGGATGGGCTTTTAATTACATGGATACAGACACCATCTTGACTTGTTTCAATTCCCACGTACCCAGGCATGAGATAAGAAAATGTGAACTTATCTTACTTCACATGCCATGTTGACGAACCTGGTCCAAAGCAATCCAGAATTAAAGAAATGATGCTAGAACATTTAATTTACTTACCCAGAAGTTACTGAAAATGATCTAGAAGAATTCAGTAAGGCAATTAAAGCAGGGGTGAAATGCTCCCAGTTCGGACCGGATCACCTGATCTGGTGGCGATGGCCGTGGGTGGTTCGGAGAACCAGTAGCAAAAATCCCTGTGCCCCCTCCCCCCCATGCCCAGCTGAGCCATGCGATTATCAGCGGCTGTTTTTTTTACTTTTAAAAGCATTTTTTCTACAACCTCTTCAGCCGAAAAAATGCTTTTAAAAGTAAAAAAAAAAGCCTCTGATGATCATGCGGCTAGCTGGGATCATTAGAGGCTTTTCAAAGCATTTTTTCTACAACCTCTTTGGCCGAAAAAACTCCCAGCTGAGTTGCCTGATTGTCAGAGGCTTCTAAAAGCATTTTTTTTCTGCAACCTCTTCGGCCGAAGAGACTGTAGAAAAAAAAAGCCTTTAAAAGCCTCTGGTGATCCCAGCTGAGTTGCCTGATTGTCAGAGGCTTCTAAAAGCATTTTTTTCTGCTTTTAAAAAATGCTTTTAAAAGTTAAAAAAAAAAGTTGGCCAAGCCCACCCAGTCACATTACTCCCCCCACCCCCACCAAGCCATGCCCACAGAACCGGTAGTAACAAATTTCAGATTTCACCCCTGAATTAAAGGCTTATCCCGCTCTGAATAACGCTGTATGAAGTTTACATGTTTTTCTAAGACTTTTCTGAAAACTTGAAAGACACTTGACTTTAATGTCTAAAGTAGTTACACCTGAACTTCAATAATATCATGGAATAAACTATGTAAAAATCATACTGGAGCTCTTGCCTTCTTGAGCTAATTCTTAGCTGTCCATTAGCAAAGGTTTACTTAGCTTTTATTAACGAGCTGATAGCATGTCATTTCTGAATATCCCCTTTCAAAAACGAGTCATGAAATGCAACTGGCAAGAAAATCCAGAAGCTTGTATTTGGGAAATATGCATTGGATTCATTCGCATTTAAATCTTGAGTTGATTCCTTAGCTCTACTGTTGAAGTTGGATCCCTATAAAGACATCCAGACTGTAATAAGGACTACCGGGAGGCTTTGTGAAGCTTTTGGCAATTCCGAGAACTACAAAGAGAGAGAGGAATAGTGTGATTGACAGATCTACCTTCTAATCAAAGAGAATGGGTCATCAGAAGCTCTTCAATCACAGTGCTTTGTGGGAACGTGTTACAGTATCCTTTTCCCGCAAATATCATTTAATTCTATTCAAAAACAGCAAAAGTTTCTGGCACATTACTTTCTAGACAGAATTAAAGAGCCTAGCTTGAAAACCTTTGTACCTACAATATTTATCTGAGACTCAGCAGGCTTCATCTGCCTGCAAATTCCATTCCAATCTTTTAGAAAGTACCCCAAAAGCTTATAACAATGTGTGGCTTTCTTACACTAGTCAGTACCTATATCTCACTCCAGGTTTAAATCCCAAATCTCTGATTCAATCTGAGTTAAAATAGATGGGATGGGGATGGAGGGTGTCTTTCATATACCAATCACATTTGCATTAAAATTTGCCATTTGTGAACATATCCTCTAGTTGTCTCCTAGAGATTATAGTGCATGAATGTAACATGCAGGTGTCAAAAGTGCAGAAGTGGTTTGCCATTGCATTCATCTGGAATGCTTTTCAGCTTCCCAATCTAGATTTACAGCCCTGATATAATCTGATGATCTCTCATACAAATACTAAACTGATCTGACCCTGTTTAGCTTCCACAGCCAGAGAAAGTCATCTCACCTGCTGAGACTATTACCCCATTTACATCTAATTAATTAGCCTCTTCCTCTGTTTGAGTGGTTTGCCTTAATAAGGCAAAGAAAGAATGGATTCATCTTTCCCAAAACATCCCATTGCTCCAAGAAATTCTCATTGCACCAAGACTAGATTTTACCTTATGCCTGTCCAAAACCAGACCAAACCAAGCCAAAATCTTTTGAAATATTGCATTTGAAATTACCGTAATATGTTAGATAGGATTCAGAATGCCAAAGCCTTACTCCCCCTATTCCACAGCAATAACTCCAATGCGGAAGCTCCCTGCTCCTATTTCAGCATTTTCATCTCTACCCCACATTGGTATTTAATTTAATTTAATTTAATTTATCGATTTTCTATTAAATAAGTATCTATCGATTTAAATGTTCATTTACCTAATTATATAAGTTTAGAAGACAGTCCTTCAATTATGTATTGAGAAAATATATATTCTAATAGGATATCAGTATTTTAACTTTCTCCTCCAAATTATTATAATAGTTAATTGAATAAAATATCTGCCAGTGCAGCAATATCTACATGCCTCTATTTAGCAAAAATAGGACCAGTTTGGTGTAGTTGTTAAGGCATCAGGCTAGAAACCAGATATCAGGCGCAACAGACGAGGAACACAAGTGAAGTTACAATTACTTTACACTGATTTATTACAATTCATGTCTATGCACAGGGATCTATTCAACTAATGGTTAGTGGTATTTTGGTGCTAGATAAGGGTCAATGGAATTCAAGAGGGCATGGACTTCGTAGCCACTTAGAGACTGTAGGCTGATTCTTCTTTCGATTCTACCCTCAGGTTCTACCAGGCCTTCTCTTACATCCACGAATTCTAATCCTGACTTAGGCCACGAGTTCTAATCCTGCCTTAGGCACAAAGCCAACTGAGTGACCTTGGGCCAGTCATTTTCTCTCAGCCCTAGAGTGGAGGCATTGGCAAACCATTGAAGAATCTTGCCAAGAAAACTGCAGGGACTTTTCCAGGTAGTTTCCAAGAATCAGATATGATTGAATGGAAGGGGAAAAAAATATCTAACATGATACAGAAAGAATATTTGTCCAAAATGTGGGGAAACAGTGCCAGTCAGTCAGAATAAATATTGAAGACCTTTTCTCTAGAAACCTCTCTACAAATAATAACTTGATAGCTTGCTTTACAATGTTTAACTCAGTCCTGTTTCAGGAAACTAAGCATATTCTTTCCAAACTCTAATAGTAAAACAACTCTATCTTCCATGCTTGATAAAACCAGGCAGACAAAGAAGAAAAGAAAAGAAGATGAGACCTGATTAAAAAGCTGTTTCATGTTACTTATGCTATTAAATACTACAAATCAAATAAAAGATATTTCCACAGAGAACTTTCTTCCTTCAATTAGAATTTGGTATTCATCTAAATTTCTATCCTTTGAGCCCAGACTGATGGCCAAGTCAGAAACAGAACTAAATATATTTTATGCGGATACCTGCAAAACATCCAGCATCTACTGTATATTAGTGTGTCTTCTTTCTCTTCTTTTTCAAGGCAGAAGCGATACATATACAGGTAGTCCTCGATTTACGGTCACAGCTGATCCCAAAATTTCTGTTGCTGAGTGAGACAGTTGTTAAGTTTATTTTGCCTCATTTTACAACCTTTCTTGCTACACTTGCTAAGTGAATCAATGCAGTTGTTAAGTGGGGCTCTTAGGCGAAGTTGGCTTTCCCACTGACTTTGCTTGTCCGAAGATCACAAAAGGTGATCACATGATCCCAGGACACTGCAACCAGCATAAATATGAACCACTTGCCCAGCATCCAAATTTTGATCATACGACCACAGGGATGCTGTAGTGGTTGTAAGAGTGAAAAACAGTCATAAGTCACTTTTTACAGTGATGTTGTAACTTTGAATGGTCACTAAATGAACTGTTGTAAATTGAGGACTGACCTGTATTAGTAATACAGAAGACAAGTAGCAAGTAGAAAGGGGGTGGGAAAGAAAATCGTGTTTATATTGGAGAAGTGAATAAACCTAGTTGCTGCTGGGTAGAGCAATTAATAGCTCGGTAAACTTTTCCCAACTTTGCATCATCAAGAAGGTCCCAGATTGAAACCATGTTAGAACTCAAAGATAAGAGCGAAACAGAATACTACGAAATCTGGAATAAATTATATACTATTGGTTGGAGAGGAGGAAAGATGCCGGGATAAAGGATTACTGATGAGTTGAAAGTTTAGAAATTTATATTCTAGTTTCTTGAAAGAGATAGGAATGAAATTGTTATGGATGTAAATTCTATAGACGTAAGAATGTATGTGTTTGAATTGTGAAACAAGGTATATATTTGTATAACATAAAGGAATTGTATTAGTTATAAGGTAAAATGTGACGGAAATGTCTAAACCGGAAATGTCAAACCATGTCCAATGTTTTTAATTGTATTATTAATAAAAAACTTTTAAAAAATTTAAAGAAGAAGAAGGTCCCAGATTGAGAATACAAGGGGTTTATTCTTGGTCACCCGAAATTTTTGCAATGAAAATTTGCTTTGCTACTTAAGGAAATAGAAACTAAGGTAGTGGTCTGTTTTCATCAGATAGGGAGAAAAGGTAGAAGGTGGGGAGAAAAGACAGAAGAGCAACATTTTCAAATCAAATGTACCTTTTAGCCAATGCAGCTTTCAGATTCCTGGGCCTGAAAAACACACAACACTTTTTCTGATAAGGAGGTGTTCATTTGACTTTTCCGACTTGCTGGGCTTCCAAACCCATTCTTCTCACTGCTCCTTATCAATTGCTGATCAGCCAATTTAAGCATCATAATCATATATAGTGGGATATGATTAACTGAATATGAACAGCAGGAACAAAAACTCTGAATCCAAGACATGTTTGATTACAGAGAAACTTAAGAGATAATAGGCACATGTCATACAATGGAAATGCCACAAGCATGTCTCCCATTCTTTCAGGCCTAGGAGTGAACTGTGGTTGGCATAGAACTTAATAATAATCCCAAAACAGTATATCTGGAGGGAAAGCAGATTGGGTAAAATGGGAATATAGGAAAGGATCTTCCTTTTAATTTCCATTTCCAGCCCAGACCATGCGCTTGGATGAATGGTGGAGATCTTTCAGTTAAAAGATTGGACAGCAGGTGGTGAAAATGAGTCCAGGAAACCATTCTGGATTAGATGGCAAACAGACTGGCCTGTGATAAAGGGCATCTGCTTATTTTATTCAAGATCACCCCTCCCATGTGAGAATATTCTGTGATGAATTTACCACATTTTTTTGATATTACAATAACAGAACCAAGATGGCCATTTATAAAAAAGAAAGAAAGAAAGAAACAATAGTGAGAGGACATTAAACCAAAAGAAAAACGGTGGGGATTTATACCTGAGAGCCAATTTGGTTTAATGGTTAAGGAACCAGGCTAGAAAGAGGGAGACCTTGAGTTCCAGTCCTACCTTAGCTGTGAAAGCCAGCTGGATGACTTTAGGTCAATCATTCTTTCTCAGCCCACTTCACAGGGTTGTTGTTATGGGAAAAATAAGGGGAGGAAGATGTGTTGGATGTGTTTGCCATCTTGCGTTATTTGCAAAAAATAATAAAGGCAGGATACAAATAAATAAATAAATAAATAAAATTCATAGGATGCACAGTTCCTGGGGTAGGAATGTTGAAGGCTAAGAGCTTTTTACTCAGTGCTGAACTAAAACCAAAGACTTTCAGTTGCATTAAGCAACAGAAATTGGTTTTAAGTCCAAAGTGAAACTGAGGTGTTCATACTCTTATCTCTATACAACACAGCATTACATAAAATTAGCAGTTTGGTTTAATGGTTAAGGAACCAGGCTAGAAAGAGGGAGACCTTGAGTTCCAGTCCTACCTTAGCTGTGAAAGCCAGCTGGATGACTTTAGGTCAATCATTCTTTCTCAGCCCACTTCACAGGGTTGTTGTTATGGGAAAAATAAGGGGAGGAAGATGTGTTGGATGTGTTTGCCATCTTGCGTTATTTGCAAAAAATAATAAAGGCAGGATACAAATAAATAAATAAATAAAATTCATAGGATGCACAGTTCCTGGGGTAGGGATGTTGAAGGCTAAGAGCTTTTTACTCAGTGCTGAACTAAAACCAAAGACATTCAGTTGCTAATCATTAAGCAACAGAAATTGGTTTTAAGTCCAAAGTGAAACTGAGGTGTTCATACTCTTAACTCTATACAACACAGCATTACATAAAATTAGCAGTTATTCATTTTGTATCCCAACAGATCTATGTAAGTGGGTGCTCTTAAGAAAGGTAGGGTTCACTATTTCCAAATGAAAATAAAATGGAACCAGATACAAATTGGAAGATATGAAAACCTGTTTATATTTCAGAAGTTTAAATTTTTTTAATAGACTTGGTATAGTGAAATTCACTTCTACCCAATATGATATCCCTAAGATTTATTGGGACTACAATTCCCAGAATATATGCTGGTCATGCTAGCTTGGGATTTGGGGATTCGTAGTCTTAACATTTTTAAGGCTATTGGGTTAAAAAGCTGCAAGCAATAATAGTTGAATATACCCATGGAATATTTTCCCCAAATATCTTTCCAAATTGCTGTCATTTGCATTCAGTAAGTTTCCTGTAGGTGTTAACTGTGTTAACTCTCTTAGTCCAGGGAGTTAGTTACTGCCCTGCATTCCCTTTCAGGAAGTCATTTTGGGTCTTCTCATTACAAGTAATGAAGAGAAGTGAAAAATAATATTTAAAATATTGTATTAGGAGGGAGAACATCCAGATTCATAAACACCCTCAACCATGGAAACTCAGACGTCAACCCAGCCCACTTCATAGCTTTGTTGTAGTTGTGGGGATAAAACCAGAGAAATTTCCCTCGCCCCATTATAAGCCTCCTTGGACAATCCCAAAGCATTCCAAGGTTTGTAATCAATTTCAAAACTATAGCACAACTCCTTCCTTCATGAATCAGACTGAATGATATACAAGATATGGATCCTATTGAGAAGATTTCAGGGAATTATACTGAATCCTGCAAATTCATATTCCCTAACAAACCAAAGGTTTGAGGACTGTTGTTTTTATTTTCCACTATTCCAGTTTGCAAGCCATGATTGCTTGCTATTCATTTCCCGGTGTTGTCTTTGGATTGTCTTTCCTCATTTTATATATTCATCCGTTTATTAGTATTTAGCCAGCCCTCCGAAGCAGCACAAATAAAGATCACTGAGCCCCCTTCGTGTCATATAAACAGTTGGCAAGCCATCGTCCCTTTTAGGAAGTAGGCTAAAAAAAAATTACTATTGTTGTTATTTCAATTTCTCAAAAGCTGAAGCTGCTGAAACAGGAGCATAAGGGAGAGGAATAAGGATGGGCCAAGTGCAGAACTCTTCAGAATACACGGTGTCCTTCTGGGATTCACTCTTTTCTCGGCTTGAGTGAAATGACTAGATTCTCTCTAAGCAACACCATCTCTCCATGTGGTTGCCACCATCTGTTAATGTCTTGATTTTTGGAAAGTTTGGTTGCCTGAGGCGAAGCCAGCCTTGGCTAGATCTCTGCTAGGAGCCAATTGCAAGTGGCTCTTTTATTGTCATGCTAAAAAATGTTTCTATTCCCCCTGTCCCTTCTCTCCCCAAGCAGTGGGCATAGAGACGGGAACTGAGTTCAAGTCCTTTACCTAATAGAGAGTGCCTGGCTAATCTGGAATGTCACCCACCTCTTAAAGTTCAACAGGTGCAGTTCTTCTAAATGCTCCACTCAGAACTGTCTTTGCAGCCAGTCTCTCTGCCCAGCTTGCATTATGGGCCTCTAAAGGCAAGGAAACTGGCTTCAAATGTAATCCAGAGGGAAGCATTTCCTAGCACTGGGCTGCCTTTCTCCAGGCTCCAAGAGCTGTGCTGCCATGGGGACAAGAGGGAAGTTATTATACGCCATCTCCTATTTTCCCCTTTAGTCTTAAATCTTAATCCATAATGTGGGATCAATGGATCGGAAGCTACCTTCGCCCAGGGGGATGAGAGCGTCCTTGAAGCTATCCAGAATGAAGAGGGGGGGGGGAATGGAGAGAGAGGGAGAGATGGAGGGAGGGAGAGAGAGGGAGAGAGGGAAGGAGGGAGAGGGAGAGAGAGAGAGAATCTAAGGATAGCTTTACCTGTAAAGGAGTAAGATGTGTGAAACTAAAGTCGGTGCCGGTGCCATCGCCGGGACTTGGGGAAGGGGAGCCGATAATAAAGGAGTCCCAAGGAAAATAGTTGCCCAGAGCCGGACAATTGCTCGAAGCGCCTTAAGAAGTCGCAAGGACCTTATCGACAAGCGAGCTTTTCATCACCGAGTTCCTATTATTTTGGGCTGATGGGTGGGAAGGGAGAAATCGGTCATTTCGAGAGACCGGGAAACTTTGAGCGCTTCCATTTCAAACGCCGCGGGGCAAACCTGGCTTTGTCTCCTTTCCCCGGGCATTTTTGTCAATGCTGAAGCCGTCGGTTAAACAAACGGCGCTTCTCGGAGGGGTCAGAAGGCAGCGGAGGGACTCCCGCGAGGGAATTCCTCTCCGCAGCTGCCGACCGCTTTGCGGAGCGCGGACTGGGGGGGGGGGCTGCGCGCGGGGAAGCGGCCCAGCTCCTCCTCCGCCGTGGGGCTAACTTGGAGGGGAGGGCAGGGAGGAAGTTCCCGACAGGTCCGAGGGTTTTCCTGGGATACCCGAAGGCCACTAAGGACAGTGGGAGTTGGTTTTGTCACTGGGCTAATCGTACTCAGAGTCAGTCCCACCATCTAATAAAGCAGAGCGGCGGAGACTTTGCGAGGGATAAATTAGCGGGATGCCACATTGGGAAGGGCGGCTGGAAGGCGAGGAGCAACTCCGCCAGCAAAAGGGAAGGGGTTAAAAAGAAAGGCAGGGAAAAGCAGAAGTTGTCCGAAGAAGAACTTACAAAGTCCAACTCCTGCCTCTGCCTCTCCCCTCCCTCTCCTTCTTTTAAAACGGCCCTCTCAAGAGGTCCTAATCTTTGGGTTCCTCTTTTATGGAGAGATAAGGAGGAGGGGGAAGGGAACCATTCCCAAGGGGAAGGAGGGGACTGCCCCGATACCGAGGACTTCACGCCGCCTGACTCTTCTGCCTCACCTAACAGATTAGGAGACAGATGGGAGAAGCGCATCAGATATTCAGGAGCTTTTTCTCCAGGGAAAAGGAAGCCGCGAAGAAAGGCCGGGGGGGAGAGAGAGAGAAAGGGAGAGGGAGGGAGGGAGGGAAGGAGAGGGAAAGGGAGAGGGGGAGTGGGGGAGAAAGAGAGAGAGAAAGAGAAAGAGAAAGAGAGAGAGGGAGAGGGAGAGGGAGAGAGAGAAAGAGAGACCTGGAGAGAGAGAGAGAAAGAGAGACCTGGACCTTCTTCATATTCCCTCGCAAAGGGCTCCTAAGGGCCGTTGCCAGCCCAGCTGAAATCCAGAGTCGACGGTCGTCTAGGGCAGCCAGCCCTGAAAAGGGGGTGATGGCGGGGGAAAACATTCTTTGGAAGGGGTGGCCGCAGCTTATCAGCCCCAAGGATGATCCCCAGTGCTAGAGTCCGCGGCAGGAAGGAAGGGGCGTGGCCCCCTCCCAGGGACAGTCTGTCCCCTCCCCCCCTCCCCGTTTCCACTCTGCTCTGAAGTAACTGGAAGCCGAGGGAAAGGGCCAGATCGCCACCGTCCTTCTCCCTCGAGGACGGGGCCTTCAAAAAGCTGCCCGCATTTTTTTCCCCTCTTCCCCGCGTTTCCACGCGCGCGAAAGGCGCTGGCGCTTTCCACCAGACCGCCCTTGGCTTTTTCCCCGAGTGGAGGTCGCTCTTTGGTGGCGTTCTCGTGAATTTGTTTGTTTGCTTTAAAGGTGTTGGAAGAAGCTTTTTAGACGTTTCTTTTTCATCGCCTTTCAATTCTTCTTCTTCTCCTTTTTTTAAAAAAAGAAAATTAAAAGTCTGCTATCCTCTTCGGCAATGGGCTACCTTTCTTAAAGTTGGAGGGCAACTGGGGTGTGGGGGAAAAGAAGGGAAGAAAGGGAGTGAAGTTTTAAAGAGTGGGGGCTTATGCAGAATTAATAATAATATTAGCAATCCTAATAGCGCCAGAAATATGGTAGCGAGGTATTAAAACGTGGAGTTTTATTTCAGGCGTGGCAGACTGTTGAATGCGTCCTCCAAGTCCCTTAAATGTACCATATTAAAGACATCCAAACAAACTTCTACCTCGGCATGATTTCATTTATTTTTTTTAATGGAGGCCCCAACTCACGCGGATGAAGTCGAGATTTTAAAGTCTATATTTGTAAATGTTTTCCATAGGCATCTATCTATACGGAGAAAAAAGGAGCGTGTTTCTTGAATGAGTATTCAAATCCAAAGAATCCACCGCCGTGCCCTTTACCTTTCCCCCAACGATTAAACCCCCCTACCCTAATTTGGCACCTTCTTGTCAGCCGCTCTTCTCCTCTGCTTGAGGTGCCTGTTCTTAAATATATCTTCCTCCTTTTTTTTTTCTTTTAAAGACAATTTGTAATGTTCTTTTTTAAGAAGAAGGAAGCGAGTTAGTTGAAGAAAACGTTTCTGATAGAAGAGTGAGGTATGACCAGACTTCATAAATTGGAAGCGTTGTAGCGTTTTTTAAAAAAAGAATTGCACTCCTTGATATTCCTGATATATTAGAGAAAGATACTGCCAATTTCCACCCTCTAATCATTTAAAACACAAATTAAGCCTTTTGTTTGATGACCTGCGGAAATCCACTGCTCTAAACTTTAGATGGACGAGTTGGTTATTTCTGTACATTAAAGAACGCGCTTGTAATAAACAGGAATAAAGCTGTACTTAGGAGGAATTTAAGATTGAACATGCCTTAAGAAGTAGAAATTGTGATGTGCGGGTCGTGAGGGAACCACACTGAATTTAGGGGCAGAAGATAGCGAATTTCTCTTTAAAGTTTTGAAGGGGGTTTGTTAGCAAAGGCGACCAGGTATCTAATAAGATAATTGGCGTTGTCTACACCCTTCAGAACCTTCCGAATCTGAAGCTATAAGGGATCCAGGGCTACAAACAGATGAGATAGACACACGCGGGAAGAAAGGACGTTTTTATGCGTCCATGATTTCAAGGGCCCTTTTAATGTTGATAAGGGAACAGTTTTCTTATAAGGCGAGGGCTACTGGCTTATCAGCCCCTCTGACGGCCGCCTGCGTGCGCCCCGAATACCTTGACTTCGCGCAGCGCCACCCTCCCTCTCAGCAGATCCTAGCAAGACCGCGCCGTCCGATCCACCAGTTTTAACGACACTCAAAAGACGAAGAAAAAAAGATCTTTAAATCAGATTTATTCAAGGGAGCAGACATTCCTGTCCTCTTAAAACCTTACACCCGGTGTGGGACGGTTCAGACAAACCTTGAACAGACCCTCGCATAATTCACACGCGCAATTTTCTGCCGGGCGAACGGGTTGCGCTCCGGAGCTGATCCTTTCGCTCTTAACCGGCGGCGGCAGCCTGGAGCGCAAATTGTTGGAGACAGCGGCCGAGCGCTCATCTAAGACTTGAGAGGTGAAGCCCTTTTGGAGTCAAGCTCGACTCCTGTTTATTTCTGGGGAGGCAAGCGGGGTCGTTTATACAAGAGAGAGAGAGAGAGAAAGACAGGCGGACGGACACAGACGCGCGCGCGTACACCCACGCGATGCCTAGAAAGATCGCGCGCTTCTCCCGTGTTTTCGGCCACTTGATTTCTGTTGTTGTTGATGGTGGTGGTGGTGGGTCGAGCTTTCACAGAGCCCCCCTCCCTCCCTCCCCAGCTACCACCACCAGGTGTTGGCGTACAGCAACTGAACCATCCGGCAAAGTTGAACTCCGAACTGAGCACAAACAACTGCCAAGGTCATCTTCCCCCAAATTTGGTGATGAAGTTTCCTTCCCATCAGCAAATTGCGGGGGGGGGGGGGACGGGAGGAGGCGGGAGGTGCGGGGTGGAGAAAGAGGATAGAGGGAATGCGAAGAGGAGGGGGGGGACAGAGATTCAGTTTCTCCTCCTCTCTCTCTCTCTCTCTCTCTCTCTCTCTCTCTCTCTCTCTTCCCCCCCACTACTCCTCCCAAGTTCTGCGCTCGCTATCCCCCTTGAATCCGAAGGAGCTTCCCGATTGGGCGCTGGGCCTAGGCACGTCACTCAGACCGTGACGTGTAGTCTTCCTGTTTCCTTCAGCTGTGTCTTAAAGTAAATCTTGTTGTGGTGCGGAGCCCTCAGCTCAGCGAGGCTGCTCTGCTGCTTGCAGAAAGAAAAGACAATTACAGCCGGGGAGAGAAGAGCGCCGCAGAAGAGCTGGTTCTCCTCCCCTCTCCTCTTTCTCGCTCTCTCTCTCTCTCTCACTCTCTCTGTCTCTCGTACCCTTTCTCTCCCACTCATTACCCCCCTCCCTCCCTCTCTCCCTCTCTCCCTCTCTCTCTCGCACGCGGGCACTCTTGCTTTCACCCTCCCTCGTCCAGTTGCAATATTCATCAGCAGCCAGATTATCAAGGCGATCTGAGCATTTGTATGAGCGCGTTTCTCTCTCTTTCTTTCCTTTCTCTCTAACCAGCAAGGGTGGGGGGGACAGAGAGAGAGAGAGAGAGGGACTCAGTTTCTTCGCCTTTGGAACTGAGTAAGTACCTTTTTCTCCCTGCCCTTCTCTTGCTTTCTCTTTTGGGGAGGGGGAAAGGGAAGGGGGAAGGGGTATTCTTGACACTGAGACGGGCTTGTTTGAAATACTGCTTCGGAGGGGGGAGTGGTGGGTATTTTCCCCCTTTTCGTCTTTGGATACCCTCCCTCCCCCCCCCCTTCTCTCTCCACATTTCCTTTCCCCGGATTCTCCCCTCTTCTGCTGCTCCCTTCTGAGTTTGTGACCGGAGTAAGATTGTTAGACTAAAAAAAAAAAAAATAAGCCGGCAGATGGTCCATATTCCGAAGCTTCATGGGAACCATCACAATAGTTTGGTCGGTGTGAAAGGACAAGGTTGGTGCGAAAAATGTCTCCTCGACCCTCTCCTGAGACTGTCTTTCTTCTTCCTTTTCTTTTCTCGCCAGCCTTTATTGATCCTTTGTGTTATTATAGTTTAAAGATGAGAAAATAGCTTAGTTGTAGGTGAAGTCCTGAGGTTTCTTTCCTATTTTTCCTACCTCTCCCCTTTCTCACCCCCCACCCCGCGATCGGTTCTTTCTCAACTCCCCAAGTCCGGCCTTTCTTCTTAGTATTGTGTCGCTGCCTTTTTCTTTTTGTCTTCTCTGATTTGCTTATTATTTGCATGTCCCTGACTACTTCTCTCTCTCTCTCTTTCTCTCTCTCTCTCCCTCTCCCCCCCTCTCTCCCTCCCTCTCTCTCTCTCCCTCTCTCTCTCCCCCCTCTCTCTCTCCCTCTCTCTCTCCCCTCTCCTGTATCTCTCTCTCCTCTCTCTCTCTCTCCTTTCTCTCTGTCTCTCTCTCCTCTCTCTCTCCCTCTCTAAAGTAGCGATGGAGAGCAGTTTAGAAACCACACGCACCAGGCAGATAAAGCAGGCGTATTTGAACACTGTCTCTTTTTGATCTACCCAAGGGCTAGGAGAAGAGTTGCGGAAAGAAGCTGTTTAGGGGGAATGGGTGGCGGGACGCACGGGAAGTTTTGAGGCCAGGTTGTTGGGTTTGGTTATACCCCGCCACTTTTCTATGAAAGCGCCTTTTCCCTGAACCCAGAGAGGTTTTATTCTGGAGCCAATAAATATGTATGTGATGGGGGGGGGGTACAGTGGGAAACGCGAGTGGAGATTGGGGCTGCTTTATCCCAAGGAAGACTGCTGAGGCGTGCGCTGTATCCCCCATTACATTAGAGTAGTTTGCGGTTTGTGGAGCGGCTGTCCCGCTTGCCCCACTTTGCCCCGTCTGCCGGTGATGCGCGCGTTGTTGTGGATCCAGATTGAGGCCAGGTTTAAAATGAGCCGCGCAGTCTTCGGTGGGATTTACCTGAGTCCCGACTCCCTATCGACGCGATTTCTTCTGATTTCTTTCAACGGTTTAAAACCAAACGGGAAGGGGGGGGGAGGTCACCTCGGGGGTCCCTCGATTTACAGCCAGTTCCTTCCAGATTATGCCACTGACCTGAAGCGAGGTGCTGCAGACTTAAGCAGGAGAGAGCAGACGCTTGCCCTGCGTGCATCCTAATGCTACAGTTCGATGAAAAAGGGGTCCTGGCCACCAGAAACCTAATGATGGGACACCGGGGTTCCACACCCCTCCCACCTCCAAAAGCTTTAGATTAATTTGTGAGATTACGTCCACTTCATGCACAAATTCAGTACGACAAAGATAGACACCTCTCTCTCTCTCTCTCTCTCTCTCTCTCTCTCTCTCTCTCTCTCTCTCTCTCTCTCTCTCCCTCCCTCCCTCCCTCCCTCCCTCCCTCTCTCTCTCTCTCTCTCCTGCCTTTCCAGAGACGACCTTTCTTCCCAGCCCTGGTGCCCACGGGAAGAGCTGCTCTATGTCTCTCTCCGTGAGCGCACTAACTTTCAGCGCGCAGTGCAAAAGTTGCTAGTCAAAGCGCCGGCTAGACTGGAAAGCTGCTCTCCCTGCTCAGGAACTTCGGCGGGCGGGCGGGCGAAGGGTGTTTCCGGAGAAGGGAGAGGGAAGGAGGGGGGAGAGAGAACCGGTTGTAAAACGGCGAGCGAACATCGGTTTGGGCTATAAAGCTGTTGTTGTTAACAGCCCCCGGTGGCCTCTTCTAAACAAGGGCGGACGGGAGAAGCGGGGGGAACCGTTCGTGCGCTTCTCTCTGGCTCCGCCTGACAAAGCTCCAGCGTTGAAATTGGACAAGGGGCGCTCGGCTCTAAGTGCGCATGGGCAGTGTCGGACAGGTGTGTTGTGTCAAGAAAGACAGGTGCAAGTTTCCCTCGGTTGAGCCCGAGTACAACGTCTGTTTATGAATTTATGGCGCTTTGTTTGGAGATGGTCGGGCTAAGGAAAGACGGAAGCCCAGAGCTCTTTTGTTCAGCTGGATTCTTGAGGGCTGCAAAGCAGGTTGTTTTCACTGGGAATTTCCCAAAGAGCAGAGAAAAAGGATTTTTTTTAAACAAAAAATAAAAACAAACCTGGCTCCTTTTGCTCTGTGTGGTGTGTAAGGCAGCGCGTGTGTGAGTGTGGGGGAGGTAAACCGGCGAATGGCTGTTCTGCCTCTTATCTGCCGATTCTACTGGTAGTTTGGTAAAATCATTTGCTGTGGTAATTGGAGCATTGTTCTGGGTACATTTATTTGGAGCAAACAGCCCTGAATTTCATTTGTAAGTTAGCTTGGACCCCTTGTTTGAAATGAAACATTTTCCCAAGTTAAATAGGGATTACTTTGCGGAGTAAGGCACCCACCTAGCCCCCAATTGAAACTATTTAACATCCTAACCCTATTCACCTTTCCTCAGAAATTGAGCCCTTCAAAATTCTATTCAAAGAATGAATTATGTGTGTGCTGCTTTGGGAACAATGTCCACTGAATGGGCTGGAGGTTATTTCTGAATGTATTTGAGACTGGGCCTTATGTCTTAATCAAGATGAAAAACAGTAAGTATGATACAAGGAAGCTAGGCAAGTTTTGACACATTTGACACAAGAATATGTCAACGTGCTGTCACGGCACAAACAGAACCTGTGATATATTTTTGTGTAATGGATGAGAAATTGTGAACAGGCACCATTAAAGGTGACATTCTCATCTATCAAAGATAAAATGCTGTTTTTCTTTTCTTTTCTTTTCTTTTTTTTTAAAAAAATCCTCTTTTTCTCTCCTTCAAACCAACGCATGACTGAATTTGCAAGTCTTTGGTCTGCACTGGAATCTGCATGCTTAGAGATGACAGTCTAAATGCAGACATATGCGAACCTGTCATTTCTTTAATTTAATGCCATCTGCTAGGTTAGTGGTGATATGAGAAGCACACATATCTACTGCTAGATTTTTTTTTTAATGGAAAGCATTGTTTTTAATACTTCTTTCCACTGTTTTGGCAGGCTTAATACGTTTTAATATTCATCTAGTCTGCAAATGGATTTGCATGTGGCCCTATATTCTTTGTTTCTTGACCTGTTCTTTGCTAACTTTGCCATCGAGCATTTCATAAGTGGTTCCCGTAAGGCCTCCTCTGTCAGTCATTTCATTGCTTTCTCTTCTGAAACTTAGTTTTTCCTGATAAAAAGTATTAACTATTTGGCATCTCATATTTTAAAAAGATAAGCTTTTTTTAAAAAAAAAAAGCCATACAATTTACACTTTGTTACTAATTTAGGATTAATTTATATTAACATTAGACATTACCTCGTACAACCTATTTAACATTATTGTTTAACAGGTAACTTTCTGCACTTTAATATGGGAAAGAGAATGCTCTCCCACCATTGCAAATTGCAAATTTAATGATCATTTCAAAATTAAATTGGCATCTCTCAGGTGGCTGAATCTTGATAGTGAGGATTTCTGTAGCAGATTTCAGTGTTCAAAATGTTTGGTCATGGATTACTTGACTGTGTTCCATTGCATGCTAGAGTAAGTTCTCAAGTATGTGCTGTGGATGAGTTGATTCAGTCTTCTGATTGGATATCCCATAACCTTAGGGAGGAGGGGAAAAATGTAGGGTGACCTTAGGTTAGGAATTATGTATGAGCAGTTGTATATAGTTGTTGATTTTGTTAGTATTTTTTTTCATGTTACATTAAAATGTTGGATAGCTAGAAAAAAATATTATTTTATACATTTCTGATACTAATTGGGTAAATTGTGGATGCATTTATCCAGGAGATGTTTTGCCAATGGCTTCCAAAGTCAATAAGATAGAACTCATTGTAGTCATCAAGGCATTACATACCTATGTAGGAGGGAGAGAATGCAAAATATCTCACAGCAGCTTTTCAATATCTTGCCAGGTTGGCCTCCCTGTGCCAATGATGCTAAACAGTTATCTAATTTCTTTGTGTGTGTGTTTTAAAAAAATATAATGATGTTTGTGTTATAACAGACATTTACATTTTTATATAATGTCATAATTCAATTTTTTTTAAAAGAAATCAGTGGTAGAAAAATGAGCTTTACTTCTAAATTCCATCACAATGCTTCAGAAGGCATTGTATTCTATTGTATGGGTAGTGAAGCTATGCAAATTTTACATATCCATGCTTTGCACTTCTCTGAAGTGCAGCAAAAATATTTTATACTTCCAAGTAAGTCAGTGCAATGTAATGGACTTAAGTTTTACAATTGATATGGATTGCTGACATCATTTAATGTGTTTCATCCAATCCTGTTGGATGAAAAATGTTGCTTAATCTATTTTTTAAAGAATTTGAGGGTGTCTTTCAATTTCTCTACTTGCGTATGGCATGCAGTGCTGTGTGCAACGAAGGAGAAAGGTAGCTGCATTCTATGAGAAGAACTAACAATTTTAAAATTTGCACTTTCGCTTTGAAAAGTTCATTGCTGTTTTTCACAATCAGCAGTTTTTATCAATTTGGACTTTTAAAAAATGTATTAGAAATTCTTCCTATAAAAATTACTTTTTTCCCCCAGATAATTCCCCCGCCCAAAAAAATTTCCATTCTACCTATTTTAGGTTAGCTTTTATTTTATCTTTTATTTCAATCTACATTGTACCAGTGGAAAAGCAGTGTAGCAAAAATTCGTAATATACACTATAATTGCTTTACTGTAGTATCACCTAAAACAATATAATCCACGTGTACTATGTATTTAAGATATGGAGGACTGAAATGCCTTCTGAAATAGAATGTTTGTACTTGTGAGCAATGGGTATTTTTGTATACATATGTGTGATAATATTTGCTACTCATATCTTTTGCAATGTGTATGTTTGGTGGGGTGTGGTGGACTGGGAATTCAGTGGAATAGAGGAGAGGGTTGATTTCAGAAGTATTATCCAAGTTTAGGGAATACTTTTTTTTCATTACATCGTGCAGTTATCGGAAGCTATAAAAACAGACTATTTATGTTGTACCTCTCAGCAACTTTGAAAAACTGAGCCCTTTTGAAGTCCTATATAAGTTGAAGGCTCAAATAATGAAAGCTTGGCAGAGAGGGACTTGTCAAGAATAACTTAAAATGTACAAAGCTTAAACCAGTAAACTAATCAATGATATTTATGTGAACCATAATGAAAGCTAAAATTTAAATGACTTCTGAATTACCTCTGAACAAGAAATAAATCAAGCTGAGCAGATTTGCTTTCCTCTACATTGGACAGGAGCACACTCTCTAATTCAATGACCAGTTTACCCTTCTGCATATGTTTTTTTTCCCCACATATCTAGTAGGAAAATCTCACCACAATCCTATCCAAAGATCTGATTCTTGATGATTCAGAATCTTAGATTTTTCTGCAGCATTCTCTTTCCCTCAGAATGTTGATGCATTCTGGCACTTTTCAAATCAATAGACTGATCCAGGGGCATTTTTTCAGCCCCGGTAAAAACATAATGTAAAATAATTACTTAAGTTTGGAAGGCAAAATATAAAGTTTGTCATATAAGAGATAGCGTGAGTGTCGGCGGGAATCAAGGAAAATGAGGAAAGTAGGGGACCAATTAATACGTATCAATTATAAGCAATACTCCAGTGATAGTCTGGCCTTCCCTTCTGGTATCTCCACTGTAAGCAAAGATGTAGAAGAAAAATGAATTCTTTGGATTATAGATCCATGGCATTGACCTTATGACTTTTCTCAATTCAACATTTTATGAGCTTTGCAGACATCCTATGCCTCATTCCATCCTTAAATGAAATACAATGAAAGGAAAAAAAAATTAGGGATGATTTTTTTAAAAAGCATATTGGGAATACTGTTATATATATCAGAGGTCCATTGAAATCTAAAGTTCAAGTTAAAATTTGTATTGCTCTTGCTTTTCCTTTCTGCTAATATCTTTATGTCCCTTCTAAAATGATGCACTTTCATTAATGCACCCCAACAACAAGCAACCTCTTTGAGACTTAGAGTGATGACAGATTTTGAAAGTAGAGGCAGACCTCAGAAGGGTATTTACATCAGCATATAATGACAGGCTACAAATCTTTCCCATGTAGGGGACTTTCACCCCTGCACAATTTTTTTTGCCTTTTATTTATGGGCAAGGTTATTTAGTTGTAATTAACCTAGAAGCCGAAAAAATGACTTTCTGTTGTGAAGTGGAATGTTCCCATTAAATTAAATGAAGCAGCGTATATCTGAAAATACACTGATACTTGTTTATACACAAAGGATCTGAACTAGATCCATAATCATACGAAATAAACAGAGGGGGGAAAAGGCCACTGCCACCTAGTAATGAAATCCCTTTTATCTCACAGGGAATTGGAATCATTTAATTTCTCACATAATTCCATGTATGACACGATACAATAAGGTATCTTTTAAATTATTCTAATTATTAAATATTGGATCCTTAGGTCTTTGTGTAAATCCAGTTCTATTATATAATCTGAGTATTTTTATCTCAGTGGAAACAATATATGAAGAAAGAAGTACACTGCATAAGATTGTTGTGGTGAAACTGAATTTATACTAAGATGCCAATCAGATATGTTCAACCCAAAGTTATACTTGCTATTGCAAAATTCTGTATGTGTGTTTGTGTTTCTTAGTAGCAGTTCTAAGTAAAACTACTAACAACTGTGTAGCCTCCTGCAAAATTTTTTTTAAAAATGTAGTTGAATATTCCAAAGCTTGTACAGCATTTCTTAAGAATTATTTTATAACCTCCAAAATAACTGAATGCTTGCATAGCCTTCGAATGATAAACAAACAAATATAGGTTTCATTCTAAAAGTTTTTGTAGGGTTTTATTTTTATTTTTTTTACTGTTACACTTACAAACCCAGGCTATACACGCTGATAGCGTAGATTATTTCAGGCTGAAATTATGCTTATTTGCATGGGTAGTCATTCTTTAGAAGCAGCTACAGATGCAGTCCTAGGGAGCACGTAGATGTTTTTACAGGTGAACCGAAACAGATGGGAACAGATCCAAAAGTCTGAATGCTGCCTTTGGCAAGATACCCTATTATTGTGGAAACTGTGCACTGTTAAGCTAATGTGGAGTTTAATATTAGATAAACATAGTATGGGAAAAATTAATATTACATTGGTATAGTTTTCAACTTGAAGGTACCGGAAGACGTCTGTAATGTTTCATATGCCATGTGAGTTTAGCATCATGGTTAATAAGTCATGAATGATGTCAAGAGCCTATTATAAAATGCAAGGAAATGTGTTATCAGTCTTCTTTTTTAAATTCTGTATTCCTGGGAAACAATGATGGTTCCTATAAAAGAAAAGATATCTGCCTTTCTCACGCTATTGCTTGATGTTGCTTTCTTTCATCTCTCTCAGTTTCTTTCCTTCAGAATCACTCTCTCTCTCTCTTTCTCTCTCTCTCTCTCCCCCTTTCTTTTTATGTGTGTACGTGTGTGCGTGTGTGTTTTGCAGGAAATAAGGTTTTATACGAGTACTATGTTGCATGAAATAATTATTTCAATAAGTCACCTGAGATATTATCTTGAGAAGCTGATGTAAGGGACAATGATACAGTGCTGAGAATGCCTTGGTTCTACTTCATGCAAAGAACTTGATGTCACATATCATATCTTATGAAATGGGAAAATATCTCAAGGATGATAAATTCTGTCCCCCACCCACCCCCACCCCATCTTATCCCTTTCTGGAATGCTTAAAATGATGACGTGGGAATTATATGTTTTCGAAACTCCTATTTTTACTGCAAAATGCAGTATGACATGTATTTTATAACCAAAATGTAAATTCTTCCTTAAATAGTTTTCTTATAAAGATTTCTAAGGTTTGTATCATCCTTTTTAACATATGTGTCTATAGGTATGCACGCTGCACCTGCTCATACTTACAGATATACTGGAACACCCTTATAAAATTAAACAAAATTTCTGGTTTTAATCTCAAATCTGTTTTGCAACTAAATTTTATTTTTTTAAAGCCCAAATTATATATGATAGCCTTACCTAAGAAACAAGACCTACTTTCATTTTATTTTGTGACATTATTTCAAACCCTAAATTTAATCAATTGGTTGTCAATGTCATGTGTTCTTCTAATCTACTGTTTAGGGTTTTTTTTTCTTCTAAAGATAAACAGTATTATTTTAGGCATTTGTGCAAAGAACCATATATTACTGGTGCTTAAGCAGTTTTTCCTCTTTCCTGCTTTTTTTTTTTAAAAAAAATTCTTAATCCATCTTAAACCAGTGGAGCAGAAATATTTAAAGTGTTTCATTTCAAGCAGAGTGCATAATAAATTGCAATAATTGTAATGTGCCATAAATCCCAGAGCCTATGCATTTTGCATTTGATTCAGGATTGAGGTCAGGAAATTTGGAGAAATTTAAAGAAAATGATTCATCAGTCCTTTTGTTCTGTTGGCCAGGGTCCCAGGATTCTTGAGCTGTGCCCAGCTGACAAGCTTTTGAAGATGGCACAATAACTGTTCAGTGATGCCTGACCATGACAGCACAGCCCTCTTAAGTAGGCAGACCAAGAGAAGAAGAGTTGACATTGGAGTGAAACGGACGGTAGGGACAGCATCTGCCTTTTTTGCAAAGGCGAGAGCATCGTTTTTTAGTGCCATGAATCCCCAAGGTTCCGAGCAGGATGTGGAGTATTCAGTGGTGCAGCATGCAGATGGGGAGAAGTCAAATGTGCTTCGCAAGCTGCTGAAGAGGGCAAACTCCTATGAAGATGCCATGATGCCTTTTCCAGGAGCAACTATAATTTCCCAGCTGTTGAAAAATAACATGAACAAAAATGGTGGCAACGAGCCCAGCTTTCAAGCGAGTGGCCTCTCCAGCACAGGCTCAGAAGTACATCAGGAGGATGTGTGCAGCAACTCTTCAAGAGACAGCCCCCAAGAGTGTCTTTCTCCATTTGGCAGACCCACGATGAGCCAGTTTGATATGGATCGGTTATGCGATGAGCACCTGAGAGCTAAGCGTGCCCGGGTTGAGAATATCATTCGAGGGATGAGCCATTCCCCAAGCGTGGCATTAAGGGGCAATGAAAATGAAAGAGAGATGGCTCCACAGTCTGTGAGTCCCCGAGAAAGTTACAGAGAAAATAAGCGCAAGCAAAAGCTGCCTCAACAGCAGCAACAGAGTTTCCAGCAGCTGGTTTCAGCTAGGAAAGAACAGAAGCGAGAGGAGCGCAGACAGCTGAAACAGCAGCTGGAGGACATGCAAAAACAGCTGCGCCAGCTTCAGGAAAAGTTCTACCAAATCTATGACAGCACAGATTCTGAAAATGACGAAGATGCTGGTAACCTCTCCGAAGACAGCCTGCATTCGGAAACACTGGATGTCAGGGCGAGAGATTCTGTGGGGAGGTCGGATAATGAAATGTGTGAATTGGACCCAGGGCAATTTATTGATCGTGCAAGAGCTCTGATTAGAGAACAGGAGATAGCGGAGAACAAACCCAGGAAAGATGGCCCCAAAGAAAAAGATCATGGGCCCAACTCTTTTCATCCAGAAGGCAAGCACTTAGCTGAGACGCTAAAGCAGGAATTGAACACTGCCATGTCTCAGGTTGTGGACACTGTGGTCAAGATTTTCTCTTCAAAACCTGTACGTCAACTTCCTCAGGTCTTCCCACCTCTTCAGATCCCTCAAGCAAGATTTGCTGTCAATGGGGAGAACCACAACTTCCACACAGCAAACCAGCGCCTCCAGTGCTTCGGGGACATCATCATTCCAAACCCACTAGATACCTTTGGGAATGTGCCACTGTCTAATTCCACAGACCAAACAGAAGCACTGCCCCTAGTTGTCCGCAAAAATTCATCAGACCAGCCTGCCTCTGCCCCACCTCCTGGCAGCCATCATGCTGCTCTCCATCAATCTCCACTTTCTGCCACCACAGGGTTCACTTCATCTTCGTTTCGCCATCCCTTTCCTCTGCCCCTTATGGCGTACCCATTTCAGAACCCCTTAGCGGCTCCTTCTGCCTCCTTCCCTGGGAAAGACAGAGCCTCCCCAGAATCCTTAGATTTAACAAGAGAGACCACAAGTCTGAGGACCAAGATGTCATCACATCATATGAACCATCACCCTTGTTCACCAGCACATCCTCCTAGCACTGCAGAAAGCCTCTCAATATCTCTTATCAAGTCTGAGTGTGGTGACCTTCAAGATATTTCCGAAATCTCACCTTATTCTGGGAGTGCCATATCCTTTACAATACATAGCCCATATTCTGCATGTTGATATGCTTTTATTTGATAATGGGTACTAATAACTACTAATGTTGGGGGTGCAATAGGTGCGCATAACACCCATTATTCTTAACCTGTTACCTTTTTTTATTAGAATTCCCATTCTATAATCAATGAAGATGTTTGTTGCTGAATCTCATCCATTCGTTGCATCAATTGGATTTTGGATGCAATTTTAAATGGGTCCTTCTGAAGAGAGTCTTTCCTAAGATGCTTGACTTTAATTTTGATAAAGAGGTTGACAAAGTTCCAATGTAAGGCAGAATAACTTTGGCTTTTAAGAAGCAGGAAAAATACATCATTACCACATATTAAACAAAACCACAGCCATAAAACAGGAGAAATTTATGGAAAACAAAGATCCATCCCCATAAAATTTTGTTCTGTTAACATGTATGTTTCATAGCATTTGCTAAGAAAGCAAATTTGGGAGTTGCCTGAGAGCCATTTTGACCCTGAGTTTTGAGATGCAATATCCCTGATTCCTTCTGTTCTAATTACGTCCTGATCTATTGAATCTATTGGCTACCAAAGATCAATTAATCTGTGCAGAACATCCTGCAAACTCAATCTGCCTGAAGGCAAAATATCAATCCAAATAAGCTGAATCTCTTGGTACTCTTGGTAAGTGTTTCAGCTGCTTGTGTAAATTGTCCCACAGTCTAAAACTTGTATTTGCAAGCATTGCTATATATGTTTAAATAACCTCTGTGCTAGTGTAGTGGTCTCCAAAAACCTATAGATAATTTTATATAAGGCATATTAAGGGGTCAAGGCTTGCTAATACTGTATTGTAACTTTTTGCTTTTCTTTAAAAAAAAAACCCCAGACGTTGCTTTCCATTAATGCAGTTTTGTAAACTCGTCTTTTTTCCCTCACTACCATTAATAAAATAGTGGCAAAATTAGTTGTAGTGCTCTCAAATAATTTCTCAAATTCTGGTGGTCATCTGCAGATATGATCTTTACCAGTATTTTTGTTGTTCCTACTGAAATCTATAAGTCTTACTTCAGAGTAGACAGCCACCTAATTTCATGATAAAATAAAGATATATATTTTTTTTTGAAAAGGAAACCTTTCAAGTTGAAAGAAACATTTCAATGTATTGATTGCTATGCTCCACACAAATGCTTCAAAACTTGAAAAAATATTTGGCCGTTTGGATGGTGATGGTGAATGGGAGGCAAACTTATTTCAGGTGATATTCAAAATTCAATATATAATCTTCATAATATTTTTTTAAAAAACACAACTGCTTCTTAATATAAGGCCAATATTTCTTCTCTCCAAATAAATGAATGAAGCATTTGAAAATCTTATATACATTTTTCAGGTGAATATAAAAAAGTGACACCAAACAAAATAAATATACAAGTATTGATGCATTTAAGCTATATCAAATCCTTTTCCCTCCCCCCCCCCGCCAAGTTCTGTTCTCAGCTCCTGTGCAGCTGCTGGGTATGCATGGTTAACCTCTGCTCAGCCATACACAGAAAATCTTTTGTCCTAATATACAAAAAGCAAATCATTTGGCAAAGCTTGAGAGCACAATTAGATATAGAACTTCAGCTGGATTAATCTTATAGGGCACATCTTTTTCTTTTCCTCATCCTTAAAATTGTCCTCAATTGTGAAAGCTTTAAATAATATTTTATAAAAAGAACCCTGTGCATACTATGTCTCTTTTATCATAAGGATGCTAAAAGAAGACACATATGTGACACTGGATCATTGGCATTCCAATTAATTTGTGTTCAATTGGAAGGAATTCTCTGCCATTCAAAGGGACATACTTTTAAGAAATATGTTCAGGATTGGGACCCTCCCCCTTGTTTTTTTAGCTTACTCCTATTTATGCATCCAACTCACTTCCCAATATAGTCAAATATGTTCGTTAAATCTGATCTTTCTATAAACAGTCATAATATAGACTCAAGAAGTCTTGAAATAAAGGCAAACTTCATCCTGAGATTACAACTGAGAGAGAATTAAATACAGTGTCTGGTTTCAATAAGCTGGAAAAAAGGCCATAATTAAATGACGATGTACCTTCATTATAAAGGAGTATTAACAGTACTAGTGCACTACTTAAGAAAATAGTGACATTTGATGAATCAAGAGTTTAGGTACTTTTCTGCATAATAAAAAGAATATTTAACAAAGCATAGATTGATTTACAGAATGATAAATATATAGTGTTTCAGAAAATAGCAGCACTAGGTGATTTGGACTTCAAAGATAACTAACCTTGACTCTAGTTAACAGGGAATACCAAAAGTACAGTATATTATAGATAGACTAAGAAGGAAAAAAAATCATCCTGGTTTAAATTAAAACAAAACAAAAATTAACTCATAGTATTCTCCTTCATATATTATTTTAAGGTGTTCTTATAATTCCCACTGGAAAATTTGGTCTACAGCACCTTTAATCATTAACACATTGGTCAAGATTTAACTAGGAATGGCAAGAAATATTATCCTTTAATGCCACTTTTAAAGGCTGTTCTTTGGAGATTCAAAAATTTGATAGGTGTCTTGTGCTGACATTGCCATTGCAAAAGTTAGACTAGCAATCTTAATGGTAGTGAAGAAAATTAAACAAGCAAACTAAACCAGTTTCTTATGTAGAAGAGTTGGATTCTGAAATGTAATCCTCAGACATATTAACAGAGCAAAAGTAACTACATATTCAACCCAAGACCTGTAATTTAGAGTACTTACAACAGTAATGGGCAATAATGGACTTAATCACTTGTCAGATCTGCTTTATTTTATTTTTTACCAACATTTTGAGATCTAAAGAAATGTATCAAAAATATATATTAAGAATAAAAGAGCAGAATGTTCCCTGACCATGTTTGCAATCTTTAAAAAAATGTTTTCATAACCAGTATACTAAAACAAAGACATCATAGAAGTCTTTTCTTGGTTATCCTGCTTTCTTCATTTAACTTTAGGTGGAAAGATATTTCATTAGCTGCTGTTAAAAGAATTGGGATACAGAGGTTTATGCATATCTACTACTAATCAGAAGCCTTCCAATAGATCCTGATCTACAGTTCTGTGAGGAAGCATTCTCCCCCATTGGAGTTTCTGAATTATATATATTTGCAACTGAATGTTTTCTGATATTTTTATATGGGCCTTCCTGGTACATAAATGGTGTTTGAGTGAACAAATAAAAAAGGGTCATTTAATAAACAAAGTCATCCAACATGATTGTGTCAGGATGGGGGGGGGAAACATTCCCTATTTCATTTAAGCCAACTGAAAGGATAACTAGGACTAGTTATAGAATTAATTCATTAAACAACCAGGGTTGATTTGGGCCAGCACCATCTTACATAAATTTGACAAACTTTGGCTCTTTGTCACAGTGAAGTTCTCAAGAAATAGATTTTAAGATCTACAGTGCTCTGCTCAAAATGAATTCCCGAGAACCTTGTTAAAAAATCATTAACATTTAACTGTTTGTAAAAAAAATTATGAAACCATATTTCAGTTTTGGGTCCCCACCGATCAACAGACAGATTTATAATTTGAAAATTGAGATTTTTGAAATTGTGGCTTTTCTGTCAAAAATCTCATAAAGACCACAGCATAAAATTATCACTTTGTGATCTAAATCACAAAGACTACAGAACAACTTCTAAGAAGCTGCAGGTCTCCTTTATCTTGACCCAAGTCAAGTGTTCATGATTCCAATCATAGAAGGCACTGGGTAAGGAAATAGGATTCATGACAATGTAGAAGCCAACACTCATTAAAAAGAACACTGATGTTCATTTGAACATTGCCAAAACTGTCCATATTTCTGAAAAAATGTGCGAAGAACAGTTGTGTTAAAATCAAATTTTTGAAGCCATGTAGCTAAACATCTGGGAGAAATCAAAGTCTGAATTCTACAATAATCAAATCTCAAGCATGGAAGGGATACCGTATAGTTTGGAGATGGTTGTTGCCTAAGGATCTGAAAATTTTGCCATCATTGACAAAGCGCAAATTGAGCTTCCTGTCAGAGATTTTATAAGAAATTATCAACCTATCTCTGTTAGCTAAAGCTGAAGCACCAGTGGTTGGGTAACAAGACAGTGCTCCCAACATACTACTATTTTACTTTTGTAACTTCTCTACTAGAGAATCAATAAAGAAGAACAAATTCAATATTTGGAATGGCCAAGACAGACTTCAGATCTAAACTCCATAGACATGTTTGGATAGGACCCAAAATGAGAAATACATACTAGAATACCTTCTATATGACTAAGTTAATACAGTTTGCCATGAGGCAATGAATCAGAATTCTTACACTGTAATGTGAACAATTGATCACCAATCACTGGAAGCATTGGATTGCAGCTATTGCAGTTAAAGGCAGTGCAGTCCACTACTTAATCTGACTCTACTTTTTTACACCATCACTGCATGGTGGATGACTTTGTTTATGAAAGAAATGAAACAAGCACCAACCTTTGGTATCATTTGTTTTCTCAGATTTTCCTTATTAGATAAGAAGGCGAATATGAATCTATGTTAACACTCAGTGGCAGATATGCAAAAGCCCAGAAAATCCAAAATGAAGAAAGGATTCTTTTTCCACAGATATGTGTATGTATGAGTCGTTCACACAAATTGGTTATTATATGGGCCTAATTACAAAAGTCATTCTTAGTTGTTATTAGCCATTCCAAATAAATAAAGGCTTATAGCAGTAATTATTAAGAATGCAGGGATCCAGTGATAATGACCATCTCAGTTCCAACTTCTGTCAGTTGACAGGAAAATCTTGCAAATCTGATTGTAAATTTACTTTTATATACATTAAATGGCTTTCCAGTAAAATGCAGCCAGTATACAAAATGTTCGTTTACCTGTTTGCATTCTTATATGTACTGTAGGACTGCATTGATTAGTAATGAGTTTCCTTAATTTCACCAGGTTTGATTGCATTCTGTAATGCAGTATTGATATAAATAGATCCTAAATTCTCTCTGTGGTATATTTGGATTTATTACTTTGCATATCTTATCTTTTGTTATAATAATGCTTTAAGAAAGAAAATGTTTGCTTAGTGCTTTCATGTGTCCAAAGCACTTCACATGGACTATATAAGTAGAAATAATCCTTATATCAACTTAGTAAAATATATCAGTATTATAACTCTCTGCATTGTATTTTTTGGGGGGGGCGGGAGGAGAGGAGATTAAGACCAAGAGAGAATGGCATGCCTTAAGGCTACTTAATATTGTAAGCTCATGGTAAAGGTGAGTTTTGAATTAAGGATTTTCTGATTCATTGCTCATCCATCTACATATTTTCTGTTCTTTGCATTTCTCAAATTCAGCTATTACTTCAGTATGACACTTTTGAAGAATAACCATTTTACAGTCTCATTGTCATTTCGTCTCTGAGATTATTGTGTATGAAATCCCAATTTTAATTTTCCATCATGGAGCTCAGAACAAACCTATTATCTGTGCAAAAATTCTGTCTTATGATCTATGACAGTTTGTTCCAATCTTGGCACTTTCCAGATGTGTGCACTTCAACTCCATAATTCTCAGTAGCAGGCGTGGTGGCTGGGGAATACTGGAAGATGAAGTTTCCAAACTAGTAGGATATCCACTTTGGTGAAATTTGATCTATACCACATTCAGAGCTCTATATTGTATGGAGGATGCAGTGTTAGAGACATAATCTTATTCTTTACCACCCATGAATTCATATCCCCAAATGTATTACACAGAGAGGGATACCAATTGTCTCATAAGGCTATAATTAAAGGCACTTTGAGAATTTGGTATTAAAATTAATATTCCATATTTCTGCAAATAAATATGCAACATAAGGACATTAATAATCACCTGTCTCTATTATTCATCTGAAATTTCCAAAACATGCTGTTATAAAATACTGAGCAGATCCAAGTACTTAGTGAAAGACTGGTTTGATCTTGAATTCGGCTGGCTTGATTACATTTTTAAAAACTTTCTGTACTTATCTATGAAATTTGACAAGAGAAAATGCATAGGATTCCCATGTATTTCTCATCTGGATCCTTATCAGAAATTTAAATCTTCCATATATCCATCAAAAGTTGTAGGAATGTCCTAGAACTTTTGGTACAGGTGTTATATTAAAATTTTAAAAAATATGACGCAGCTCACAATCTTATTCATCCAGTAATCTTGCAGATCCCTCTTGTAGTAAGGGCTGCAAATGTATCTTTAAAAGCGCTGTATTTCCAATGAGGCTGCAATTATTTTTAAAATATAAAACTATTTTGTTTTATGACAACTGCCCATTTGTCTGGCTTATTTAGAGGCTTATTCCATAGGAAAGAAAAACATAAGAGAGATGTGAGGCTTTGTTTTTGATCAGGTTTTTGTTCCACTCTGCTTTACATGGTGCATGTGTGTTCATGCATATGTATATTCATGTGTTTATATATCAAGAGTTTTTTCTTAAGAATAGCAGTTCTTCCCTTTGGAACAGAAAACAGCACATCTCCGTGGAGAAGGTACCCAGGATAAGAATGGAAACCAAGTATGTAAAAGCCAAGTTCAGGTTTTGGGAGCAAGAGCCCTTCCTGGTATATCTTGCTTTTACTGTAAAAAAAAATTAACTATTATCTTACTTTTTTTTTTAAGTAAAGGGAGAGAGTTAGCATTCATATGCCACATTAAACAACGTAGAAAGATGCACCTGCACCTGCCTCACAGTTCCCGCCTGCTTCATGAATGCATTGTGTATCTTTGCAAACTAAATATGTTTAATCAAATACTGAAGTTTTTATTCAAATTGCCAAAGAAACAGACAGCTAGTTGTTTTACAACATGATCTTCCTTGTCAGGCACCCTCTTTGCATCTCAAGAAAAGTAGCCTTGTTCAGCCTCGGGGCATTTGCATACAGAATATTAAGCCACAACAGTAGATTGTGGGTGTAGTTTTGTTATTGTAATACATCTATTTTTCTTCCCAAGTAAAGACTGTAATCTTTACCTTTGTAGAAAGTAGTTTTCTAACATTGAAAAACTTTGAAAGTCAGGCAGATAATTCCTCAGCAAGATGAGACTGTTTCAGAACAGAGTATTTAGAAGCCATACTAAGAAGCAGCAACATTTAACAAATGGAAATGCTTTGATCGGGGCTATTTCAGAGTAAAATAAAATCACTTGCAATATATGCATGGCTACTATACAGTTAATCCTCAACTCGCGACCACAACCGAGCCCAACATGTTGTTAAGTGAGAAATTATGTTAGATGAGTTTTGCCCCGTTTTATGACTTTTCTCACCACATTTGTTAAGTGTATCACTGCAGTTTTTAAATTAGTAACACGCTTGTTAAATTAATCTGGTTTCCCCATTGATTTTGCTTGTCAGAAGGTAGCAAAAGGAGACCACATGACTCCGAGACACTGCAACTGTCATAAGTGTGAGTCAGTTGTCAAGCATCCAAATGTATGTCACGTGACCATGGGGATGCTGCAAGGGTCAGAAGTGTCAGAAATGACCATAAGTCACTTTTTTCAGTGCCATTGTAACTTTGAATGGTCACTAAATGAACTGTTATAAGTCCAGGACCACCTGTACATCACCCAATGTATTTTGATTAAATCAACAGAAGCTTTTTTCTGGTATATTATTAATCCTAATCCTAAATACAAACTCAATGTCTAAAAATTTGGACATGCATTGAATCAAGCAGATAATACACATTGGAAGCACTGGTCTGCTCCTATATTCATTTTTCTTTTTCTTTTTCTCTCTCTTTGTGTATATGTATATGCATGTGTATATTGTGTATGTGTGTGTGTGTGTATGTATATATATTTGACAGGTAACCTTTGAGAGGATTTTAAAGGGAAGGGATAAAAATAAAGATCTCTTCTTGTAGCAATTCTGACGAGGAAGCTTCCAGTCGGAGAAAAAAAAAATATTGCCGCATCCTACCCTCATGCTTTATCTCCAAACATCTCAAATCAGGAGGAACAATCTATCTTGTAAAGAAAAAAAAAGAGCTACAAAGATACATATATGTATCTCCTTCTTCCTTTAATTTTTTTTTCTTTTTCCCTGTTCTTCACATCTCCCTTTCTGCTGCTGCTGCTGTTCTAAGCAGAAATACATTATGCTTTGTAAATATATAACAATCAGATCCTCGGGTTGTTTGAACACTGTTTTAGTTCAGCTGCAGTACACGGCTCCTCTGATCTTTTATGTTCCTGAGCAGATGTCTTTCATTAATTTATGGATTTATCATCTTTTCTTTTCTTTACCCCTCCCCCCCTTTTTTTACACCTGGCAGCTGGTTCAGGTTTCAGCAGTTACTGTCTTTTGCATTAGACATACAATTGAATGTCATCTGTCTTCACAAAGCTATGGCAGAGTAGTGAGGCAAGCAACATCAGCTGTTGGGGCAGAGCGTGTTTGCCTTCTCCTGGCTTTTTTGTCCTTCCTGCTTTCCTACCTCTTTTCTCTCTCCTCCCTCCCCTCCCCTTACCTCCTTAATATTTATTTGTGCTCATTTTCTTTCCTGGCCTTGAATGGAGCTTAGCTCGTGTTCGGTACAGCTGTATGTTTACTGAATCTATTCCATCATGACTCATTGTGCGTGTGTAAGTATCCTAGAAACAGGCAGTGCTTTCTTGGAAGAACGGTTGCTTTTCAGCACAAGCACTTAAAAGGAAAATTAACCAATTGGTCAACTCAGTTTTAGCAAAGGGTCATCTCACTATTGGCCTTTAAGTGTTTTGCTATCTATTTTTAATAGTTGCTATTAGTGAGGCTTTTTAACGATAATGTCATCTCTGAAACAAAGTATTTTGAAAAACAAAACAAAACAAAAAAAAATCCCCGAGCAAAATAAGATTGCATTAAAAGTGCTGGGCAAGGTTTTGAAAAACCAAATAAAAATAAAATAAAATTGGAATTTGCTCATGACATATATTTTGCGGAATCTTAATAATCCCACAGCATTAAAAGAACTTAGATATGTTTATCTAAGAATATCTAGAATATTGAAATGTCTGGGTTCCGATACCCATGTGGCCAATAAAATATACAATTGATTTTGGATCAAACTATCATCCTTCTGTTTAATCTACCCTTATAGGCTGGTTTGAGGATATATGGAAAGTAACCTACAGATCAGTCTGAGTTCCTTTCAGAAGAAACAAGATACAAACAAAAATAATGACACAATAACAACAGCCGTTACTTCGCTAGGAACCTCTACTGGCAAAGATTATTGAAATGAATGAGAGCCATGTGAGAAAACATTCGTTTTCTTGTGCGCCTGTCATTTGTTAAAATGGATCTGCTTCAGAAAAATTCCCAACAAATGGTTTCTGAGGTTAATTGCCTGACAATTAACTGTTATTTAAGGGTGAGAACATACCCACGTGTATGCACGTGTGTGAATACATTTCCCTTCCCCTCAGTGCAGTTGCATAATAAAATGGATTCTATTCGAAAACTTTTTATTTGCCCATAACCCGTATTGCTATTGTAGGTGGTGACAGCTTGCCACTTTTATTTTATATGTACATTTTGAGAGATGGCAGAAAGGCATTAATGCTCCTTTAGTTTTCTCTGTCAAGCAAATGGAGGTCCTTTAAACTCTTCTTCTGGCACAAAATGTGTGTCCATCATAAGTTATCTTTTTTGCAAGTTTTGAGCATGGTCTGCAATGTGCTTATGCAAACCAGCAACCTTAAAAGGTTGGGATTTTTAAAAAAAGAGATTAATCCATTTGCCAACAGAACAAACGAATACAATTTGCATCCACTTCATGTTTCAAAAATTCTACAAACTACTGCTTTGTTTTTTTTTAAAAAAATTGATCTAAATCAACAACCTACAAACAGTACAAAGTTAATTGTGGTACACTGTAAATTGTATCAGGGAACTTGACAAATATTGGCTTTTAATATTTTTTTTCACCGTGTTGTTAGTGAAAGTGCTTCAATTTCTGGATCACTTTGAATTTGTTTGACCTTTCCCTGCCTTGCAGTGTGCTATTTAATAAATGACATATTTATATGTGCATACTGACTGTCTTTAAGGGAGACAGTCTTCCAAGAAGCTACTGAAGCTATCTTAATTGACCTTGTGGGGCCACGTTGACTTTTGTCATGTGCTTCTTCATTTCTGATACATTATAAAGCCATTAATTTACAGAGGAAATGGCAGGGCCAGCCTGCTTCACAGATGTGACCAAAACTGCCCTAGCACAGAGTACACAAAAGAGTGCCAAGAAGCAGTAAGGGGGGTGGGGAGGGAGGAGCACCAAAATGCCTGGATTGTTATAGTTAGTTCCATATTCTGCTAGGAACTCTTTTGATTGTTCAGTTTGTAGACCTGAAAGGTAACAATGTTCAGAAAACAGATGACCCCATATACTTTGGTGTATTGCTAGAAGAAAGTTTCTGTTGGTATTTTCTGCATAACATTCCTGGGAACAATGTGATGCGTAAGGAAAAGGAAAGTGTGTAAGGAAAGAGGAATTTTTACATGCACATATTTGTATATTTGTTTTCCTAGCAACAAATGAACATACATGTTTGCAAATTTTACAATTGAGATATTTCTTCCACCAATTCTTCTTCCCAACAAGGAGAAATCTTATCCATATTTTACTGTGTTGAATAGGAACTATGCTTAAGGAATTGTGCCACTTGAGATCTCTAAGTTATACCGTAGGCTCAGATTCATAATTTTCCCCTTCTTAAGTAATTGCATATTATGCTAACTGAATACTAATTTAGTAGAAATACAATTATTCCAAGAGAACTTTGTTAGCCCTTAATATTGAGAGCTGTCATTCAAACCAAATATTTTTCCTTAACTCATTTTGTCCTACATGCAGGAAGGTTTGTCACCAAACCACTTAAAAAAGGCCAAGCTTATGTTCTTTTATACTCGGTACCCAAGTTCCAATATGCTGAAAACCTACTTCTCAGATGTAAAGGTAGGAAATGCCAATTTAATGTTTATTTTCTTCCTATTGATTGCATGCTTGAATTTCTTGAATGCCTATTAATTTTCATTTAATTCTGCTAATAAAATATGCTGACAAAGTTTTATAAACTCCCTTCCTTCCTTCCTTCCTTCCTTCCTTCCTTCCTTCCTTCCTTCCTTCCTTCCTTCAATTTATGTATGTATTTATGAATTGTACTTTCTAATGTTTCTCTCTGCCCTCAAATATGACATGGATATTAGAAAAAAGAAATAAAATGCTGAAAATTTCTACTAGTGGCATTAGCTTACTATCTAAGGGCATTTTGGAGAACAGATTTAAAATTCTCCTTTAATTTTTCCATTGCAGGCATGTTTCTAATATGCTGCTTATATTAGTGCCCACTCTGGAGATCCCTTTTTCTTCCATCAAAAAGGAATGCAACATTGAAATTCTCCATGCAGTAGCTGCTTAAAAACAAAAGTGATGATTGTCTCTTATTTACAACTTAATTTGTTGTTGATGCAGAGTACACTGAACATAAGGAGGATGAATAAACTGACAGATTCAGGCCACATTATTCAAATGAGAATATGAAAGCTGTCGACATACAGCTGCATCCTCCCCTCATTCTAAGAATATTAGGACCTCCTGATATTTTTTTTCCTAAAGTAATTGTTTCTTCACATCAACTTGATTTTTTTTGTGTTAATCATCTTTTTAAAAAAAAAAAAAAAAACTAGTTTGGGTTCCAATTATTATAATGACATACATGGAATAATTTTGAAAACCTTTAAAAATAAACATCATATTAGTTTAAATTTGCCGTATTCAAATTCTTCTTGTCCTGTCCCTTTCTCTGCAAAATGCTCTGCATGTTTAACTCTATTCCCACCTCCAGACGCTAGCAAATCTGGATTTGTAAGAATGGCCTGCTTCTATAATAGAACAGGTTTACGGTTTTCTCCTTATGTGCCCTTCTAAAATAAAACAGGTATTTTAAGTAGGGGTTTTCCTTCTTTTTATTAGCCCTCATATTTTATTAATTGGTTTAATAAACTAAACTTCAAAACTGTATTTAATGTAACTAAAATTGTGTTTAATTTAACCATTGCTGTCCTAGTCTTGTTAATATCATTCTTTGTGCTAGATTAATATATGGTTTTTTGTTTGTTTGTTTGCATGGTACATAGAGTTAACCTATTCTGTCCAATGAGAAATTCTGGAGAAACTGATTTAGCCGGCTGTGATAATACTTTGAAAAGCTGTTTGATTAGAAAGTGAACCAGTGAAGGTGTATAGGATGAATGTGTCTAGGATGGTCAGTGACCACTCCACATTGGCCATTCAGGCCTCTTAAAAATGTTTTGTCCTATATACTTAACCCAAACCTGATGATTGTCTCTGAACTTTGTGCAACGAACTGAAGAAAAACAATGCTTCTGTGGAAGTATTATCTGCAATGTAACAAAGCAAAGGATCTCTGTGGAGATTTCAAGCCATCGCTATAGCTTGATCTCAGTATGGCTTGAGAGAACCTCATGAGGACTCTCTTAAATGTTCTGTTTTGTAGTGGATGCTAATTCAAGCAGTTGCACAGAAGCATTTCACTAGTATTTGGTGCCTGTTGTTTTTTTCAGCATGTGACAACCGAACTCAGTCTTCTTACAATGTTGCCAAGTTTATATGAAACATTTTGATGTTATGCCACCTTATATTTATATAGCATCATTCATCCAGAAGAAGCCCAAAGTGCTTTACAAACAGCCAATATAGGGATCATTCACCCACCACAGAAAGGCAACCGCTTCCGTGGTGGAAGGCAACAGCCATTCGGGGTCAGCAACATCACACACCAGTAGATGTAAATATTAGATCCATTCCTCTTTTCTTGGGGAGTGGGGTTGGAGGGTGGGTTTCCACGTTGATACATTTGGGATGTTTATTTTATGTAACAGTTCTTGAGTGAAATCAGCTTCTCTTTTGATTTGCTCTGCAGATTTGTTCAGACTGACCTTGGGTTTAGCTCCTGGTTCATATAGGCAATCTACAGAGTAGAATCTTGTGTAATTGTGCCCATCATTTCCTTTTTTTTTTCTCTGTCTCAATCTCTCGTCTGTGTGAATGTTTCTGTGTTTAGATAGAAAGATAGATGTTTTTTTAAAAAAATAACAAGCTGTCGAGGTAGGAAATTATCTCAAATATGACAGCAATCTTTGCATTCTCAAATTAAAGAAGAAGTGAGAAATTTAGTAGCCTAATGGAATATGTAGTACAATAATCATGAATACTACAAATGGGGTGAAAAATACAAGAAGTGATTTTTGTTGGTTTTGCTAGATCTTCTTAGGAATTATTCTAGATTATTTACTTCCATGTATAAATCAATAAATTCAGCCATAACTGCCCAAGCTAGCTAGGACATATGGGAGCTGGTATCCAACAAAATCTGAAGAGCCACAGGTTCTATCTTTATAATGAAATACTGAATCATGTTCATTTCAAAGCTCTATTAACCGAGATTCAAATGAAAGTTCCATAGACTCAATAGACAGAGCTTAGAATGAGCAGAATCTGTGCAATGCTGAAAGATTGGCATTGCTTTTGAATAGGCTTTTCTATGTGTAAGAGAGCAAAAAAGTCATGTGATCTAAAAAATAGTTTGGGGGCCCATGATGAGTTTCTTTTCATGTTGTTTTGTTTGAAAGTAAAATGCTATGATGCCATTCATATGCCATGGTCTATACATGGTCTTAATGCAGTATTGTGCATTCACTACAGACAATTCCTGTTGAACCCAAAATGGATACCATGCCCCAATAACTTTAATATCAGCTCATTAGCCAAACCATATGAAACAATGTTAATTTAAAAAGTAATGGAAAATTGACAGTACAAAACAGTATAATTTATTACTTATGTCTAATGGCAAGGAAATAAATCATAATTTCCACACAAAGTGTTTGGGAGATAATTATTTACGGTAGCATATGTTACTTCTCTACAATCTAATAATTCCAAGTGTGATCCTGGAAATGTTTAATCTTAACACATCTGGAAGACACCATATTGAGAAATTTATATGATGCACTAATCATTATTTCAGCAAACTATCCCTAACTGATCTAGGGTATATAATGTGGTTGTGAGCATTCCCTTCATGCAAGAATAACTAAGTAAAAGACATAAGATCACATTTTGTTAATCTTCTATAGTAAAATGTTCTGTAGTAAGATTTTTCAACTGAGTTTTACAACTACTGAATTCCTTACTAGTACAGCAATATAAATATAAATAAATTGTCAGATACACGGGTAGTTTGTTGTGAGAGCAGAAGCTCAGTATAAATTTAACTATCAATTTAAGTATCACATGTAAAGGAAAAAAGGATAAAAATTAGGTTGAACTAGAGAAGTCCCTTTAACCATATAAGGTCTGGTCTTACTATTAGTCAGAATTAGGTAACCATTTTGAGGAGATAATCTTATTTACTTAGTTATTTCGAAACGACATAAAATTGTTAGGCATTTAATTTATTATTTATTATTACATTTTTATATTCAGAAAGGAGAATAAATGCCTACGGCAAAAAATTAGCTTTCTGTTGTATACATCTTGTGTTGATGATAGAGTGTCATTTGCTTCTCTGCCTCAGGCATCAGCATATCTTGGGCTATGAAAATCAAGTTTTTATGGTAGAGAAAAATATTTGCCTTCAATGTGGTGCAATTATTGGGATCACTTTAAAAGTTAATAGGAAGGAATTTAAAAATTGCTAACAATATATTGCAGCAGAACTCGAAAATGTTTTATCATCAATTGTGACTATAAAAACTAGAAGTTGGGGTGTTGGATGGATGCGTTGGTTGGTTTTTTGCAATTCATGGGTAGAGTTCCAGGAAGTCATAGACTGGCTTTCCATATGTAGGAACTTGCCATCAAACATTGCTTTCAAAACCCATTAAAAATTCATTCCAAAAAATCAGAGAATCTTTCAGGTCATTTCTCATACAACATGAGCTTGAGTTGGAACCAAATGCTTGGAAAATATACAAGGGCTCTTTGGATCACAGCCCACACACTGCAATTTATCCTAATATGTTGCACAATAAATGTACAAAGTCCTGTTCAAAGCCATGTGCTGGCCTATGCAGGTCCTATATTTAAAGCAACTTAGTTTAAATCAAAGATAATTTAACAAACTTTATGAAATAATGGAGATTTTCCATAAAAATAGACCCAACGCATTTATTTGAAAATAAATTCAAATTGTTTCAGGGGATCAATTGTGCTTAGAATTCTGAGAAATGTTCTTTGAGTCATAATGCACATATGCACTGTGACTTTCCCCCCTTATTTTAGATAAAGAGCTAAACTAAATAGAGCCGAATAAGATGCAACCACCATTTTTAACTTGAGGTGAACATGTTCTTCTTAATTGGTATTATAAAAAGAAATACCAGCTGTATCCAGTTCTTTCGCTCCACTTGGTGCCGATTTTAATGTGTAAACTAATAATTCTTAGACTGCTAAATACAACAGATTCAGTGTCATTTTAGCTTTGAAGAACGGGAGCTTCCAGGCTTTTCAACTCAGCGTGTTAAATGATGTATCTCATTCCTTCCACCCCTTGAGTCAACTGCTGCCTAGCCAGCTTAAGGTGTCAGATTGATTTGTTTTATACATCTTTTGACCATGCTCATTGAATATTTAGGAAGTTTCTTCAGCCCATATTGAGGCTGAGGTATCCCGTGGGAAGCATTAATCAAAGTCACAGAGACTCTTACACTGTGGAAGCACAGACTCTTTATTGTAGCGATTAGTTTTTGCAGTAACACATTAACGCACTACAGAGCTTTTCTTTTATAGAACAATTGATCCCTTTCTTGTACTCCGCTGCAGAAAGGGGGGGTGTCATGAAATAATTAACTCTTTAAAGTTTGGCAATTTAAAGAAGCCTAATGTATCTTTACTAAAATGTTGAGGCAAGGGCAGAGGTGTATGTGCGTGCATGTTTGTCCATGTATGTATGTGTCTGTCTATCTTCCACATGCATTTGTGTTAACTTATCCTTCAAATGTTTTTATATTATTATCTTTGTTTCTTTAGTGGTTATGTATGTAATTGCTCCATGTGTTATATTTCTATTGTCGTTAGTTCTTCCCCCTCCCCATTTTCATGTCTCAACAATAAATATTAAATCTTCCTTTGTATCCTGTTGCTAAATAATGATATGTGTGCACCTACTTTTTTTGTTGTTTTTGCTATCCACATTCACGACCATTCTAGGGTGGGGTGGGGGGAGTCCTCTTTCTATTTTTCCTCTCTCCAGAACTCTTGTCCATATGAGACAATGTCTTGTAACAATGCAAGAGTCTAATCTCCATGTCAAAGCAATTTTCATTCCCCAGTGCACACCCTGCTATCATTTTGTAATGTTTTGTTTCTTATTCTAAAAGAATTAAAAAGGAACAGTAAGCTGTCACAGGGGCCTGTAGTCCTTATCTCAGTGTCTGGAAATTTGGACAGTGTATTTTACTACTGAGATAAAATGGAAAGAACTCCAAGTTCAGCAAATCGTAATGGGTTTAAGTTCTATTGAAATCGGTAACCAGAAGATCAGATAACAGGGGTCCTTCAGTTGTCTTTTTAATCAGGTTCCCCGCAAGGGCTGAATAGAGACAGAGCAGACACACAGTGAAAATATAATTCTTGGATAGGTTAAGTACATGTTTGAACTCTTGCAAGCAGAAGCGATTTGATGATGACTTAATCATTTTCTGGTCAATTATCTGTAAGGACCCTTGCAACTGCATGGCAATTATGATGCAAGTTGGCCTTTTGGGAGAAACACCAGTCTCCCTGCTTCTGTTTCCTTGTTGCTTAGATTCTCTGCCATAAATTTTCATTCGTTTATTATCTTTGCTAGCATGGAAACAACTTTCTGTGTAGTAATTACAGCCCCAATGCACACTTTAGCTGTCATCTTGTTGGAGGCCTGGATGTCCTCATGGCCAGCATTTGATAAGTGTTCTTTGTTGATTTTTGATTAATGCACATCTCTTTCTGGGGGCCAGGGGAAGTGAATGCCTGTGATGACAAAAGGCAGGGGATAGTATATCAGCTTGCCTGATATATAGCTATGGATTTATTGGCTTTAACTTGGCAAGTTGAGTTGCATCTGTCCTTTACACATAGAAGAGGCTGTCAATAAGAGGGTATCAGCTGCAGCATAGCCTAAATGACATCTTCAGTTCAAAGGTCATAGGAAATAGTAAGAAAACTCATCCTGAAAGATACCAACATTTTTCATGTTAGCTTTATTCCCTATGAGTTAAGGTGATGCATTACTGAGCTAACAAAATTTAAATTTTATATGCAGAAGGACAAAATTTGATATGTTCCCACATTATTCTAATCAGAAAAGTATGTTCTCTGATCTGCCTTACATTTGCATCATTTAACTTTCAAAATCAAAATCTATAATATTATACAATGTTCAACTCTTATTAATTGGGGAACCATAAAAAATGACATAATAGGCAGCTCATATTTTTTCCTTTACCCTATACATCGTTCCATAAATGTCCTCAGTAGGATCTTGTATTAATTTACTATTGATAGTGATGCTTTGGCTATTGTACAAAGCTTGAAAATCCAAGGCACCTGCTAGGTTAAGTGCCAGAATCTTGATAGTGGTGCCTAGAAATCTTGAAATATTTTCCATGCCTGATGCTGTGTCTAGTAGAACAGTAGTGCATTGGATAGCAACTTCAGGAATGATACTCAAAGAGTATTTTGCTATTTAAAAGTTTGGTGCAATATTTTTATATCATCTGACTCAACCTCTTGTATCTCCTTATCCCTCAGGTTTAAAAGCTTTTGAAGATGAGCTTTGTGAGGGTAGGGAAGAGGAAGGGATGTAAGAATGCTGTGGGGAGGAAAAGGAGGAAATGTCAATGATCTAATCCTTTGTACTCTTTACACTTTAACAGTTCAACAGATGTATTACTTCTCAGCTCATCAAGTGGTTTAGCAATTTTCGTGAGTTCTACTACATTCAGATGGAGAAGTATGCACGTCAAGCCATCAATGATGGTGTAACAAGCACTGAAGAGCTGTCTATAACCAGAGACTGTGAGCTGTACAGAGCCCTCAACATGCACTACAATAAAGCAAATGACTTTGAGGTACGCACTGATCTTTCTATTCCCTCTTCCCCTGGGTTTACGGATAATTGGGGTGGGGAAACAACTACAGGATTTCATAGTATTTTCATTTATCTCTTCATTGGATATAGCTCATCTTGGGTAATGATGAAATGGGTCCATAAAGACAAATCTAATTAGCCAGAATATGGGAAAGTTCTCTTTTGTAAAAGGCACAGTTTTTGTGATTTCACTTCCTTCTTCCTTTCCAACATTTTCTATTTGAATGCCAGATAAGCGTGGTTATATTATTATCTAAAAGGCCAGTCTTCATGAGCTTTTCTTGGAAATGAATATTTTGAGTGGGGAAAATGCAACTCATTTGCAAAATAAATAAAGAAACACAAGGCAGAAAAGGTTGGTTGTCCTTCAGTTCCATCAAAATCGTTGGAGAATTCTATTGAAATTTCTGGAATACATTCTGCTGCTTGATGACTTTCAATGTAAAAGTTCCTTATAAGCTAATCATCAGCTAGCATGAGTTAGCCACTGAGGGAACAGCTCAGCAGGTTTTGTTGTTAATGTGCTGACCTATAGTAGCAAATTCCTCAGTGCTGACAGTGCCATTTTGCTACATCCAGATAGATTCATGCAGAGATAAGGCAAGAGGAGTGTTCTGGGAGTTGTAAGGGTATGGCCCTGAGGTCTTCTGGCAGTATATTAACATGAACTAATCAAACATGTTAAATATTGTATTTATTGTACAATATTGTAAACATGTACAATGCTATATTGGAATTTAAGCTTCGCAATAGGGTAGTCAGAAGGTGATATTGATTCTGTTCTGTTCCTAATGCAAATAGGGTATGTGTTAGGCATTAAACTTTCTCTGAAACTTTTCTCTTTCAAATTGGTGGCCATCATCAACATATCTGAAATTTTCTATGTATGTTGTTATGCTTATATGTAATTATTTTTGCTACCGAGATTTAAATTGCTAAGATTGAAATGGATAACTTTGCAAGCCCAAATCAAAACTTTGTTTTAAGAGCAGCCGATACATTTCATATTTTCTACCCATGTGGTTTCCTTGATAAAAATATAGGATTAATTGATGTCCATGCCATTGTCACTAAAGTGATCACCTGATTCCAGGGTCTTTCTATATTGCTGCATTTCAATATAGGTGCCTGGATCAACAACAACTTGATGACACTTGATCAATGATTATTTTCATAAAGAAAAAAGGATAAAGCTATTAATTAAAAAGAAAAGGATAGAGGAAGTTATAGTGCAAATTTCATTTGCAATTTTACTAATTTAAAATGGTCTCAGTGCATGTAGCATTTAAGGTAGCACAGTGCAATGTAGTCAATCACATACAATTGAATTTGAATGATATTTATACATAAATTTCTCCTACTTTATGATCTTACAATTATCAACTGTGCTTCTCTTGAGGATCAAACCTGAAAAGTGAAATCAAAATGTGTTCTTTGTTTTTCAAGAGAGCATACTTGTAATTTTTAATAATAATGTAAACTTTGGATGAATGACTTTTGTTTCACAACTTGCAGGACCATCTACTGCTCTATGTTCTTAACTTTTCAACAGGATATTTTTTTATACCAATACCTAGCATAAATAGCTAATGTTGCTTCCTCATGGCACAGCCTAAACCAAAAATGCTGAAGTTACATCAATATAAAGGTCACGCAAAGTAAGTAGGTCCTTCAGGACCTATTATGGGGGGGGGCAGTTAAAGTATAAATAGCCTTTAATCCACAAAACTCAGAACCATTCAAATAATTTATTCCTACCCGCTTAAGGGAGCTCTGAAAACGCTAATGGAGGCAGCACTGTTGTTCCAGTCACATTTTTTGTCTCAGTGATCTAGACCATGGAACTTTCCACTGAAGATATGACTGACCACTTTGTCTCATAGTTTTTTCAGAGAGTTTTTTACCCAAGATTCCCTGATTCTAATTTTTATATTGCTTGCTTTGCAGTAGATAGGTCCCAAAGTAGAAGTTGTTGACCAATTATTATGATCTTATATGACTACAAACTATTATGAGAAAAGGCCAAAATCAAAAGTAAGACCACTCCCTTTTTTTCCTTCCCTTCCCTTCCCTTCCCCTTCCCTTCCCTCCCCTCCTATCCCCTCCTATCCCATCCCATCCCATCAAATAGGAAAAGGACAGCTCAGAGTATAACAATGATACCATTTTAAGATCAAATACATTTCCTCAGGAGATAGAGTATAGCCGGCTATAGCTGTGTCCACAGAATACCAAACACTTTTTAAAAAGAAACAGCTATGACTTCTTTTTTAATAACTAAATGAATACTAACTAGTTTTCATCTGTTGAAACAGAGTTTTACTTGGCTACGGAGTTTAATCACATTTGCATTATAAAAGTATAGCTAGCAGGTATACTCAGCTTCCACCTGTTCATAGAACACTATTCCATAGAATATAGTTGAAAAAATAATGTTCTTCATGTGTTTACAAGTCTCCTGTTTTCCACCTACCTTACTTATCTTTTTAATCCTGATCTGATATCCGACTTGCAACTGGGTTTTCTGCAAGGAGAAGCAATCATAGAGTTTTTCAGTGCAAATCCAGTGTGTGTCATACTATAGGTTTTGTATAAGGCAGATGTTGTTGCTGGACACTGCAATAATCAAAAGCTTTAATAAAGATGACATTTTTCTGAAGGAATTTGTGACCAATGCTAGCATATCTAGGCTGAAAAAAAATCTGGATGACCACCTACTTCCTTGTTGTTATTTATTGGTTGTTCAGAATTCTGCAGTTAAAATATAATAGTTCTGATGAGAATGGAGCTACAATATTCATGAGTCAGAAAATATAGAGAGAAGAACTGGGAGGAGAATATTGATGTTAGATTTCCTTCCTGTAACCTCACTTATATCAAAGTAACTAGATAGAAGAGGACACTTTCTATGTATACAAAATGCATGTGTGCATAATTTATGCCCATGTGCATACAGATGACTTTGTGGGGGATGACCCACTACCCATTATGTGCAACCTTCAGAGATGAAACAATTGTGGAAAATAAAAGCTGTATTCATTACTTGGCAGGATTTATTCTAAAAATAACTCTTTCGTGTGAAAATGATACAAGATTATATTTAACTAAATACTGAAATGCCATTTTTTTTTGTCTTTGACCTACTCATATAATATATCCTTTGCTTCAGTTTCAGGCAAAGAAATTTTAATTTCTTTTTTTTAATAAAGCAAATCCTAGACTGTAATGTAGAATTCACTATATTAAATACTATTTATTCTCTTTTTATATATGCTACCTGCCTTAAACTATCATAAGGTAGCATGCATTTTTCTTCCTCCTCCCTTATTTTATTCTTATGATCCTGTGAAGTAGATTAGAAACAAGGATGACTTCAAGTCATCCAGAGAATTTCATGAATGAGAGATTTGAACTTTGTCCCATGAAGATATAGTTCCAGTAACCCATAATGCAAGTATTTTTACTGGAACGTAAATGCTTAAATACATGACACAGATTTGCCATTACTATTTTCAAATATGCAGTTCTTTTACATGGCAATTTGCTTTTTAAAAAAGGATACCTGCAATTGTCCTAAAGAGACTGTTAATGCATATCACTGAATCTGGAAGTATGCATTCTTGCCACATCGGCAGAAATTGGATCTGAATACTCTGAGCAAAGGGAGCATTTTCTATATTTAGCATCATCAAAGTTTCTCCCCCTTATTCTTTTATTGCTAATCTTTTAACACAATTGAGGCCTGATATGCATTCCATTTTAAATAGCATAAATGCTTTTTACTTCTTCTTCTATTGCCAAATTAACATTCATAATATATATCTTAATGCAATATTAAAGAAATAAGGATATAAGTAAGTAGGTGTGTATCTCAGAATCACAAAAATCTTTCATAAAGTCAGGTCTTGGGCATCTGTAAGGAGCCACAATATGTGTCATGAATGACATGGATTACATAATTCACATGAGAGGAGTGATGCAGATTTGTGTTGATTGCATGATACTATGACATACAAAAGCTTTCTTACTGCAAATATCAATAACTTAAGTAAGTTACTGTATTAACAAGTCAAATGCTTCATTTCTTTCTTTTCCCTTTTGACTTTATCAGAAGAGACTCAGTCTTATAGTTGCAAGAAGATAAGGACATAGTAGCTTTAATAAGTCACCTTTGTGACTGCTCATTATAGTTAAGTGAGGCATTTGCAAAACTACAAAATAACGGAAACTCCATGAAATTTAAGGAAACATTTTCCTCCTTTCTGACTCAAATTTGGTAACTGAGTTTCTGTGTTTGAGAAGAACTATGGTACATTTTTGTCCACCATAGGGAATTGCTTATCAAAAATAATAAAGCTTCTGTGATCTCTAGGCCAATTCATATATGTTATATCATAGATAGAATACAAATATCGAAACATACAGCATCTTTGAACTACACAACAACAGAGATTTATTACTCAATCACAAGTGTGACTCTAGGCAGCTAGAGTTTATACATTATTAAAAATGTATACCAAGGTGTCATAATTTTCACAATTGTGAAGGTAATGAAGTTTCCTTTACAAAGTCAGTTCTTGTTGATCCAGTGACTTGTTTGTGCTTTTCATAATCAGTTGAGAGGTTTTCCCCACTCCTGCCTTCTAATCTGTTTAACAATTGGAGATGCTACAGACAGAATCTAACTTCATACATAGAAGTGCTTACTCAGTCTATGGCTCCAGAGGTACTGGCAGCTTCTGGAAGCTTTGCATACAGCCTCCAGTCCTCCTGCCAAAAACAAGATAGTTAATAGTACTAATATATTTTATTTAAATTAAATCAAATGTAACTTTTGTGTGCCCCTGCCCATTTCTTTTCCCACCCACTTGTTAAGCACAAAAACAATAATGCTATTACTTTAACACTTTTAAAATATGCAGAGTTTATTACAGCAATATAGTAACATAAGTAATATATATTGTATATATACTATACAACATTGTGTTGCAGGATTTGAATTCTTTATTTAGTTTTTGCTATTATTAAGGAGGGGTTTGGAATATCTTTAAACATGAAGATAAAATGAAAAAAATTGTGAAACAATAAATTGAAAAGAGGCAAACTCAGGTTGCATATGTAGCTATAACAAATTAAACACTAAAATTCCATTAGAACTCCCCTACTTTTTCAACCATTGTACATGTCTTAAGAAGATTTGAAATGCAATGAAAACACATATATTTAAACATATTTTGAACATCTTTAGACTAAAAATGTTCATTTTCATATGCATTTATGTTCTCCAATAAAAGGTTAGGATCTGAATGTGTTTTGGAGAGCTTTAAGTACTCTGAAAATAGTCTGCAATAGCTGTTACTTTTTATCTTTTAAAAAGTAGAAATAGGAAATATTAGAATTACAAGAAGTATGGAAGATTTTAAAATACAAATAGCTAGAAACTATATGACTTGAAAAAGGGTGAACCAAGGTAACTGATTTATTATGTCAATGCAAGCCAAATTTGAAAGTGAGAGAGACTCCTGCCTCTTTTAGATTTAAACATGTCATGATGTCAGGTTTAAGGCTATACTAAACATGAACCTCAACTTATCATGAATACTTATATGTATCATATATGCTGAAATGCATGTTGTTCAATAGCCACAGTGCTTTTAGGGTAATTTAACAGCAGTCATTTATTTCCTACATATTATTGTTATTATTATTCTTCATAAGAGTCCTGTTACCTGCACCAGAAAGTCATAAATCTCATATATTGAAGTCCGTGAATATATTTTCCTTAATAAATTAATAATGGATAACATTGAGGTATAGAAAAATTACAGACTGAATTTTTTTCAGCTGTTGGTTCCCCTTCTTTTCCATTAAAACCCATGCATATTGATACAGATTGTAACTATATCATGGAATTTTAGGGATTTTTTTTTTAGTATGAATCATTCTTCTGTCTGCTAATTATATTGCTATCCCCAAACTCTTACTAGGATAAAATATAAAAAGTGTGCAAGGATATGAAGTGGTGGTATAAAGTATAAATTACTGTTTAAATAGAATCCTCCTAAACTGAACCAGGCTCAGCATATGATGGGAAAACACACACAACAGATACATATGTATATCTACATATATTCAGACTTATTTGTTGATGACCAAATCTGATAAAGTTTTGAGTCAAAATGCTGTCTTGTTCGGATGTTTTCTCCCCTTGGAATAAAGGTGTTCATTACTACATCGAAAGAGAGTCCAGATAACTCCTTACAATTCCCTCTCCCCCCCTTTGGTCATTGAGTTACATTTAAGCACAGCAAGATCAAGTTTTAAACCTCCTTACTCAACAGCTCTATTACTTATAATGCTCCGTGACCTCTCTCAACATTCTTAAAGAAAAAGATACAGTGTAATGTCACTTTACTTGGCTTATTGTTCTTTGTTGAGGTGAACAAAGCATTTTCTACAGTGGTTATAGCACATAATTATACAGCTTTCAATGGTGGTGTCTTGGCACATATCAAAGTTCAGAAGAGCCTTTAGGAAGAAAAAAAAAAGATGTTTGTGGCAGCCTAGCGAAGGTCTCATCTTTCCTTCAGAAAAGAGTTCAAGGCTCTTCTGTCAGGCTTCCCTACTTAGAGCTTTTTCTCCTCCTGCTTCATAAAGTTTAAAGGGGATTCAGTGGAGTTCTGTGATCTGTTTCCTTTGAAAGATTGTTCCTTTGCACAGAGAAGTCCTTTGACTTCAAGAGTTCACAGATTCATGTCTTTAGGTATCATATGTCTGACCTTATCAGTTACTCTATTTAATGTAGGAGAAAAAGTCTCAAACTCCTTTGTGTTTGTCTGTTTTTCTGCCTCTGTGAAGTGATTTGGTGGAGAGAGGGGAAGGGGAGGGGGAAGCAAAGAAAAAGACCATCCTTTTTAAAATGCCACTCTGAGGCTGTTTCCAGCTGTAACCTACCCTGTGGCTTTTTTGGAAGTAGGGGGGGTGGGGGTGGAGAAGGCAGAAAAGGCGTGCTCTGCATTTGGAGAGTTTTGCACTGATCATAGAAGGATACGTGGCCTGGCAGGCATTAAAGCTCCTTATTCTTTGTCTCCTTGCTCTTGTGCCCCGAGTCCTGCTCGCCCACAGGTTCTTTGGGTTGTTTTGGCTGCCCAACCGGCAATGCCGTTGAACAAACAGGGCAAGCCAGGTCTAGACATCTGGGCTGCTGCAAGTTTCCTCTTGCATAGACCTCCTCCTAAGGCTTTCATAATTAATGGTTCCTCCAAGCTGAGGAAAGTTCAGAGACCAGGGCTATTGTCTGACCTTCAGTTCTCCTTCCTTCAGCTCTTTTTCTTCACACCAAAAGGGTTGTCAATAGAAGCCGAGAGCAAGGGTGCCTTTTCATAACTGCAGGTGGCAGGTGTTGCATTCGGCGGGAAACCTATCATTGTCTTGCCGCAATCTGTGGATTAAATGGCCTCGCAAAGTTCTGACAATCCTTCTCAGAACTGCCTTGCATTTCATAGGTGCTCCAGCAGAGCCATTTTGTGTGCTCTTCAGCAACTTTGATCGTTAGAACTTTTTCTCATGTTTTCTCACTCGGGTGCTTCTGAGGTAAAACATTGTGGTACGTCTCCCATCCCATCTGCATTTTCTCAGGAGTAAGCCAATACAAGGGGATTTACTGCTGTGTAAGCACTATTTCGCTCTTATTTTTAGCATCCTTTCAAAATAGATTTGTGGTGGAAGGTGGCAGGGAAGAAATAATGGCTCATTAATGGAAGCAGTGGCCTGAGATAGATAGACAGGTAGACAGTTTCTCTGATAGGCTGCTTTCATAAATACTAGGGTTTAAATTCATTGTTATAGCCAAAATGCCATTGAAGTATCACAGAAAATATGGAGTTGCTTTACTATAGCTATGCTCTGAATTAATTGCCTGATTCCACATTCAAAGACAGAGTGGTGTCTGCCCACTGGGAAATATTGTGTTTATATATATTAAAAAAACCTGCCATTAGTAAATAGTTTACTTTCTCTGTCTGAAATACAGTAACTGAACTGAAGTAAGTCCAGTTGGTAAAGAATTGCACATATTATTGTTTTTTTGCTAGTTTTTTCAAAATTTAATTTTCCACAAAATTCTACAGAGATCTCATCTGAGAAGATCCAAATCGGAAGGGCCCACAAGTGGTTTGAATCAAGCAAGATGGCAGTTACTGCAGCACAATCGAAGCCTTGCCCTGTGTACTTTCAAGTGACATTGACACACATAGAAAAAGGATGGGCTTGGATCACACTGCAGCAATTGCTATCTTGCCCCCCTGCCCCCCCATGGACACTCTTGATCCAAATATTGTTTGTAGTGAATGAACAACAGCCAAACAACCAAGATGGTTGGTTGCAGCTAAGCTATGTCACTGAATTTGCCTCTATAACTTACATAGAAATAATCCAATGTGCATGAAAATAGAACTATTTTCTTTGGTACATGGTTTCTTGTACATGAATAGTGAAATATGGGAAAGTGCTACCCAAATGCATTTACTATAAGTCACTAAACTATAGGGGCACAATTTAATTCTAAGAATAGAGGAAATGGGTATCTTACAATGAAGGAACATAGCTGTCTTTCCTGCAGTTATCAGCTATCAACGATAAATACTTTGCTATTCAGGTTTCCTGAGAAAAGTGCTCCTAATTAAAATTATAATAGCCTAATAATATCTATCAAACAGCAAAGAACCAGAGTTTGCTAACCAGATTTATTAATATTGTTTTACCTTCTGTGATTAATTTGGAATCCTCTGTGGCTTAATTATTTCAATGAGCAACAACATAACAGAACGATATACATATTTAGTTGTATTCCCTGGTGTATTTAGTAAACTAAGGTTTGGTCAGAAGAGAAGATGTAAAAGTATATCCAAACAATATTAAAACGGGTTGGAGCACAGTAGTAGTGTTCATATAACAATGAAGATTATATCAAGAAAGCAGATTAGGGACAGGTATAACATTAAATAATGTATCAGATAAGCTGTCCATTCAAAAAATATATTTTTCCATGTGGAACTTTAGATATTTTGTTAAATTCCCATGATTACAGTAGGGAAATGGTTGCAAACTAGCTGGCTTAACACTAAGGCCACAATCATATGCTCACTTACCTGCAAAATTGCTCCCATCCCAGTTGAATTCAGTAGGATTTATTCCTGATTACACATGTATAAGAGCACACAGTCTGTACCTCTGAGCTCACTATGAATTGCAATTATATAAAACATTCTGCAACAGGTTTATCCAAGGGTTATTATTATTATTTTTTACTGTATGCAAAGCAAGCACTGCTAGCAGAGTGAAGCAAAATGGATCATAAAAATTTAAAGTTACTCAATTGAATTTTTCATGAGTCAGAAGTAAAAAAAGCCACTAGTGAAGCAAAGAGCTTTGCTTGGAATCTCCCTTGCAACTTAAATGCTGCATCACAGTAGTTACATACATGAGCAGATATTTTTGAATTCAGAGTTGTATAACTAAATAATGCCCAATCAATCTGTGGGGGAGATAAGGCTGGGGAAACCAAACATCAGCATTTCGCTTTCCAAAAGGACTTCAAAATTCTACAGAGCAGGGCAGTAAAGCATCAGTATTTCATTATTTTGCTATAAAACCCACAACGTATTATTTAACAATGTAATTATAATAACATTTAGGCAGAATCCTGTACAAATAACAAGGATATTACTTAAGTAACTCTTATCAGGAACTTAGCTTGAAATAACTATTTGCCTATGGTGGGTCAATACGTTAATGAACATGGGATCAAGAAGCATGAATTTAGTGGAGCTTATACTTGTCTAATATAGGTAGGAATCCTGCAGTTCCAAGGGGAAGGGAAAAGAAAAAGATGAAAAAATAGATTTGGGAGGATCTGAAATGGAAAATGGAAAATGGGATGAGAATACTTGGCATGCAATTAGCTGAGCCAAGAGTAGAATCCTTCCATATTATCCTGCTGGAAAGCATGGGGTAAAATAGAATGGGATGACAACAAGAAAAAGAATAAAGAGATGGTCTCATCTATTATTTGAACCTGCCTAATATTAGTTCCAGTTCTGCTCAGTTTGATTGGCTACACCATCCCAAAAGGGAACGTGAGTATCTGTAGTTGAGTTTCTCAACCTCGGCATCTTGAAGATGCTGGCTGGAAAATTCTGGGAACTGAATGTCAACCCTTCTTTAAGCTGTCGAGGTTGAAGAAATACTGTGCTCTATAGAAATAAGGCTCTCTGCTGTGAACATAATCACTAATTTACATAGTATGTTTTCCTTTTTAACATGTTTGAATCGGTAACTTGTAGTCACCGGTTAAATATAATACTGTATAAAACATTTCCTGTAACTCTTTTTAAGTGCCATTCCTTTCAGTTGAACATGGTTAAATATTTTCTACTGAATTTCTATTATATTTTACTGAAAATAAACTTCCTTTAATAATTGCTGACTTTGGAAGTCCAATGATCTTATTAAATATATTGAAGTCAGAATTGCCCAGAATGTATGGCCTTGTAACTATAATTAAGATATAGTTTGGAAAATCATATTTTTAAAAATAATGATTGATTTTCTAAATTGATTTGGGGGATTATTTTACTTGGAGTAGTCTTTGATATATATATATGTATATATGTATTAGTCTTTGATATATATTAAACATAAAATTATTTTCAATACTTCATTCCCTTCCTTCTCTTCTCTCCTTGCCATCATTCATACAAAGAACTTGGCAAACATTATGAAACTCTGCTGACATTTCATTTTGTGTTCAATGCAGGGCAAGGGGGATTAAGAAATCAGAAAGGAGACAAGCCACACTTTCCAGGGTTGGCTCAGTTGAAAGTTTCTTTTGCTAGCATTTCATAGTACAATTTCAACTTTTATAAGACAGTATCTCCGTATTGGCAGCACTGACGGCTATGGCTATTTCTTCCTCTCTGTGTGCTATATGCCTCTAAAGACTCTTATTTATTCCCTCCCATGTCACCTTGTGTACAGTCTGGCCTGTGACACTGATGGTGATTATGTCATTATTTTGCTCTGGGGGCTTTGGCACATCTGCAGAGCTGATGCACATCTTCTTTGTTACGCTGGCATACATCCCATATTGCAAATGCTTCATTAGCCTTACTGCCTGCCTGCCTGCCTTGCCAGACAAGAATGCCCAAACCCAGGCTCCTTTTTGCTGTGTTCTTTTGTGCAGTATGATGAGCCTTTATTCATCTTCCCAGTTCCTCCCTGTTTTCCTGAACTCCAGATGTCCTGAGCTCACAACTCTCCCTTAAAAGGATTGTGACAAAAAATGGAGACGACAGCAAGTTAACCTTTTGTACCCCAGCCTGAGCTCCCTAATATCTTTCCCCCTACTCACTTAAAAAAAAAGAAAAGAAAGACTTTTGTTTTATAATCATGCTTAGCACACATTTGAAAATGCTCATGGTTGCAGAGTGGAATATAGTCTCTATGTGCTGCCTTTTATAGCTTCCTCATACTCGCCCCAAAAACTTCTGAGCATCTTGTTCTCATGGCTGTAATAGGGGACCTGATACGAACACTTCTGCTAAGTGCTTTGAAAATGAATAGTGTTTGATTAGGAGTTACAATAGACAGCACACAGGCAGCTTTCCTCATGAGTGTTGGAGCTGTAGGAACAAGATTCGAAGAACATTAGGCCTTAATGATATGTGTGAGTATAAGTAGTGTAGCTGCCTTGTGCTTCATGTGATCACATACACTTTTGCTGTTCAAAGATGATTTGAGCATAATGCTTTAAAGGTGAGCAGGACATTCCTAGGTACAGGAATGATAGATGGAGGAAAAGGGAAAAAATGGTAACGGGTAATGTATTGATGATTCGCAGTAGGTCATGTGAGAGATGGGATGATTTCTTGCTACTTTTTGAGTAGCTTTATATCCATTATTTCAGTGATGACAAAATTTAAGATTTCTTTTTGAGGAGCCGGCAGGCTTTAGAAACTTCTTTTGACAATTCTGACATGCCCCTATTCAATGAACAGCAACAGCTGGAGGGTAATTTTTTTTTGCCTCTGTAAAAGAGGCTGCCATGCTATGGAGCAGGAGGTCCATACTTCTTTGGTTTCAGGGGTGTCCTTCAAAGTACTATGAGGGTGTGTCATCAAAGATCAAAAGTGCTTGTCTCAGTCTTGTTTTCTAGTGCAGTTTGAAATGAATGTGAGACTGGCTAATAATTGGAAGTCGACTCAAGAGAATGGAATCATCCGTCTACTTGAAATGGCATTTTCCCCCTTGGAACTTCCCTAATGCAGCACATATTGCCTCCTGCTTATAAATGATTTAAATCAGGAGTTTTCAAACTTCTTCAAGTTTGAATGCAGAATGTGTAACAGGTAGTCCTTATTTAGCAACCAGAGTGGTTGCTAATTAAGTTGGAATGTAAGGCTTTACCTGCCTACTGGAATCATTATTTCATTTAATTTATCTCTTTTTGAGGTGCCAATAGGTAACTAACTGGTTTCACTTAGTGACCATAGATCAGATAACTTTATTGAGACCAATGATCATCAATAAAGAAATGCTATACAGATTTCGAAAATATCCAAAAGTAAATTGACTATGTCAGGAGAGTTAGGAAAAGTACATACAAATTAGAAAAAAAATGGATAAAAGACCATATTAAATTAAACTATGATAAAGGGCTTGCTCAGGTTACAAATATGGTATAAGGAGAGATTAAAATTAGCAATCTGTATAATATAAACTTTGAAATAGGAATATTATCATTTGACGACCAAGTTGCTTCTCCCAGTTGTGATTGCTAATCAAGAACTACCTGTAATTTTTTTAAACAAAGCAAAACAAAACCCATGATCTGCAAAATGGAGCTATAGCTATTTTTCTGGTGTAGCAAACCTGCCCTTTCTATTAAAGTGATCCTTCCTTCCTTCCTTCCTTCCTTCCTTCCTTCCTTCCTTCCTTCCTTCCTTCCTTCCTTCCTTCCTTCCTTCCCCTGCCATAGAACTCAAGTTCTCACATTTCACTTCAAGCATAATTTCCAGTACCTATTAATATAATAGCATATCAAATTATGTTATGCTTTAGATAGAACATATAGTGCATATTTTGTTGAGTATTGCTGGGTTGTGAGCAGGAAAAATGCCATAGATGCAATTGCTGATTTGTAAACCTCCATTCTGCTTCTACCTCATTTACAATTTTAGATATGTGTGTTGGTCCATTGTTTGTTTTTTAAAAAATCTTTTTTGAAGCTTGTTACTCCTGTAAAAGGTTCTGTGAAACATGCTCCTCCTCATGTACAATAATTTTTCTCCAGAGTGCTGTTTGATGTCATTTGCTAGCCATTACAAGGGCTGGGTGCCACCATTCTTATATCACTACCCTTGAGGTCGTGAACATCTTAATCCAAAATCTAAGTTGTTACCCCAGTTCTCCCTTAGCTACTCTACATTGCTTTGGCTCTCCGTTCTACTTTTATAGATAAAAATGCTACATGCATGAATCTAATTCAATTAACTTACACTTAATGATATTTTCACTGTTTGCATGTTGTCGAACTATAAGCTTGTTTTAAAATATCATGGTAAATTAGTCAAATTTTAATGAATTAAATTTTCATGTGACTAAACTGTAGTGTTGAAGAAAATGTGTGACTTTTTTCTTTGTATACTGCTTTTGAAGAGTTGTACCCTCTATCATGAGAAGAAAATAGGAGTGTCTATTCTAAAATGGTGTCTGACGTCTACAATATTCAGAAGTATTTGTTATGTTTAATCAATCGAACTTAATCAATTAATTTATTAAACATTGAAACTTTAATCCCTTAAAATATTCTGGCCTTTGATGCATAAGTGTGTTTTTAATCAGAATACTAAAATTAAAGCAGGCATTTTAACCTTTATTATTTAATGAATTTACCCAAATTAAAATGAAGCATTTAAATTTTGAGCTGTTTATTTTAATTTTTGAAAGCAGAAATCCAGTACTGATATTTTTTTCTGATCAAAACAATGAAGATTATTAGAAAATGCCTGAGAGTTGCATTCTAATTTTGCCATTTTCAGCAGTAGCTATTTCTTACCAACACATTGAATTTAAATTCTGGGAGTATGGAATTAGGTCTGTGGGATGTAGGCTGCAAAAGTCCGTAAATCCATTAGATGACAGCAAGAAATATAGAAAAACTTTGCCGCTTTCTAGTGGATATTCAGATTTTGGCAACTCAATCTGTTAGCCCTAATATATGCTTCTATCAATGGGATTAACAGTAGAGACCTTGCCTATTTTCTAAGTAAATCTAATTTAGATCTCTATTTTAAATTTTGTATCTATATGTTTTATTTATGTCTGTTCACCGCCCTGAGTCCTTCGGGAGTAGGGCGGTATACAAATTTAATAAATAAATAAATAAATAAATTTAAAATTTTAAGATGTTTCAGGAAATAGAGATTTATGAGGGATAATTCATATTTATCCCCATTAATTGCAATGACCAATGCCAGTCAGAGTTCAAAAGAGTAATCTGATGAGTCATTTTGGGTATTAGACTTAAGTCTAGTAGCCACAGAAGTCATGTCTCTCTTATAATTATCGCTGTATAATTGTCCTATTCTTTTTATAGAATTTTTAAAAAGTCTTCATTTGTCACCAACTCTAAAAATCAAATGTACTAGGACTGAAATTCGTAGTCTTGAATTATTAAATATATTTAAAAATAACAAGATTTCTTTCATAATATTTAACTAACTTTCACATTTAAAAAGAAAATAAAGGCGCTGTTAAGAAAGTAAAGCTAAAATATGCTTTTATAATTGATATATTGTTATATTGTGCCTTTTCTCTAATCCTAATATTTTAAATAACAGCTTTGGTAAAATAATATTTTATGCATGAAAGAGAGAAACTAAATTTGGGTAATTGTTAATTTTAGGATTGATTATTACTTTTTAAATTCAAAGACTTTTGAAATCAGAAGTGATATTGAAAAAAATGACATGTTAGTCCAGGGCACTATGAAAATAGTTCGTACTGTAAGTCTATTATGAAGTAACCTTAGATAGGTCATTGTCTTTCACTTCATTCTATCTGTAACAATAAATGATCCTATGTTTATTCCAATATTTTAAAAAATGCAAGATCTTATGCTTAACCAGGTGTTTCTGGGAAGCTCAAACAGGGGACGAGGGAGCAGACATTTCTTCTGCCCATTTCTTATGTCTACTAGACATAGTATAGGAGGCATTTTAGAAAGCTATTTAAATATGGCTGTTCTTGGAGGCATAAGTCTTAATAAATTGGGAAACCATAAATTCATAAACTATTTAAGTTCATTTATTTTCATTCATTTATTTTCAAGTATATCCTGTCAACCAGAATTATATTTGTTTGTCCCTCAAGAACTAATCCTACTTGAATCTCTTGCTTGCCCTAAGTACAGTTTATCTTTTGTCTTGGGCATCTTCAGTCTAGGCATATATTAATAGAAGATCATCAGAGAAAACTGAACAGTTTTTTTTCCCCCTGAATCATGACAATAGAATGAGTGTCAGCACTATGGTAGTAATATAATATTTCTGCCAGCATTTTTAATATGATAGGCAACTGTAATCTGCCATATTGCTGTATGGGATATATAAAGACTCCTGCAGCATGAAATTTATAAATCTGCATTTTAAGGTACTGGATCAACTTGACAAGGTAGAATTTGCCTCTTTTTGGTGGATAGGTATGCTTAGTGTTTCATGATATAAAAGATAATCTAGCATCTATCTTAGCCTTTATTTCATTTTTTAAAATCCAAAAATGGTGCTGCTAAATACTTTATACTGGAAGAATGTTCCAAGGCTCACAAAAATAGGTCTGGAGGAATATAGGCTGCAGATTGCCCACCCTGCTCTAAAATTTGGGAATAAGAAGAACAAGAGAGGCCCATAATCCATTTTTCCTTACAAATAGGCCAGCGTATTCAGACATTTTTTTCACATGAGGGGTAGCTCTTATAGATAGGGGAAGGTACCAGCAAGATGTAAATGAGAATTTTAATCAGAACTTATTAAATTTATAAAGCTGTACCTCAGCTTTCCCTTTTAAACATGGATTATGGGAGAAACTAAAACTGATAGAAGCAAAGAGCTTTGTGCACTTAGATCTTTTTGTTTTTTAAAGTCCGCCTTTGTGTATCTACATATTCATCCATACCTGCAAAGCTAAATTGGACTTTCTTCCTCTTTTTTCTCCTCCTTGACATGCTCTTTAGGGCTGTATATATCCACTGAATCCAGCCTGTGCAAGTAGAAAAGAACTCATTTGTTAGGGGATAATTTTAAAAAGCAAGGAATAGTAAAAATTCACACATTCTTCCTATAATAGGGATGGAATCTGAGATCTTTTAAAGAATCAAATGCGGTGTGCGGCATGATAATGACATCCATCCATTTCTAATTCCAGTGAAGCAGATAAAGAGGATGAGAAGAAAAGGATCATAAGTTTAAGCAGATAACAGTGTAGCAAACCCTTTAGATCAAAACATTGAAGAGTGCTTAGGAAAATATCAGGGAGTTAGTATAGTTCTCATCCAGCTGCTGCTGTCTATTTTCAAAGCCATTTTCCCCTCACAAATATTATCTTGGGAGTGCTGAGTTGATGGCTAATGTTCCCATCCCCATATTGCAAATGGCTGAGAAATAATGACTTGCCTAAGGCCACCCAGTGAGTTACTAGCTGAGCTGAGATTTGAACTAGAGACTCCCCAGTCAAACTGTGTCCTCTCTTAACTGATCTGCTCCATAACATGGTGAATTCAGATGGGTTTTGCTAAAATCATGTTCTCCCATAGCTGGGCCTTCTGCTGCTTTCCTCAACTCTAATCCTTACATTTTAAAATTCTTTACTTCTAAACCAATATTCTCATGTCATCTCTTCTTTATTGCAGTGTGCTCTCGTTCTCCTGCAAAGCATTTCCTGTATGCTTAAGCTAACATTCTTATCTGTTCTGAATCCAAGCTTTATCTCTCCTGCTTTCCTTTTAAAAAAGACAGTTTCCTTCTTAGCTACTTTGCCTTTGCTATCTTAATTAAAGTGTAAGATTTCTGAGCAGGGGATCTGTTTTTCTCTTCAACATAAATAACATTTTAACACACTTTAATGTTTTACCATTGTAAATAGGGCTCTTCCTCCTCCAGCTCTTTCTTTTTAATAAAGGATGAAAATTGGCCAGGAACAATTTGATTCTCCTCACAACACAAGCAGATAGAACCTTCATTGGACACTAGCAGCTATTGCTTTGAATTTTGTAGAAATTTTTAATAGCCATTGGTTCCAGTCAGAATCTTTCTTTGTCTGAGGGCAGAGGAAGGAATTACTAAAGATCACTCAGTCAGACTTGCAGTTTAAGAACATCAATATTCCAAAGCCAGAAGCACTGATTCTTAAGTGGCTTAATCTACAGATCTTGTCAGTACCTCTTAAAAGCTTACAAGCAATAAAAGGGGATGCAGTAATTACAGTCTTTTTCTCATCTGCTACAGCAAGAAATTTCATTTGATAAAGAAATCATTAGAGGCTTTTTCATTTGTTAGATTTATTTCCTACCTTTCCTTCAGGAGCTCATGGTGGTAAGCATAGAACTCCTTCTTCCCATTTTACCTCACAATAACCTTTTGAGGTAGGCTAGGCTGAAAGCTGGTTCAAAGTCACCAGGATGCTTGGCTTAGGGAAGACTTCAACCTAGCTTTTGGTGGTACTCATCTGTTTACCCACCTTTTTTATCTACTATATTGGCTCCAGTGAAATGGATGACAAAAGGCTGCTCTTTCTTCTGATTTCTTTCAAGCATTTTTGTTGATTTCGCTCTTTATTTTGTGTCATTGTTCATTCCTGTATTAAAACTGCAAGCCAAATGGTTTGCAGATTCACAACAGCATCAATAAGGTAACGTTAAATCACAACATAAATCATCACATCAGTTTAAAAGGAGAAGATCAAGGAGTTAAAAATTAGGTGAGCCTCTGAGGCTGAAGCAAAGCTGTGGCTGAAATCAGCCCTGCCACAGGCCTGATGAGCTGATGATAGAGTCTAACTCTCACAGTGACCTGCCAGATCTCACTATTTGGAAGTGCACAGGCAAAACCTGTAGGGGATACAGTTATTCCTTGTAGCTTTTCTGGGCAAATGAAAATATACAACAACTGATTAAGGGCACTCTATTTCTAGTGTCATGAGTAATAGCCATGGATAAAGCTAAATGTTTGTATAGAATGTGAAGCCAACAAAGGCAATATTGAATTGTTTACATCCTGCTTCATGCATTGGACTTTTTTCAGAATCATAGTATCTCAAGGTATGAGAACTTTTTCATCAACGTGAGGGTAAAATGCAGGTAAGCTTGTATTTTAAAAATACAGGTAAGCTTGTATTTGACATATTGATACTGATGAATTATAGCACCAGTAGAAGCACAAATAATGTCCTGTGGTATGAAATTCGCTTGCCAAGAAACAGGTATCAGCGGGGATGTATATGTTAGTGAATTTGGGGTAGGGGGGAAGGAGCATTGCAAAAGAATCAGAATCCCTTTATTCAGATGAGTTAGGTACAATATCATTCAGGAAGAAATATTACAGCATGCTTTCTTCTTTTTCCCCCTTGTAAATTATTTCATGTTCTTTGTTTCCCCCATGGGAGGAAAAATGCACCAAATTCAGTACATGAAGTGTCACCAAAATAATGGGGGTGGGGTTTTACAAATTACAGCAGAAATTGCATGTGATGTAAAGTAAAGCTTAGAAGAATGCTGAATCTGAGTATCAATATAATTTCCTGTTGAAATTAGCAATCTAGAATGATGTTTTGGTTTTTTTTTTAAATGGAAGGAAATACTTGTGCCGCAATATATGCATATATTTGGCTCTTGAAGCCTAAGCTAGGTTGTAAAGGATTGACATACTCTCTCACAGGGTCTTCTGAAAGTAATTTTTAAATTTATAAAGTTTCTAATATTTATCTTTTTTATGACCTACTCTGTTTTATGTAAAGGAAATGTAAAATTTTTTTAGATCTGTTTTATTTTTATTTGTGTTTGAATATCTTTAAGCAAACTTTATCTTTGCAATTACTAGGACACTGTATAAAGATATGACCCAAACAAAACGTCAACGGAAATGGACATGCAATACAATAAACAGAATACGTCAGCTAGTTAAATGCATGAATGAACAAAAAGATTATGGCAGTAAAAAGATTCCATTTAAATCTTCATAGGATGGGCATTCCATAATGGGAGTGTTTTTTGCTTTGTCACATCAAGTACACAAGGTAATTTTTTACCTTGACAAGACAAGAACCTTTTTGCATTATCAACACTCCATAACTAGACCAGAGTATTAGCTATGCTAATCAGAAGGTCTCCCAGAACATTCAGAAACCCTTCAGATTACAAACATCTCCTAAAACAGATCATCTTAAATTAGTCCACATTTGTAAAGAAGGATGATTAATACCAGTCAAAACTCTACTACAATATGTAGTCTCTCTCATTTTTGAACTACCGGTTTCAAAATTGGATGAAAACAAAAACATGACAATATCCTTTGACATATAAACATGATGATGTAAACCCATTATTGTCTCTCTCTAGGACATTTCTAATACAAGTGTTGAGATCCAGTAAGGATGTGTGTGTATGAGAGAGAGAAGGATGGAGGGCAAGCAGGCAGGCAGGCAGCATCAGGGATAGGTGATCAAAGTATCAATAGAATTCCTAATCTAAATCAATGATATCCTGGTGAGGAGGAAGATTGCTCTTCCAGTCTTTGTCATGTTGTGATGTATACTCAGAAAAAGAGTTGAATAAGACATATCTATCATAATCAGTATGTTGACTAGGTGAGAGCTGCCTTATTAGTGGCATTTATAAGCAGCATTTCTTGACTAGAAGACAAATTAGCAAAGCAACCCAACTTCAATTGATTTGAAAAAGGAATAGAAAAGAGATAGTCTTACTGATTTTCTCCTCAACTGGCTAGATGTCCTATCTTCTCCCTGTAATATTGTATTGAAATAAGGCTACTCCTTGAAATGGCACATAATGAAAATTATCTTTTATGTTTCATATTTCTAATGCTATAAATGTTCTAAATCATCTACCTTGATGTACTGTTATCTGTGTTAAGGGAAATTCCTATTGGAGCACACAAGAAGGAAATTATCAACTTCCTTCCTGAATCTGTTTACCACTTATTGATATGACCTTGTACAGTTTAATTCTGCAGTTTAAGCAGTTTTCACCAACCCAAGATCTCTGGTCTCAAATCTTCAGGAGATAGGAACTAGTCTTTCTGGCAAGATAGGCCACTGACTGAATAAAAGTAGGATTTGGAAAGGCTTTGCTATTAAAAATAAAAAAATTACAATTTCTCAAGGCATGGGAGAAAGCCTTGATTGCCAGGGAAAGCATGAGAAGCCTGCCATTCTAGAAATCTTACATTTCTGTAAAATTGCTAAGCAAACCTGTCCTGGCTTAGCCTTATCATATTTAAAGTATGTTTGTCCAGCTTTGTAATAGGAGCAAGCAGACTGTTTGAAGGCCACATAGCTTTCAAACCTTGGTTGTGACACGCCAGCCCCATTTTGAAACCATCTTTATCTGGATGAGAAAACTAAAAACTGTCTGGCCAGTTTATCTTGTAATATGCCTTTAGCTCACAGAGCTTATTGATTTCCTTAAATTAATGTTTACAGAATGCCGCTGAATTTTACTCAATGGGACATTGTTCTTTTGAAGCTTAGTAAAATACGAGACAGAATGTTTTTGCTCTTAGTTCTTGTGCTAGGACTGATGAAACATTCTGATTTTTTAAAGGCTAGCCTTGAACTATAGCTGTTTCCTACAAGTATGTTTACTCTGGGTACATTAGTAATGCGACACAGCATTAGACTCTAGCATTCTACTTTGCTTAGACATCTCTAGATGCAACAGAGCTATCAGAATTCCAGAAACAAGAATATATTTCATTTTTAACAAGATATTCAGGCAAAATGCAGGCTCACACAGTGTGACTTAGCATTATAAAGGCAAGCATAATGTAAGTAGTAAAGTTTGGCTTTGCATCTCCTTCTTCCTGTACATGTAAGAAGGTGGCTAACTTTCTACTTTTGAATAAACTACAGTTTCTTGTTAAGTCTGTGGTTTATTCTGATACTTAAAAAACCAAATTCAAAGTCCATAGTTTGATATTCATTTATTCAAGTTCATATTGATTAGAAGGAGCCATAGCATCACACATTTATTTGTGATAATTAGAAATATTTAAAGTAGAAAATTTCAGTCAATTCTACTTGTATTAGGAAATTCAGCTTTGCTAGAGCTTATTCTCCTACTACTATGTCATGGTTAACATATCACACAGTATGTCCTGTCCTAAGGAAATTGTCATCCCCACTAGGTAGATCAGACTAGAAAGCACTAAAACTATTCTTTACTTTACTATTCTTTACAGAATCTTGAAAGTCTTCCCCTCCTGTTCTTCATATACCCTAGTGAATCAGAGAGGAGTCACTTCTAAACACAATGTTGCTTCTCATGACTTAAACAAATATTGCAGCCTTCTTTGCTTATGTAACAATTCTTGCATATTTCTGCCAAGGTCATCTCCCTGATTCTCTAAAGAAATGCTATAAAGCACCATAGTTGTTTCCTTGAAAGTTTTCAGTTGTTTCCAAGAAAATCTTCAGGTTTCCTTGATGTGTCACATCATTTGTCACATTCCCCACAAATGTTCTGGCAGTTTCTTGATAGGTATAAATAATAAACATCAAGACCTGGTTCAGAGTTAATAAACATGACAGTGTAGATCAGAGGGAGAGATTTAAAGAATTTGTGCTTGGTTTATTGTGAATTATAGTTCCCAGTTTCATCTACTGGGAGGCTTGTCACATGTCCCTAGTCAGAAGACAGGCTTGAGGTTCAAAAGGATCTTGGTAGACTTAAACAATGGGCCTTTTCTGTTAAAATGTAGTTTAATGATGAGAAATGTAGGCTTCTACACTTAGGTAGGGGAAACATACACAGAGATCAAACATATGTACAAATAGATGGTAATGACTCCTTGGTTGTATTTGTGAGAGGAACCTGGGTATCCTGGCACACTACAGATTAAGCATTAGATAGAGGTGTGTTGCTACTGTCTAAAGAATCAATATAATCTTGGGCTACATCCATACCAGTTGAGATCACAGGAAGTTATACTTCCACTCAGCACTACATTAGTCAAACTGCCCTTTGCAATATTGTATCCAGGATAGGAAAGATGCTGATGAACAGGGAAGATTGCAGAGAAAAGTAACAACGATGTTGAGAGACTTGGTGGTCGAATTCTCTGGTTAAATCCTCTGGTTAAAAGAACCAGGTATATTTAGTCTAAAGAATGGAAGTCTTGACATTGGTTTTCCAGTACTCGAACTACTGCCATGGGGAAAAGGGTAAAGATTTTTTTCTCCATAGTGCCCAAAGGCCTAAAGATCAAAGGATGGAAGATCTTACAAATAAAGATTCAAACTTTAAGTAAAGAGTAAGTTCGATACACTGTCAGGCATGAACAGCAAGACTCACATGCACAGAGATCAAACTATTATGTTCTACTTTATAATACAGGAGTTTCCACAGTATGGCAGCCTACTCCTTGGAACAATTAGATAAGGCTCCAAGGAAAACTTAGGAAGAGTCAGCCCTAACTTGTTTGCAATTGCATAGTGACTCCAAGCTATTTCCACGCTTGATCCTTCCATGCCAGGTTGGGTTCTTCCCAATATACACCATTGAAGGTTTTCAAACAAAGTTTGGATTGTGATTTATCTGGGATGGTCTGAGAATTCTTGCCTGGACAAGGGCTTGGACTAAAAAAACCTCCAAGTCAGCATGGTCAATATATACTCCCTTCAAATAAGATCATTTTGGATCTTTTTCCCTTTGATATTTTCATATTGGAAGCACTCAAACTGCTGAAGTAATGTGATCCTGTCAATTTCTCCTTTGATTCATTTCCTGGTGAACATTCCTGGTTGCCCTATTTCAATAAGGAGAATGTATTACAATTTACATTGCAGAAAAAAAAAAACCCAAAGTGGCTGTGAAAGGACGGTTTAGGAAACTCTAGATATAAAGTAGTTTCTTAATTGTAGCTGTTCTCCCCATTATTGCTCACATATAGGACAATAAATTACAGGAAACTTGATATTATTTAAACTGTCTCATTGAAATTAATATAGCTCATAAGTTCTTTAATGATCATATTAATTTAGCCAAAAGTAATTGAATTGTCTTCCTGAGAGACTGTCAAAATAAAGGTCATCAAATCTCTGTTTAGGTTCCATTCTGTCTCTACTTCTTTTCCAGTTGTGCTTATATAGGTAAATAAATATTTCTCCAATTCTCAGTAATCATGCTCCATACCCTTTTAAAATAGAAGAATTTTACTTTTTATTTTAAGAAATAGACTTCATTTTGAATAACCAATTTTTTAATGTTTCCTTAAGTAGTAATGAATGGATCAATGAAGGTTAGGATGATAAAGCAACTAAACTAGATGGTGTAAATTGCATGAGTGTCTTAAATGAAGTTTTCCCTATTTTATATTTGCAGTAATGTTGCAAGGTAATGTTAGACGGAGGGATATATCATGTATCCATATTCAGGCTCATCAAATCCATACCAAGAACATCTTTGTTCAAATCTACTGTGAGAAAATGTAGCATCCCTAAGCTTCATAACTTCTCAGTGTATTGTTAGCTGGGGATTATAGAATTTAAAACCCGGCTTATACCAGGCTGATGAAAACTGAAGTTTAGATTTTCTGGGTCAGAAATATTGCGCTCATGACCACTCCAAATTCAATTAAAACAAATTTCAATTAATTCCTTTGAAATAAATGATTTCCCAGTCTCACTTAAGAATGCTAAATAAATACCTATGAATTTGTGAATTGAGGGGAACTAAAATTTCACAAGGTTTCATAAATTTCATCATTATATATTTTTTTCCAGTGCCTGGAGTCTGAAAATGTTGCTGATTCCTAGCTTAATAAAAGGCCAGGAATAATGAAATGATCTAACCATATTCTTCTTGCCTAGCACTGTTCAATCTAGCTGGCAATAGGTCTCCAGGCATCTGACCTGCAATATGACTTTTTACACCACAAATGCCAAGGTTTGGAGCTGCAGAGTTCTGCATGCACAGCAGGAACTCTGTTGCTCAGCTGAAACTGCTATCTATGGCTTTCTCTTCCATCTAGACCAGTGATAAATTCTCTTAAATTACAAGATTTGTTATGCAAAAACGAACTCAGAATTCAGTTTATGGACTGAGTTGCATTTTTCCATTATCTTCTATACAGAACCTCAAAAGAATTATGCCTCAAAAGAATTTTGATGGTTCAGGATATATGTTAGCAAGACACTGTTAAAGGACGGTGAATGAACATAGCCAATAAAAATAGCTAAAGGGTTACTGTGTACAAGTAGGAATTTGACTGAATTTTGAGAAAGCAGTGATGAATTTAAAAGGGAAAAAAGGGGATCCGATTCATTTATTATGAAAACAGAGGTCTGAATTTAATCATCTCATTTTCTTACATGGCAGATACTGGATGGAATTCCCTTTTGACGTTGTATACTTCTTGAACAATTTCATACTGTTCTTTTGGCAAGTTTCATTTTTTATAACTTGCTAGATTGATGGCTGCAAAGCTTGACACATATTAATAGTCCTTTTAGAATAACTTCTTCAAGAAAATTCTTCTCTGCAATGTGAATGAGAAATTTGCTCTAATTTGGAAAAACCCAGAAGGGTTCCATGAAACTCCTGTAAATAGGAGTTTCTTTTAAATAAGAATGCATTGGCATACAGCCTTTTGAAAGTCGGAGAGCTCTGTTGCATAATGAAGAAATTTTCACATAATTGAAGTGCAAGCATTTTAAGTCATGCCTTTCTGTCATTCAGATTTTATGGTGGCTGCACATCCATTCAGGAAAGACCATCCATAGTTTTTCTCTATGATGGACTAAATCATCACTTCACTATTTAGAAAGAAAAATAACAAAAACAACAAAAACATATAACTTGTGCATTTAATCAGTCCACAAACTGGTTAAACCAGAAAGCTTGATTTTAGGATGACTTAATTCTACAGTCCAAATCAATTTAAATCAGGACATTTCGACTTGGCAGGTTGTTACTCAAGACTGTTGGGATATTCTGCTGTGTTGTTTCTCTGGGAATTTATATGCCAAGAAAACGCTTTTTGTTTTTTTTAACTTCAGTTGTTTATTTATTTAGTAGAAGATATTTACAGACAAAGTATAACCATGTCTGATATCCTTGGTAAGGAAAAAAAACCAGGTCCCATTTCATCTTGCCCCTTTACCTAAGAGATGATATGAGGAGTTACTGAAACTGTCAAGTTTATCTGTTTTAAGTCCACTTTATCTGTAGTGCAAGTCCCCCAGCTTGTGTCACTGGTGTCAGGAGATAGATCTCTCCTTAATCAATATTTACTTAACAAACAGCAAGGGATAGGAGAGTTTGTTTAGAAGAATCATGTGCACATAAGGGTGAATGAATGCTCGGTTAAGTACTTCGCCTGTTTGTCACTGTTTCTCTTTTCCTCTATTCTTTTCGGCATTCAGACTTCAATTTTTGTTTCTTGCCCTGTGATCATGTTAAGGAACTGTGATCATGTTCAGAAATGGTTTAATAACTCTCTAGAGAAGAAGAGGTGCATAATGCTTCCGTTAGTATAATGGCTAAAAGACTGGATTGTGAATCTGAAGGTTTACATTTTAAACATTTCCTCTGTTATAAACTGTATGGCAGCCTAAGTAATCCATTCTTTCTCCATTTCATTTTCCCAGCTGTAGTACAGATAAATGGAATATCGGTTATAATTATTTTGCAGAACAGCAGCAACAAACACAACAGAGTATCCTGTGGCACCTAAAGGACTAACAAATGCATGATTGCATGTGTTTTTGTAGATAAAATTCTACATCCTTCTTATACACATATTCAATATTCCGTACATATGATGAACAGAACCATTACTCACAAAAAACGTATATGGTAATAAACGCTATTATATTTGTGAAATGTTTTGGAAACTATTATATCAAGTTGCTAATATTAATAATAATGATAGATGCTGCAAACATGTCTTTTCTGCTTTTGCCCTTTAGAAAAACTGCTCTTGTTTTTGGAGGACTCCTGGCAATAACTCTCCAAGGTCTCTTCCAAAAGATCTTCAGGCTTAGATCTGTTACCATGGGAAAGGATTTCTATAGTTGTGGGGCAGGCTTATCTCTTTATGTATTCTTGCAGATCCAGCATGGCACCTGGCAGCATTATTTTTAAACAAATACATTTTATGTGTACAAAATGTATTTTAAATACTTCATCCTAATTGCACTTCATTCTGACTATTTTAAAATCCACTTCTAAAACTATTCTCCATTGCACTCATATTTAATATTGAGAAATTCTACCCCTTGGTTTACGTACTAAGATAATACTTCTCTATCTTTTTTTTAACCCCATTATATTCATGAAACGTATGTGGTTTCTGAAGGGACGTACATGTAGTAAAATGTTATCCTGAGCTGTCGTTCTTCCTGACTTTTTCCCCTCTTTGAATCCAACCAGCTAGGCTAAAAAGTAGATAGAAAAGAGCTCTTTATCTTCTCCTCTAGAACAATTGAACTGGCCACATACAATTAGCTTTAAGGCATCTGAGCCTAGTTGTGTGTGCTTTTTTATTTTGTGAATCAGAGTTGTAAAAGCCATCTGAAATATTCATGCAGAATTGTCTGAGAAGCAGTTTCTGTTTTATTTACTGCACACTAGAACAGCCACAGTGGATTAGTTTGACAATACCCGTAACAAAAGCACAACAGCTGATGCGTGTGATGTTAGGAGGTGACAAAACAGTTAAAGTATGCTGCTGGCTACAGGCAAGCAGTCAGCAGATGCAGACAAAAGGGTTTGTGACAAGAATAACTCTCTCTCCAAGGCGAGCAGTCAAGAGTATCCAAAATACCAATACCCTTTTCTCCTTGACATTGTCTTCTTACACTCAGCATTTTATTGCCCTTTTATAGTAAAGAAACACAAACAAAACCAAAGTGCAATTCCCAGGGAGATCTGTTTTGACATAAAGGGGATCTTCCTTTCGCCCTTACTTTCCCTCTCCTCTGACTTTAAGATGATTCAGTCTAGAGGTAAACCTGGCATAGGGGACATCTCAGGTGCTGCCTCTTTTGCACACGCGCCTCTGGGATTAAGAGGAGCGGTGCAAGGACGTTTTCTTCACTATTCCCATCCCTTTCGGTTGAGATTCTACAAAGGTAACTCATAAGTGATTGCATTCAGGGAGGAGAGAAAGAGAGAGCGCACTTTAAAACCAGCCTGCCTGTTAAAAATTAACAAGGCAAAAAAAAAAAAACATCCTTTAAACAGAGCAGGTTGCTTCTTTTTTCACCTTAAAGTAATGAAATCAATTTCTGCCACTAATAAAGAACAATAGAATTAGGTAAGACACATGGGTGTCTAAAAATAGCAAGAACATCAGTTCTGCCTCTCTCTCTCACACACACACACACACTTCAGGCAGGGAAAAGAAAAGCTTTGGTCAAAAAGTTTTAAGGGACTGATAGATAATTTTTTCCCTTCAAAACAGATATTTCTTTCAAAAATGGGCCAGGGTCTCTAAAAGGGGAGAAGGTGGAAGATGTAAGAAGGAAGGAGAAAAAAGTGGAGGCAAGGCTGCCTTCTCGCTAACCTTTGTAACTCTCCTTCTATTCTCTCTGACATTCATTCAGCTGCCAAGTGTGTTTGGCAAAAGCTGCAGCCAGCCAGCACACTTCCAGTGACCGCTAACCTTGGTATGTCCTGACACTTATGATGAGTATCTGCAGGACACAGAAGGCAGGCAGGCTGCTATGTCAGGCTTTTATTATGTACTGCAGAGGCTGGGGACAGTCAGTTTAATAAAACAAATCATCCTTGAAGGTAAAGCAACTGGGAGGAGAAGGGAGGGGGGCTGGGGGGGAGGAAAGGGGAGGGAAAGTCTTTGCTGCTCGGGCAAAAATAAAAATAAAGAAATAAACCTCCCAAGAAAAGACAGGGACAAAAGTGGGGAGTGAAGGACTGCCAGTAAAGCATCCCATTTGAAGTTCTGGCATCAGTACAATTCTATCTAGTAGACAAACACTATTTTTGCTGGCAGATTAAGGTTTAGCAGCATAATCCTATATGCATCTACTCAAACTGAAGTTCCGTCAAGTTCAGTGGCCATTATTTCTGATAAAATAATGAAGCCTAAAGGCCTACTGGTTAACAAAGCTAAGTCCTGTTGATGGAACTCTAGGATTTTCATGCTAAATTGGTTGCAGTAAAATTTTCTCTGCAAATCTGCAATAGTCCCAATTAATAATTTTGAAAAGTTATTTGATATCAGTTCTCTATATTAAGCAACATATTCACTGGAGAAACTTCTGAATGTGTTCAATTGTACTATAACTGCATTATATCTCATCTGAAAAATAACCTTCCTTCCTTCCTTCCTTCCTTACTTACTTACTTACTTACTTACTTACTTACTTACTTACTTAAAATTTTCTGGACTTTGGTTTTAAAAGTCCATGTTGAATAAATACAATACTGCTACTGTTGTCATAACTACACTAATAGTAGTATAGTAGTAGACTGCCCAGACACTGTCTGAGAATGAGATAGGGAATCTCTAAATTTGATAAATAAAGTATCTTATGATGTTCATAAAGACAATTTTATTAATTTTATGAGTTTTCATGATTTTCAGTTTATTTACTTTATTTCAATTGTTGTGCATTATGATAGGTTGTGTTTGGGAACTTTATGACATAATATTAGAGCATTTTGTAATACTATACAAAAAATAATTACGTCAGGGAGACCTTTATTTGCTTGCAACATTTCTAACATCAGCTAATGAGTTTGTAATCAAAGTTTATTTCTGAATCATTTATGCATGATTCATAGACAATCAGATTGTATATATTATCTTAGCTGGATACCAAGCCTGATTGTATACAAGGATGTTTGCTTATGCACATGAAGCAACAGTTTTTCCATTATTAGTCTGCATTTCTGTCAAAACCATGCCTGAGTTTGTTCATAAAATGTGGCAAGCAATATTATGATTACTTTCTGAAGTTAAGACCAAGTGAATCAAGATTTTTCCACCAATCTCTATCCTCCTTCCTGACAGGAAGATTGATATATTAAAGGAGCTTTGAAGGAGTTGCTAAATCTGTGACTGCTATGGGAGCCATAGGAGCAAACACCATATTTATCAGCGGACACCAAAAAAGTTGTTCTTTCTTTGTTTTACTATGACGTGTTCCCCCCACCCAGGAAATTATTCTAATAATACTTTCACATGCACTTCTGTTTCTCTTCCATGTCTGCACATGAATCCATTTTTTCCAGGCTATTCCAATTTACAAGGAACATTGTCTTCCCCATTTCTGAGAGAAGATTGTGTGTCTGAAGTCCACCACCTCATTCCTCCTCTCAGCATTGTCTTTCTTCCCAATGAATGTCAAGTATTATTATTTGATTGACTGCAGCCACCTGATGCTAGGAAAATGTTCTGGGTTCATAGTAGGGATTGTTGTTGAGTCTATAAAAAGAAATCTGGACGGGGCTCTTATTTGTCACTGAGGCATTGTTTCTGCAGATGTTTCTGTTGGTGAGATGTTCAATCTAATAGGTGTAAAGATGTACTTAGTAGGTCATTCTTACTTAGGATCAGGGAAAAGCTGCCCCCAGACACACACAATTAGCACAGCTGACTGGTTATTTGCTCACTAGGAAAAAAAAAAGATCATCTAACTCTCTAATCACTCATCCATTTAAACAATTAGATGCTTTGCCTCAGAATGTGCATTCTCTTAAGAAATTATGATGTGCACCTTTTAAATGGGAAGGGGAGGCAGTCTGCTAGATTAAGCATTGAACAGTGCTAAATTTGTAAAAGAAGGGCAACATTCATTACGTCTCCTGACTTAGCAATCTTTCCATGCCATCCAATCCTATGGTTTGTGGTGAAAGAAAAGGGTTCTTCAGAGGTTTTAAATGCCTTTGACAACAAGCAAACAAAAGAAAGAAAATAAACTTCAAAAAGATTGTACAGTATGAAGAAAAAAACAGGGCAATGGTGTGAAGCTTACAAACTAAATCTGGCTAATATAGCAATAGCACTTAGACTTATAAACCACTTCACAGTGATTACAGCCCTTTCTAAGCGGTTTACAGAGTCATCATATTGCCGCCAACAATCTGGGTCTTCATATGCAATAGAAAGGAATAAGTCGGGCTCCCTGACAGGAACAAGCTTGTTGTTAATAATAAAAAAAAGCTTGGAACACGAAACTTTTGTAACTCCCCCAAAGGCAACATTACATGTGGTCACTTATTTTTGGCTACACATGAGGTACCAAAAAGCATTCAGTATAGGTCAGTGATGGCAAATTATGACACATATGTCAAAGGTGTCATGGCATGATGATTTGGATGACATGGCAGTGTTCAACATCTGCCAACAACTATTTTCAAAAGAATTCCTATTCTTCTGCAATTTTTGGAGGCTGTGGCCACTGGGTGAAAATGGTGTGTACTCATGTGCAACCTCCAGAGCACAGGTCTTCAAACGTGGCAGCTTTAAGACTTGTGGACTTTAACTCCCAGAATTCTCCAGTTGGCTGGAGAATTCTGGGAGTTGAAGTCCACAAGTCTTAAAGCTGCCACGTTTGAAGACCTCTATTCCAGAGCATCTGAAAATCGCACAAGAATATGCTTTCACATGGTTTTCAGACCATGGAACATGCTTTCACATGGTTTTCAGACCGTGGAAGATCATTCTCTGAAGCTACTACAAAACTAAAGGCCTTGTGCAAAGCAGCCTTGGATAGCCCTCAGGGTCCTGTCAAAAGAAAGAGAATACCACCTAAAGATAAGCAGCACAGCAGATCCTGAGGAGAACTGGGCCACAGGCCGATTATATCATTTTCTGAGACTAATGTGCAGGGAGAATGTGAGGCAATATTTTGAGTGATAGCAGTGGCACTAAGGCTGAAATTGAGGCCCAGGTTTCAGTTGCTTCCACCAAGTATTGCTGTTCAAGGTGGCCTAGATGGAGTGGTGAGAGATAAGTTTTTTCACTTTTGTTCAGTGAGGGAGAGATGGAACACACCATCAGAGTCAGGTTAAGCATTTTCTGAATTTTTGACATGCCAAGCCCAAAAGGCTTTTCAGTGAATCTCTTCAGCATATTATTTATGAAGGTTGAACTTACTTCGAAGAATTCAAGATTGCTTTACCTTTTTGTCTTTAACTTTACCAGTTATCTGTAACTATATTATTATAAAATATTGCTCTCTTTTTCTTCTAATCCCAGGACTTTCTCTTTCATTCTCATGAAAGTATCCATCTGTACAAAGATACATACAATTCTGAATTTTCTAGTTGTGGGCCATTCTTTTCCGGATAACATACCATGGCTATGCTGTCGTGCTATCACAAATTTGAAATATTCCTTTAGGAAACTTTCTAAGATCTTTCTCTTAGAGCAGGGTGTCAAACTCAATTTCATTGAGGGCTGCATCAGGGTTGTGTTTGACCTCCGGGGACCAGGATGGGCATCGCCAGCTCAATGTCACTTGTGTCGGGGGGGCCTGTGGTGGCCTGAGTGCTCTGCCAGCAAAACAGGCTCCTAAGCTCCGTTTTTGGCTGCAACGGTCTCCTGCAACCTTCTACCAGCAAAAACAGAGTTTGGGAGGACTGCACTTCCATAGACAACTGTTGGGGAACTCTATTTCCCTGGTAACTGGAATATTCAGAACTATAGTCCAAAATGTTCGGAGAAACATCAGACTGTGGAAAGTTGGCCTCTCTTCTATTTCTTAATAAAAAAAAAAAAAATAGCACTGATGGCCTGGCAAATTTGTTTCCGTCACACCTGCTTGACCCTGGTTTTCCAGCAATTTATTTAAAGGCCTACAGCTAGAGATATAGAGAATTCACTCAGTTATTCTTTCATGTTTTTTCCCTTATAATTCCATTTTTTACCATATTTTCTAAGGGTTCTACTTATGCTTCTGAATAATTACTTTCTTCTGCCAAAGTGGCATTTGAAGAAAATCAAAAATAAAACCATTACTGCATTAAACCACAGTCTTGACAACTCCAGATAGTAGATGGTCCTAGTCTAGATAAACAAAAACAAAAGGCAGCTTCATATTTTATAGGAAATTCTCTTGCCTTTTTAATAGCACCCATAAAACAACTCTTGACATTTGTCTGCCCTCCTCCTTACCTATATCACAGTTCCAAAGGAAGAGATATATAAAAACAAAATTTAGCAAATGCACCTTCCCTAAGCTTTCAGATGCACTATTGTGTGCAATATTTAATGGTAACATGTGTTGTCAACATTTAGGAAAGAATTTCTATAATTCTAGCAATTAGAAGCATCATATATCATTAGATTTGGTATTTATATAATTAAAATAAAACAAATGTGTTGACTGCTTAAAAGGGTTTTTTTCCCCAGTGACAACAAATTATGTCTTGACTCCATCCCCTTTCTAACTGTTTTCACTTAGTATTTCTTTTGCATTGTAAATCAATTTATTTTTGCAAAATGTGGCTGGTGTTTGGGTACAAATTCCATCTTTGAGTGTATTCAAGCAACCTCTGTGGACTTCAGTAGCTGCTGATCACATGTCTGCCTCATGGCAAAATCTTATTTGTGAAGTGCTTATGTTTGATCTGCTACAGTGGTAATGCACTGAAGAAAGCTTCAGTGCATTGTGTACAGTAGAAGCTAAATTTTCACGCTTTCCATGTAGGATGCAAAACATTTGGGCCAACACCTTTGCAACAATAGGGCATAAGGATTCATTAGCCAATGTGGAATTGCAGACAATGTGTGTGTGGCGGGTGGGGGGGTGGAGATCAATTTTTTCATGGATCTTTCTGGAAAGCTACTTGATCCCTATAAATAAAAGAAAACTTCTGGCACTGTATTATTTTAAAAAATGTTTTAACAAAGGAGTAGACTTTTATTTGACTCCTACCTCACTTTTTTTTCTTTGTATTATTTCAGGATTTTTTTCCCTTCCAGCTGTGTTTTTGGCCTTAAAAAAATTACCCCATTTACAGGAATGTATGAAGAAATCCTACACAGGGAATTGTTTCTTGGGCTTATATTTTAATTGATTCTTTTTCCTTTCTTTAATAAAAATATATCAATTACACACTTTATGGCTACTACTTTTGAGGCTATTGCCCTCTTCTATATTATTTTGGGGTTTTTTGGGTTGGGTTGGGTTTTTGTTTTGTTTTTTAGTATTGACTGATCAGCTGCCTCAGGTAGTACCTATGCTTGTGCTAAATTCAAGTCCGCACTTTGAGCAAACATATCAAATATTTTATGTGGGTTAATCTGTCTCATCAATATTGTCCTTCTTTTCTGACAAAAACTTTCCAGAATCTCAGACAATCTTCTGCTAGCCAGGTACTTTTCATGAAAATGCCAGAAGTTAAATTTGTTCCCCTATTTAAAGTAAAAGATGTTATTGAAAAATGGGTTTAGAAACTACTCAGCCTAAGCAGCTGAAAGATATTTGCTTTTGGAGTTATACTGCCATTGATTACTCACAGACTTGAGAATTACTGATGCAGCCATCAATCTACACTCACTACATGGTTTTTAAAATAGAAAGGTAGCAATAAGATAATGAATGATTCAAGGTTGCTTGTCTTCTTGGAACAAGTTTCTTTTCTCCAAAGGGATAGTCATGAAATGTTATGAAAACAAAACATTCTTAATCACTTATTTTCAAAACATCATATATTGTCCATGCCAATTGGGGCTGCTGGAAGTTGTGAATGAGCATATTTTAAATGGCTGTATCTTATTTATTCCTGGTCTATGGCCATCACATGTACAGAGACCTGTGCTGTATAAACTCATTTTAATAAGGCTTTATGTCTGGAGAGGGACCATTTATGGAATCACCAGAAATTGGATAACTTCTGAATCAAGGTGTTGAGAGCTTTATTGGATTATCTCAGAAACAATGCATAGTTACTCTCTTCTTTTGCTGATTTTTAGCATTAGCTGGTATCATAGGAACACACAGAAAAAAAGACCAGAAGTTGCTTTCAGCACATGCTTAATGCTCTTAGAGAAAAATAACGAATTCATATATGAGCATTATATTCTGCAGACCTCAAGGCAATCACCTTTTCCCCTCATTCCCTCCTTTGTTAATTATATCTTATAAAAACAGCACCCTCTAAACCCAGATGTTCATATTCTAATACTAACATTCTGCAGTTCATCTTTACAAAGCTAGCTAACACATGTTTTAAGAGTTATTGTACTATATATAACAGCCTTGCCTAAGAGAATAGAGTCCTGCTACATTTAGAAAATGCAGGTGCTATGTAAGCTCCCTTTTGAAAGCAAGGACTTAGCTCAGTTTCCTTTGAAGATCCAGAGACTTGAAACTGAAAACTTTTATTAATGCCATTGTCTCCTTGTATCAGCAGGTTCCAGAGAGATTCCTGGAAGTGGCTCAGATCACATTACGAGAGTTTTTCAATGCCATTATCGCAGGCAAAGATGTTGATCCTTCCTGGAAGAAGGCCATATACAAGGTCATCTGTAAGCTGGACAGTGAAGTTCCTGAGATTTTCAAATCCCCAAACTGCCTCCAAGAGCTTCTTCATGAGTAGAGATTTTCAACCGCTATTTATGAATGTATTAAAAAAGTAGCAGACTCTCCCTTTTTTATGCCCAAGCTATGTGTGAATGTGTGTGTATGTGTTTCATATATGAAATCAGATCAGAATCCCTTGTGATTTATTATAAGTTTAGGTCAGTAATACGTGTATAATTATTTTAACTCCAGCTTTTGTTTTACTTTTGCCTGTGACTTTTAACATTTTGGGAAAAAACAGTATTGGGGCATTTTCTTCCCCTTCCGGTCCCTTTTCTTATCCCTTGAAAAGAAGAATGATTTGAAGTGTGTACAAACCTATCTATCTATCTATCTATCTATCTATCTATCTATCTATCTATCTATCTATCTTCTATCTATCACCTATCTACCGATCCATGCATCTATCTATCTATCTATCTATCTATCTATCTATCTATCTATCTATCTATCTCTATCTATCTATCTATCTATCTATCTATCTATCTATCTATCTATCTATCTATCATCTATCTTACTATATATGGCTCATTACCTGGTTGATTTTTCCCCAGATGTTATGGTAAAATCCTACAGAAGGTGATGGCCCTTTGTTTGTATTAAAAGCTCTTAACCCTATGGGGAATTTTCACAGCTAAGGTTTCTAAATTTTTAGTTCAACTGCTTAATGAAGGAAGTGCACTTTTGTGTAACACTGTACAAGATATATAAATCCTCTTTTCCTTTCTCAACTGAGAGCAAAAGACATCATCTCTTCTAAGCTTTATGACTTTCCTTTTATGAGAACAATGTATGACCATATTTTGGCATCTTTTATTCTATTATAAGCATGTGTTCAAGCTTCTTGAGTCCTATTGTCATGTTTTGGGGAGAGTTATCTACCTACAATTTCTGTTGTTCGGAAGTTTGGGAAAACAACAGTAGTGGCAAGTTCTCTCAGAAGGTACCACATAGTTGAAATTATGCTCTATTCTGTTCTATGTTGGGCTCACCACATGTTAGAGGGACTGGATACAAAATAAAGTAGACTGGGAATGGAATTGGATGAACCCAAAATTCCAGAGTTGGAATGCCCTCATTTTTTGATGTTTGCCTCAGCTATATTTATCTAGCTATGTTTCCCTTTCTCTTCTTCAAGCAAGGCAATACTGTGTAAAGCAAATGAAGTCAAAATAATTTGTAGTTTGGCTAATACAATTCTGTAATATGCTCAGCTCCTTAACACAATAGCATTTCACTCTTCATAGAGTAAAAAAAGAAAAGTTGCTGCTGTATGGTCTTTGGTCATATTGGAGCATTTTAAATTATTTTATTGGTCATGAGAAAATGTTTCCTATTGAAATCTGTGGAATCCAAAAGGGGCAATCCCATGCACATGCATTTTGGGGACTAAGTCCAGAAGTTATTTCTAACCATATGTTTATAGGGTGACTATGATGATTGATGAATGTTTTATTTTGACTGAATTGTACCCTTTTACTTCATCACATTGAATAGTTGGGTCTGGGCCATCTTCTAAATAGCATTTGATACAAATGTATTCTTCCCCTTCTTCTCTGAAATCTTTACGTGATGTATATATTTGATATTTCATATTTTTACCTGAAACATGTTTTAACTACTTTTTCATCTGAAAAGCATTGTAAGGTATGTTTGCTTTATTCTCAAATTACTATGGCAAAAATGACATCATCTCAGAGTGCAAGAGTACTTTCAATATATTAGAAATGGAATAGAAACATTTTTATAGAAAATATTGTTTTAAGGAATAAACTAGGCACAATATATACTGAAAGCACAACTCTGGAGAAGAAAACTGTGCATACAGTTTTTAACTGTGTTTAACTGTGCTAACTAACTTTCTAAGTTTTGAGCACGCTTCATGAGAACTGGATTGCACCTAAACATTGTGCAGAATTTGTATTTCTGTCCCATTGGCTAGGAAAATAAACGCTAGTCACTTTATTCCTTCCTCAGATTTACATAATTCATAACCAATGAATAGAAGTAATTAAATACTTTCTGTTCTACAGCAAAAGTTTGCGCCAAACAAAACACGAGTGCAGTGCATAATGTATTAAAAATGGAGCTCTTCAGAGTTGTCCTGATATTTTCAAGATAATTTTTTTGCAACGAAGAGCCACTGAGTCCTACTTTTGGCATCTTTCAATAAAGCTAAACTCAACATGCCGAATGCAGAGCTGCTATTGAAAATTGCTAATATTTCCATACTTTCTATGATATTAATCTAATTGCATACTGAGACCACGATTGCTTACTGAGATCCCCACCAGCAGTTGATGACACATGGGCTGGCAAGCCCAAAACATCCTAATATCCAAACACAACAAGTTCTTTGCTGTTGATGGGAGGAGCTTATTTTAAGGCTGCCATTTTCAGCAAGGACAGAATATGTTTACTTCTTGTTGGATATGATTGTTGGTATTTACTGGACAAGAATGCTGATTGAAGTCCAAAATGGAATTTCGTCTCAAAATGACAAAAACAATGTTGATTTTTCAATGCAAAGCAGGAATAAGAGTGGTATGGATCTAGCTGAAATGAATTGCAACAATCTGTCTAATTCAAAAAAGAAGAAAATGTTCCCTGAATGTTTTTATGCTTTGTTCAGAGGTCTCTTTTTTTCCTTTTCACACTTTGGGAAAGTGGTAGTGTCTAGTAGAATTACCTACATGTTATGGCACTATGTGTTTGTTGTTTTCTGTGTCTTTTGTATAGATGCAGTAAGAATTTATTGTTATCTGGACTGGTATTTATCATTACCTCTTGTCTCCCCCAGGAAATTGAATCAGATTCAATCCTAACCAACCATGGTGGCAGTTTTACAGTTTAGCAGATAGCTTTCTTTAGGATCCTCCTTTTTTTCCTCCCTTTCTTGAAATTGCTTTTTAAAGAAAAACAAAACATAAATTGTATTTTGGCTTTGGAGAGTGAAAGTTTACCCCATATACATTACGATAATAAAAAAGCTGACCTACTCATTGCAATGATGCCTCATTTATAAATATTGCTTGAGAGACAAAAATGATGAAAAGGGTTGACAGTAAAAAGCCTTAAAACCTGCTGATTTTTTTTTTTAAAAAATGAGGGCACAGGCCTTTGTTTAGTGACAGAAACACACAGGGTTTCTCAATATGCAGAATAGTAGTTTTCTTGGTGCAAAAGCTTTGCTGAAGCCAGCAAGATACACTAAAGCACACATTATGTTAAAGAAAAAGTCCAGTGGGTCTTTTCATATGTAATACTTCTAGCTAAAAAACAAAACATAGTTTATTGATCCAAGAATAGGTTCCCATATTTGCTTTTCTTCTTGAATGTTACTTTTGATATTTTTATTCTGATGTGCTCCCCAATATATCTGACATCCTTATGTCAGACATCCTATGGTTTAAAATCAGTTATTAAGTAGGATCTGAAATCATTATGGAACATAGTTTAAGATCCTAAATGTTAGTTAACTAACATTAAAAAACCATTCCTTGTCCCTGATATATACAAGGAACTTCATAGTTTGAATCAAATCAATCTAAATTACCAGAAGTAGTTTACAAAGAGAAAAGATTATGGGGAAACATATCTACCCTTCTGGGAGTTGCTATTTCAACCCATCTGGAGCCAATCCAACTTTTTTTAAAAATGGGGATGATTGTTATGATCATGTCCTTTTATTGTCTCATTTTGAAAGAAGTAGTTTAAAGCTTGCTTCTGCTAAAGATTTATGGAAAGGTACAGAGGCTTGAAAGAGAGACATTGTCCTTACATTATTACAGAAAGCTCTTCAGCTCTCTCCATATTCAAAACAGCATGAAATTCTCTAGCAGTTCACTTTATTATCCTCCTACTGTATTATCCCCTTGGCCATGACCAAACATACCCAACTAAAGCCATACTTAATTTCTTAGACATCACTTTGAGGACTATACATTGTTAGTAACATTAGTGACGTAAACTTTAGCGCTGTTTGTCTTGAAATGAAATGTGATTCATTGAACTCAATGACCTTTTAAAACTTATGCCATTTATTTATTTGAAACATAGCTTATGGAAAAAGGAGAGCAAGTGATGCTTCAAAACGCTCATGGGGTGGGGAGAGTACCAAGGAAACCTTGATTTGCTTTTTTAAAAAGACCTTACCTGATTATTCCCCAGTTATTTAATTGTAATTTCATTGTTTTGTTAGTTGTGTTGCCTTTGTGCCTCCCAAAGCACATCAGATTGAGTGTGAAATATCAATTTTTCTTCTATTTTAAAGGATTTTTTTTCATCCTCCCAATGATTTATTTTAGAATTTCATTTTTAAAGAATAAAATTATCACCCCATGCCATAGATTTCGTTGCCATGCTGAGACACTAGAGCAGCACAAGTTGCTGAAGTTGTTGTACTATGTCTCCTGTTCATTTAAAAAGAAGAAGAAAAGGAAAAAAAAAGAGAATAGCTTTATTAATTTGGAATTTGGAAGCATTCAGACCAACAATTCTATGAAGCAAAGCCCTGTAATTCGATTTCTCTAAGTATACCTCCTGGGAATTCTTGAGAGAGAATTGTGGCCACCTCATTTCCACGAATCTGACATGGATTTTTTTTAAAAAAAATTTATTTTTTGCATGAGTACTCTAATTTTTGATAACGCTGCACCTGATTACTGTTGATTTTGTAGCCAGGCTTTCCTTGATCAACTTCTAATGTCAGGACACTGCAGCAAATCTAAAACTGAGCCAAGTCCAGCAATAGTAATTATTCAAATTGTCCATAGAATATACTAAAAAATAAAAGATGGCAGCCATAGCAGTATAGTCAAAGCTCTGCTTGTTTATGTACAATGCAACACAGAGAAAAAATTAGTGGAGCTTTGATCACAACATTAAGACCATTATTTTGCCTTTATTGACCATTCCTGTGGACCTCCCTGTATTTATACCTTCAATCCCATTCCCCTCCCCCTTTTTTTGTTAGCAAAACTGGATGGGACTAGGTTAGAAAAGACAGAAGGTACTTTTAATATAGGAAAAAGAAATTGACATAGAGAAATTGATTTAAAACATTTTTTTTTAAAGACCTGGAAATTCTGTGCTGACATTCATTTTTCTCCTCTTTCCCTATTTTCCCTACTACAGAAGCTGGAGCTTAGAGTGTGTGCCTAGACCTTAAATGCACCAGCGGAAGGATTAGATAAAACAAATCCTTCAAATTACCAGTTATTCTCCCTTAACCAGTACAATTATTCTTGTGCCTTCTGTGGCTTACAATTTTCATATGTTTGGACCTTCCTTCCTTCACGCAATTCCCCAGATGCAATAAACACTGGTTTTCTCTCCACTTTTTTTCCAGCTGTTTAACACAATGTTGATAGCTATGCACATTTTGTGTCTTTTTAAAGAAAATTAAAAACAAAAGCAGGAGAATAAGTTTTTGAAGAAGATAATTTTTAGAACAGTTTGATACCGCAAATTATTTTTTCTCAATCGTTTGAGGAGCATTCAATTTTGAAAATTTCTTGTAGAAGCCAATTTTTTGTAACAGTGGTGCAGATCTTGTGTTTTCTTAGCCTAACAAACAGTAGTATAGGAGCAATATTTCATACGTATTATATATATGTGTATACATATACATACATATATAACAATATATACACCTGCTAATATATATATAAAGATATATATATGTATATATACCTATACACACACAATAAGCGTGTGAAGTGAAATGCTTACATTTTTCCAGTGTAGATTAAGAACCTATTTTAGACATTTGTTATGCTTTGTGAGAAGAATGTTCTATTTGAAGCTATAAAACACTTAATTCTTACTGTATCTCTGGTTGTGTAATGGGAACGCTTCACATTAAATGATTTTTAAAAAGTGAAAGATATTAGGATGTAATAATTATTTAAGGAAGTGTTCACCCATATATTCTTGAGGTTTGCTTTGTGCCTCTGAGTATTATTTAATTTAAAGTGTTTTAAGTTTGCAGAATCATTGTTACTGTACCGAGTATGTGGGTGAACAACGATAGCCAAGGGGAATTTTTTATAAAGCAATGTATATATTCAGCTTGAGGGCTCTTCTTGAACAAAAGGCATATGATTTTAATAACTACATTCTGAGAACATCTGTTAAATTTATAGGAATTGCTGCAGTAACTGCATAGATAGTTGAAAGCATTCTTTAAAACCCAGCTCAATACTTTTTAAAGATAGATTCCTCTCATCATGTATCCAGGAGAAGAGTGATCCACTTTCTGTAACGTTACAGAATTTTTTTCTATGTGCACAATGTAATTTATTGGCAATGGATTCCTTCCTACACAGGTTACTATTAAGTGAAAAGTAAAAGTGAAGATTTTGTGGCTTTAAATATAGGACTTTCACCAGCAGAACTGAAAGATATAAATATATATATATATAAAATATATATAAATAAATAATTATATATATATATATAAAAGTGGTTTGCAAATCCCCTCAAAGGAGCATTGTACATGAGAAGTAATTTTTTTTAATCCTCTTCTATTTGTCATGTGTATTATATAGTAATTATTGGTGTTTTAGTGCAAAGACTTCTTTTGGATATGTATTCTGTGTTTGGAAATTTTAATAAACATTGTTTTTAAAAAGCTCCCCTTAATGAATGTAACTGGTTTATATTAGTAAACAGTTACTCTATTGCACTTAAATGTTCTGTTGAAGGAAATACAGTTTTGTTGGTTATAAACCATTGAAAATATTAAGAGTTTGACCTGGGATATAAACTGTCATTTAACCTTTGAATCTTCTTAGGGCTAACTCTGTTTCAAACTATGAAAAGTGCAAAATCTTCAGCTATTTTCTCTACTCAGACAGCAAAAATGTCCAAGAAATATATGGTAAAATGTAGATAAGATGACAAGTTTAAATTTTGTTCCCAGTCTTTCTACTCTAGACTTTGTTAAGGCATTAATATAATACTGTAGAATTTATTTAAAAAATGTAAACACACATATACATTTTTATCAGGAAGATATTCATATTAATCTGAACTCAAGAATCAGAGAAATTCTGTACCTTTATAAACTGGAAGAATCAAAGGTTAAGGCATAAATATTGCTGTTGTCCCAGCTACTTCTCATATGTATATAGTTAAAAAAGTTACAAAACACTGCCTTTATATTATTTAGCAATATGTTGTAAATAGCATTATCAAAGTTCTTTTGTAATAAAAACCCTTTAATTTGAAGTTAGTACAATAACTGAATTAATGAATTCAATTTTTGGATTATTTTTAATTTTATTATTTAGATAGAGGCAATTTCAACTGTGGGGGAGTTTGTTGTTGTCTATTGTTCTGAAGACTTCGCATAATTTATTGGTTTAATTTATCCTAATTTATTTGATGGTGTACAATTTTGTATTGCCAAGGATGTACTGTAATATTAATTGATGATGTGATAAAACATGAAGACTCCCCTGTCTGTATGGAGGAAAAAAAAGGTGCAGTAGACAATTGACTGAAAAACTTACAATTCTAGCTTGGCAGCTACTAAATTGAAAAGAAATCAGGAAAAAATGTTTTTTTGGGGGGGAGGAGTTGGGGGAAAACTTTTTTTGTGTGTGTTTTAAGCTTTTGTATACTCTCCAGATCTTTACCTTTTTGCTTTGTACCACTTAAAGGATACAGTAGTTCAATTGCCTTGTGTGCCTTCCATCTTCTCTAAATTGAATGTATGTGCAGTATATATGCAAGCTTGTGCAAAATAAAATATAAATTACAAGCTCATTGCTCCTGGCTTATATTCTTACTAAAATTCTTTCTTATGAAGTACCAATGTGAAACTACTCAAAAGTTGCAGCAGAATTAAAAGATGCAGAAAGGGACTAAATTTTTAGTTACACATGCTCCAAAGGACTTTGCAGATTACTTCTGGAGACCGACACTGAATTTTCATATAAAATCCAATATAAAATTGAGCACATTTGATGTTCAAAAGCCTCAAATAGAATGTATTCTTTATGAATTACTGTGTGTGAACCCATCTGATAAAGTGTGGTTTATAAGAACTTTGTAGGAAGTCTTCTATTTGTAGTTTCTTCAGCAAGTCTTGAATAAAGAAAGTGTAGGCTTACAGTGATGGACAAATTCAATCTCTGACTGTATCTATCTGCCTCCCTACAGGACGTTCTGATCAATTGTTTGTTAATTGCAGAGGACTTTTAAAATTGCACATGAAATCAGAGTTAATAATGATGCCTGTCTCATGGGAAGTCCCCTTGGCTTCCCCTGTGGTCAGGATTTTGTAGGTTATGAACTATAAACTAACCCATGGATCCAGTGTAGCTTGGTAGATAGGTTTTTCTTACATGCTTACATGGACACATACATACATATATGCATACACACATATACCCAGACACATATTTAGCACACTTTTGGAGACAACTAAACCTCTTTTTAAGTACTGGTTTAGCCAATTACTGAAGAAAATCAGTAAACCTATATTAAAAAGGGAAAAGAAAACAAGAGTAGTGCTTTCCTGAGAGAATAATGCTGTTCTGACCTAGGCTTCCTGATATAGTAAAAAGCACACAATTAGTCCCCAAAACCCCCCTTTTTTAATTTTAACGGCTGTGAATTCCTTTCATTCACAGCACGTGCTGAATCACCAAAAGTTTATAAATATCCAACAGAAACCTGCCACAGTCCTTCGGATAAGGCTGGTAAACACCCACCTTTATCTTCTTTGACATGCTGCCAAAGACCCAATTGGCAATTATCTTGGCAAGGCCACATGAAAACACAGAGTCAAAAACGGAGCTTCAAAGTACAAACTGACACCATCCACAACGTTGCTTCCTGCAAAAGCCCACATGCCTTTGCTCTTCCTTTATGTCTTATGGCCAATCATCTCTAAGCCTTACTCCTGAGTTGTCCCTTTTGTTTTAACTGTTCTTGCCTTCTGGCAGCTCTGCGCATGTGCGCACTAAGAACAGGCTCCCCCTGTTCCTCTGTCTTTCTGATGTCCAACTCTGGAGGCTCCAGAGTCCACACATAACTCCCAGATGGCCCTGACCCTATCTCTGCTTCTGATGCAGAGCTCTCATCTAAGCCTTCCCCAGACTCCAGGACTGGCCCATGTTCCTCCCCAGTCTCCTCACTGTCCAACTCTGCTGCCAGCTCCACAGCCTGGCGGACCACAGCAGATGCCTTGTGCTACACTGTAGATCAATTAAAATAAGGTTTTTACCTCCTGTGTATTGCTAGAACCATCATCAGGGAGAGTGATGGGGAATTTCACATGCACAGACTTTTTCACTTTTTTGCTCCATTCTCTTGCAGTACTGCCTGGAGGAAGTCAGTTGTCTGTAAGACACTGTGTTTATTAATTGTTTGGGTAGCATAAAAATTCAATTAATAAACAATCACTGCTCTCTCTCCCTCCCCTGTTTCTCTGGCTTTCACTTGATCTATTTGAGGACATGGTTCCTACGTAGAAGAGTACTACTTTCATATTCAGAAACAATCAAGCTGTCAAGTTTGAGGCAGAGCTCACCTCTGTACCTATGACCTGTTAGCTGGGCATCTTGTCAGATGGTTTAAAACACAATTTCAAGTGACTAGCTACACTCACTCCTCTCCACCTCTCCACATATTAAGGGGAACAATTTGTAGCAGGTGGTGTTTAGTGAGAAAGAAATGAAGCCAGAAGATCCACTAATCATTTTTCTTAACTGGTCCCACATTCAAACAGTAAAAATAGCACCATTTGTTGGTCTTGTTACTAAGGGAAAAGTGGAATCAGCAATGAGGGAGGCAAGCACAATTTATGCTGACATAGTTTTCTGCCAAATCAAGGACTGGAGGATCGTGCTAACACAGCCCTCTGGTTGTGCCCTAAGAGTGCTGAGATGTTTGGCAAATGAACAGTAGAGTCGCTCGGTGGCTTTGTTAACCAATGAAGAGTCATGGTAGATTCATCAGTTAAAATTACAACAGCAGTGGTGGAAGTAGTCATTACTGATTGATGGTAGACAGAATACAGAGGAACACTGATTTAAATCACCAGTGACCTAATATTGATGCACCCTACACAATTGTAATAGCAAAAACTGTTGACATCTTTCTTAACTATTCAATACTATGAATTCAATCATTTCTTGAACACATCGCCCAATGTTGCTGATTCATTCAATGAGCGAGCCACTTCAGAACTTCAGTTTCAAAATGCACTCCTTAAATGACTGATTGATTGATATGTACTCCTTAAATGATTGATCCCCTGAAAACTTCATCAATGGAACCCAGAGTTATAATAAGAAATCTTGAGAAGAGTTCAAGAAAAGCTGCTAGGGATTTCAGAGAGATGGTGGAATCTAAGAAGATTGTCTCCACCTTACTTTCTACAAACACAAACACAAAGAAGAAACTTTGGGATTCCTTGGTCTATAATTCCCTCTAGCTTTGAGGCCCAAATTTCTAGTTCACATGGGGTTTGTAGGCACATTACACAAGATAAGAAAGGCAGCCTTCAAGGAGTAATTGGAATACTCTTCTTAGTTTCTTTTTGAATAGGAATTATTGGGAAAAGGGCTCCATGCACATACTTGGAAAACATACATGTAGCCTAGGAAAGATTTTCCCAAGTTCAGAGGAGTACAATAGGATGTACTGGGACAATGTGCATAAATAATAATGTGCATTAAAATTAAAATGTCTATATGACACCATTAAAATTAGATGTCTATATGACACCACATTTTAAACAATTCCAAGCAGTTTATAATAACCCAAAACACATTAAATGATTCCAGTTGGGGTTAGAATTCCAATCATAGGACATATACAAATATTTACCACTGCCTGATTCAAGACGATGGCATGCAGCGACCTTTCTGTGGGCACATGAGCCATCGCCCCAGCTCAGCTCCGCTGCCCATGTGTGCATGCCTCCTGCTGGCCAGTTGGTCTTCGGGTCTCTGCTGCACATGCACAGTGGGTGGGGCACACATGGGGGTGTATGCATATGCGTTGGGGTGGGGTGCATGTGGGGTGTACGCAGATACACAGGGTAGGGTGCATGTGGGGGCATGTGTGCATGCACAGGGGTGGGGTGCATGTGTGGGGGCCACGCATGCATGCACAGGGGTGGGTCTCCCATGGGTGCATTGCATTTTAGGGGTTCATGTGCGCTTTGGGCACTCAGTCCAGAAAAGGTTAGCCATCATTGTTCTAGAGGCTTGGGATATAGAATCCATGCTTGATTCTTATCAAAAAAGCACCTTTTCAAAGCACCTTTTCTATAAGAATCCAGTAGCTAACTATTTGAAGAATATTCTATCCCAACCTCATCTGCCATTTTGATTTCCATTTGGACAACATGTCAACATGTCATGGCTATCGTACAACATACGTGTTTTTCTCTTTTGTACTTAATGTGAATTCAAAAGGTAGTAAAAAGAAATCTTGTTCCTATTTGAATAAAATATTTAGAATTTAGGCATCAATACTATTTGTTTTCAGTGGTCTTTGAGGATCATTCTGGTTGCATCGACTGTTGATTTTTACAAATGCATGCTTGCCCTAGGAAAATGTTTATGCTGAAAAAAAAATGCATTTTTAGATCCAATACAAATGGCCTGTTTTCCTTTGTAACAGGCACAACAAATGGGCAGCTGGGGGAGGTGACAAGGGAGAACACTTGATGGGGAAAATCTTGTGGCAACAGTGGCCAGTTTCATTATAGCCTTGCCAGGCTATGAAACAACTCTTGGGGCCTGAAAATCCTATTGCCTATTAAAACTGGGCATGACCGTTCTTTTTTATGCTTCGCCAGCCAGAGATAGAACTGGATCCTGGGGGAAATAAGGAAAAATATTTATTACAAGTGTTTAACACCTTTTAGTACAAACAGCTATCGTCAGTGATAATTTTCTGCCAGCATGTTGCAAAAGCCAAAGGGAATTTTTTTATACATCTAATAATTGTCAGAAGAAGAGAGACCAATCTTATCCCCAATCTTAATCAAACCAAATCCATATTGTCTGAGCAAAAGCATCTGGATTCTTGTGGTCGTCTTTTTTTTTTTTGGCTCCAATTTGCCCGTCTCCCTTCTCTCCTCTTATCTTATCTTAAAAGAAACTTATTTAGAATTGCAAGACAAGCTACTCCTGAGATTCAGAGCAAGTTAAAAGCAGAAGGTGGGGTACCAAAATAATAGATAAATTGGGGCCTATAAAAGTCATACTCAAGCATCTGGAAGGGAACACGTTTTCAGTTTGGAATGGAGAAAGAAAGCAAAAGTTTTTTCTTTATTCTTTCTCTTATCAGAACCCACATACTAAGAGAAGGCTGGATAGCAGACAGCAATAACCTTGAAAGAAAGCTCAGATGAAGAGCTTCTGTGGATCAGCAAAAGGCTCCTGCCAGGCTTTCAGGTTGTACTTTCAGGGGGTGCTGCAGTTGGCTCGTATGTCTCATGAGAGCCGATCCATTAGATAGTCAGAAAAGTTGTGAGCCAGTGGAGAGCAGAGCTGAGCTGCAACACCAAATGCATCGATCAGCTGTTTGGGAGCAGCAAAGGAGCTAGCAGAGCAGTTATGCATTTTTCAGGGCACCACTAGTTGCATTTATAACAATTTTTGCTGGCTAATGTTTCATCTTAGACAGTATTCATTCTGAGTGCCCTATCAGTTGAAAGATAGGGTATGTTCTGAAATAATGTCTTCTTTTTGAAAAGGCTGGGATCAAATTGTCTACCATATCTCTTCAATAAGTTACGAAGAGTTTCTTAGTGGGATCAACTAGATGCCCAAATCCTCCTGGAATAAAATTTTAATCCCAGGCAAACTTTGATTATTAGTGCCATTTTTCCCATGTAATTGTAAAAAATTGTTACTACGCATCGCATACATTTTGCAGTACTTGCAGCATTTCACATACATTACAAGTTATCTAGCATTTTATCATTGGCACAACGTATCTTAAATAACTTGAACTAATAAAAATACCTTTATTTAAGGTAATTAAATAGAGAGAGAGATTTGGAAAAGAGTGGATACCAAAGCAGAAGGAACAAATGCTTTCTGTCATGGCGAATATGGCCTTATTTTACTGCAGTGCTTAAGGACTGAGTCCACTTTTCCTCAATTTTGTCTCACTTCCTTCTACTACAATATGTCCCTATTTGGGGACAAGCTTGGATTGCTATTCTCCCCCCGCAACAGATTTGGTTTTATTTGGTTTTATACATTAACAATATTTATTTATTGGTTCAATTTATATGCCGCCCTTCTCCGGAGACTCAGAGCAGCTTACAATGCATTAAGCAATAGCCTTCATACTTTTTGTATATACCTGCCTAGTAGGGCTTTCGGGGGTCCCTAAGTGGTGTTCTTTTTTATACAAAGTCAGCTTATTGCCCCCACAATCTGGGTCCTCATTTTACCTACCTCGAAAGGATGGAAGGCTGAGTCAACCTTGAGCCTGGTGAGATTTGAACTTGCAGTAATTGCAGGCAGCTGGTGCTACTTAACAGCACTTTAGTCTGCTGCGCCACCCCAACAAGTTATGAATGACCCGATCACCTGAAAAAAATAGAAGTTATTGAGGTCATGCCACATGCCATAGCCTTTCTACATTCCAGTACAGTCTCAAATAAGGTGGTAGGAGTTGTAGTTGTTTATCCCCCTCTGCATCTTTCTTTCTTGACTTTTGCTACCCTCAGTATTCTATTGAGTAGGGTACAACTAAAATACACAAGAGGCTGGATTTTGTTTTGATGCCCAATCTAATAACCAATCAGGCATGCAATGCAATGTATTACGGTTTGTAAAAAGTCAAACAAGCATTAGTTGTGTGATGGTAGGGGCTAATAATATTGAAAACAGCAGCAGTTTTAATGTCACTACATAAGATATCAATGTTACTGTTTTGCTAGAGTTGTATAGAGCTAGAAATTAGTCTGTCAGAATCTTGGAAAATTGCTGGCAGCCAAACCAAATGATTCTGGGTCAGATGGTTGACTCAGTATATGTTCAAATCTTTATTTTGTAAATGGAAGGACAATTTCTTGTCTAGAATACAATCCTATGCAAACCTAAGACATGTTTATTGATTCATACAATTCTACAGTTGGACAAAGAATTAGGTCTACTTTTCATTCATCTTGGTTATGCTTGGAAATAATGAGTTTGGGTTTTGGAAGCTTAGCACAGCAAAACTGGAAACTCACACACTAGCATAGGAAATTCCTGTTAAAAGAGATGGGGGAAATCAGAAATCTTCCAGTTTAAGTGGATAACTTTTCCCTTATGAAGTTACAAATATCCAGCCCCAGCATCCGCTGACTGAGTTCATAGTCATCACTGTAGATCTACTATTAAGCTGGAACCGTTGACATTTTGCCCACAACCTCAGTTGTGACTTGGAACAAAGGGAGGAGGGTACCATAACTATAGGACTTATATTCAGTGGTGAAATCTGAACTGGTTTGCTACCAGTTTGCTGACCGCACATGCGTGCTGCGCACCAAATGTGCACTGCATGTAAGCAGTAAATCCTGCTTTCTAGCGAAGTTAAATTGCGCGGCAGAGCTGATTCTGCCCCGCCCCCCCCGCTGTTCTACTTACCTTCCAAAGCAGGAGTGAAATTCTCCGGTCCGGTAGCGATCTTGGCCGTTGGTTCGACGAGCCGGTAGCGATGGTGGAGCAAAGGTCCGCCCACCCGGCCAGGTGTCATTACTTCTTGGTTTCAATCAGGAAGTAATATGTTTTTTACCTTCTGTGCATGCGCAGAAGGTTTTGCACAGGCACAGAAAGTCTGTGTGCACACGTGATGCACGGTGTGTGCACTTCCGAACCGGTAAGGAAGATAAGTAGATTTCACCCATGTTCCAAAGTCTCCTTTTGGTGTGTACTGCACATGCGCATGCACGCAGCATGCACCAAAAGGAGGCTTGGGAAGGTAAGTAGAACAGCGAGGGAGGGATCAGCTGTGTCATGCAATTTAACTTCACTAGAAAGCAGGATTTCCTGCTTTCTAGCAAAGCTAAACCACGTGGCACAGCTGATTGTTGGAAATATCGGTTCAAAGGAACTGGTAGCTTTTTTTAACCAAACCAGTAGCTAATTACCGGTTTGCCTGAATTGGTAGCTTTTTTTAACTACCAGTTCATCTGAACCGGTAGCTTTTTTTTTTACTACCGGTTCATCCAAACCGGTAGTTTTTATTACTACCAATTCACCTGAACTGGAGCGAACTGGTAGTATTTCATCCCTGCTTATATTGCTATCCGTGGTGGCACAGTGGTTAGAATGCAGTATTGCAGGCTAATTCTTCTGACTGCCGACTGCCAGACTTTGAATCTCACTGGCTCAAGGTTGACTCAGCCTTCCATCCTTCTAAGGTTGGTAAAATGAGGACCCAGATTGTTGGGGGCAATATGCTGACTCTGTAAAACAATTAGAGAGGGCTATAAAGCACTGTGAAGCGGTATATAAGTCTAAGTGCTAACTGCTATTTTTATCCAGATGAAGATAGACGAAACAAGCTGCTTCTCTAGCATTGGTACATCTTGCTAGTATGACTTGCAAAAGGATGAGCAGAAATCTAGATTGGAAAGAAGTAGGAAGTGTAATCATTATGTACCTGATATGTAGTCAGTTAAAGGGTGCCATTCGTTTTCAGCATAAACAATAGCAAAAGCAGTTAGACTTATATAGGGTTTCATTGTGCTTTACAGCATTCTCTAAGTGGTTTACAGAGTCAACATATTGCCCTCAACAATTTGGGTCCTCATTTTACCGACCTCAGAAAGATGGGAGGCTGAGTCAACCTTGAGCCAGTCAGGATCGAACTCCTGACTGTGGGCAGAGTTTGCCTGCAATACTGCATTCTAACCAGTCTCTGCTAACCAGTTAAGCTTTGAACACATTAGCGTCATTGGTGCATTCAGTTGGACGCATATCCAAGGAAGTCTGTTTAGAGGTAATGTCAAAATGGTGTTTCACACATTGCATTGTCTGGAATAGGATGGCAACTTACAGTAGCTCTCTGACAATCATGAAAGAAAGATTGCTGGCATGACTTAAGTACTCTTAAAATATTTAACTATTAAGATGTAACTTGCAAAGGGATTTTAATTCATTTTTCAGTGTTGGTAGTTTTTGTTCCCATTTCCCTGATTCAATGGCAATAGTAACATTGCAAAAGAGAGTACACACACAAACACACACACACACACAGACAGACAAAGATACACAATGATAACATGCTCCTTTCAAAGCAATGCAGTGAAAATGTAGTATTGAGTTATGAAAGGCAAGCCACTTGCAAAACCAAATGAGGAATAATCAGGGAAGCAGCAGGGGAGGGGAGGAGAAAATGTTGAAGAAGAAAATTATCCTGATTTCTAACTCTGCTGGAAAAATGTTAAAAGTTATTGCCACACAAAGAACCTCTTGAACTGCTCTGGCTTCCAAAATTTCTGCTGCACTCTCTGCAGTTACTTGTGTATGGCAGAAGCAGCATCTTTGTATTATATGAACAGTCTGCTTCATAATCAAATACCATCTGTCGCTACATCTGAACTTGTTTTCAACATCTGTGCGTTCTGGTCTTAACAAAGCTTTAAAAACTAATTCAAAAACTTTCACAGATCACTGGCTAAATATGTACATTTACCATCTTTCGCCTTGCTTTAAAATATTTCTTTGCTTTTTTTGCCACCCCTTGGCTGCGAATAGTGAAGATGCAAGCACTGAGAGGCTTTATTAAGCTTATTTTCTAACAGCCTCGGGTAGCCAAGTGCAAAAAGGGGACACTTGCTCAGGCACCGAGAGGACCCATCATATCCTTTCTTGGTGCCAATACAGTCCCTTCCTGCCAATGAGAAACCTGAAAGTTGATCAGCTACCATACCCCAATTACTCAAAATGACACTACAGATAAAACGGCAACCAAGGGGAGAATCAACTGTACGGCTTATATGCTGCTAAAGTGTGTCTGAACAAATGGCGAAGTAAAATCCTGAGAGCTCTCTGGAGGATAAGGATGTTGTTACTTTGCACATGCTTCAGAAATGGGAAGTACATCTTTACCGAACTTTGGGCCAACCCACTAGCAGATGTTGACCAGTTTTGCTTATGTATACATCAGTTGCAGAACACTAAAAACAGAGATTAGAAATTTTAATTTAGTCAAGGCAGTTGGGCTAAAATGATGGCTTTTGTTGAAACCATTAAATAGAGCTGCCTAATGAAGTACAGTACCGAGCTGGCAGAGGGATTTCTGATGGGAACACGGCTGCCAATTCCAAACGGCAGCCTTGGAAAGGGTAAAGAAGGAAGCGTTGGAGTCTTTAGCGAAAGTGGAACAGCACAACAGCCCTTGTTGAAGCTGCTTCTGATTTCACATCAGAGGAGAGGACAGCACTTGGATGTGATTACTCTGACATTTTAAGCAGACCCTGGAAATGTACCATTATTGGGTCGTCGTCCCCCTCCTCAGTCCCCACCCTATATTTCTTCTTTCTATTTGTTCAGAAGGGAAGCTGATCACAGAAGGTGATGAAATGGTCGTAAATTCACATTTCAAAGGTCATTTGAGTTCAAAGCCTGAAGATGGAGTATGGCAAATTCTTTAGGCATAAGGAAAAGTAGTGGGAGGGAGAAGTGGGGGGGGGGGAGGCAGTCATTCAGTCTAGTGACTGATTTCACTACACAAGGATGCTTGCCGTTTATTTCACAATAGCTATTACCAATTCCAGTTCCATTATTCTTCCATTTCTTAGGGTTAATACATAGGTACTGAGCAGGGGGAAATAACACCTTGACAGTATTAAATGAAGCAGTCACCATTAACTAAATGTTGGGCAAGTGGAAGGCTCTTTTTTATTAGCCACATATATGTTCAATATCTAGAGCCATATAATCACACAAGTTCCTCTGACAAATTTCCATTGGTCTCAAGGTGCTCTGCATCTGAGGGAGGCGCCCTATCCCCCCCCCAAGCCAATTTCTTCATAGTTCAGGCTGTGAGACATTCATAGATCTAGCCTTTTATTAGCCCTTTGGACCCTTTAATAATGGGTGTGCTGACACAAACTAGCAACATCTATAAAATAGCACACAGGCATTTCTAATCATCAATGTGTCTAATAATCCATGTTATATGTTTCCGTTGTGTTATCATTCGGCTGAGGGCTTGCCCTAGACTGAAAGGTGTTTGAGGCCAAGAGCAATTTCAGATCCCCTCCTCAGATTGGTTCAACATTTCAGCCATGCAAACGCAAATGCACACAAAGACAAACTGGTACCCCATCTCACCAATTAGATGATTGGTTAGCATGTACCCCTTGTAATTTTAACCTCTCACTTTTCTAGTAAATTGGGGTGTCATCAAATATTATCTGAATGCAGATTGGAAAATGGGATGCGGCAGGTTTGCTGCATTTGTTGTAATGAATAATAAACTGTACAACTTTTGTCTTTGTCTTCTGATGTCAATAAGTTGCCAAAAGCTGTACAAGGGGATTGGGGTGGAGGATGTTACTTAGTTGGTGGCATTGGAAGAAATGCTCCTTTCCCTCTATGATGCTGCCTCTATCCAAGTTGCTGATTTTATTGACTGTAAGCAAGGACACACCCAATTTCTGTTTAATTAGACAGGTAGCCTGAGGCAGGATGTTCTAACAGGCAAGATTTGTTCCACCCTAATGGTATTGTGAGGTGCCACTCCTTTACTTTCTTCTAGATGAATCAGGGGTGGCTAACCTTTCTGCTTGAGGATCACATTCCCATGGCAGTAATTGCCTTGGGACACAAAGAATGGTGGGCTGAGCTAAAGCAAAGAGCAGGTGGGGCTGGTGCCCAAAAGTTATGGGTGGGACCAGATACCCATTTGTTTCTGTTTCTGACACTCCTTCCTATTCCTATTCACTCTTCCTATTCTTTTTATATTCCACCACATGAAGGATGGGGATGCAGGAGACAATTGCTTTCATCATCCCAGAAAAAGTCAGATGTAAAGGGCAAAACATCTGAGACACACCCATCTCCCTCATGGAGGGACCCATGAAACTAAAAGCCTTCCTTCTTCCTATAATGGGGAGTATTATCTGGCCTGGTGTTTACAAAGATTATAGCACTCTCACCTGAGATTTTATGCAATGTGCAGGGGAGATCACAAGAATCTTGTGGGAACAGAAAATGTTCTATGAGTGTTGAGGGATTTGGGGAGGCACCTGGGCCGTGTATGCCATAGACAGTTGGTGATATTTTGGAAAATATAGTAAAACTAAAGTTCCAAAGTTACGTTGGAAACATAAAGTTGTATTCCCTGATTTAACCTGTCAAATATCTGAAGAGAAGATATGAAAATGTGTAAAACCTGAAACGGCATTGGGTTAATTTGCTCACCGCAAGTTATACTTTTGTAATCATGTACTATTATGGTCTAATATTTTTTGATGGAACAATGGAATTTTTTTGATGGCATATTTTTAATGCATTCAGATAAAATGGATGGCTAAAACAAAGAAGAATCATTGTTCACTAAATACATTTTCTTTAAAGTAGACTTAATCGGCCTACCAGCAGTCATCTTGGGACATATTGAACTGCAGTTCTCCAATTCTCCAGCCAATGGTAGGATAATGATAATAACTCTAGTTCAACAATCTGGAGGGAGCATAAAGTTAGGAAAGCTTATTTTAAATGCTTAATGTTAACGGGATATTTTATACACTGGCTTTGAGATGGCTCTAATTGTTTGTGTTGCGTGTGACCAAGATATTCATGTGTATATTCATCCATCAAACTCAATAGCGCCCAGATGAATATTACTGTAGTGGATGTTTCTGTCACTTCTCCCTTGATGGATTTTTGGCATATAAATATATTCATGAACAAGCAGTTCATGTTTTGTAGGACTTTCAAATCCTTAAATTCTTCTCTGTGGTTCAATCAGCTTGCATACTAGGTTTTCTTTTGTTTTGAATTCAACTTTTTCTCCAAGAAGCTCAAGGAAGATTATATTCTTGCCCTACCTTTCCCACCTCATGGAACCATTAATTGACCTGGCCCTCCTAACCTATATTTATAAATTGGGTAGTCTCTCAAAGGGGCTCAAGGAAGTTTATGTAGATTTTCCATAATCCCATTCCATTTTATCTTTCAGAATAACTCTAGAGTAGATTATGCTGAGAAACAATGATTGGTCCAAAGTTGCTTATCATGTCATACTTTATTTGCTGATTCTCTACTTAAAGGAAAGTAAAATTCCTATCAACAATATTTGAAATAGCTAGCATTCTGGGCACAGAGGTTCCAGAATAGGGGCGAATCTTCCTTACTAAGAGGTTTCAAAATAGAATGGCTGACAAGTGTGGTGTTATAGATTAGAAGCACGGACTCATGCTTGTAATATTAAATACAGTCTTTTTGCATGCTTTAACAGCAGTGTTTTGTATCCTTAAATTTCAAGTAGAAACTCAACAGCATAACTGGATGGCAACCGCTCAGTTCACATAAAAGATTTATAACCTCCCCAAGTCTGTCTTTCTTTTCATTTTCTCCATCTGCACAGTAGAACAATGACAGGATTTTTTTCCCCCTTTGTAAAGGCCATCCAGGCCTTCACATTTAAATAAAAGCTCCTTGCACGATTGCTGGATATTCTCATCCAAAAATACCCCCTTGGCTTTCATCCTAGAGACACAAGCACCCAGTCACCAGACTTTCAACTGTTGCGAAGACCGTATTGTTATTCTCATAATTTGAGAACCGACTTGTCATCAGTTCTCCAGTATTTAATTTTTCATAGCGTTCTCAGAACCTTTCACATATTTGTTTTGATTTGTTCAATATTGATCCTTTCTCTGACTTTCAGCGAGCTATCACCTTCTCCGGCTGTTCAAAATAAACTGCCAAGCCAGCAGTTTGCAATTTTGTCATAATACATGTGTTTAGATATCTGAGTTGCTGTCACAAAGCTTTTGGATCTCACAAATGTCACACTTGCTTTTTTTTTTTAAATTCAGATTTGATTTATGCGATGCAATGACTGTGGAAGATAAGGGCCTTCCCTAGTGGAAATGTAATCCTTCCTTTCTACTGTTCAATATTGTGCTGATTGAAGCATCAAACTGTTACCTTATTTGGGCAGAGGGTAAAGGAGAGTAAAAGTGGGACTGCATTACATGGATCATGTTAAAGAATATTCTGTGGTTTATATACAAAGTTATCAATTAGTTCTTATTTTTATTTCTTTAGAAATATATTTATATACATAAGTGCGGATGAGTGTGTCTAGATATGTGCGTAGATATCTAGACTTTCCTATATTGCTGCTCTACTCCACTGCTTGTATCCTTTCTCTGAGGGCAGTGATGACTTTGAACTAGTCATGGGAGTATATGAATAGTATCAGCCTTCCCCATCCTAGTGACATCCAAAGTTCTCATAAGTCTTAGCTAATTAGAAGGCCTAAGTCATCTTCTTACCCCACTGCAGGCTCACCTCACCCACCTTTTCCAAACCTCTGCATCAATCATGAGGCAGATCACAACCCAATATTGATGTGTATTGGAGAGTTTGATATGAGTTTCTGTCATTCTCTGGTTCAGAGTCATCACTGTACTGAAAGAAAGGATACAAGCAGTGGAGATGGAGCAACCACGTAGGAAAGTCTTGATATGGGGATCTGTGAGATTCCTGGCAGCACAGATTACTATTGCTCCTGGCACATAAGGAAAGCATGAACTGTGGATTTGGTCACTGACCAGACAAAACTACTAAATATTTTCCAAGAGACCATCTACACACTAACAACTCCCCCCAATCACATCCTTTCAGCCTTAATAAAGAAAGATAAGAGATCATGCTATATTAATGCTATGCGGAATAATTATCTTGTATAGTTTCTGCCCATTCTCTTCCTATTTGCTTTCAGGGAAATATAAGCATTTGTGAAATTCTCATGGATGATGTGTGACATGCTTTTGGACATACTTAGTTATCAGTTTCTAGTAGGATTCATTCATTCATTCATTCATTCATTCCCTGAAGAAGTAGGGATGGCATTGCAGTGGAGATCAGTGGGCAGACAACGAATTTTGGCTGGTTCAGTTTCTCTGGAAAATGGAACGTTCATGAGATTACTCCAGACAACTGCAGGAATGGAGGTTTGTGAGTTAAACCTTTGGGAATTGAGGCATTTAAACCAGGTTCACAGCCATAATGCAGCCTGTATGGACATAAGGTTTGGCCAAGCCTCATTTCTTTCAAATGTAACTAATTTACAACAAAAGAGATTTTCTGAGAGGTAGGATAAATCTTCCATTTGGTGAGTGATCATTCTTTCTGGTTTACAAAGAAATTTAAAAAAGCAACTGCAACAAGATTATTGTATGTACAAAGATGGAAAGATTCAGCACTACCTCGGTAGAGGAATGGTTGGAAAAGATAATGGAATATTCTAAGATGGCCAAACTGACTGCTTTGATCAGAGAAAAGACAATACCTATATTTATTTCTGATTCGACACCCCTTATGGATCTTTTTGGGTGAAATAGAAAAAAAATGAATTTACCATTTATGGTTTTGAAAATTAGAAAGGATAGATTACAGAAAGAAGAGAATTGTGTTGTAAAATAACGTAACAGGGAAATTTATAATTGTACTTAGAACTGCTGTAAAGAAGATTATCAACTGCATCTTTGCAGCTTTTTTCTTTTTCTTTCTATTTTTCTTTTACTATTGTCCTTTCTTGCACTTTTAGCTTTCTCCTTGATTTCTTTCTTTTGTTTTGTTCTTCTTATATTACTTTGTATTACTTTCTAATCTTCCTTTTCAAAAATCTTTAATAAAAATTCTATAGATATATAATTATATATGACTATATATACACACTAGGGACATGGTGGCTCAGTGGCTAAGATGCTGGGCTTGTTGATCAAAAGGTTGGCAGTTCAGCGGTTCAAATTCCTAGTGCCACATAACGGGGTGAACTCCCATTATGTGTCCCAGCTTCTGCCAACCTAGCAGTTTGAAAGCACATTAAAAAATGCAAGTAGAAAAATAGGGATCACCTTTGGTGGGAAGGTAACAGCATTCCATGTGCCTTTGGCATTTAGTCATTCTAGCCACATGACCACAGAGATATCTTCGGACTCTTTGGCTTTGAAACGGAGATGAGCACCGCCCCCTAGAGTCAGGAATAACTAGCACATATGTGTGAGGGGAACCTTTACCTTTACCTTATATATATATAATCTCTCAGTTCTCTGTAGCGTTCCTTGCTTGCTAGACGTATCAAGCATACATCAGACACTCTTGTTTTGAAAGACTTCTAGAGTTAGCAAGTGCTCATTTTCTTTTGAACTGAATACCAATAGCACAGAAACAAAAAACAACAACAAGAAGAAAAGGACAGTGTGCATTCTTATCATTGCAGGAAGATCCTAGAAGGCATTGGGTAAGGAATGATCTGAAGACGTTTCCAGATAAACATTCAGGAATTATAGGTAATCAGGGGGAAAGGGAACAGGAAAGCAAATGACACGTATGATCACATTATTATGTAAACTTATATATCTGTTAAGACGCAAGTATACAGTTGTGATATTTGTATGATGGCACTATTACACATGTTGTTATCTTAATGTCATTGCATTGACCATTGCACTGGATGCGGCTGCCAGAAGCATAAGATGGAAGATAATTGAGAAATTGGTTCTATCAAAAAATTCCAAGAATATAGGCTAGATTCATCATCACTGTCATCTTTATCATTATCATCATCTTGGAAAAGGGAAATACAAATTAGCACCATATTTGTTGTCAAGTAAACAAAATGGGTATGTCCATAAAATCAATAGTTTTGCTCAACTTGTCTTTAACTAACGTACTTATATATATTCATTTTATGTTAATTATTCATCTTTTCCTTTTTAAAGCTAAATTGACTTTCATACAAACGAATTAATCATATAATATACTATGAACAAAAAATCTGATTAATAGTCATCTAATTTCTTTCTTTTCCTTTTTTCCCCAAAAAAATTTTTTTTAAAACTCCAAGGGAATTGTTCATGAGGGCAGTACTCTCCATTTGTCTATATTTCAGATTTGCAATTATGACCCATCTCATATCTAATTATACAAACCTTTTGTTCTATAATATAAGTACTAGGTTACTAATGTGCACTGTTTTTTTGATCTTGTTCAGTTCTCAGGTTACAGCATGGTTTGAGAACCTGATATTACCACATGGCCAGCTTATACTGAAATTTGAATTACTTTTCTGTTAAGATGCTTATTTTCAAGTCAATATTTTCAAAAATCTTGGGTGAGGCAGGAAAATCACTATTGCAATGTCTCCTGTCTTAAGGTTTCTTCTCTATAATAATATAATATTGGCTGAAAATATCCAATATTTGGCTGAAAATATCTGAACTGTAACTGCATTCAAAACAAATAGATGGAGAAATAGCTCTTTGCTGCCATCAAATGGGTATCTGGAGTTTTGCATCTCAGATTTGATAGCCCCACATCTAGAGCATATCAAATTCCAAATCAGAGGTGAGTTTCAGCAGATTCTGACCAGTTCTGGAGAACCAGTAGCGGAAATTTTGAGTAGTTCGGAGAACCAGTAGTAAAAATTCTGACTGGCCCTGCCCCCATCTATTCTCTGCCTCCTGAGTCCCAGCTGATTGGGAGGGAATGGGGATTTTGCAGTAACCTTCCCCTGCCATGTCCACCAAGCCACGCCCACCAAGCCATGCCATACCCACCAAGCCACACCCACAGAACCGATAGTAAAAAAAAATTGAAACCCACCACTCCAACAATCTGTCCCAATTGGTCAAGGTATTGTTTGCCAGGCCTTCTCATTTTCCTAAAATACTATCCTTGCATCTAGGATTGGGCAGGGTTGGGAGACCTACAATAAGGTAAATGTATGCACCTGAAATGCTACATATTTATTGTGCTCACCTATATTAAATAATGACATCAAATGACTTTTTAAATCTAGCATACTGCCACCTAACAAATCTCCAGCTTTTATACCTAAAATAGATATACAGTAAGTGTATCTTCTTTATAATAAAAACAGTTCTTTATTTCTGAAAGTTAGCCTCTTTGTATATTTGATTAAATTATTTATTTTCTTGGTTTTACTTTTTAACTTTCCTTTGTAAAGTATTTATACACTTTTTAAAGTTCTTATGAACCTTTTAGATTTGTCTCTTTTTCAAATTTGTACTTTATTTTTTTCCAAGAAAATGATTACTGAATACAGAAAGAATTACTGCATTGTATTAATGTATATTCAGACAATTACAGTACATAAGTTGCATAATGTTACATCCAGAATTGATTTGTATAATCTATTCTTGGTCAAACTTTGAACAATGGATCTTTATTCAGAGGTGAGAAGCCACCTCATCTGGCAGATGTGGGATGCAATAAAGTACTGGAGGTTGGGGTTGTATGTGCTTTGTGTACTGGCGGTTGGGGCTATTTCTGCTGAGCCTATTGCTGGCAGATATAAAGGAAAATTCTCCCTCATACCAGCACCGAGATATAAAACTCAACTTTCAGGCATGTGACTTTGTTGTACATTCTTTTTTTTTAATCACAGGAAGTAGTATTTTGGGCCAGTCCTGCTCTAGAGCAAGGACAAATAGCTTGTAAAAGTCCACATCTTTGCTGAAACCAAGAAGCCTAACTTTATGAATATGTACTCAAAAGCAGAGCTGGTGACAAAAGGGCCTACTCCCAAATAATGTCTTCCAAGTGTCAATAAGAGAATGTTCTTAAAGTGCATAATTTATCCTGATTCTCTATGCTGAAATTTTCTCTTGTAAGTTAAAGAATGGTATTTCATTGATCACTTTATCCCTTGTTTACTGAATAGAACATAAAGATAAGAAAAAACTAATAAAAGGGCCATCTTCTAAGATTAAGGACAGAGATATTCCGATCTGTGAATTCTATGTAGCCATGAATGTCTTCAATCAATCAATCAAGGTGAGTGTCAGACATAAATGTTAAATTCTACCCAGTCATGTGCAATCAGTTCTTCATAACATCTTCTTCTTTTTCAAAATGCAGCTATGGAGACTAATATTAAATATTAAAACTCAGACCACACATTTTCTGAATAGTTTTTATCCCAGAGTTATAATTACACTCAACAATGAACTAAAGGGCCACCATCAGTGAGCTGTTGGACAGCATTACTTGGTCTGTTGTGTGGATGTTTGGGTGATTTAGGGGTGGGGAATTTGTGGTGGGGGGGTGTTTGGGGATTGTTATGTGTCTTGGACCTGGTCTTTGGGTGTTAAGTGAATTTCATTGTACGGGTATAACCTGTATATACGTACAATGACAATAAAGTTATTATTATTATTATTAATATCTGCAGCAGGAAGCAAGCTGAAGGTTGAACTCCTTAACTCTTGTAGATTGAGGTTCTCCCGCCCCAAGCAGCTTTTCATTTAGCCAGCTAGGAACATTTGTCTATTTCTTCTTGCTAGCAACTACCTCTAGTTGATTTCAAACAGTAAAGAGCCTTTCCCTCTCTACACACAGATGCAGAGCGGTCCATTATATCCAACTATTGCCAGCAATATTATATTTTATTTTTATACACAGCTATTAAAGGTGCCTCTCAAATCCTGCTGCACTGCCTTATTGTGGCAAGGGGGTGTTCTTGGGAGAGATGAGAAAAGAAAAGCCAATGGTATGAGCCAAGCAAACATTTACCCCAGCAGGATCAATGAATACATGCAGGTCATCCCAGCTGCCCAGATAAGGCAGGGAGGCACCTATAATGGGCAGGAGAGATATCAGAAGGTGCTGGAGGCAAATAATCACCTTACTTGCAATGGCAAAGGCATCATTTCATACTGCATAGGAGAAGACAGTAGTAAACCACTCCTGGATTTTAACAAGAAAATCACATGGATAGACAATATAAAGTGATTGATGATATGATGCTGGATGATGGCCCCTCAGGTTGGATGGCACTCAACTTGCTACTGAGGAACAGCTGAGGATCTTTCTGAGTACTAATTGTGTTTATGACATGGCTAGATTAAAGCCTTCAGGATATCTAGCTGTGATATTGCTATGTAGAAAAAGAAAATCCAAAGCTGCAAAAACAGAATTACAGTTGGGCACATGGAATGAAAGAAGAATGAATTCAGGAAAGCTCAATACACTGAAATAAGATATGAATCAACTACACATTGACATTTTAGGCATAAATGAATGGAAATGAATTGGAATTGGGCAGAAATAATCAGAATGTTTTACAGTTTACTAATCACAACATGACAAACAAAGAAGGAACTGAGTTGTTTTCATGCTGAGTGAAGTTTTAATAATAATATTTGGCTACAATACAATCAAAGGGATGCGGTGGCTCAGTAGCTAAAATGCTGAGCTTGTTGATCGAAAGGTTGGCAGTTCAGCAGTTCAAATCCCTAGTGCTGTGTAATGGGGTGAGCTCCCATTACTTGTCCCAGCTTCTGCCAACCTAGCAGTTCGAAAGCATGTAAAAAAATGCAAGTAGAAAAATAGGGACCACTTTTGGTGGGAAGGTAACAGCGTTCCGTGCACCTTTAGCATTTAATCATGTTGGCCATATGACCACGGAGATGTCTTCGGACAGCGCTGGCTTTGAAACGGAGATGAGCACCGCCCCCTAGAGTCAGGAACGACCAGCACATATGCGCGAGGGGAACCTTTACCTTTATCTTTACAATACAATCAGTGACCAAATAATATCAATTAAAATTTACAGACAAGTTTTTAATATGACAATTATTCAGTTTAACAGAATAAGACAGTTGGAAGGGACCTTGGAGGTCTTTTTAATCCAATGTTTATGCTCCAGTCACTGAGGCAGAGGAAGAAGAGGTTGATGAATTTTATGGTGAAGTTCTAATTGTCAGAATATGCAAACAAGATATATTGCTTATAGTTGAAAAACTATAATGTCAAATTTGTCAATATCAAGAAGGAAAACATAATTGCACTGTATAGCTTAGGAAACTGAAATAAAGAGTTCATCACCACATAACCACCATTTTCAAGGAGAATATTAGGAACTGCTTTGAGTTCCTGAAGCACATTGGTTGAGAACCAGAGAAATTATGGAATGAAATCAAAGAATTTTTGAAAGACACATGTGAAAGAGACTGCCAAAGACTAAAAAAACCAAAAATAGCCAACTGGATATCAGAACAAACAGTGGAAATTGCCAAAAATAGAAGAGAAACAAAAGCCAAGGAAGACAAAGATTTTAGAAAAGAATCTAATAAAGAATCTCAGAGGGTTATTAGAAGAGACAAGAAGCAGTTTTATAACCTCTGTAGACATTAAAGATAGAAATAGACATGAAACAAAAAACAAAAACGGTACTCCAAACTCAGAAGGAGGTTCCTGCCTCAAATTAAATGATATCAATGGACAGATAATAACTGATTCCAAAAGATCGAAAAAAGAGGGAAGAATATACTGAAATTCTGTATAGTAGAGGTGTAGAATCCGAGTTACTTTAAAAGATATTACCTATTAACATGTAGTAATAGAAGTAAATAGCAATGTATTAACATCTCTAGAAGTAGAAGACCAAGTTATGTCAGCACTCTGGTCATAACCAAGTCAGAAGGCTACAATGATTGATGGAATAGCTACAGAAATATGTCAAGCAACAGAAGAAGAATCTGTAAAGTTATGCCACTCTACGCCAGCAAATCTGGAGAACAACAGAGTGGCCAACAGATTGGAAGAGTTTAGTCTACAGAACAGTACCAGAGAAAGGAAATTTAACAGTATACACAAAGTATCATATAAAATCTTTAATTTAACATGCTGCATCATTCAATGCAGATTAGAATCCTGTATAAAACAGGAGATGCCAGATGTTCAGGTTGGATTTAGAAAAGACGGAGGAATACAAAACATTACTGTTGATGCAGACTGCATAACTGAAAAAAAAAAAAAAGACCCAAAGGCAAAAAAAGAGAGAAGACAATATATGGCTATAAGATCTTCAATTTTGTTACTCTGTGGATTGTACTTCAAAAATGGGAACCTCAGAGCATCTCATTGTCCTCGTGAAAACCTTATATACAGATCAGAATATTGCTTGCAGTCATCTGGTCATTAGTACTCTTTCTGAGAGTCATTGAGGCCAATTGAGATTTATCTGCCCTCCTCAGGGTCACCTGAATAGTGCCTGAATTGGTTCCACACCTATTTGCACTATTCAGGTGACCCTGAGGGCACAAAACACAAACAGTAATGATGTAAGGAAAGCACAACAATTGTCCTTTTCAGTAGTGGTTTCAATTTTGGCTGCTACCGGTTTGCTCTTGGGCGCATGCGCACTCGTGCAACACTCTGCATGCGCAGAGACCAGGTGGGTGGACGGAATCTCCCACCACCACCACTACCAGTTCACCCAATTCAGGGCAAACTGGTAGCAACCCACCACTGGTCCTTTTCCTGGAATTGCATCACAATAATTCACTGGAAAAGAAAACCTCTCTCCTCAAAGGGACACATGATAATCAGTTTGTCCAAAGGATTTCACAACTATTTGAATCCTCTGTCATTTGTCCTGCTCTGAGTCCAGCAAGCTTGTTAGAGAGACTTTTCAGTATAAATGCCTCCTGAGAAGCGTTCCATGGGGAAATTGCCAACCTGGGACAGCTGCTGTCGAGTGCCTGCTGTCCCTTCCTGCCACTCCCCCTTCTTCAATACAACTGAAAGAACGCTAAAAGACTAAGACTGCTGGGGCAAAGCCAACAAGAGCTAAAGATCTTGCAGCTGGTTGCACCACCTGGGCCTTGGGCCATGCCATAAGTGGAAGGCAGAAAAGATGGATAATTTCACACTCAGGGACACAGCGCTAGAGAGGTGGCTGTGAATCACTCTGCACTCTCTTCAAGGACCTTGTGCTGGGCTGTGGAAGGGATCCACCAATGAATGGAGAGAGAGCAGTCTTCTCCCTGCCAAGACAAATCTGTATTGCAATAATGGGTCAAATGCTTTTTTTTTTTAGGGATATTTTTTTCATTGTAAGTGGCCAATTCAAAACAGCTTATAAAATTTCCTTTTCAGTTACATAAGAAGCCACTAATTTTCATTAGTCCATGACATAGTTTAAATATGATTTTTTTTAAAAAAATGGCTCAAATGGGATGATATTTTTTTTCTTAGATGAAGGAGTTTTTCTTAGATCCACTGATTAATGCAATGCAATTGCACCTATTTTATTCCCTGACAATGCAGTGTATTTGGGTGGGTTTAATCTAATATATCGGTTAGCTGAAGTATTTGCACTAGAATGTACTATGCAGTTTTAAGCATACTATTTCCTTGTTTCATTTTAATTCTCATTAAAATCATTAAAATTCTGAAAATTTTAATTTTCAATGTCATCTATGCCTAGTGAGCGATGACATATCTAATGTGAGTGCAACATGCTGTTGATATAGAGTGAGTCAAAATCAAATGTCATAAGCCTAAATATTTAAGCAATAAGATATGACAGGTAGAACATTTCTTAGCGATGAGAGTTCACTTTAAATACTGTTATGATGGGGCATCCATTCTAAGGTTTAGTAACTTTAATCAGCTTTACAGCATCTGTGAAAAATACATATACATATACTGTGTACTGTCACAGTACACAGTGTATTGTTGTTAATAGTTAATCCAGTATTTAGAAGCTACACAGATTTTCATCATTTCTTCCTAGCTTTTCTTCTATATTAGTTAGAAAAATAATTACTGGTTTGTGTAGTGTTAACATAAAAAAGGATATAGAAGCCATTTCATGCTGTGATTTTAAAATAGAAGATCACACCTTAATATGTAGCAAATCATGTGCACAAAGAGTTTTCAATGACCCAATGCCGTGCTCAGATGTAGAGATAGTATGCTAAAGGAATTGGAAGACACTAAGAGCAATACTTTTCTTTTACAAATTGGCTTCCCTGTGGGAGAATTAGAATCTGACCTTGCCCAAATGCAACACTATCAGATCTGAGCTTTGAAAATCCATATAACCACCAGTTGTCAGCAAAGAATTATATACAGTAGTGGCCAAAATTGTGGAAACCTTTTGGGAAAAGTGTATTTTCTAAAACTAGCTAATAACACCACTTTTTTTTTTGGAGTAGTACCATAAAATTATATATCAATGGAAAGATAATTTAATCAAGAATGTAGTGCAATAACTTTTATGAAAAATTTGCTATTAGAATAGCAGTTACAGTATAAAGAAGAAAAGTGAAACACATAGAAAAAACAAGATATTCAAAAAATTATCACCATCTCACTTAATACTTAGTTGGGTAACCTTTAGCATGAATTAGAGCCTTACAACATCTTCCCATGGAGTGAACCAAGTCTTTTAGTTCTGCAACTGTTATAATGTGAAACCAAGATTGAATGATTGCTTCTATTAACTAGGTTTTATTGCTGGGTCACTTCTGACTAACAAGTTTCTTTAGTCGGCTCCATAGATTTTCAATTGGGTTAAGGTCTGGGCTATTCCCAGGCCATTCCAGCAGTGGAATATGATTATTTTTAAACTCCAAAAAAAAAAAAAAGTGGTGTTATTAGCCATCAAAACTCAAAAATACACTTTTCCCAAAAGGTTTCCACAATTTTGGCCACTACTGTATGTATCTCTCCAATTCCATCAAGTTCTGAGGATTTTTGCAGATTTGCCTTGCCTGATACTATGAGACCAACTAGGTAGACCAGACCAGGAAATCAATTCCATGGGGTGACTAAAACTATTTACATTGAGATTGGCCATAATAACAGAATCCTGCAGCATACTGTATCTCCTCCTCCTTTTTATAGTTCAGTGAATTAGAGTGCCCAAGTCACTTCCAGATTTATCTCATAGTTCTGGACTCAAAACATGTTTTGGTCCTTTTTGCCTAGGCAATGGTTCCTGCATATCTCCATCAAGATTATTTTCCTTATTCTATACGTACATATACTCATTTTGCCATTGCTCCTCCCTTTAGTGAAATCTTAACATACATACCTCCCTAAAAATCCAAACACCAAAATCAATACAAATGAACAATGAAGACAATCAATGAAATTATGGGAAAGAGTAACTTAACATTTCTTCATACTTCTCCTAGAATGTGTCTATACCAGAGGTGGTTTTCAGCAGGTTCTGACCAGTTCTGGAGAACCAGTAGCAGAAATTTTGAATAGTTAGGAGAACCAGTAGTAAAAATCCTGACTGGCCCTGCCCCCATCTATTCTCTGCCTCCCAAGTCCCAGCTGATTGGGGAGGGAATGGAGATTTTACAGTATCCTTCCCCTGCCACATCCACCAAGCCACGTCCACCAAGCCACACTCACAGAACTGGTAGTAAAAAATTTTGAAACCCACCACTGGTCTATACCTCCCAAAAGGAGGTACACCTCACGTTTTGGAAGAAAATCAACAAATAGTGGGCTCATGAGGTCTAACTGAGTGCTTAGGCCAGTTTTCAGGCCTACCCTGTTCCCCCCAAAATAAGACATTCCCTGATAATAAGCCCAATCAGGCTTTTGAGTGCATGGCAATAAGGCCAAGTGCTTATTTCAGGGTTCAAAACAATATAAGACAGGGTCTTATTTTCCAGGAAGCACGGTAGTACTGTAATTTGAAACTATGAACCACTGACAAGCCAAGAAGGAGCATATGAGCAGAGAATTCAAATCTGTGCAGAAGCATCCTGAGAAAATGTTAAGATATTATACTAAATAAATCTGGTGAGCAAAGAAATAAGATTTGACTAAATTATCACTATTATGATCACTCTGTATAGAATACAAATGATTTCCTTCTAAGTGAAATCCAGAGAAAGACTGCATCATTGGAACATCATCCCTGGTGGCACAGTGGTTATAGTGCACTATTATAGCCAAACTCTGCCCACAGGCTGGAGTTCGATCCTGATGGGGCTCAAGATTGGCTCAGCTTTCCATCCTTTCAAGGTCAGTAAAATGAATGCCTAGATTGTTGGGGGTTATTTGCAAATAATGCTTCTTCATTGTAAATTGTCCAGAGAGTGCTATGGGATACTATAAGCTTAAATGCTATTTCTATTCATATCTCATAGAATATTTCAACAATTCCACATCCAGGAACAACAATCAAGTAAATGTTTATTTATTTATTTATTGGTTTGATTTATATGCTGCCCTTCTCCGGAGACTCAGGGCAGTTTACAATGCATTAAGCAATAGCCTTCATACTTTTGTATATACCTGCTTAGTAGGGCTTTCGCCCCCCCCCCCCAAGCAGTGTTCTTTTTTTATACAAATTCAGCTTATTGCCCCCACAATCTGGGTCCTCATTTTACCTACCTCGGAAGGATGGAAGGCTGAGTCAACCTTGAGCCTGGTGAGATTTGAACTCACAGTAATTGCAGGCAGCTGGCAGCTAAGTGCTACTTAACAGCACTTTAGTCCATTGCACCACCAAGGCTCCTGCTGGTTCTGGACTTTGAAGAAATCAGAAGTCAGAGACCTCCAGAAACAAGAAATTGTAATATTAGGAAGACTGGCTGACAGCTCCTCTGGTCCCAAGGGAGATAATCATATGCCATCAATGTGTGTTGGGTAGCAACCTGTCCCAAGAATGCCAAGATGAGACAGCTAGAACAGCGGGCCCCAACCTTTTGGGCACCAGGGACCGATTCCATGGAGAGATATTTTTCCACGTACCAGAGGGGCATGGTTTCATGTGCTGCCTGCATTTCATGGAAGCTTCGCTTGTTTGTGTGGCCCTGTTTCTGGTATGCCACAACCTGTACCAGGCCACGGACAGGGGGTTGGGAACCCCTAAGGCAGAAGCAACATTTTCTTTTGTGATCATTCCTGAACACTTTAGAATGAAATATAAATGAAAGCATGCTTCCTTCATTTTGCAAGCAATTTAATTCAATTAAAAATAAATAGCACTCTGTGGCTCAGTAGATATAGTGATATTAAATATTGTGCTTAACTTCACTTCAACTACATTTAACTACAAAGTGTCATTGCAGCGATACGGCTAACACCAAGTAACTCTTTATATCCCTACGGCATAATTTCTCTACCCCTCATCAAATCCATGAGCCTGCACTCCATGAATATCAGTTCTGCTACTTTGACCTGCAGAGACTGCTGTCTCTACTCCATGTGTCACCTAACATATCCTACACCAGGGTCTAATTTTCTTAGAAGAAAGCTATTTTGGAAAGATTTAAATAATCCAGCATGGACCTCAAACTCTCCTAGCATGCAGAGACCTAGGAAAATAAAAGTAATTTGGGGACTTTGAACAGATCAAACGATAAAACTGTACTGTGGAAAACTGGTTTAGATTCTCTCTCAGTCTATTGCTTATAACTTTCTGGTAATAAGATTGCTCTTCAGCATTTAGCGCTGCATCAAGTTCAGAGAAGCAGAAGCAGTGAAAGACAAACAATAACAGAAGGAACACAACAGAGACTATCACATAGTAATAATCTCATAATTGTGTGTTTAATGAAGACATTATGTGTTGGAGTAAAGTTTTTTTGTTCTGGCAATTATTTTTATTATTTTTAGTTTTTGGTTTTGCAGGAGTAGGAGTTTGATTTCTCTAGAAAAAAGATAGTCCTTCACAACAAGGTGGGAGTTTTTTTGTCACTGTCACTAAGGAAAAGAATTGCCACAATCATTGGAAAGCAATGATGATGTCAGGTAAGAGGATGGATGGAAGAAAAGGAAGGAGGGAGGGAGGAAGGAAAGGAAAGGAAAGGAAAGGAAAGGAAAGGAAAGGAAAGGAAAGGAAAGGAAAGGAAAGGAAAGGAAAGGAAAGGAAGGAGGGAGATTTTATCTACTGTTAGATGTCAATAACCAGTGCACACTGTGAATATTACTGATATATCATCTGTCTCTAAGAAAATTAATGAAGAGTTGGAATAAGCTGTACTAGTGCAAATCTTGGGTTGGGGATTGAGGGAAGGCTCATATGATAATTATGAATTTCTCAAACCAAATCAAAGTGGGTTTTAGACTGAATTTGTATACTATGTTTGGGTTAGCAATTATCAAGGATGAAAGCCAAAATTCAGCAAAGGCAGTACACAGCAAAGAGTTTTGGTAATTTGTGTGTGATAAGATCTTTATGCCACAAATTTGAAGTAACAACAGGAGCTGATTACTACAGATAAATGATTAAAATATGGGTGGGTGGGGGGAATGACTATCTCTAGGTAGAAAAATACGTTTTTACCTAAAGACCCACGTGTTTGGAGATTTCCCAGCTTGTTTTAATTTCTCTAAGCAAATGAGAGCCCTCAAGGCTCATTAGGGCTATTTACACAGTTCTTAACTGGAAAAAATTAGATCTACACAAAAAATGAATAAATAAGTAAACTAATGTGAAATATGAATGAGCTAATCATGTTTGAAATGAAGTTCCAAGTCGGAGAGATGACACGCTGAAAACTCCAGCCAGCTGAGGCCATTTCTTTGACTTGACTTCCCCTTGCTTACTATTATGGAGATAAGTCTATGGGGAGAAAATGTAGAAGAATGGAAACAAAGAGTGATTACGCACAGCATTGGCGAAGGACAGAAACAAAGGGGGGGGAGGGAAGCAGAATCCCAAACCTTGAATCGTAATTCTACCCTTAACAGAAAAACACTTAAGACAGAGGAACTTTGAGCCTCTTTCTTCCATTTGCCACTTACAATAATGTCATGTCAAAACCAATAGAATCCAGAAGAAAATAGCATCCAGCATTCAATTTCTTGTTAGCAACAAGCCTGTGCCCCCCCTCCATTTTATTTAGCACAAATATATTTTAAAATATGGAGAATCACTACTTTGAGAGAGTTTAAGAAAGTGCCTTCTAGTAGCCTATTAGTATGTAAATAGCATCTTATGATTTCTAAAGCATTCATAAACAGTGGCAGGGAGTTCAAACCTTCTGTTTCATTTTCCCACAATGCCCTATAAGTAGCATAATTCAAAAGCTTTGCAGAAAATTAAAACCATAATTCTTCTCAGAATGTGGTCTTTCCCCAAACTGTGATTAACTTAACCAATACTCTTTCACAATTCTGAGTCTTGGCACCTCACATTGTAGATATGCAGTAGCATTCTGCTATCTCAAGACCAATTTATTTTTTACTGCTGCCTATTCGATCCCTATACAGGTAGTCCTTGACTTACAACCAATAATTGAGTCCAACATTTCTGTTGCTGAGATATTTGTTAAGTTTTGCCCCACTTTCCGACCTTTTTTGCCACATTTGTTAAGTGAATTGCTGCAATTCTTCAGTTAATAACACGGTTGTTAAGTGAATCTGGCTTCCCCATTGACTTTGCTTATCAGAAGGTTGCAAAAGGGGATCACATGACACCAGGACCAGTGGTGAGTTGCTCCCGGTTCAGCCCGGTTCGGCTGAGCCGGTAGTGGTGATGCAAAGCGCGTGCGCAAAGAGAACCGGTGGTAGCTGACCAGGACACTGCAATCGTTATAAATAGGAATCAGTTGCCAAGCATCTGAATTTTGATCAGGTGACCATGGGGATGCTGCAACGGTCATAAGTATGAAAAACAGTCATAAGTTATCTTTTTCAGGGATGTTGTAACTTCGGTCACTAAATGAACTATTGTAAGTTGAGGACTACCTGTAGTTGGAGGATACCATGGGTTAAAACCAGAAAGGCAAAGTATTTGATATTCCATTTCCCTGCATAACCATAGAACTCTATAGCAGCAGTCACCAACTGGTGGTCCGCGAGAAAATTTAGGTGGTCTGCAGAAAAATTATTTGCATTTTTTATATTGCACTAAATCAGGGGTCCTCAAACTACAGACCCTGGGCTGGATACGTGCAATGTTACTGTTACTGCAGTAATATGGACAGTGATTAATATTTATATGTATTTAAATGTTAAGGTGTAGGTATATACATATGTATATAGCATATCTGTATGAGTGTTATGTTATGTGTACACTTTTGAGAGCAGGCAGCAGAATTTCATTTTTAATATGTGCCAGAGTGCCCACAGGAAAAAAAATGACAATAAAGGTTATTTTAAGATTAGTTGGTTTCACTTTCTCAGGTCTTGATTTAAATCTTGAATTCTGTAGAGATTCTCAGTCATCCAGATCATGGCTGTCCCAAAGGTGCTTTTTCAGGAGGCAACTGGACTTTCTTGTCTTCAATAAAAAAAGAAAAAGAAAGTAAGTCCAGTTGCTTCCTGAAAAAGCACCTTTGGGAAAAATCTTGAATTGCTTCTATCATGTGTATGAGTCAGACCCTTGCTTATAAGGTATGTGTGTAGGGGGGAATGATTGTCCCCTCATCTCTATTTTTAAGTTTTGATTGATTGATTGATTGATTGATTAAATGTATATGCTGCCTGACTTCCAGTGAAATATGACAATAAAAACAAGAAATAAAAAAGAATAGAGGCGGCAGAATGTTCTGCCCCAGCTACGGATCCCAAAGAACGCAGCACACACAAACTCCGAACAAAACTCAAGTTTACTTCAAAGCGCAGTCTTTTGCAAATGCAGGCTGTTAATAAAACATTGTTAACAACCTGCCCAAAATTCCACAGATAAGATAGAGTCTTACAAGAGTTGGCAGAAAGCCCAGAAGCAAAATTTGCAGAGAAAATCCAAACTCAATGATCAGCAAACGAACAAACATTGTTTCCTGCAGCTTTTTACAAGCTGTGTGCAAACTTAAATAGGCTAAGGGAGTGGCCAATTAGCCCCAAGCCTTACTCTCGAAGAGACCTCCTCCTGAGTAACCACTCCTGCCTTTTGGCAGCTCTGCATGGCCGTGCATTGAGAAAAGGCTCCTCCACTTCATCCTCTTCACTTAAAGAAGCCTCTGGAGGTTCTGAAGGCCCTGGTTGAATCTCTGCCTCTAACACCACATCTTCTTCAGCCTCTTCGCTGTCCGACTCGAGCGCCGGCTGCACAGGCTGCTGGCGCGACACCACACCAGCCTCCTCGTCATCGGGATCAACAACAATCCTCGCAGGCCACTGGCGGGCCACAACACAGAATGACAAACTGGGTGAAAACAAAAGAAAGCAATCCAAGTTAAAAAGAGACTCCAGTCATCCCCATCAAAGGCCTAAGTAAAGAGACCCCTTCAAAACACTAACATTGCAGGGATTTCTTATCTCAATGTGAATTGTAATAATACATCTTGGACATGGATGTGCAGCCTTTCTGTCAGAACTTCAGCTTATCAGACAGTCAGGTTATAAAGTGCCTCTAAGCTTGTAATGACTGCAGGCTCAACCTGCTGCCTACAAATTGTGCTATGGGACCCAGATCCCTCACTAGAAGGGTCCCTCCTATTTTCAAGAGTTTTCGTTTTTAAGAATTTGCAAATTTTCAGTGTCATTAGTATAATAAGATATGATTATGGCAACATAATGCATGCATTAACTATGAAACATGGCCTGGGGTGTTACTACCTAGGGCTGTGATCTGTGCACCTCTCCCAAACAACAGGACAGCAGGACTGTTCTTGCATTTTGATGAGCAAAGCCAAAGAAAACATAATTACTGTTAGAAGCAACCTTGGACACTTTCTTTGAGCTGTTTATTTCTGACCTTCTTCACTCTGTTGTTGCTTGCACAAACCTTTGCAAACAATTTGCGGAGATCTGAATAGAAAAAATAAGAATTTTTCATGTTCATGCTTTCCTTGAAAAATATTTCTAGCTTATTTACATTGTCTTTGCTGCATTTCCAACTGACGATGTTTTGGTTGATTCCATTCAACCATCCACAGTAAGTGACAGTTATTACCTTGAATCAGGGGTGAAATGCTCCCAGTTCAGACCGGCTCGCCCGATCCTGTAGCGATGGCAGCGGGTGGTTCAGAGAACCGGTAGAAAAAATCCCCAGCCCCCCTCCATGCCCAGCTGAGCCGCACCATCATTAGAGGCTTTTTTTTTTTTACTTTTAAAAGCATTTTTTCTTCAGCCGAAAAAATGCTTTTAAAAGTAAAAATGATCACGCAGCTCAGCTGGGATTGTCAGAGTTTTTTAAAAGCATTTTTTTCTACAATCTCTTTGGCTGAAGATGTTGTAAAAAGGCTTTTAAAAGGCTCTGACGATCCCAGCTGAGTTGCCTGATCGTCAGGGGCTTCTTTTTCTTTTAAAAGAAAAAAAACACTTTTAAAAGAAAACAAAAGCCTCTGATGATCAGGCAACTCAGCTGGGATCGTCAGAGCCTTTTAAAAGCATTTTTTTTTACAACCTCTTCGGCTGAAGAGGCTGTAGAAAAAAGGTTTTTAAAAGGAAAAAAAAAAGTTGGCTACGCCCACCAAGTCACCCCACCAAGCCACACCCACAGAACTGGTAGTAACAAATTTTACATTTCACCACTGCCTTGAATGCCCTGTTGAGAACATACCAGGATACATCTGGCAATGTCTTCCCAGTATAGAATCTGTCTGTCTGGTCTGGACATCTAAAAATGGTCTCTTGAGGGTTCCACCTCTTTGTGAGGTTCATAAGGTATGGATCAGGCAGCAGACCTTCATGGTTGTAGGCCCACACTTTGGACAGCACTTTCCCCTGTGGTAGGGATGGCCGCAAGCCTCAATGCATTTTGAAGCAAGTGAAAACTGTCATGCTTAAGCATGCTTTCACACCTTAGTTGTTTCATGATCCTTGCCATGTGTCCATTTTTTATATAGGTTTTTGTATTCTAGCTTTATTTATTATGATCCACTCAGAGTCTGCTAGGATTAGGATGGTATATATTTATATATAAATACTGGAAATAAAATAACAGAACAGAAGTGGTGAGGGAAAAGTGTAACTTTAAAAAAGCACATGAAGAAGGAGTAAGCATTATACTTGTAAAGCATCCGCTCATAATAACTATATGTTAAATAGCACCTGTGGGACTATAACCTATAACAACTGTACTTAAATTCCCTCTCCACAAATTCAATTTACAAGCTTTCCAATCTCATCTCTGATTTGTAAAACGTATCTCCAACATGCAACTGCTGGAATGCTGGCATCGTATAAACGGAGATACCACAATCACATGAAGCCCCTTTTAACTGTGTTTGCTAAAAGATAATTTTGGAACAAGTGAAGACAGTAACATAATCTTCAAAATAGGCAACATCAAAATTTAAAAGCTCTCCCAAAATTCTTAGCCATATATGATTCCATTCAACATAATTTTCAGCCTCCCCAAAAATATTAAGAGTCTCTGCTGGCTACAAAAAAAGAATCAGCTTTGGGTTGGTTCTTGCAAAGGTTTTTGAAGAAATGAATAGTGAGCCTCAACAACAGAACAACCAAATATATCACACCGGCAAGCATTTCATATATCCAGTGAAGCAAGCCTGAGACATTTTGCTTTTTCATTCCATAGACAACAGAAAACTAATAGCAGTTGATTCTGACCTTGGAACTCAAGATAGGATGGTATCCTGTAACACAAATGAGACAGTAGTCTAACTTTAGATGATAGACAACTCTGTTCTTCAATGCAAGGAAAGAGCCAGGGGCTGTTACCCCGAGATCTGCTGCTCAAGGCATTCCTTTCACTCTGCCTAATGGTGGAGCTGTCCTTGATACAAAGTCCAATTCTGCCTAGATACTACCAAGTTGTTTAACTTCTGTCATATTGGCTGTTCTTGACCAAAACAAAAGAAGCTTCCATGCATGATCTGTCCAAGGCTCTTCGAGGTCCTTAGAAGAGATCCAGCCTTTATAAGAGTTTATATATTAGAAATGCTTGAGAAATGTGACACATAACAAGACAGAGCCTAAGAAACACCCGGCCTTTCCTTTTGTTTCCTGCTAGCAGTAAGGGATGCATGGCAGAATGGTTTTGTTGCTAAGCAGAAGGAAAAGCATGAAAGATAAGATTCTCTTGTCAGGCTTGACTAAGCACCTGTTCAAAATGGCAAATAATGTCCACTTCTATGCATTCTTCCTTTGCCGGCCTTTAATAGAGGGAAGTAGATTTCCTGTAAACATCTACAAGATTTCCACATTGTCCTTGCCAGTCTCTGCACATTAGCTCTGTCTTTGCAATGATCCCTATGAAAAGCTTGGCAAGACTCGGGCTTTGGCACACAGAGATCATTGTCTTCAAGTAAGCAATGTTTGCATACTTGTGCTATGCCATCTGTGCTGTTTTGACTTATAGACCATACTTAGACCCAATCCCTAAAGGTATTGTTGGGATGCAACTATTATTTCCAGGCTAGCAACAATGCCAGGAAATCACAGCCCTCCTATCATAAAATGCCAACCATGGGAGGGGGAGAAGAAGGGGGCATTTAAAAGCTAGCTGTATTGCTGAAAGGAGACCATAAAGCATGATACAGCAGGATCAAGAAGCTGAATCTCACTACCTAAACAGTGTAAGATTTTTGTATCAAATCAATCTCATTAGCTGAGTTCCTGTTTAACAGTAAGTCGTGATATGATTTACTCGGGTTTATTGAAACAATAAAGCTGCTTGGTATATGGGCTCAGTCTTTATTCTGTGCATCTGAAGTACAAGGATCCTTGCAATTCTCTCTTGAGAAGATAATTCTGCCCTTTATCTGCACTGAACCATTCATTGCTGAATCATTCAATCACTCTTGATTGAATGAGCCTGAAGTATCTATCAGGAGGAAAGTTGTCCACTGCATGAATTTCTGGTGCTTCTCTGGCAAGCTCCAGAGATGACCTTGGAGAAACTATGTGGCAACAGTTACAGAAACATGTTTTAAGCCTGGAAAATTTTACAAACTCAAACTGGCTCTGCTTTAATGCCATGAGGTATAAGACAGAGAGAACAAAAGCACAGTCACACTTTCAAAATTCTGTTAACTATAACGTATATTGGTAAGTTGACTTCCAATCATTCCAGAGGAGTTTGTGCCTTGTCCTGATCTACCTTGAAGGACTGGCACTGTATATGATATCTTCCTTGTGCTCTGTTTCAAATGTAAACTCCCAGCCCCCACCCACCCACCCAAGGAGAGTGTAAAGTCATAGACAAGTGGAGCAGACCTGGCCAAGGTCTAGATTCCTGGTTCAAGTAAAATAATTCAAAAGTAAGCAATGTAAGTCAAGGTCAAGTCAATCAAAAATAGATAGTACCCTGGACAGCTCCATGCAATCCAAAGGATCAACTCAAATGTTGCTCCAGCAACAGGCAATCCCAGTTAAAGTTATATTTGAATGGTTAGTCCCACCTTCATTAAAATAAACATCTTCAGTCGATAAACATAGCTAGATTCACTTCATGAACTTCTGGGTCTTCAGTGCATTGTGGAGATTGTACCTCTGCTGTATTCAATAGCCTGGTATTTTCATAGCCAAAGAACATAAATAGTAGTATTTTAATTGGCAAAATGATCTTTTCTTATGCTGCAACTTCTGAGACTGAGTTTGAGGAAAAATCTTTCCCCTGAATGCAAAGTGGGAAGTCAGACCCTGGAATCACTACTTCTTTTTCTCGTTCGCACCATCTTCCTTGGGCATTTTAAAAATTGCTGGCTTTACTTACAGCAGGTGTCTCAAATGATTTTTCATTGTACTGTTTCCTTTAGTAATCTATAGTAATGCCCTAAAGCTTATTTTACAGTTTAAATATTCAGAACAATCTATGCATAATTGGAAGTTGTGCATATTCTGAAGCAATGACAGGGACCATCCAAAGCCACAAAAATGATTGAAGAAAACATCTGGTCTCTCCGATCCTGGTATGGAATATTTCTGTATATATGATAGTTTTGAATGGACACAAACTTTTCACAACTTTCAGTTATGCATGTGTGTCCTTCTGAATTTTTAAACATAATTTAAAAAATTTATACAAATTTTATAACATAAATTTTAAACATTCTGTAAAGATAGTGCTGTGCATTAATGATGTAGAACAAATCAATTCAAAGTACCCATTACAAGTAAAACAAGCAATCCAATTTTTAAAAAGCCAGTGAGGTCATTTTGGTCTTCATAAGTTTCCATAAGACTTTGGACCACTGACCAAAGCTCATGTCACTGATCGGGAGACCCTACCTAAAAGGCTTCTTCCTTGTCCTTAATCATTTACCTGGGAGTCCAGTATGATGGCTTGCAGAATGCAAGCTGCTATGGATGAAGGCAGTTTAAGTTTTTTTTAAAAAAAAATAAAAATAAAACAAACATTTTCAATTGGAATCAAAATGCAGATAAAGCATTATTACTATTATATTAGCTTACTTCCCAGCCTTCCCCAATATCTTTGAACATTAAAAGCAGCCTCACATGTCATTCTGAAATGAGGGTGGTATTTTTGTGTTAGTTGATTTGCCATGTTGAATACAATATGCACGGCTGCAATCCCCCAATACTGTGTCACAGACTGAATTGCAGATAGTATCACTTAATCACACATCATGTCCAGTCTGGCTAGCTTTCCCTATTTGGCTGATAATTACAGTCTACACCAAGCT